>NC_132922.1:1202500-1802500 GCF_047675955.1 Chlorocebus sabaeus
GTTTGAATTTCCACGCACAAGTCATTTTAGGTTCTCGGTTGCTTTCTTCATGTAAAGGGAGGATCGCAAAGGTGTTGTTTAAATGGATGCGGTCGTTTCTGCTTTGGGGACTCCAGAAGCCCTCTGGAAAGATAAGGGTGATTTTTAAAACCAACTCTCTGTTGGCCGTAGAATGATACTTCAGTTTGTGCTTCCTGTTGCCTTGGATACCGCCAGGAAAAGCTCCAACTACCCCAGGACTATGTGTCTATCTCCACCCACAAAATAGTTGCTGAAAACTCCCAGATGGGGGCTTGCTGCCAGGACACGGCTTTCTGGGGGCAGCAGCATCTTCCTCTGCCCTTCTGAACAAAGGAAACCCGGGGGTGTGTCTGCCCAGGGGGCTCAACCCAGGTGAGAATCTGGACAGTCACCCGGCTTACACCGAATCTACCCAGGGATGAGGCCTAGAAGTCGGCTCCAGGAATAATTACCTACCTCCTACTGCCATGCTTTGTCTGCAAATTCTGCACGTGTCTGTTGGATGGATGACTGGGTGAATGGATGGGTGAGTGGAGGATGGATGGATGGAGGGATGGGTTTATGGGTGTATGAAAGGATGGATAAGTGAATGGGTGGATGGATGGGTGGGTGGATTGACAGATGAATAATGGATTGATGGATAGATGGAGTGATGAATGAAGGAGGGATGGATAAGTGAATGGGTGGATGGATGGGTGGGTGGATTGACAGATGAATAATGGATTGATGGATAGATGGAGTGATGAATGAAGGAGGGATGGATGGGTGAATGGGTGGATGGATGGATGGGTGGATGGATTGACAGATGAATAATGGATTGATGGATAGATGGAGTGATGAATGAAGGAGGGATGGATGGGTGAATGGGTGGATGGATGGGTGGGTGGATTGACAGATGAATAATGGATTGATGGATAGATGGAGTGATGAATGAAGGAGGGATGGATGGGTGAATGGGTGGATGGGTGAATGGGTAGATGGATGGATGGATGGATGGGTGGGTAGATGGGTGCATAGATGAGTGGATGGAGGGATGGATGGATGGGATGGGTATGGTTGGATGGATAGGTGGATGGATGAATGGTGAATGAATGGATGGATGGATGGATGGATAGATGAGTGGATGGGTGCATGGATGAGTAGATGGATGGGTGGATGGATGGGTGGATGAATGGATGGATAAATGGATTTATGGGTTCATGCTTAGCTCGATGGATGGATGAGTAGATGATTGGATGAATGGATGGGTGGCTGGATAAATGGATGGATGGGTAGATGAGTGATGATTGGATGGATGGATGGGTAGCTGGATAAATGGATGGGTAAATTGGTCCATGGTTGGATGGGTAGGTGGATAGATGAATGGGTGAATGGATGGATGGATGGATGGGTGGATGGTGCATGGATGAGTGGATGGATGGATGGGTGGATGGGCATGGTTGGATGGGTAGATGAATGGATGGATAAATGGATTTATGGGTGAAAGGTTAGATCAATGGATGGATGGATGGATGAGTGAATGATTGGATGGATGGATGGGTGGTTAAATAAATGGATGGATGGATGGTTAGATGGGTGCATGGTTGGATGGATGGGTGAATGAATGGATGAATGGATGGGTGGGTGGGTGAATGGATGAGTGGATGGATGGATGAATAGTGAATTGATGGATGGGAGGATAAATTGGTGGATGACCCTCATCATCTTGGGCTGGAAAGCCAAAGCATGTATTGAGATCTCCCCCTCTGCCTGCAGTGAGTTTTCTCTCTTGGAATTCCATCTTGCCCCCCATGTCAATCCTAAGGTATATTTCTGTGTTGCCCGTTGCTTGCTGTGCAGACACTATCCCCTAGTAAGGAAGAGGAAGGCAGAGCTAGCCTTCATCCCAGAAGTCAGCATTGACTTTCAAAAGTAAGATTTTTTTGTCAAAGCAGGTACAGCAGCCTGAAATCCACAGTGCTTTTGATTTGCCAAGGTCAATCATTGGAAGGAGATAATTTCTTTTTAAGTTATCCGAAAGTTTGCTTACAATGTAAGAATAGCTTCTCCATCCTCCTCATCCTTCCAGGCAAGCCTGTGGAATTTCGGAAAAGGGAGAGTCATCAGAAGGGAGAGGACTAGGTGCTGGTGATCATCCTGGAAAGTGCCCAGCACTACTCATGCCTGGCTAAGAGCCCGTGTATGTGCGCGTGTGTGTGTGTGTGTGTGTGTTATATGTCTGATGTGTGTATGGTGTTTGAGTATATGGTGTGGTGTGTGTGGGAGGGGTATGTGTTGTGTGTATGGTGTGTGTGTGGTACGTGTTTTTTTTTGTGTGTAGTATATGGTGTATGTGTGATGTGTGTGTGGTCTGAGTATATGGTGTGGTGTGTGTGGGAGGGGGAGTATGGGGTGTGTGTGGTATGAATGTGTTGTGTGTGTGTGTATGGTGTATATGTGGTGTTTGAGTATATGGTGTAGTATGTGTGGGAGGGGAGTGTGGTATGTGTGATGTGTGTGGTATGAGTGTGTTGTGTGTGTGGTGTATGTGTGAGGTGTGTGTGGTGTTTGAGTATATGGTGTGGTGTGTGTGGGAGGGGTATGTGTTGTGTGCATGGTGTGTGTGTGGTATGAGTGTGTTGTGTGTGTGGTGTTCGAGGATATGGTGGGGTGTGTGGTGTGTTGGGGTGTGTGTGATGTGTGTGGTGTGTGTGTGGTATGAGTGTGTTGTGTATGTGTGATGTGTGTGTGGTGTTTGATTATATGGTGTATGTGTGGGAGGGGGAGTGTGGTGTAGTGTATGGTGTGTGTGTGGTATGAGTGTGTTTTGTGTGTGTGTTGTGTGTGTGGTGTTTGAGTATATAGTGTGGTGTGTGTGAGAGGGGGTGTGTGGTGTGTGTATGGTAGGAGTGTGTTGTGTGTGTGTGTGCTGTGTATGGTGTATGTGTATGTGATGTGTGTGTGGTGTTTGGGTATACAGTGTGGGGTGTGTGAGAGGGGATGTGTGGTATGTGTATGGTAGGAGTGTGTTGTGTGTGTGTGCCGTGTATGGTGTATGTGTATGTGATGTGTGTGTGGTGTTTGAGTATATGGTGTAGCGTGTGTGGGTGGGGAGTGTGGTATGTGTGATGTGTGTGGTATGAGTGTGTTGTGTGTGTGTGGTGCATGTGTGAGGTGTGTGTGGTGTTTGAGTATATGGTGTGGTATATGTGGGATGGGGAGTGTGTTTTGTGCATGGTGTTTGTGTGGTATGAGTGTGTTGTGTGTGTGGTGTTCGAGAATATGGTGGGGTATGTGGTGTGTTGGGGTGTGTGTGATGTGTATGGTGTGTGTGTAGTATGAGTATGTTGTGTATGTGTGTGGTGTATGTGTGATGTATGTGTGGTGTTTGGGTATATGGTGTGGGGTGTGTGACAGGGGGCATGTAGTGTGTGTATGGTAGGAGTGTGTTGTGTGTGTGTGCTGTGTATGGTGTATATGTATGTGATGCGTGTGTGGTGTTTGGGTATATGGTGTGGGGTGTGTGAGAGGGGATGTGTGGTGTGTGTATGGTAGGAGTGTGTTGTGTGTGTGTGTGCTGTGTATGGTGTATGTATATGTGATGTGTGTGTGGTGTTTCAGTATATGGTGTGTGTTTGAGAGGGGGCGTGTGGTGTGTGTATGGTAGGAGTGTGTTGTGTGTGTGTGCTGTGTATGGTGTATATGTATGTGATGTGTGTGTGGTGTTTGGGTATACGGTGTGGGGTGTGTGAGAGGGGATGTGTGGTGTGTGTATGGTAGGAGTGTGTTGTGTGTGTGTGTGCTGTGTATGGTGTATGTATATGTGATGTGTGTGTGGTGTTTCAGTATATGGTGTGTGTTTGAGAGGGGGCGTGTGGTGTGTGTATGGTAGGAGTGTGTTGTGTGTGTGTGTGCTGTGTATGGTGTATGTGTATGCGATATGTGTGTGGTGTTTGAGTATATGGTGTGGGGTGTGTGTGGGTGTGTGGCGTGGGTATGGTGTATGTGTGGTATGAATGTGTTGTGTGATGTGTGTGTAATCTCCCAGTTAGGTTTGAATATCTAGGGAAAAACATAAAGGCTGACATATTGTTGTAGCTAAGGAGGATTTAACAGGAATTCAAGGCTGGTTCAACATTGAATAATTGACCAGTGTAACTTACCATACCAAAAAGCATATGATCATCTCAATTCATGAAGAAAATGCATTTGAGAAAATTTGATATACATTTATAAATTGAAAAAAACCCAAAGCACTCAGAAAAATAGGAATAGAAGGAAACTTCCTTAAACTAATAATGACTATTGTGTTAGTCTGCTCAGACTGACAGAAGCCACAGATTGGGTGAATTAAACAACAGAAATTTTCTCACAATTCTGGAGGCTGTAAGCCAAGATCAAGGCTCCAGTACAAGACTGGTTTCTGCTGAGGGCCCTCCTCCTGGCTTGTAGGTTGCTGTCTTCTTCTCTTCTTCTACTTTTTTTTTTTTTTTTTTAAGGAGTCTCGCTCTGTCACCAGACTGGAGTGCAGTGGTGCAATCTGGGCTCACTGCAACCTCTGCCTCCCAGGTTCAGGCGATTCTCCTGCCTCAGCCTCCCAAGTAGCTGTGACTACAGGTACGCACTACTACACTTGGCTAATTTTTGTATTTTTTAGTAGAGATGGAGTTTCACTGTGTTGGCCAGGCTGGTCTTGAACTCCTGACCTCGTGATCCACCAGTCTCGGCCTCCCAAAGTGCTGGGATTACAGGTGTGCACCACCACGCCTGGCCAGGTGGCTGTCTTCTTGAAGTGTCTTCATGTGATCTTTCCTTTGTGTGTCTGTGCGTGTGTGTGTGTGTGTGTGTGTGTAGAAAAAGAGAGAAATTCTTTTGTGCCTCTCCCTCTTCTTATAAGGATGCCAGTCCTACTAGATCAGGGCCCCATGCTTACAACCTCATGTAACCTTAATACAGTAATATTTAGGGTTAGAGTTTCAATATGTGGATTTTGGGGGGACATAATTCAGCCTATAACAGGTATTTATAAAAAATCTCTGGTTATCATGGTCTACAATGGTGAGAGAATAAATGCTTATCTTAAAGATGGAAAACAAGGCAAAGATGTACCCAGATACGGTTTGGCTCAGTGTCTCCACCCAAATCTCATGTTGAATTGGAATCTCCAATGCTGGGGGAGGGACTGAGTGGGAGGTGATTGGATCACGGGGGCAGATTCCCCCATTCTGTTCTCATGACAGTGAATGAGTTCTCATGAGATCTGATGGTTTAAACGTTGAAGCTCTCCCCACTTCGATCTCTCTCTCTTGCCACCATATGAAGATGTGCACACTTCTCTTCGCCTCTGCCATGATTTCTCAGGTAGTTCTTTACAGCGGTGTGAAAACAAACTAGTATATACCACAAGCATCCTACATCCTGCTGGAAATTTTAGCAGTGAAAAACGTAATGGAAAGAAATACAAATATATGTATTTTGGAAAGGAAGGAACAAAATTATCTCTATTCTCAGAAATAACTGGTCTTAGACAAATAAGTGCATTAATAAGCAAGATTGCAAAATACAAAGTCCGTGTATAAAAATGACTTGTACATCTGTATACCAGCAACACATAATTGCAAGTCAAAAATTTAAAAATACACGACTATTTACAATAACCTAAAAGAGGGGTACATATGTCTAAATCTCACAAAATATATGCAGGATCCGGAAGATGAAAACTATCAAACACTGGTGAAAAAATTAAGAAGACGTCTGTATGTGAAGAAGTGAGCCATGTTAACGAATCGGAAGATCGAGCCTGTGAAGATGTTGGCCTCCTGAAACTTCTCTGTCTGTTTAACACAATCCCAGTTAAAATTTCAGTTATTGTAGAAATCAGTGAGTGGATTGTGATATAACGTTACAATGTAACAAATGTAATGTAACAATGTAACATAATGTTACAAATGTAAATATAAAGGTGAGAGAACTCCAACAGTCAAAACAATTTTGTGAAGGAGAGCTACTGGGAGAGTCAAACTACTTGTTTCTGGACTTACTCTAAAACTGCAATAAGAAATGTAACGGCTTGAGCCACCGTAACGGCTTGAGCCACCGCGCCACCGCGCCCAAGCCGTTACATTTCTTATTGCAGTTTTAGAGTAAGTCCGGAAACAAGTAGTTTGACTCTCCCAGTAGCTCTCCTTCACAAAATTGTTTTGACTGTTGGAGTTCTCTCACCTTTATATTTACATTTGTAACATTATGTTACATTGTTACAGGAGGCCGAGTCAGGTGGATCACGAGGTCAGGAGATCGAGACTATTCTGGCTAACATAGTGAAACCCCGTCTCTACTGAAAATACAAAAAACTAGCCGGGCGTGGTGGCGGGTGCCTGTAGTCCCAGCTACTTGGGAGGCTGAGGCGGGAGAATGGCATGAACCCGGGAGGCGGAGTTTGCAGTGAGCCGAGATCACGCCACTGCACTCCAGCCTGGGAGACACAGCGAGACTCCGTCTCAAAAAAAAAAAAAAAAAAAAAAAAAAGAAATGTAACAGTATTGGTAAAAGAATAGAGACACAGATCGATTGATTAGAGCAGAGAGTCCACATATAGACCCACACATGGATGGTCAATTGTTTTATGCAAAGGTACAAGAGCAATTCAAGGAAAAAAGGACGGTGCTTTCTGCAGTGATGCTCATGGCACTGAATGTCTACAGCCAAAAAAATGAACCTGGACCCACACCTTGCACTCCCCCAAAAATCGACACGAGAGGTTCATGTTGGCTGCATTTGTTCCCAAGCTGGTCTTGAGGCCCCTCTCTGGAGAGTGGCTGTAAACTCTAGTCCTGCCCTGACGGGGCCCAGGGGAGGGGCTGTGGTGTTTACAGGCTGTCTCTCGGGGGTTCGTCTTTATCCTCGGAAGCAGAAGGCCTGACGCTCAAGTGCCCAACCTGTGACCCTCTCTCAGGACATTCGTTTATCCTGCGGATGCCCTGGGGGCTCCTGTTGGACCTGCGTCCAGTTTATCCCCACAGGACAATACAGCCACTCCCTGGGAGAGCACTGGCTGGGAGGAGGGTTCAGTGGTGTCGGTCAGGTGAGGCACGCGGGAGCCGGCACAGCACGTGGAATCACAGAGGCCGCGCGTGACTCACAGAGCCGGAGAGGAGAGGGCAGCGTGGCTCACAGGGCAGGGGAGCCGGGAGTTGTCGGAGCCATCAGGACCCATTCAGCCAGGGCATGGGGAGAGAGGGACTGTGGGCCAAGAACTTTGCTGGGGCCTGGGGCATTACCCAGGCTGTGGGGAGAGAGGGACTGGGGCCAAGGCTTTTGCTGGGGCCTGAGGTGTTACCCAGGCTGTGGGGGAGAGAGGGACTGTGCGCCAAGGCTTTTGCTGGGGCCTGAGGTGTTACCCAGGCTGTGGGGACAGAGGGACTGTGGACCAAAGACTTTGCTGGGGCCTGGGGCAATGTGTGAGCAGGTCCTCAGCTCCTGAGTTAACCAGGGCAGTGCAGGGCTAGCCTGTGAGGAGACATCATCCCACTGAAGGCCCAGCGGACACTCAGCAAGGACAGCCCTGTGCTGCCCATGGGACAGGAGTGGCCACAGCCACAGAGGGAAACACATTGTCATCAGCTGGTGAAGTAAGGAGTCCGAAGATCCCCTGACTCCTGGAGGTGTGTGCACGGCGACTCGCAGGTCTGCATGGGAAGGCGTGCGCGGGGCTGGTCCTGGCAGCACCATTTGTGATGGCAGACGCTGGACACAACCTCAGTGTCCAGTGACCAGAAAATAAGCACGAGAACATTGTGTGACTGCACCACGCAAAGGCGCTCAGTAAACTCGGCTGTGTAGACGGATGTGGCCGGCACTCAGGGACTTGTGGCTGGGTGGAGAGAGGGGTGTGCAGTGTGCACACGGCTTAGACGGCATTCCCAGAATCAGACACCCGAAGCCAACGGCTTGGGGTGCACACATGTGTGCTGGGTGATTCCCTGCAGCTCCGGTTGCGGTTTGAGCACTTCCCGGCTCTTCCCAGGATGACCTTCCGGGCCTCTGGGATGAGCTTGTCCCCAGAATCTGCTCCGTTCAGCTTCATCCAGGCCTTTGCCTCTGAAGATGAGTCCAAACCCCCTTCACACCACAGCCTGGCTGAGCACAGTCTTGGTGTCCCCGGCAGTTGTTCACCCCAGCGCTGGCCGTTTCCCTTCCAGGGCACTCCCTTCTGCCCAGATCCTGTGACAGTCCTTGATGTGACTCCGAGGCACTGCCTGAGGCTCCATCTCACAGCGGTCTTGGGCCCTGCCACGCGGGCTGCAGCCGCGGTCAGCTCGGTGTCCCGGACCCTTGGCACGGGTCATTGCTGTCCTGGCTGCAGGGAGATGAGCCCGCAGAAGGAAGTTTGGGAGAGTTTCATTTGCGCTGGTCACCCTGTGTGGGCAGCAGGTGCACGGGGCAGGCTGGCGACTTCCATGGTCTAGGGAGACACACTCGCCCCACACGCTCCCTGGCTGATGGCCTCGCAGAGCCCAACCCCGCAGCTGTGCGCAAGCTGTCCTCTTGGTCACGTCCGTCGATCACCTTGCCCGATTCCGCTGTTCCGGTGAAAGAGGCTTCTAAATCTGGACGCCCTGGTACTAATTATAGCACAGATTGCGTGGGGAATTCGGCGGCCTGCACTGTGGCAATCCAGATTAAGCAATTAACCTTGATGTCACTGTAATTATTAAGATGCGTTAGCAAAATGAACTAATTTCCCCACAGGATGTTGAACTGAAATAAACTTCCACTCTCTTTAAGATGCCAAAATAGGAAATGTTAATGGAAAATTACTTGCGAATGTTTAATAAATCTCCCAGGCCCGTGGCTCCTTGTGAGTCTGGGTTGTGGCCCGGTTCTCAGGTGCTCACAGATGAGGACCGAGTGGCCAGGGCAGGCACCTGTGTGGGGAGGGGATACCACACCCATGTACTCCAGGGGCCAGGAAGAGGATCCTTCAGCGACCTGCCTGGGAGCCTGGAAGCTTCCACGGGGCAGGAGGGTGCGTTCTGCAAATTGTATTGTGAGACCATGAGGGTGGCTTCTGCCTGACTCCGTGCAGGCCCAGAGGCTCCTGTGCTCCGTCCGCACCTTCCTGGCTTCCCTCCCACAGGCTCGAGGGCAAGAGTGTGCACCATGTGGACACCATGTCCACCCGCTGGCCGTGGGTACTCCAGCGTCTGGAGAGCATCTTGCGTGCCCCAGGAGCCATCACTCACCGGTTTTCTCTCCAAAGGTTCGTGATGATGCCGTGACTGAACTTAAAGACTCTCTTTTATCTGCACAAAATGCTTGGAGGTTTTCTGTCCCCTTCATTCATTCCTGGAAAGGACAAGGCTCAGGCCAATCTGCGGGTGTCTCTCTTTTTCTGAAGCCAAGAGCCACTTTTGGGTTTTTTTGTTTGTTTGTTTCTTTGTTTGGATGGAGTTTCACTTTGTTGCCCACGCTGGAGTGCAGTGGCGCAATCTCGGTTCACTGCAACCTCCGCCTCCCAGGTTCAAGCGATTCTCCTGCCTCAGCCTCCTGAGCAGCTGGGATTACAGGCATGTGCCACCACGCCCAGCTAATTTTTGTATTTGTTTGTAGAGATGGGGTCTCCTTATGTTGCCCAGGCTGATCTATAACTTCTGGGCTCAAGCAATCTGCCCGCCTCGGCCTCCCAAAGTGCTAGGATTACAGGTGTGAGCCACCACGCCAGGTCAAGAGCCACTTTCTAAAGTAACCTTTGGACATGCTGCTCCCCCTCCCCCAGGCCCTGGGTCCCCTCCCAGCTCCTGGGGCTCCTCCACCTTACAGGGCTCTCCGAGGAGGCCTGGCCTGCCCACCCCACTCTCTGCATGGATGGGCAGAGGCTCTCTCCCTGCCCACTCTGGGCCTTGCTGACGCCCAGGACTCGCCTCCATGTCCCAGGTGAGCCTGGCCTCTCTCTCTGGCCTTCAGAATCACACACTAGCAGGTCCCAAGCTAGCGGCACGGAGCTCTTCCTTCTGCCTCAACACCACTCACCCTTCTCAGCAGAAGACACAGCACATCCTGCCCCTGCTCCTCCCACAGGGCTCCAGAGGGAGCTTCCCCATGATCCACGCACACACCGGTGCCCACGGGTCCACACCGCCAGGTGACAGCACGCTGGGTGCAGTGTCTGCTCGCTCTGCCTCCTGCCTTGGGACCTGGGCCCCCCCAGACACCCAACTGCTCCCTCCCGGAGGCTCGGAAGCCAACAAAGGAAGGGATAACCTTCCCGAGGCTGTGGGGCACCCAGGCTTTGGGCGTAGCCTCTGCCCCTCCTCCTGCCCAAGTGTCCATACAGCTTCCTGTGCTGCTGCAAAACGCTCCTCCCTCAATCTCACACCCCTCCCTGCTCCACTCCACGGTGCCAGCATTAGGTAGCGCAGTCAGCCCTTTGTATCCGTGGGTTCCATATCCGTGGATTCCACCAACTGAGGATAGAAAATATGAGGAAAAACTGGGCACGGTGTGGCTCATTCCTGTAATCCCGGCACTTTGGGAGGCCGAGGTGAGCGGATCACAAGGTCAGGAGTTCGAGACCAGCCTGGCCACCACGGTGAAACCCCATCTGTACTAAATATACAAAAATTAGCCGGGCGTGGTGGCAGGCGCCTGTGGTCCCAGCTACTCGGGAGGCTGAGGAAGGAGAATCGCTTGAACCCGGAGGCAGAGGTTGCAGTGAGCTGAGATCGCACCACTGCATTCCATCCTGGGGGACAGAGCGAGGCTCCATCTCAAAAAAAAAAAAGAAAAGAAAATATTAGGAAAAACAATTCCACAAAGTTCCCCAAAGCACAACTTGAATTTGCCTCAGCAAGTTCTATGTGGAATTCTTGCAGACACATAATGTGTGGGCATTGTAGAGATGGTGTAAGTATTCAGACACATGTGTGGATTATCGCAAACACCACACTGTTTCCTATCAGGAGCTTGAGCATCTGTGGATTTTGGTATCTGCAGGGGTCCTGAAAGCAATTCCCCAAGGATCCCAAAGGACAAATGTAATCATCTCTGTGTCCCTAATGGTCCCAGCCCTGGAAACTTTTCACTGAGCAGCTCTGTGGCCAAAGACTCGGGACTGCTCTGTGCCCTCCTGGGTCATGGACGTCAGGGCTGGTGACCAGTGTGTTGGTCTCCCTCACAGCGACGGGACCTGAACCCCTGCCTCCTTTAGAACCTGAGGTGCTGCGGGACTGACAGAGGTCTTCCTGCTGCAGGCTGTGCCCTGCTACCCCTAGCTCAGGAGTGGAGACCCGAGGGGCCTTGAACCAAAGGCTCCAATGAGGCCTGTGGGGACCCCATGGCTTCAGAGTGGGAGACTGTGCCAGGGGAGACAGGGAGCCCCTGGGTGTCCCCGGGGTTCAACCTCTGGGGTCAGAACGTGCACCATGCAAAACGTGGGGTCTGCAGATGGGCAGATGCTGGGGGGCCTGAACAGGCTGGGATGCAGCCACAGCGGGTGGCGCTTCTTCAGGGCTGGGGTCCTGGCTGCCGGACGCTCCCGATGCCATGCATTCTGCCCAGGGTGGGGTGAGAAGCTTCCTGTCTTTACGTCCACCACGAATCCATCTTTGAAACTGTGAAGTGAAAAATCATGAAATGAAAAAATTTTCCATTAATTTTAATAGGAAAAACAGGACTCCTTATATTTCAACCCAAGGTCTCGAAACAATTTTGAAAGATTAAAAGAAAAGTCACTCTAACACTCAAACCAAGTTTATACAGAACATGTCTAATAAACAGTGATGTGAAGGCAAATCAACGTTTGTGGCTACAGAGACTTGAGGTGGTGCAGAGGGGAGAGGCCTGGGCCTCAGCGTTCTCTGCTGGGCTGTTTTCCTCGAAGTTTATTAACATTTTGGGGACCCTTGATCATGCTGCACTCAAACTGCCTTAGAGATAAAGTTATAGCTCAGAAATACAGACATTTCCCAAAACATGGCACCATTGCCCACACACAGGCTCATCCCAGGAAATGCTTTGACCTCGGCTCCCTTGCAGGGTCAGATTTCGTGATGGATGCTGAAGGCATGAGCAGGTTGGGCTGTGACCACTCGTCCAGCTCCTGCAGTTGGACGACGGGTGCTGGGAGGCCATGGATGGGACACAGGGAGAATTCTGGACACAGCTGGTGGGCAGTCTCTGGCCTCAGGTGGGCTCATGCCCTGGAGCCTCCTTCCCTCCAGGCACACTTCGTGCAAATCGCCATCTCTGTCTGCCCCCATTTCTCCCTCTGAACAGCACAGACGATGGAGCCTCCCTGCCAGTGTGAAAGATTCATGGTCCGTGGGTGTAAGGCCAGGGCAGTGATGGATGCTCCCACTCCAACTCCTGCACCTCTCCAGCGCCCACTTCTGCCAACACAGACCTTTCTTCATGTATCACAGTGGCTCAGCTTTCTGGGAAAAAAAATGCTATTTTAACTACATTTAATCCACTGCCATTAGGCGTATGCTTTAAGTCTGGAGGCCGCTAATACTTAAGAATTAGGGAGCACACAACATTGGACCTCGATGAAGAGGTCCATCCATCCACCCTGGATGCTGGGGACGTGTTGCTCTGTGAACACATCTAGGCTCGGGGTTTCCAGCCGGAGCAGACCCTCTGTGGCCACCTTGGTGCACATTTGCTGTGGTCCAGGGAACCCACCTCCAGTTCCTTGCACATGCCATCGGTCATGTTGCCAGAGTGGCCCCAAGGGAGTACAGCCAACCTGAGTGGAGGCTGGAATAGGAGTTGGCCAGGAGGATGCCCCAAAGGCTTGGAGCCTGCAGAATTATTTTTTCAACGTGTTAGTCAGGGCTCTCCAGAGAAACAGAAACAACTGAATGTGTGGATGAACAGATGCATCGATAGCTGGTAGATCTACCCATTCAACCATCTACTCATTCATTCACCCATCTACTGACCCACAGATCCACTCACCCACCTATCTATCCATCTACCTACTTATCCATCCATCCATCCATCTATCCACCCACCCATTCATCCATCCATCCTCCCATCATCCATCCATCCATCCATCCTTCCATCCATCCATCCACCCACCCATTCATCCATCCTCCCATCCATCCATCATCCATCCATCCACCCACCCACCCATTCACCCATCCATTCATCCACCCACCCATTCATTCATCCATCCATCTGTCCATCATCCATCCATCCATCCACCCACCCATTCACCCATCTGTCCATCCATCCATCCATCCACCCACCCACCCATTCACCCATATATCTACCCACCCATTCACCCATCCATCCATCCACCCACCCATTCATCCATCCATCCTCCCATCCATCCATCCATCCACCCACCCCCCCACCCACCCATTCACCCATCCATCCATCCACCCACCCATTCACCCATCTGTCCATCATCCATCCATCCATTTATCCATCCATCCATCCACCATTTATCCATCCATCCATCCACCCACCCATTCACTAACCCATCCATCCATCCATCCATCCATCCATCCATCCATCCATCCTTCCATCCATCCACCCATTCATCCATCCATCCATCCATCCACCCACCCACCCACCCATTCACCCATCCGTCCACCCACCCACCCATTCACCCATCCATCCATCCACCCACCCATTCATCCATCCACCCATCCATCCATCATCCATCCATCCATCCACCCACCCACCCATCCATTCACCCATCCATCCAGCCATCCACCCACCCATTCACCCATCCATCCATCCACCCACCCATTCACCCATCTGTCCATCCATCCATCCATCCATCCATCCATCCATCCATCCACCCACCCACCCATTCACCCATCCATCCACCCACCCATCCATCCATCCATCCTCCCATCCATCCATCCATCCACCCACCCACCCACCCACCCACCCATTCACCCATCCATCCATCCATCCACCCACCCATTCACCCATCCATCCACCCATCCATCCATCCATCCACCCACCCATTCACCCATCCATCCATCCACCCACCCATTCATTCATCCATCCATCCATCCATCATCCATCCATCCACCCACCCATTCACCCATCTGTCCATCCATCCATCCATTTATCCATCCATCCATCCACCATTTATCCATCCATCCATCCACCTACCCATTCATCCATCCATCCATCCATCCATCCATCCTTTATCCATCTAGCCATCCATCCACTCACCCACTCATTGACCCATCCATCCATCCTTCCATCCATCTATGTATATTTATGTATTTTAAGGAATTTCCTCATGCAATTGTGGAATCTGACATCTGCAAGGCAGGTGGCAGCCTGGAGACCTAAGGAGAGCTGCAGTTGGGAGTCCCAGGGCCTCTACTGGCAGAATTTCTTCTTGCTTGGGGAGGTCCATCTTGGTTTTCTTAAGACTTTCAACTGATTGAGTGAGGCCCACCTACATTTTGGAGAATCACCTGCTTCCCCAAAGTTCACTGACTGAAATGATAATCTCAGCCTCCCGGAAACATGAGAACCAGAATTAACACTTGACCAAATATCTGGGCACTGTGGCCCAGCCAAGTTGACACAATTACCCATCACACCGCTGGTGCCAGGGAAGGGAAGGAAAAGCTTTTCCCTGTGGGCTGGTGACCTGGGGTCCTGGGCTGGGACAGCTCAGCAGGAAGTAAATCTCCCTCCAGAGACGGCTCCTCCTGTGTCTGTCTGCAGGTGTCCTGATATAACATGTCTTTTAAAATGAGGATTTGTTCATGAATTTTTTTTTCTTATCCAATAAAATGAATTAAACAGAATGCATAGTTTAAATGTTCAGTTCTTTAGTTATGAGTAAGATTGAATATCTTTCCATCCCTTATCAGCCATTTGTATTTCTTTTTTACTTTGTTGCCTATTCATATTGCTTTCCCAGTTTTCATGGGCACAACATTAATTAATAAATACATTTTTAAAATTAATAATTAAAAATGACTTCCATTCCCCACTCCCCAAGTAAGGCTGTACACTAAAGAAAAAGTGAAAAATTGCAGAAAATCAGCACACGCTTTCGGCTGTGGCTGTTGGAGTCTGATTTTCGGTGGTTTGTGCCACTAGGGTATTTACTGTCTTCCTGGTGGGATTTTCGGGGATGGGTGGTCCCAGCATTGGTTGGGGGCTCAAAGATGCCACTGGGACACAGACCGTGTCCCTCCTGTGTGACTGCGCTCAGCTTGTGGCCTGAGTCCTGCCCCACTCACCTCTGGGCATTCATCCCTACACGACAGCAGTATCCAGCGCAGGAAGGGCCGGCGGTGGGGAACAGGCCTGAAATGTGTTTGATCCTCCTGCCCTGAGTTTTATCTGGGATGACCCAGGGAGGTTCCAGAATGCTCTCTTGGGTCTCCAAGAACAGCCACTGGGGCTACAACTCCGGATCAATCGTGAAACAGGCCTCCATCGGAAGGCCTGGCCCCTCTGATTCACACTGTTCCCCTGACCTCTGCCACCTGCCTTGGGGTCCCCGGTGGAGCCCAGAGCTTGTCCTCAGGGTTAGGCTTATGTGGGAGGTGGACTGTGAACCTTTGCACCTGTGAAACATCTGCCTGCTGCATCGGTTGCATGCCAGGGCCCTGCAGTTTGGTTTCTAAGTCCCTTCCCGTCGGGGTCCCCGCCGTCCACCCTCCTGCTTTTAAAAGCCCTGCTTTCGCATCAAGGAGGCTTTCCGGGAACTGGCGGCTCCATGGCGGGTCTTGGGCCAGAGCCTGGGGTGTGTGAAGTTCGGAGTCACTTTTTATTTGCCACTAGCAGCTGAAGAAAGAGCAGTCCCGACCGTTCAGATTCCAGAACCCACGTCCGTGTTCGCTGCTCAGCTCCTGGGATCTGTGGGAAAGGGTTAACAAGCTCAAGTAGTGGGTTTTGAAATCACCCTCATCACAGTAACTGGCAGTGAACTGCAGGTGTTACTGCACTCGCTGTGGATGCCTGCGGCACGCGGAGGGAAGGGGTCCGCTCATTGCGGCTTCCACAGACGCTTGGGTGAGGCGGGCAGGCAGGAGGGTGGCCTGTGAGGTGTGAGGGGAGGAGGCCTCTGCTGTGGGAAGTCCTCCTGGTCACAGGGCTCAAGTGCTTGCAGGAAGCCAGAGGCTGGCGGTGGGGGTGGTGGCCATGGGGGTGTGGGGGCAGTCAGGCCAAGCAGAACCTGGAATTCCTGCCTTTAATGCCCTTATTCCCCATTGTCAAGATGTCATTCCAAGGCCTGCAACTCCGCCATGCCAGGGCTTCCCAAAGGCGGCCAGGAGGGGAACCCGGGGCTCACATGTGCATCTGGAGGACGCTCTTGGAGAAGCAGGGGAGACAGACCTCACGGCCCACGTACCTCGCAGAGAAAGGTTCGGCCGCCCTGCCTCTGCTCGGGGCCTCACGGTTGCTCTGAGCCAAGCCCCATTTTCAGCAGCCAGCAGGAGAGAGGATCACTCCGTGCTGCTCCCCAGAGTCAGGGGTGGCTTGGCCGGGCGGCGCGAGTGAGCGGTCCCTTGTGGGAGCTTAGGAAATGCGGGGGATGTGGCCCCGGGTGTGCTCAGTGAGCACCTGGCGTCCCCGACTCCCCTGGGAAAATTGCACGATAGGGGTTGGGGCGCAGCCACAGAGGAGGTTTTCAAGCAGCGTCTCCCGGAAACGTGGTGGTGTGGGGAGCCCTGAGCGGCTGCATGGGGGGCCTGGGGGTTAAGGGGCAGGGCTGGGTGCCTCGTCCCCTGCAGAGCAGCCCTGGAGGGATGCCTCGTTGGGGCTGCGACGCCACTTCCTACACCGAACACGTTTCTGCCGCCCCCTGAGGACGGAGTCTGAGGCCCTCCTGCTATCTCTCCAGGACCCTGGGGCACTCGGGCCTCCGAGGCTGACTCCTGGCCCCTGCCTGCTCTGCCTGCTCTGAGCCGGGCCGCTGGGGCAGGTGCACAGCACGCCTTTGCGTTCACGCTGTTCCTGCGCGTCGGAAGCCTCCGGCCTGCGGTCCCGGCAGATCGTCCTGGGTGGGCCTCACCTAATCAGGTGAAAACACTTACAAGCAGGGAGGGCCCTGGAGATGCTTCCTTCCCTTGCCAGCCTGGAAGAGGCCGACAGCCACGCCATGGGGAGGGAGGGCCCGGAAGCCAGGGCCTTGGTCCTGTAGCCACAAGGAACCAAATTCCGCCAACCCCCTGAGTGAGTTTCAGAGGAGACCCCAAGCTTTAGATGCAGCCCCAGCCCCGGCAGACACCTGGATTTCAGCCTGGTGAGACCTGCACGGCTCCCCACAGCGATCTGTGCAGGTGAGCACCCACCGGCCTGCACCTGCCACACCAGCTAAGTCAGGGCCTGAGTCCTACATGTCGGGAGTCACAGAAAACTTCAGGGAGGAAAACCTGGAAGCAAAACTAACTTACACTCCAGGGGAGGATGGGAGCACTCAGGCCGGGGAGACTCAGGACCCATGGGGTGTTCAGAGGGCAGTGGGTGGAGAGGCCCACAGGGCTGGCATGGGGAGCTGCCAGGAACCAGGTCCCATAGGCTCTAAGAGTCAGCGTCTCCCAGGAGTTCAGGCTTTGGCTGACGCGTGATTGGTTTTGAGCCCAGAAGGCTGTGCTCACTGGCATGGAAAGCTGAACTCTCCTGGTCCACCACGGCCTGAGTTAGAGCTGAGGTGCAGGAGGAGCGAGGCCTCAGGATGCTGTTCTCTAGGGGAAGGCAGCCTGAAGGTGAGGGCCGGAAACTGGCTCCTGGACGTTGCTTCTTCGAAGCCCAGAAGAGTCTGAAGCACCCTCAGCAGGAGACGAACGTCCTCTGCCCAGAGGAGAAATTCCTTGGCCGTGGCCCATGCAGCGACCTCTCTTCAAGGCCGTGCAGAGGGAAGCGGCTGCAGGGGGTTGCTGCATCTTGCTGAGAGCGCTGATGTAGATGACTGGACCCCCGGCAGGCTGGCACGGAAGCAGATGGCATCGACAGCCGGGCCCTGGGAAGGACTCTGATGCCTGTGGCACAAAACCCTCGAGAAGGGCAGAGGCGCAGGGTTAAGGGGACACGGTGCCCAGAGCTCTCCTGTCTGCTGGGAGTCTGCTCTGGGCCTGGGACAGGGTTAAGGGGACATGGTGCCCAGAACTCTCCTGTCCGCTGGGAGTCTGCCCTGGGCCTGGGACAGGGTTAAGGGGACATGGTACCCAGAACTCTCCTGTCCGCTGGGAGTCTGCCCTGGGCCTGGGACAGGGTTAAGGGGACATGGTGCCCAGAACTCTCCTGTCCGCTGGGAGTCTGCCCTGGGCCTGGGACAGGGTTAAGGGGACATGGTGCCCAGAACTCTCCTGTCCGCTGGGAGTCTGCCCTGGGCCCAGGACATGCTGCTGTGTGCTTTGTGGCTGAGGCTGTTGGAATCTTAACACAGATGAGAGTTGGGTGGCACCGTCTGGCCCCACTGCTGCAGAGAGTGCTGAGCCCACTCTGCTGGGGAAGGAGGGGCCTCCAGCCACTGAGGGGAACAGACAGGAGGGCGCAGACTCAGAGGTGGGTGTGTGCAACCTGACTAGCATGAGGGCCATAGGCAGGCCAAGGAAGCATCCCTTCACCCAGGTCAGGAGGCTGCCGGCACAACCCAGGACGCAGTGATGATGTCAACCAGGCTGCTGCCTGGACGGGGAGGAAGTGGCCTGAGTGTTGGAGGGGGAGAGGCATCAGGACCGGGTGGCTGGTGAGATGTGGCTGACAGAGCAAGGGGTGTGGGAAGATGGCTCGTGAGCTTCCGGTCCCATGGCGGAAACAGGCAGCTCTGCGCCAAGCCCTTCAGCTCTCCATGGCCACAGCCTTTGTCCATCCTCGGGCACCGGGCAAGGATCAGGCGTGGAGTGACGCTAGCGGTCGGTGTCCATGATGTCGCTGTCACTGTGTCCGTGATCTGGCAGAGCTTGCCAGCACACGGCCTCCCCGTCCTGGGGACCGAATTACTGCAATGGGCTTGTCTAGTTTAGTAGAAATAGAAAAGAAAATCCCGTAAAATCCTACCTACAGTTCCAATTGCTCAGTGTCCAGCTAGTTGCAGGCATCCTTGGGGAAAGGTAAAACCAGCTAAGGGTGCTGTGGGCTGCTACTCTTATGACATATTGAAATGCATTTTAAAATTTACTATTACAAATTGTCGACCGAGCACAGTGGCTCGTGTCTGTAATCCTAGCATTTTAGGAGGCCGAGGCAGGTGGATCATTTGAGGTCAGGAGTTTGAGACCAGCCTGACCAACATGGTGAAACTCCATCTCTGTTAAAAATGCAAAAATATTAGCTGGGCCTGATGGTACATGCCTGTAGTCCCAGCTACTTGGGAGGCTGAGGCAGGAGAATAGCTTGAACCCAGGAGGCAGAGGTTGCAGTGCGCTGAGATTGTACCACTGGACTCCAGGCTGGGCAATAGAGCAAGACTCTATCTTAAAAATAACAACAACAAAATAGTATGAATCTTTTTTAGCCAACCCAAAACGGGTGGCCTGCAAAGGCTCTGCATGCCTGGAAATGGGCGTGAGTGCTGAATGATTGACACCTGCTGCCTCCTACGGCACAGGGGCTTGCGAGGTGAGGAGAGTCCAACAAAGCCCCGGGAATATGGTGCCAGGTATATGAGGCTCAGAGGTGGTGTGGCCCTAAGGACCGAGGCCGAGTCTGCGAGTTCACTGGTGTGGGGCGCCTGTGGCTGCACAGTTCCTTTTCTTTGGGAAGAATAAGGACAGAGAACAGTGGAATGAGATGAGCACGTCACACACATGCGTTTCCCGGCTCCTACTCCACTGTGAGCTGCTGGAGGGGCTGGTTCCCAGGCTGTTTATTCCTGGTAACAGAGCCTGGGCACTGGCATGCATTCAACCCCTGATGGGCGCTGGCTCAGGCTTTATATGCCTTGTGTGGCTGCAGCCCTGGGAGGCAGGTCTTACCATTATTGCCTGCAGTTTGCCGATAAGGAGACGGGGACCTGGAGCAACAGACTGGCCTGCCCAGGCCTGGCCACTGCAGAGGGCGGGGCTATGACCAGCCTGGGGTATCAGCACCAGTGACCCTGTGCTCAGGGCTTCTCCCCACATCTGTTATCCCTCATGAGCGGCCCTGGGCCACACTGCTCGTGGGATGTGGGTGGTGGCTCCACAACTAGCTTGTCCGAGTTTGAAAACACACAGATGCTGACGTGCATTTTCACTTCTGCAAAAACTGCTTTATTGCTCCATGTATCCCCCAAACAACTGGCTGGAGTGCTCAGGGAGGGGTGGCGGCCATCTGTGTGGGGTGTGTCTGATGACGCACACAGTGACTCAGGAGTCACCGCCCAGCAGTGGGACATGGGGTCCTGGGAGCTGCTTACAGGGCTGGGTTTGCACCAAAGGAAAAAAGACACAGGGAGACCTTTCCATGTAGCACACTCACATGCCCGCATGCAGGTGCAGCTGTGCACCCAGGGCCCCTGGGAGTGACCTCTGCATTTGCTGCTGGTCGGGAGGCACTGGGAGCTCCTCTGAACTTGGTCTTCTGCCTCGGCTGGGTGGCCTCACTCACCCTGGTGCCCACCACACAGCCGGTGCCTCAGTAGGGGCTGGGGGCCATAAGGGTGAAATGCCAGCCAGCAGCACACTCCTGGCTCCTCCACCGAGGGTTTCATTCATAATGAGTTCTGGCCACACCACCTGCTCGCCATGTCTCTCTGCGGCACTGGGAATCCAGGGCAGTTTTACAATCCCAATTTATTAGCTTGCCATGCGTCACTTTTGACCTCAGGAGCTTATTTTTTAATTGAAACTTTAAATAATTTCTCAGAGCTTAAATCAAAGGAGAATGTAGTCCATAAAATTTAAGGAAGAAGCACATTTATCAGCTCATGTTGGTCACAGTGACCTCAACGCTCTTTTCCGACGATCCTGGTGGCCTCGAGGCCTCATGAGGAGGCTGCCTGGGAGGTGGCTTGGCAGCTGGTACACCCACCGCGTTCAGTAATGATCTTCCTGCCCAGCATTTGTGCTTTTCTGTCCTGGGGCAGATCTGCAGTTATGGCCTTTGTGTGGTCCTGACCTCTCCTCCCCAGGACCCCTCCATAGAGGATGAAGGGAGGGCCTTGGGCCTTACCCTGTTACCTCTAACCCAGGGTGACCAGCGTCACCTGCCTGTCCCCAAGTGAACGCCGGGGATCCTGCCTGGGAAGCTCCAAGTCCTCAGTGCCTAGAGTAGCACTGGATACACAGTTGGTGCCTAATAAGTGTCTCATGGATCCCACTCAGAGAAGCAGTGAAGAGTGGGCCTGTTCCCTACTAGACCGTCCTTGCTCCCCCTGCCAGCACGTGTATCAGCTCAGAGACGCTTCTCAGCCCAGAGACTCTCCGTTGTGGACCACTCTCGGGCACTGTGATGCCCAGGCCTCTGTGCCAGGCACCTTGTCTGTTGTGGCCCCTGCTTTCCCTCTGGAGGGGACGCGCCACAGGCTGTAGGACCTGGATCCTGGGCTCTCCCGGGGGATTCCAGCATTGATGGTGGCTGGGACACAGGCACATGGGGACCTGGGAGATATGGAGCCCTGCTGCAGAGGTGGCCGTGCCCTCCCGACCTCACCACAGGCTTCCACAGTTGGGCTGCGCATCGCACAGGCACCTGGATGCCGCTGGGCTGTGCTGCTGTCCTCTCGCACACATAGGCCACTGGGGGGTGAGGACTTCCCGGGGCCACTGTCCCTGCCCCTCCACCAGTGTGTCCTCATCACACTTGCTCCTTGTTCACATGGGGTCTTCCCCACTCTGGGCAGGCGGCAGGAGAAACAGGAGAGGTGGTTCCACGGAGGATGCTGAGGGACAAGGCCTGGGAGGATCATGCCTGCCCAGCCCCTCCGAGTACCACCGCCTTCTCTCACTTCCTCGCCATGTGTACTTCCATGGTGAAGATGGAGCCTGGCGTTAAGAATCTCGGGTCCCTGAGTGAAACAAGAAAGGAGAGCAGTGTGTGGCCTGCATGTGGGCCAGTGACAGGGCGAGGGGGGCTTGCTCGGAAGTGAGTGGGTGAACTCCTGAATGGGGGCCAGGATAAATGACAGCTTACCCAGGGTGACTGTCACATGGTGGCTGTGGATGCTGCCACCGCCCAGCACGAATTCACAGCCTGCCCTGTGGCTTCTCCTGCGGTTCTCTTGCGGTGGTTAAATTTTCATGCAGGGATGTCTTGTTTCACCAACCAAATTATACAAGTCCTCAGGGCAGGACTGTGCCTTGCAGCTCTTGCCCTCTACCTCTGACGGAACTTGACATGCATGTTGCTCTCAGGGGTGCCCGATAAATCTGTGGGATTGAACTGAAGAGAAGCCAGATGGTGACTGAGACCCCAAGGGACCTCCATGGAGGTGGGACTTTGGAGCCGGGGGAGACCACACATAGCTGGGGGTTGGTGAGCAGTCTTGTGTACTGAACTGTCTCTGCCAGAGATGGCTCATGTCCCCACATCCCCACTTTTTTCAGCTTTGGCAAAACTCAGTTGGGAGAGCTGAACTTTAAGATGCCCTCCAGCTTGAAGCTTCTTGCTGGGGGAGATTCTGACGGGGGTGGGCAGGAGCGTCCAGCAGAACTGTGTCTAGTGCTTAGTGACTGTTAGCCCATGACTACTGAATAAATTAGTGGATGGTCAAGGGAATGGTGTGTGCTTTAAATGAGGGAGAAACTGGGAGAAGGCATGCTTGATTTCCTTCATAATTTTAGCTTCCAAGTCTCCCCAGGCCGAGGGACTTATAACAAAAGCTTTTATAGCTGAGGCTACTGTGTCCCAGGTACCTCATACATGTTATCCGACTGATGGAGTTTGCATATCTGCTCCTGCCCAAATCTCATGCTGAACTGTAATCCCCAGTGTTGGAGGTGGGGCCTGGTGGGAGGCGCTTGGATCATGGGGTCGGATCCCTCATGAATGGCTCAGCACCATCCCCTCGGTGATGAGTGAGTCCTTGCTCTGTGTTCATATGAGTTGTGGTCGTTTCAAAGTATGTGGCCCCCCTCACCTCCCCCTCTCTTCCTTGTTTCTGCTTTCACCATGTGAGGCACCTGCTCCCACTTCACCGTCTTCCACAAGTCAAAGCTCCCTGAGGCCTCCCCAGAAGCAGCTACTGCTGTGCTTCCTGTACAGCCCGCAGAAACTGTGAGCCAATTAAACCTCTTTTCTTATAAATTACCCAGTCTCAGGTATTTATAGCAATGCAACAATGAACTAACACACCTACTAATCCTCATTCTCCAGCATCCCAACTGTGCCCTGTGTGCAGGTTAAATGATATCATGTGGGAAAGCTCCAGGCAAGATCTCTAGTAAGAGGAGCCATTATTACTATCATTATCATCGTACAATGGTGAGAAAGAGGAAGGCGATGAGGACATTGATAGTGATGATAATGGAGATGGCGATGATGATGGTGGAAATGAGGGTGATGGTGATAATCTTGATGGGGGTGATGATGGTGGTAATTTTTTAAGACTTTATAATACAGCAGTGAAATTTCTGCTCTGGGCTAAAATATCATGGATCAAGATGTCAGCCCAGGAGCTAATAATGTTATGATGATGATAGGCATGATAGAGAGGCGATAATGGTAATGATGATAGAGATGGTGGTAATGCTAATAATGATAGTGATGATGGTGATGACAATGATGGGGGGATGATGATGACAGGCATGATGGAGATGATGATGGTGGTGATGATGGAAACTGTGTTGATAATCAAAGTGATGATGGAGATGATGGAATAACGGTGGAGATGATGGTGATGGTGGAGATAATGGTGATTGTGGTGGTGATGGTAGTAACTATGATGATGATTATGGTAGACATGGTGATGATGGTGGTGATGGTGAAAACTGTGGTGGTAATCATAGTGATGATGGAGATGAAATAATAGTGGAAATGATGGTGATGGTGGAAATAATGGTGATTGTGGTGGTGATGGTAGTAACTATGATGATGATGATTATGGTAGACATGGTGATGATGAGGATGGTGATGGTGAAAACTGTGGTGGTAATCATAGTGATGATGGAGATGAAACAATAGTGGAAATGATGGTGATAGTGGAGATAATGGTGATGGTGGTGGTGGTGATGATGATGATGGTGGCAACTGTGGTGATAATCATAGTGATGATGGAGATGATGGAATAACTGGAGATGACGGTGATGGTGGAGATAATGGTGACAGTGGTGGTGGTGATGGTGGTGACTACGATGATGATTATGATAGAAATGATGATGATGATGGTGATAGTGGCAACTGTGGTGATAATCAAAGTGATGGAGATGATGGTGATGATGCCGGAAATCATATTATGGACAACAGGAAACAGATTTCCTTGAGGAAACTGGAGATCTGTAGGGGCCACGGAGGAGAGACATAAATACTTCCCCAAACTTCAAAATAATGGGCTCCCGATTCCACATGAATGAGACCCAATAAATTTCAATTCCGTTTAAGATCAGATTAAAGACATTTCCAACTCTCGTAGGATGTTGAGGGAGCATTTCAGTTCCCCTCATTGGTCCAGAAACACATTTGAGCAATTCGCTTCCTCATTATGGACATTATGGACATGCCACCCCAGATAACTGGCATTCCTGAGCACAGAAGCACTACCAAGACCACAACTGATGCTGACAGTGAACAGGGTAAGAGTTCAACAGTGGACTGGATCACCCTTTGACCTAGTGGAGACCTGGCACCCACTGCCGGAATCCTTGTTGCTGGTGGTATATCTTCTGCAGCTAAAAGCATGAACATTTGCATGGAAGCTGGTTTTATGAGACATATAAACATTTATTTAAAGATAACTGAAAATAGCAACATAGAAAATAACTGCTTCCTGACTTTAAAATGCCCTCACCACGAGTCTTGGCAGTATAATTATGCTTGTACAAATTTGCAGCTACTGTCAAGTACATCTACGAGAAACACGATTTTTAAAGACTTTATAATGCAGCAGTAAAATTTCTGCTCTGGGCTAAAATATCATGGATCAAGATGTCAGCCCAGGAGCTAATAATGTTATAGCCTTTCAACTCACATCTCTAGATTTAAGTTGTAAATGGAGAATTAATATCAAGGTAGGCATTTTCAACAACTGCAAATTTTTCTGTCCCCAAATTTGGTGTTGTCAAAATTAAGAAATTCTTAAGTGTGTCAAATGCCAATTTCATCCTTAAAGAAGTGTTTCCTTTGCAGGCCTCACCCCCTGTTCCTGTCTCTCCCACTTCATGATCTGGGTATGCTCTGTCTCTTGCCGTGACCTCTGATGTCACTGGGTGCAGTCTTCCCTCTGGCTTGCTGTGCTCCAGTCACACCGGCTTCTTTCAGCCCCCCCTGCCCTCTCTTGCACTATCCCCTGGACTTTTCATGCAGTTGCCTTGTTGGGTCTCAGCGTGCACGTCATCACCTCCAAGAAGCCTTCCCTAGGCACCAGACACACAGCAGCTCTCCCATCTATATTGTCTGTCTCACTCAGCTGTTGCCTTGGGGAAGATCTAACTGGCTACCTTTATTTTGTTTACTTGACTTAGAAATCTGTCTTCCACGTAAGAATATCAAGCTGTCTCAGTCTTTAGTTCTGCTATAACGAAATACCTGAGACTGGGTAATTTACAATGAACAGGATTTTATTTCTCACAGTTCTGGAGGCTGGGAAGTCCAAGATCAAGGAGCCAGCAGGTGCACTTGTCTGATGAGGGCTGCTCTCTCGGCCTCCAAGGAGATAGCTTGTTGGTGCATCCTCCAGAGAGGACAAATGCTATGTCCTCACTTGGCAGTGGGTGGAAGAACAAAAGGGATGAATGTTGCATGAAGCATTTTTTTTTTTTTTGAGACGGAGTTTCACTCTTGTTGCCCATGCTAGAGTGCAATGGTGTGATCTTGGCTCACTGCAACCTCCACCTCCCGGCTTCAGTGATTCTCCTGCCTTAGCCCCCCGAGTACCTGGGATTACAGGAATGAACCACCACGCCCGGCTAATTTTTGTATTTTTAGTAGGGAAGTGTTTCTCCATGTTGGTCAGGCTGGTCTTGAACTCCCGACCTCAGGTGATCTGCCCGCCTCGTCCTCCCAAAGTGCTGGGATTACAGGCGAAGCCTCTTGAATAAAGGTCTTAATATCACTCATGAGGGAAAAGTCCTCATGGTTCAATCAACTCTTGAAGGTCTCACTTCCTAATACCATCACACTGGCTATTACACTTCAGGCCCTGAACTGTGGGAAGAAAACATTCAAACCACAGCAGAGCCTGAGCATCCCAGGGCTAGCAATGTCCCTGACACATGGTTAATTCATACACATTTGTTCACTGAATGGATCTTTGCAATGACTTTCCTGATCCACGTTTTCTGTGGATCTCTCTACACCCTGGACCCACAAACCCTGAGACTCTTGTGACCTCCATGACACCTAGTACTGTGCTGGGGATTGAGGGAATACTCTGTAACTTGGTTGGATACAAATTTGGGGATTCTCCCCTGGGCACCGCTTCTTCCTGTTAACCACACTACCCTGTATTCATTGAACCATGCGCACGAGCTACTCAGTGGGTACTTCCGATATTGCATTAGAGAACTCAAACTTTGTCAATTCTGAACATTCTGGACTTATTTCAGGGTTATACTGGTTTACTATATATTTACGGTTTTAATGTTATCTTTTATGATTAGAGTATTTGACATTTGCATAGTTGTAACTTTGAATAATCTGTAAGCCAATTCCGCCTTTAACATCAGTGTTTGCAAATAGATTTGTTTTATTCCATACCTTGCCCTATCTTGAGGTCTCAAATCAATAGAAATGTCTTTAAGTATATTTTTCTAAGAGGGTATGTGAGTAGAATGGCTTCTGCATGCTCACACACCTGTATTTAATTCATGGGTGATTCACCTTTGTGAGGTTAAGAACTCAGAGGCCACAGATACCAACCTCAAAACTAGGTAGCTGTGGCTGCCTTGTCAATTGCCATAGAGAAATTAATTCATACCCTTGAGATTTTTCTTTCTCTGGAAATAACATGTTTGTTTTGTGTGTGAGATTAAAATATTCTTTATATTCTTGGAATAAGATAAATCAACCATTTATGCATAAATATTGGTCTTACTTATTAACTTTGCCTGAAGGGGAGTAAATATTTTCAATTTATAGTGTCAGGAAATCATAAAAACATCTTTTTGATCATAGCTAATGCTCCTTTTCTTAATGTGATGTCTTTGTAATTTCAAAAGTCATACATTTCCTGCCTGGGTCTCTCTGTAATTTCCACTGATCTGGACACTTTTTAAGCTGAAGGAAAATGATCCCACGTGGAAGCTTTTGAATGTTCATGGATGACTGAAGAGCAAAAGAGTAAGTTATGAGTCAATGCAAAGGCTCCTTTACTCTCTCTCCATCCTGCCACACTTTTTAACAATATTTCACTGTTTATAGAAAAGGTAATAATGCATTGAAGGATTTATAACATTTGTAGAATTAAAATATATAATTACGTGAGCATAAAAGCTTGGGAGGGATAAAATGGAATTTTACTGTTGTAAGGATTTTACATTATGAAGTAGTATAAAATCATTTGAAGGTAGATTTTTATCAGATAAAAGTACTGTAATCTCTGAAACTTTGTAGGGTAGTGACTAGCCAATAGCTAAGTTAAAATTAAACTAAAATTAAATATTAAGTTAAAATTAAATCTTCAAAGCTCAATTCTTCAGTTGCACAAGTCACATTTCACTATTAAGTGGCTGTATTGAATAGCACAATTATCAGAGAAAGTTTATTGGGAATAGCTACTCTAAATGAAGAACTAAAGTAATAGCACAAAGAGGCATGGCTATAAAGTCAACAGAGGAAATAATATGGGATATTAAATGTACTTAATCCCAAAAAGGCAAGAAAAGCAAACAGCAAAAGAACCAAATAAGACAAATACAAAACAAATGCCGAGATGACAGTTTTAAAACCAACCCCCAAAATAATCACAGTAAATATAAATGGACTAAATATTACACACAAAAGGCAAAGATTATCAGACTGTAAAACAAAACAAGACCCAACTGTCTGATTTTCTCAGGATTTGCATTTTAACTCTGAAGATACCAACAGGTGGAAGTAAAGGGATAGCCAAAGACACAGCATGCCAATATTAAGGACGAGAAAGCTGGAACCACTCTACTGATACCAAAGTAGCCTTTAAGACAAGGAACATTACCACAGACAAAGAGTAATATTTCATAATGATAAATGACCAATGCATCAGCAAGATAAAATAGTTCTACATGTGTATGTACTTAATAACAGAACTTTAAAATACATGAAGCAAAAACTGGCAGAACTAAGGGTAGAAATAGACAAATCTACAATTACAGTTGATTTCGGCACCTTGTCTTACTAATGAACAGAACATACTGATATAAAACTTAGTAAGTATATCCAAGATTTGAACAACAGTATAATTGATGTGAGTAGAACATTACAGCCAGGAACTACGGGGGACACATTTGTTTTTCAAGTGCATACAGAACATTTACTAAAAGCATGTCATGGGCCATTAAATAAATCTGAATCTGAATATGTTTCAAAGTACAATAACATCAAATTAATTATTGCTAACAACAAACTATAAGAAGAAGATCACCAAATATTTGCAAATTAATGAACATATTTCTAAATAACCTGTGGATCAAGGTAGAATCAGAAAATATTTTGAACTATCATAAAAACAGGACATATCAATATTTGTGGTGTGCAACTAAAATAGTGGCTAAAGGAAAATTTATAGCTCTAAAATGCCTGCTTTAGAAGAGAAGGGCATAAAATAAGTGATCTATCATACCTGATGTAAAGGACGAGTTGATAGGTGCTGACGAGTTGATGGGTGCAGCACACCAACAAGGCACAAGTATACATATGTAACAAACCTGCATGTTATGCACATGTACCCTAGAACTTAAAGTATAATAATAATAAAAAAAAGGCTAGACAAATAAGAGGAATTAAACCCAAGTAGAAAAAAGAAGATGATAGAGAAGAACAGAAATGAATAAAATAAAAATCAGAAAAATAAAAAGGAAATTGACAATGTGGACAGGTTTTTTTTTTTTTTTTTAAAAGATTGATCTGGTAAATAAGTTACCGGTAAGATGGACCAAGGAGATAAAAGAGGAAACAAAAATTCCAGTAGAAGAGTAAATGGCATCCCTGCACTAAAAGAAACATCACAAACAAGTCTATCCTGATAAATCCTACAACTTAGATGCAAAGGACAGACTCTTTGAAAAACACACATTATCAAAACTATCACAAGAAAAAATATAAAACTGAAATAGCCCTGTATCAACAAAAAATATTGGACTTATAAAAAACAAACACAAGACTACCCATAAGGAAACGTACAGTCTCAGATGACTTTGCTGTAAATTCTATCAAACATTTAAGGAAGAAATAATGTCCAGGGTATAAAACCTCTTTCAGAAAATGAAGGGACCACTTCCCGACTCTCTCTCTGAGGCCAGCACAACATCAACACCAAAACTGAGAAGCACATTATAAGAAAAGCGAACTTCAGACCAATATCCCTTATGAACTCAGATGCAGAAATGCCTAATAAAGTATTAACCGATGAGATCCAATTTTACTAATATCTACACAATATTACATTATGACCAAGTGGGGTTTCTTCAGGAAAGTTAGCTCGGTTTAACCGTCAAAACCAATCAGTGTCACTCTCCACAGTAACAAAGTAAGGGAGAAAATAACCCCTTATGATTACCTCAATAGAGGCAGAACAAGAATTTGACACACTTTGACACCCGTTCATGATTTTAAAAAACATCAGAAAGCTGAGAATAGTAGGAAACTCTCCAGATCTGATGAAGGGCATCTGTGAAAAACCTCCAGCCAGTATCTTTTTTCCTTTGAGACAGAGTCTCACTCTGTCACCAGGCTGGAGTGCACGCGATCTTGGCTCACTGCAAGCTCTGCCTCCCATGTTCACGTGATTCTCCAGCCTCAGCCTCCCGAGTAGCTGGGACTACAGGTGCCCACCACCACGCCCAGCTAATTTTTGTATTTTTAGTAGAGATGGGGTTTCACCATGTTGGCCAGGATGGTCTCGATCCCTTGACCTTGTGATCCACCCGCCTTGGCCTCCCAAAGTGCTGGGATTACAGGCGTGAGCCACCGTGCCCGGTTGCCAGCCAGTATCTTAACGTGAAACAGCAAACACATACCTGCTAAGACTGGGGATAAAGCTGGGCTTTCTGCTTTGACCACTACTTCTCAACATTTGACTGGACATTCTAGGCAGTGTGAGGCCAGAAAAAGACATAAATGTGTAGAGCTGGCTGGTCAGGGTTTAGGCTCCGGGCGAGGATGAGCGAGCGAGGATGGCAGCTGTCTCGGGCGGCTTTGGCGAGAGCCTCCAGGGAGGAGCCACCTCTCTGGATGTGCTTGGGGCTGGCCTAGTCTCCTGGAGGAGCTGTGGATCTCACGTGCTTTTTGAGGCTGTTTTTACAGCATGGCACCTGGGCTGGGGAGTGGTGGGAAGGGGCAGAGGTGACGGGTGACCCTGGTCAGTGTTGTAGGCCCATGCCAACGACTGTGAACATGCCTGGAGGAGTTTGCTTGGTTTCCACATGGAAGCACCACAGGCTGGGAGGCTCAGGCGGCAGCAACTCACTGCACAGGTTCTGGAGGCCACATGTCCGAGGTCAAGGTGTGGGCAGGGTGAGTGCCCTCCGAGGGCCATGAGGGAAGGGTCGGTCCCGGGCTGCCCTCCGAGGGCCGTGAGGGAAGGGTCGGTCCCGGGCTGCCCTCCGAGGGCCGTGAGGGAAGAGTCGGTTCCGGGCCGCCCTCTGAGGGCCGTGAGGGAAGAGTCGGTTCCGGGCCGCCCTCTGAGGGCCGTGAGGGAAGGGTCGGTTCCGGGCCGCCCTCCGTGCTTAGAGATGCTTCATCCCAATCTCTGCCTCTATCCTCCTATGGCGTTCTCCCTGATGTGTCCAGCTTCCTTCTTTTTATAAGGACACCAGTCCTATTAAGCTAGGGGTTCCCCTACTCTAGTATAACCTTATCTTACTTATCTTAATGTAGCCAATAATATCTTTGACGACTCCATTTCCAAATAAGGTCACATTAGGCAGTGCTGGGGGTTAGGACTTCAACATACGAAGTTTTGTGGGGACACAATCAAACCTGTAGCCATCTGAGGTGCCTCCCCATGTGTCGAACAGCTGACACAGGCCTGCCCTGCAAACCCAGAACTGCTTGGTGCTGGCCCTCCGCAGGCTGCCCCAGCCCTAGCAGGGCCCTGGCTCCACATCCCATCCACCCTAATGTACCCCGTTTGCTGCTGTGGAGAGCCATGTGGGTGCAGGGAGGCAGCGCCGGGTCCCTGATAACTGTGGGTGCACCTGGGGTTGGAGAGAAGGCTGGATCTGCAGTGGTGGCCCTGTGGCTCTGCACCTGTCTGTCTCCACCTGGGCGGGGAACTGCCCCGGGCGCCTTGTCAGCATCAGCAGTGGGAGGTGTTTTGCTCACAAGAGGTTCATGATTCCAAAGGGGACCAGTGACGTGCCTCCAAAATGAAACGTACTTTTGGAACTTAATAATTGTCCTGTGTTTCTTATTTCAGAGAGAGAAATACACTTTGGTTTGTTCAAGGCCAGAGAATGACCAGTTTTTGGGTTTTGGTGAACTGCCATCTGTCAGTTTCTCCCTCAGCTCGCGATGCTGTCTCAGCTTTGCTTTCTGCTGTACGGGCACTCACCTTTCACTTTTCACCTTTCACCTTTCCTAGTTGGCCTGGTGGGTGACTCTCTTCCCTGGTGCCTGAGGCCCCCGGCCGGTACCTGATGCACTGCACTGTGCACAAACACAGTCCTGTCTCTCATGACAATCCCAAACTCTCCTTGGGTGGAGTTCCTCCTGGAGAACAGCAGCCCCAGTGTGGGAGCCCTGGCTTCCTCCCTGGAGATCTCACTGGGTCCCCACCCTGTCCCTGTGCCAGGCCTGGCTTCCTCCTTTACCCTCCTTCACAGCCGGACTCTCCTGGGTCAGGATGGGCCCAGGCAGCTTCAGAGGTCTGGCTCGCTTTCTGGCCACAGCCTCACAGAAGGTAGTGGGCGGTTCTGGATTCGGGCCGTTCTGGTCTCAAGCAGCTCATCAACTGAAGTGACACAGGACGGAATGGACACCAGAAGACCGGCGTCCATGGGCCACACTGGAACGTTCTGGAAGAACTGAGTAGCCCCTCTCTTGACCCAGGCACCAGCCTCCCTGCTAGCCCTCTCTCCGGGCTTTTCAGGGACAGGAGCAGCTGGGCTGGCTTCTTGCTGCAGGTCGCTCTGGCCAGGCAGGCCTGTGATGCGAGGGGGGCCTGTGTCCCTGCTCAGCTTCCTCCTGCTCCACGTCTCCATCTTTCCTCTCCGTGTCCTGGATGCTGCACGTTCCTAGGATCACGGAGGCCTGGGCTCTGTGCCCCCTGGTGTCCATGGTCCTGGCCTCTTGTGTTTGGGTGGCCGTGTGCTGCCCACTGGCTGAGGGGCTGAAAGAGAAGGGACAAGAGCACCTCTGGGGCCTTGCGAGGACACAGCCACAGGATGGGAAGACGAGGGCCCTGAGTGGTGTCCCAAGGCAGGCCGAGACCTGTGCAGGGAGCCGGGACCCCTCTGTTGATTTCCTGAGGGTCTGAGGTTGCCTGGGCTGCAGTTCGTTGCCTAACATTATGTGGGTGAAGCCAAGTAGTGATTTCATTTCACCAACGAGGAAACTTCTCCAAAGAGAATGAATGCGCTGCCCAAGGTCACTGTGGGGGAGAAGTGCAGGCCCTGGCGTCCCTCCTGCTGCTGAGCCCCACGTGGTCCCACCCTCACCCTGCTGGGCCGCTTCTGCAAGGGTGGCAGTTGGAGCTCTGGGGACATCCCAAGGCTGAGGCCTGTGACTCCTGGTACCAGGCGGCCTGTGTGGGGGCTGAGCCCTCCTCCCCTCCCTGCCCACAGGGCTGTGCCCGAGGAGCTTTCCCAGCCAGCATCCACAGCCCACGGCTCCCTCCTGCTGGATTTTGAAAAATGCATCAGTGCTTTCCTGTTGTTCGTACCCCAAACGGGGCTCCCAGGATGTGTCGGGTGGGGTACATGGAGGCAGGTCTCCCCCAAAGCTGCTCCGTGGAGCCCTTGCAGGGCTTGGTGCCAAACGCATTTGTTGAAACTGAGGCCAGTGTATCCTCTCAGTCAGCTTATTTTACTCAGCTCAGTACAGGAGTAACTCTGTGTTTACTGGTTCTTGGGCAGAAAAATAAATGAAAGAAGGCATGTGTGCTGGGTTTACCTGGCATCCAGCAAGCCACACACAATTAAAATCTCCTTGTGGGGCGCCGCCTGTCTGCAGAGCGTCCTGCTGGGCTCCTGTGTTACCCTCTCCTGGAAGCAGACAGGCAGGAGGTCCCTGGGGCAGGGGCCTCCCCGTTAGCACATCTGGTTACCTGTCACTTTCTTTTGATCCGTAACGTCATAGGGAAATAGCTTCACAAGCTAATTACTTTGCGATATTCACGGGGGAGGCACGGGGGCCCGCATCGTGCAGGCAATTGCAGCAGCCAGTAAGTCTGGTCATGCTCCTTGATGAGCTCGGGCAGAAGGGGCTGGGCACAGCAGGGCCTCTGTCCTCACTCCAAGTGAGTGCAAGCAGAGATTTGTCCCTTAATACAGCACAAAAGGAGACTTTATATTTTGAATGTAAACTACATTATGTGAAACAGAATGAGTCCCCAGGAGTTGCAAATGTGCCCTCCAAGCTGGCATCCTCTGGGTGGCGGTGAGAGCCCCGGCTGTCAGGGTGCAGGGCACGTGCTCTTCCTGGGTGGCCTGGGGCCTGGTGCCCGGCTGAGGCTATCTTCCAGGAGACCCTCAGCCCCAAGTCTGCACAGAGTCCCACACAGACAAGCAGGGCTTACGAGGGGGACTGTGGCCTGGGGAGACCCAGCGCTCCCCCACGCTGTGCATCCTGGATGTGGGTCTGTTCCGGGTTTCAGAGCAGTGAGCACCATTACTAAGCATGGTGCACCCCCCATGGTGTCCTGGGACCCTCTGAGGCAGAGGGAAGGCTCAGCGCCCAGCCATTCCATCCTATCAGGGATTCAGTCGCAGGACAAGGGAAGCAGTGACCCTACTCGCAGGTGCTGGGTGACCACAGCCCACCCCTGGCCTCTGTCATTGCTGCGACCACCCAAGCCCGCCAGCTCGGCCTTCTCCTCCTGAAACCCTGACACGAGCAGAGGAAGGCCACTGCGGCAGCTTCACGGCGGCACAGCAGGCACCCTGTGAGGCTCAGGAGTCATCCCCGAGGGCCTGTGCTGAAGCTGCCATCAGGGAGGCTCCTTGGGGCCTGGGCACTGGCAAGAAGGGAGGGTCCCTGCTCCTTTGCCCTGAGAGCTGGATCCACATGGGTGGTCCCTGCACCATGGGAACCCCTTCTGCACACCAGCCCAGCCAGGGCAGCCTGGAAGAGCAGAACTGCAGCGCCCATAGAGGGCTGCCCCCGACTCTGCATCAGGCGGGGTCCCCCACGGGCCCACTGCTGTGAAGCCACCTCTGCCTATGTGGGGCTTGTCCGTCAACATCTCCAACATCAGCATCAATGCAATGATGTCCATCGGGCGCTTTGGGCGCCATGGACCACTCAGGAGGAACAGCGAGGGTCCCACTGGCCCCCAGAGCTCCTTCCTCAAGACCCCTCCTGTCCATCTTCAGAAACACAGCCCTCACTGATGGCTGCGCTGTCTGCACGGGGCCTGCAGAGTTGTAAGGGGGCAGCTGGAGTCCGGTGTCAATTCCACCCTTTCCAGGTGTGAGATGAGAAGGCACACCCAGCAGGGATGGGAGGAAGTGCTCAGGGCTCCTCAGTGCAAGGTCAACAGAGAGGACTGTGTTCCAGCCACCAGCACCCGGACAGCGGCTCCAGAGAGTGAGTCCCCTCCCGACCTCTCCTCCTCTGGGATTTCCCAATCTCTTAACTACCCACAAAGCAAAGGGCTCAGGTAGAAGGCACTGCATCCAGAGGCAGAGACAGAGGGAAGAGGTAGAGAGAGAACATGCCCCACCTCCCTTTCAGAGCCACCTGGGCTGTGTGAAAGGTCCCAGGGAGAGGCCCAAGGTGTAGACAGAGCAAGCAGCAGAGAGAACCGCTGCTCCTCCCTCCTCCACCCAGACCTCCAGGAGCTGACCCTGTAGTGGCTGGGAGAAATGGCCACCTTGGTGCCCTGAAGGGGGTGCTGTGCCTCTGTATCCCTGCAGTAGAGCCCAGGGGGCAGGTCTCTGCAGAAACTCACCTGCCAGTAGCCCCAGATTCAGAGAGGAGCTCCTGCATCTGGACAGGCCACGGTGAGGGCAGCCAGGATGAGGGTTCGTTCCCGGGGCCCGGACGGCAGCAGGGCTGGACCTCAGTTTGCGTAGGTTGCAGGGATATCCTGGGTCAGGGTGCAGAGCAGCTGTGGGGCCATACGTAAACAGAAGCTGCCGCCTGCAAAGCACATGTTGAAGGCAGTGGTTGAAAGCTTGGTGTTTGGAATGAAATGAAACAGGATTTGACCCCACCCTGCTACGCTGCAGCTCTGAAACCGTGCCACTTTCTCTCTCACCCCCCATTTCCCACCTAAGAAATGGAGATTACAAGCCCACTCCAGAGAACGGCCATGGGGGTTTCAACCAAAGAAAAACATGAAGGGCTCTGGGAGCCCAGGAAGCACTCAGAAATGATAGCTACAAATCTAGCTCCTTTTCCCTTTGTTGAAAGATACGCATTCAAGACAGGTGCAGTCGAAATAAAAAATTAAAAGGGATGCCTTCAGATGTACCACAGAGCATGACTGTGCCGACAGAAGGGAGTGCCCCCTGCAGAGGCGCACTGACAGCGGCCGGACTTGCCTGGGAATGGGGGCCAGAGCAGGGTGGGAGCAGAGCGGGGTGCGAGCAGAGTGGGGTGGGAGCGAGTGAGCAGGGTGGGAGCAGAGCGGGGTGGGAGCAGAGCAGGGTGGGAGCAGAGCGGGGTGCGAGCAGAGCGGGTGGGGGCAGAGCGGGGTGGGGGCAGAGCGGGGTGCGAGCAGAGCGGGGTGCGAGCAGAGCGGGGTGGGAGCAGAGCCAGGTGTGCCTGTGCCGCCCAGGGGAGGTGATGTGGCAGGTGTGTGACCCGGGAGGGAGGTGGCCGCGTTGCTGTGAGCACAGGGCAGGGGCCCCGCCAGGATGGGGGACCGGATGTGAACAAAGGAGAAACTGGGAGTGTGGATGAGGCCTTTGACTCTGCCACGACTCACCTTCATCTCAGGGACTGGATTTCCTTAGGCAAACGATGGCCTGGCTGGTGGACTCAGGTATCAATAACCAATGACTGAGCATCTGTGATGGGCCAGCACTGCCAGGCACATGGGGTACATGAGTGTCAAATGAGAAGGTTCTTGCCCTTCTGGAGCTCACAGTCTAGCAGGGCGAGGAGGAAAGAACAGACTCAACGCACACATTCCCCGGTCACTGAGAAGGGGACGTGTGTTTGAACACGGTGAGGAGAGGGCAACCCGGGCTTGGTAGGTAAAGATCAGAAGGAGGGATCATGGCAGAGTCACACGGGGAATGAGATCAGGCTTCATTCACTAAAAAGGTGAGATTTGAACAAACTTGAACGAGAGTTTGATTAGTTAGCTATGGCTGCGTGACAACTTTCCCCAAAGTCAGCAGCTTCAAGCAACACACTCGGCCATCTCACATTCTCTGTGATCAGGAGTCCCTGTGCCTTAGCTGGGCCCTTGCTCAGGGTCTGACAAGGCTGCTGTCAAGATGTCAGCCTGAGCTGTGGCCTCATCAGAGATAGGGCTGGGGAGGAATCTGATTCTCTGCTAACTCAAGTCACTGGGAAATTTTGGTTCCTTGGGGTTGTAGGACTGAGGGCTGTAGTTTCTCGCTGGCTGCCAGCCCCAGGCTGCCCTCGGGTCTCACAGGCCACCCTGTTTCTTAGAGTACTGAGTTCTCCAACGTGATGACTTTCTATTCTTTTTTTTTTTTTTTTGAGACGGAGTCTCGTTCTGTCTCCCAGGCTGGAGTGCAGTGGCCGGATCTCACTGCAAGCTCTGCCTCCCGGGTTTACGCCATTCTCCTGCCTCAGCCTCCCGAGTAGCTGGGACTACAGACGCCCGCCACCTCACCTGGCTAGTTTTTTGTATTTTTTAGTAGAGACGGGGTTTCACCGTGTTCGCCAGGATGGTCTCGATCTCCTGACGTCGTGATCCGCCCGTCTCGGCCTCCCAAAGTGCTGGGATTACAGGCTTGAGCCACCGCGCCTGGCCTTTTTTTTTTTTGAGATGGAGTTTTCACTCTTGCTGCCCAGGCTGGAGTGCAGTGGCACAATCTTGACTCACTGCAACCTCCGCTTCCCGGGTTCAGGCGATTTTCCTGCCCCAGCCTCCTGAAAAGGTGGGATTACAGGTGCACCACCACACTGGGCTAATTTTTTGTATTTAGTAGAGACGGGGTTTCACCATGTTGGTCAGTCTGGTCTTGATCTCCTGGCCTCATGTGATCTGCCCACCTGGGCCTTCCAAAGTGCTAGGATTACAGGCGTGAGCCACTGCACCTGGCTGACTTGCTTTCTTAAAGCCAGAAAAAAAAAGGATGTGTGTGGAAGGTGGAGACGAAGGGGAGAGAAAAAGATGGAAGCTCAATTCCATGTAACACAGTCACATAACCATACACAAGCGGTAGTGACCTTGACTGTGGGCTCTCCTTAGAAGTCGGCCCCAGGTGCTGCCCACACTGAAGGGGAGGGGTACACAAGGGTGTGGCCAGGGGGCAGGAGATGAGGGTGACCCTGGAGTCTGTCTGCTACAGAGAAGCTGAGACGCTTCCTAATAAAACACTGTCAGTCTGGGCAGCCGAGGGATGCTGTGGAATTAAAGTGAAGCAATCCTGGGGGCTGGTACTGGCAACATTCCTCCCTAAGCCTCCTCTCTCTGGTCTTTCAACGTCTACAGAAGTAGAGGCTGCTTAAATGTAAGCAGGAAGGCCTCAGTGCTCATCCATCCCCAGGACGGTTCCTCCCTGGCAAGAGTCTGGGCCTCAGGGAGACCGTGAAGAGGCGCCAGCAGAGGAGCCTGCAGGACACACACAGGAACAGCCATGTTGGCCCCTGCAGCGGATACTATGGGGGGTGCGGAGACCCAGTGGAGATGCGCTGACTGGGGTGCCCAAGTGTGACCCTATCATCTCTCCCTGAGTTTCTGGGGACCAAAGGAACCCACAATTCCACAACTGAGATGGCAGTAACATGACATCTATCCAATGGTAACTAGGAGTGAGATGTGACCTAGCCTTGCTATTTTTTTTTTTTTTTTTTTGAGATGGAGTCTCGCTCTGTCTCCCAGGCTGGAGTGCAGGGCGCGATCTCAGCTCACTGCAAGCTCCACCTTCCGGGTTCACGCCATTCTCCTGCCTCAGTCTCCCGAGTAGCTGGGACTACAGGCGCCCGCCACTAATTTTTTGTATTTTTAGAAGAGACGGGGTTTCACCGTGTTAGCCAGGATGGTCTCGATCTCCTGACCTCGTGATCCGCCCGCCTCGGCCTCCCAAAGTGCTGGGATTAGAGGCGTGAGCCACTGCACCTGGCCTATCCTTGCTATTTTATAAGCTTTATTGAGATGTAGTTCACACACCATATAATTCAACCATTTAAAGCATACAAACCAATCATTTTCAGTTTATTCATGGACACGTGCAACTCTCACCACAGGTAAATTTTAGGGTATGTTCATCACTCTGGAAAGAAACCCCAATGCACTTCAGCAATCACCCTCCCTACTCTACCTCACCCCAGGTTCCCAGTCTCAGCTCTCGGAAAACAGTAATCTACTTTCTGGCTCCATAAATGCCCCTGTTCTGGACATTTCATATGAATGGAATCACACAGCATGTGACCTTTGGTGACTGGCTTCTTTTATTTCGCATAACTTTTCGAAGGTTCGTCTGTGCTGCGGCATGCATCACCAATTCACTCCCTTTTACTGCTGCTAAGATGCTCTTGTATGAATATGTGGCATCTTGCTGTCCACCCATCCTTGCATGTGCACCTGAGCTGTTTCCATGTTTTAGCTGTTGGTTGTGAAGGGTGCTGCTAGGAACATTCACGTGCCAGTTATGTGTGGACGTGTTTCCAGTTCTTTTGGGCACCGTATCTTTGTTGATCTGCATCCATGTGCTCAACCCTGAGGTTTACGAACCACAAACTTGAAAATACCTCTTGTGGGTTCCATGACTGAAACCTGCTTTCTTGCTAACTTGAAGGTGACTGTGTGGTGACCGAGCTGCACGTTCACACTCATAGCTACAGCCATTTTGATGACGGGTCTCCAACACGCCACAATTTGAGCCAAAAGAACCTTGGCCTCCACACTGCAAATCATTTCACTCTATTGCCGAGATGTGACTGGGGAGACAATTATCTCAGCATCAATCACAGATAATGTTGGAAGGCAGGCCAGTGCCCTGGGGCATCCTCAGAGCTGGAGATGGTAGGGGCTGTCAGATTAAATTAGGTTTTACAACTCTTGAAGCTAAATGGGGATCTGAGCAGGAAAATCAACTTTTCGCTCTCAGATACGTGAGGTGTTTATTGGGGAGCTTACAATGTCCATCTGATTTGAACTATCCCTACAGATCTTATCTTCTGCCTGTAAGGCCGAGAGCTTGAGCCAATGGTGTGACTTTGCTCACGTGGGATTAAACAAAAGCTCCCAGTAAAGGTTCATACAGGTGGACGCTGCTGGTTACCTTCCCGCTGAGTTTCCATTCCCGCACCCTCCCTCCCAGTGGATCCTGACTTTGTTTAGCTGTCCACACAGCCAACGCCTCAGGGGAAGCCAACCTCTCACCTTGGTGCAGCGATGGGGCACAATGATCCAAGTGACTCTAGTTCCCCTTGCCGATGGGGAGAAACGGGCATGTGACCCAGCTCTGACCGGTGAGATATGGCGGGAGCTCCACTCTAGGGGTTCAAGGAAGTTTCCTCACTCCGAGGAGATGCTTACAAGAAGAGACAGTACTTCCTGAATCTCTGAATGTTTTGCAGCTGGATGTAATGCCTGGAACTGTTACGGCCATCTTTCTCCCAGCCTGAGGATGAAACTCACATGGAAGATGCAGAGGAGAGGGGAGGACCTGGACCTTGGCTCACATCTTTGTGCTGCTTGATCAGCTGCCGGAAATCCACCCTACACCTTACCTCTGAACTTCCTGTCTTCTGAGATGCTTTCTGTGGCAGATTAAATACGGTCATATATTGTTTGCTGCTCCTCCTATCAAGAATTGGGGTCTTGTCCCCACCCTCAAATCTCAGCCGGTGACTTGCTTTGACTCCTAGAATGTAGTGGGAGTAACACTGTGTGGTTCTGAGTCTTGGCCTTAAAAGGCCCCTACTCCTGCTGTCTTAGATGCTTCCATAAAGAAGTCTTATGTAGCTTCTGTGAGGATGAAAGACTCATGGAGGAGAAGGTTCTGCTGGCTGAGAACCTTCCTCTCCATGGGTCTTTCATCCTTAAAGAACAGTTCCCAGCCAACCTGCCAGCTAAACACAGCCACATACCTGAGCCCAGGCAAGAAGATTCACCTAGGAAACCCGGATTCATGAGGAATGATAAATTGTGGTTATTTTAAGCCAGTAAGTTTTGGGATGGTTTGTTACACAACAAAATCTAACGGATACGCTTTCCTTATTGTTCAGGCCGTTATGAGTCTGTGTTGTTTGTTCCTTATTGGTAGAAGCATCCTACTGGGGACAGTCGTCCAGCCCAGGCTCCAACTCAAGGCAGAGTTTTCTCCTACAGAATCCGGTTGCTGCCACTCTGTTGATGGGGAGCTGATGTCTCTTCAGAGCAGGCTGTCATTGCTGAACTACATCTCTTTCTCTTTTGAAAATGCTGATGTGTATTGAGCAGAGCCCTCCATGTCACGCCCATGAGTTTGCCTGCTCACCTAAGCATCACAGAGTGAACCGCGTGTTTCCTTCTGCAGAGCAGCCACGGCTTGCTTCTCCCCTGGCCTTTTCATCTCCTCTGTGGCCTCCTTCCTGAGGGTGAGCTCACGGGGCCTACTCAAGGTCTTATGACCAGGAGGCTACCACAGGAAACCCCAAATCTTGCAGAGTGTGAGACATATGTTTACTGAGGCCTGGGTTTATGTTCTTAAGATCCGATGAGCTCCTTAAAACATTATTTTTAATAAAAGTATTTTATACTGTTAAGTAAAACAGAAATGAAGAGAATTCTGGAGAAAAATGTCAAAGCATATGTATAGAAAAAGTCCTCCATTTTTATAATTAATGCTAACATAAACCCAACACTGACCGGGCACAGAGTGCTGGGCACCATTCTCTGCAGAGGTCACCGAACAGTGCCCTCTGGTCTTTCATGACGGTGCTTTCCAGAGCTGATTCTGTTGCATGAAACCTGAGATATGTTTGTCATCGACTGCACGACATTTAAACCTAACATTTTATAATGCACATTTTCCACAACTATTAAAAAAAACTTTCAATATAACTTTTTAAAGACTCCATCGTATTCTGTTTCACTCTTTGATGGTGAGACACTTAGGCTTTTCCCTACACCTCATTTTTATAAACAGTGCTGGATTCACCGGCTCATTCATTCCTCCAATCAAGAAATAAAACCATACCAGCTACACTGCCAGGGATTTCGTGATAAACCGAGCTTGGCCTGGGCCTCTTGGGGCGTAAAGCCAGAGAGAGGCCAGCAGGAAAGCAATCGGGTGCCCGGGGCCAGGCTTTGGGGACTGAGCTGCTGGAGGGGCTGATGGCCCCATGAGGGTGGCGTGCCAGTGGCAGTCACGGGGAGAGGGTGGTGGGGCAGGTGGGCCATGACAGAAGCTGATGAGGGCATGAGGACCGTGACCCCAGCAGCCTGGAGGGCAGGGTCAGGGTCAGCATTAGGGCCCAGGCGGGGTCATGAAGGGGGCCGGGATGGCGCCACCACCGTGAGCCTCGCAGCCCTCTCCCTGTGACTGCCTCCTGGAGGTCAGGGTCAAGGTCAAGGCCCAGGAAGGGTCAGCAGGGGCATGCAATGACACCATGGCCACTTGGCAGCCTAGGGGCAGGAAGGGTGGGGACACAGGGCAGCAGACAGTGCGCTGGGCACAGGGAGGATGGCGGGGTCAGCAACCCTCTGGGCTACAGACCTCAGCTCAGGCGGACACAGCCAGCGGCCGGCACCGGCGGGAACAGGAGGCCACGGCGTCTGACGCCCTGAGTGAACGTCCCGGCGCGAGCAGAAAGGATGACGGGAAGGGGGCGGGGCTAGAGTCACGTGCATCCGCGATGGACGACGGGAAGGAGAAGGCGCCCAGGAGCCGCTTCTCCTCGCGGGGAAGTCAGGCCTCGGCATGGTGGCCTTAGGGGCTGGGCCGGGAGCCCGCGTAGAGGAGGAGGAAGCGGCGGTGATCGTCCCCGAGGGCTCCGCGGCGTGCGCACTCACCGCCCGGGCCCTCGGGAGGCAGCCGCCCGCTCTCCACTCCGCACCGCAGGAGGCAGCCGCCCGCTCTCCACTCCGCACCCGCGGGACCGCCATGGACCCGGTTGCTCCGCGCGGGAGCTGCAGGTGAGGCGGACTTGGCTGTGGGCCGTGGGCCGTGGGCCGTGGTGGGGTCGCCTGTCTGCAGCTGGGCGGGACACGTGCCTCGCAGGCCGGACCGCTCGGTGCCCGCGCCCTGGGCACACCCTGTCTCCGTCTCCGCTTTCTCCGTCACCCCCTTCCCGCCCCTAAAAATCTCGCGTCGGCCTGTGACCTGGGTGGACTGGAGCAGCCCAGGGACGGCGCATTCGCTCCCCAAGTCCGCGGCTGAGGAGCGAGGCCGGGTCCGGGCCAAGGAGCCGGGAGGAAGCGGCCGGGCTCCTGACCCTACACGGAGGTCATCTCGGAGTAGTGGGATGAAGGGCGGCGTGATGGACTGTTCTGACTTTGCTAAATCTGCTGTAACAAGGAATGCGTGACTTCCCTCAGGAGGGAAGACACTCTGAATGAGAGGCAGCTGGCCTGGAGGGGCCGGCCCAGGCCATTCCCGACCCAGGCAGAGCGTCTGCGCCCGTGCGAGGGGCAGAGGTGAGACCCGGTGCCACCCAAGAGTGCACTGCAGGAACCGTTGATCCTCCACTGGAGCCGGCTTCCACCAGGAGTGGGGAGCACACGGGAGACTCTGACGCGCCTGTGATGGCCCCATTACTCCGTGCCTGACTCCTCACCCTACAGACCACCTGTCCTGGCTCTTCGTGAATTTCCCTCGGACCCTGTTTCTAGCCTGGCTTTATCTGTGAAGCTGAAGGCAGCCTGGGGAAAACGTGCAGTTTCTACAGGACATGAGCTGGTGACTTACATAATGGCTTATATAAGCCCCAAACTCAAATAAGCTAGAATTCCCTTGGCCCATCAGAGGCCCATCATGAAGCTCCTTGTTCCATCAAATGAAGTGTGAGAAGCCCATAAACATTTAGCATCGAGCTCCTCTCTGATGCAGGAGGGAAAGCAGCGGAAGGAAGGCACCCGGGAGACCCAGAGGAGCATCTTTGTTTACCCAGCGTGGCTCTGTGGTCCTCTTGCCCTTTCTCACTGCTGGGCTCGGGTAGACAGCAGCCCACCACCAACATCCTAAAATACAGACGTAGTTCTGCTCTGCTTGAGGTGGCTGGAGGTCAGGACGCCAGGCTGAGGGCAGCCTGCAGATGGGGGCTGGCTCTTTCTTCCAGAGGAAAAATAGGGAAACATTCACTTCATTGCATAAATGAGTCCCAATTTGCATTTTACTGTATCGCAAAACCCAAAGGCCTTACTTTAGTATCTGATTTAGGCAATCACAGTTTCAGTAGCTTTTATTTTAGCAATATCAGAGTATTTTACCGACAGAATGGCATAAAACTGACAAGCAAATTAAAAATGGAAAATTAACTCCAACTGGTCATCTTCCAACTGCCATCAGTAAACAAGAGGATGAAGGTCAGAGAGATAATGTGTGTTCACGAGGGGAGTGTGTTTGAAAGGACCATAAGCGGTTGCAGTTGCCGTTGGAATCAAGATAATCTACTTTATCTCACCAGGCTTTTTACTGGTATTTGTTTTACATTAGATTGGGAGTGGGATCCATTCCAAATGATGGTTTTAATCTTAGGAAACATAGTTGAAAATTACTAGCCAGAGTGCTATTAAGAGGTATACACACCACTGAATTTTATACAATCCAGTTCCGTTTTCCATTTCTAAGTTTCTCCCTTGGCAGGTCTCCTCTTCATTTTGTGGGTGTGCCAGGATTGGAGGCTGGGGCTGCCTGGTGAAAGGATAGAGATTTCCTTTGCAGAGACTGGAAGGACAGGGGGTGTAGGAAGTTGCTAGGGGGTGAATTGTGTTCCTTCCCAGGTTAATATGTTGAAACCCTCAGCCTCAATGTGACTATACTTGAAGATGGGCCTTTAGGAGATAACTGAGGTTAAATAAGGTCACTGGGGTTGGGCTCTGATCTGATGGGACTGACATCTTTGCATGAAGAGGAAGAGACACCAGTGGGGGTCTTGTCTGAGGAAAAGGCAGAGTGAAGCCACAGTGAGAAGCCACGGAGAGAGGCCTCAGGAGAAACCAGCCCTACCAACACCTTCATCTTGGATTTCTGGCCTCCAAAACGGTAAGAAAATGAATGGCTGCTGTTAAGCCGCCCGGCCTGTGGTGCTTTGTCACTGGAGTCCCGGCAGGCACATACAGAAGCTAATGATGGAGACGAAGAGAAGATGAACTGGGACGTGTCTCCGTCAACCCTCAATTGTCCAAAGACTTAAACACAGAACTGAGCAGGGTGGGGATCGTGTCCTCGTTTTGCTGCCCTGGGAGAAAGCTGGCTTAGGCAGTCGCGAGAGGGCAGCACCACATCCAGGGTGGCCTGTAGGGGTCACATGGTGTTGGAGTTCTGAAGAGCCAGCAGTGCTGGGGCTCCATTTGGTGGGCCCGACTATCACATCGTGATGGAGGGTAGGGGGCAGGAGGAATGGCAAGTCCTCTGCATTCTCTGTGTTGCTTGTCCAGACTCTGTGCTGCCTGACTGCAGGATCTCAATACCACAGCCACCTGGAGAAAGGCCCCAACTCTTCTCCTCAGCCCCGTGGGGGTGCAACTCTCAGAACCCCCGGAGAAGGGCCCTCCCCACCTTTGTCTTCCGTAACCTCCAGACCTGGCTTTCTGGATCTCCTCCTGCTGGGATTAAGCCAGATCACTTGGAGCCAAATCACTAACTGTCAAATCACCTAAAACTAATTGGCTTAATTATCAATTTGCCTAATGGTATATTTAACTAAAATCTATATTTATCAAATTTACATTGCCCACATGACAGAGCAATTCCAGCTCCATCTGAGGTTCTGGATCGATTCAGTTGTTGTCTTCTGTGTTTTCTTGTTCTTGACGATGTCACAAAGTTTTAGCTGGTCTAAGGATATTTCTGTCTCATTTTAATATTTCAGACAAGAATTGGTTAAATTTGTATTCACCTTATAAGTGAATATAAGAAAGAATTGATCACCTTTGTATTCACCTGGTACGTTTTTGAGACGCCTTTTTGTCCCCTTTGTGAACTGTATTGTTTGTTTGTTTGTTTCTTGAGACAGGGTCTCAGCTGTGTCGGGCAGGTTGGAGTGCCATGGCGCAGTCATGGGTCACTGTGGCCTCGACTTTTCAGGCTCAAGTGATTCCCCTTCCACAAATAGCTGGGATCACAGGTGTGCGTCACCATGCCTGGCTAATTAAAACAAAAAAAATTTTTTTTTTCGATAGAGGCAGGGTCTCACTACATTGCCCAAGCTGGTTCTTTTTCTCTTTTTAAGATTGTACTGATTTCCTTTTGTTTTCAGCAGTTTGATTATGATGGAAATAAACATTAGTTTTCTCTGTGTTAATCGAGTTTGAGATTGACTGAATTTCTTAAATCTGTGGGCTGATATATATGTGCTTGGCCGTTCTCTTTTCAAACCAGCCTCTCTTCTGTTTCCTCTCCCCAGACCTTCTGACTGATGGGGCAGCAGGGGGAGGGGTCATCTGTCAGAATCTGATAATCAGGTCATTTTTATTTATTTTATTTTATTTTTATCTTTTTGAGACGGAGTTTCGCTCTTGTTGCCCAGGCTGGAGTGCAGTGGCACGTTCTCTGCTCAGCACAACCTCCACCTCCTGGGTTCAAGCGTTTCTCCTGCCTCAGCCTTCCGAGTAACTGGGATTACAGGCATGCACCACTACGCCTAGCTAATTTTGTATTTTTAGTAGAGACGGTGTTTCTCTATGTTGGTCAGGCTGGTCTCGAACTCCTGACCTCAGGTGATCCACCCACCTCGGCCTCCCAAAGTGCTGGGATTACAGACGTGAGCCACTGCGCCCAGCTAACTGGGTCATTTTAAATCCTATTGTGAAACGATGTGATGGGGCAGCAGGGGGAAGGATCATCTGGTCAGAATCTGATAATCGGGCCATTTTTAATCCTACTTAATTGCGAAATGATACAAATTATATCATGTAAACATTTTAGTCTGACTTAAAGTATATAACTGATTGCTTTTATTTAAAAGATAATAAATGCTTACTAAAGGAAACGCCATAGAACTGAAACAAGAAACAGGTGGCCCTGTAGAACCCGGGAAAATTATCGTTTAAAAGTTTAGATCAAAGGGATTTAAAAAATATCTTACAGTAGAACCAGACATTAAATTCACACTTCTCTCTCATCTGCGCCAGTATTTACTCTGTTAGAAGTCTTCTTCAGGAATGTCTTTACTTAACATCCTGTCACCAAGGAGCTGCCTCTGCCTCCGCATGGAAGCCAGCACTGAGGTCCCCTTCGCCTCCCGCCCCTTTAACGTCCTTGCTAGGAGGAGCATAAAGGCCATCATGGCGGACACTCCGTGGGGAGGAGGAGGCCCTCCTCATGGAGCCTGCTCTAGAAACGCTTGCTAACTGTGGGTCCAGGAATTTGATTCCTGGCAGAGATTCTCTCCTTGACCAAACTCCACGCAGGCCCCCTGAACTTTTCAGTGAGACCTCAGCTTTTGGACTTCTGTGGTTGTCTCTGCCTTGTCCGCTTTTGGCAAGAACCCCCACCCTAGATAACTGGTCAGGAGATCCCGCCGTCCCCAGGTGATGCTCACTTCAGCAGGAATCTCGTTGGGTTGGTTTCGTGAGAACCCCCTGAGCATGGTGTTTTGTCTTGGTAATTTCCCATTCCCTGCCCCCATGCTGCTCCTTGGCTGTGATCCCCTTACTCCTGCTGTCTTCACAGCTGAATCAGGTCTCTCTCTCCCTATTCAGGAAGGGCTGAGTAAAATCTGCTTTTACTGCTTTGACTACTGCCCAGCTCTGGTTTTCTTTGACGTCTCCCTATAGCGTGGTCCTCCAGGCCATGTTTAAACCACTTTCTCATTCACGAAGGGATGGCCTGGGGTTTCCTCCTTATGTCTGCAGGGAGCACTGAGGGCTTCAACCGGGCATTAAAAAGATGAAGTGACCATCTTTCTATAAAGAACTTTTTCTTTTACTAGATTCTCAGAAATAAGGAGTCTGTGGTAGATGTGTCTAGATTCTTAGATTAATACAGTATGATTTTTGTTCTTTTATTTTGTTTGCCCATTTGCAAGCAGATACAGTTTCCTGCAAACTCATCCAAGAGTCTCATAGTGACCCAGTCCTGTTCTTCCTCTGACTTAATCTGTAAACCCAGGAATCTAAGATGACTTTTCTTGAATTTGTAGAAACCTAACAGGAAAACCCCTTAGCTGCTTCGTAGCCTTCTCCCATCTCCAGTCCTGTAATTAGGCTCAAACTCTCAACCATGCGGTTGTTCGCCGCCCCGGCTTCTTCCTGAGGCTGCGGTCTCGTTCCCAACCTGAAGGACGCTCCTGCTCCCACAGCCCCTGTCCCCCTCCTGGGGCTCGCTTGACCCCTGTCCCCACTCCCGGGGCTCCCTCGGCCTCTGTCCCCCTCCTGGGGCTCGCTTGACCCCTGTCCCCACTCCTGGGGCTCCCTTGGCCTCTGTCCCCCTCCTGGGGCTCGCTTGACCCCGTCCCCACTCCCGGGGCTCCCTCGGCCCCTGTCCCCCTCCTGGGGCTCGCTTGACCCCTATCCCCACTCCTGGGGCTCCCACGGCTCCTCTCCCCCTCCTGGGGCTCGCTTGACCCCTGTCCCCACTCCTGGGGCTCCCTCGGCCCCTGCCCACCTCCTGGGGCCCCCATGGGCCCTGCTCAACCTCTGGGGATTACCTCAGCCCCTTGCCCACCCTCCCGGGGATCCCACGGTCCCTGCCCACTCTCCCAGGGTGCCCTCACCTGCCCACCCTCCCGGGGGCTCCCTCGACCCCTGCCAACCTTCCTGGGGGCACCCTTCACCCCTGCCCACCCTCCCGGGGCTCCAGTGGCACCTGTGCACCCTCCTGGGGCTCCCTGGCCACCTGTGTCTGAGTTGGTCTCTGCTCAAAATCCCCTTCAGAGTCTTTTTCTTAAAGAGCCAGACCTCAATTCCATTCTTTACAAACACTGGGAAAGCCTCACATGCAGGCCGAGCGTCCTATCCCACTTCCCCTCACTTTGGCACAGGCATTCTTTGGTCCTTTGGAAGGTGCATATCAAATCATGACAGCAAAACATGAAGACGAAAATTTAAAGCAAAGGAAAATTGAGCCTGCAGAGCTCTTGCCCTGCAGTCCCTGTGGTCCCGGCCCTGTCTGGCAGCTCCTCAGGGCTGTGCAGCTCCATTAACGCCGCGAACGCCCAGTGCTGGGTTAATGTTGCTGTGCACTGGGGGCCGTCGTAAACCTTTTCTTTAGAAGTCCATTTGGTTCCTGTAATTTGGTAACAGCAATACACAGGGCTGGAAAACTGTCACGAAGGCAGACAATTACCCCAGCTTCTGTCCGGAAGATAAGTTGAGGATTATAAGGACTTGGTGTTTTGGGAGGTTTACCTTGAGGAAATCTATCAAACAGCAAATATCGTTAGCAAAATGAAATGTTCTTCACATCAGTGAAAGGCCGGCAGGTAAATCAGTGCTCCTGCTTGCGTGGGTATCTCATGGCTGTGGGGAGAGACCAAATTTAAAAAAGAGGAGGAAAGGAATTAAATTGGTTCTTCAGGTATACTCTGTGTCAGCTACAATTTAAAGAATAATGAAGCATATCTTATTGCAGAGGTTAAGAGATTAGCAGTCCCTTAATTATCACAGATATTTACTAACATCCCTTCCAGGCTCCTAAGTAAATCCTTTAACTGAATCGTCTGGCTCCACTCTATGTGGTTACGAAAATCACTTAATACAATAGAAGATGTCTTTTAAGCGTATGTGTGCCTGTATTTGCTGCCTGCTGTTATACAAATTAATTTTCTCACATTTGACCTGCCTGACCCTACATACCTCGTTAAACGTCACGCTGAGCGGGGTGCGACGGGGACCGGGCAGATGGGGTTGTGCGGTCACGCGGGGACTCCTGTGGGGACAGGCCAGCTGTGCTGGCCCTCAGTGTGGCCACAGGCAGGCTAATGAAGATGCTGCCAAGGACGGAGAATATCGCGAAGACAGGGAATGCTGCCTTCTAGCTCCTCCGTGTGTTCCCGGTGCCTGGGAGGGTTTGGGTGTGGCGTCTTCTTACAAATACTATTAAGCTTGTCAAGAAAATTAAGTTATCATAAATAAGGTAATAGCAGAGGTCAAAACATGTTGGCTGCTGAGGCGAGTATAGAGAAATACAGGATGTTGCTTCTTAAGACTAAATCATAAATAAGAGGACTTAACAAAAGAGGGAGGTGCAGGGAGTGACGGTGGCAAAACAGCTTCAGAGTCATCAACATGAAGGCCGTGGGACCTGTGGGTGTGGCCACATGCACCTCAGCGTCAACCACAGAGCCAGTTGGCTGCTCCATGGCCCTTGAGGCCCAGGGCCTTCCCTCCCTCGGGTGCAGATGTGGTGACTGGGAGCGCGGTGTCCCCAGCTTCTTACTGTTAGCCCCAGGCCATGGGGTCTGGGTGTGGGGGACACTCACCCCCTTTAGCCTCTCTCCCCCAACTCCCTCCGCCTGGTCCTGCACTCGGCTGGCCAGGGCAGAGGGTCCCACGGAGGACTCCAAGGCAGTTGGCCTGGAGCCCGGCTTCATCTGCTGCACTTTGCTTCAGAGCCCACACCTGTCTCTTCAGGGCTGAAGCTGGTGTCAGCTGGACTGTCCCTGGCAACCACTGCTTAATGACATGGACTGTCCCTGGCAACCACTGCTTAATGACAGATAAAACAGGACTCATGCAAAACAAACACCAAACCAGAAAATATTTGCTCCTTTGCTGTGACTGTGGCTGCAGAGTGTGAATTTTCACCTGAGCGGGAGCGGGGAGGTCCCAGGCCAATGTGGAAACTTCATCTGTTGCAGGAGCAGAGTTCCTGGTGGTGACTACATGTTTCCGTCTTCTGTTTTTGCTAATTACATAGAGTTTGTGTAATCCGTCAATACCTTTAGGAAGAATGTTAAAGACAGGTCTCACCCGCACTTCGGGCAGCCAGGGCGCCCCATCCCACAAAGCCTAAAACCTCCTTGGTTCCCTGACCCGTGATCTCGTCCAGGCCCAGAGCCATGGGCCTGGGGGGCAGACTGCGAGTTCGCTCAAGAGTCCCACCTCGGGGAGGGACACAGCCTTGATTATGGGTTACATGATCCATAGGGAAACCACGAATGCCCAGGCTTTGAAATCAGACTGCACGCTTGGGTCTGGTACTCGACGCAGAAGTGATCACTCACACGTGAATGTCACAGGTTTGCTGCCTGCAGGGAACTTAAGTCCGAGTGAGGAGAGAGGCGCAGAGATGGGGACACGCCTGGGTAGGGGAGAGAGGTGCAGAGATGGGGCCACGTGAGCCTCATTCATGCTGAATTCCAGCTGCATCGGCTTCCCGGGGTGGCCACCACAAGAGGCCACAGACCGCGTGGCTTAAACAACAGAGACTGATTTTCTCACTGTTCTGGAGGTGGCTTTCTCTTGGGGCCTCCCTCCTTGGCTTGTGTACGGCCAAGGGCTGTCACGTGGCCTCCCCTCTGTGTGTGTCCTGCCTGTGACCACATCTTCCCTCGGATGGGATTTCCAGTGATGGGTGGGGGCCCACCCTGATAACCACACCTTAACACTGTCATCTTCGAAGAGGAGACCCTACTTCCAAGTCAGGCCACAGTCACAGCCCTGGGGGTTGGAACTTTAACATCTTTTCAGGGCACGATTCAGTCTGTACACCCACGAAGAGGCTCTCTGTGTCATCTTTGGCTGGCAGGCTTGATACATCTTTCAGGGCTTCAGAGGGAGAGCCGGGATGTGTGTCCGCATCTGGGAAGCTCTGGAAAGATGTGGGGCTTCGGTTCCCTGTTGGAGGAAGAGCAGAGTGTGCCAGGGTTGGGTCGGGTGGGAGGTGGAGGCGAGGAGGGCTGATAGTTGCCTGCTCGGAGGCTGTGCGAATGGCAGGGCCTGAAAGTTGGCACGGATGAGAAACAGACAGCCAGGCCTGCCCCTGCCTGGAGTGCCCACACTCCTCTGTCCCCTGAAATCTGTTAGAGCCTCAGTTGCTGGCTTGCTTTCACCTGGCATTTTCTCCTTCAGAGTTTGAGCTGGTGCAGAACATAAGCACAAAATGTCTTTGTAGCAGGGAGTCGTGTTCCCCGTGCAGGGGACAAAGGCCCAGAGGAGAAGGTCTGATACCAGACACGTGTGGCTGCTGCTCCCCTCTGGCTGCCTTCAGTAGGAACTTTGCCGGCTCCCAGTTCTTCACTCGGGCCGTGCTGTGGTCGGCCTGCGCTTCCTTGGCCATGCTCTGCTTCCCACGGACTCACGCTCATCTGATGCGTGATGCTCTCCTAACGAGTTTCTAGCAGGTCCTCCAGAGACAGGACGGGAAGCAGGGTGTTCTCTTCTATCAGCCGCTCGTGGAGAGTAACACGTGCACTTGGTCGCCTCCTGCTCTGGGTGCAGTTCAGCCATGGGGAGCCGACTACACGGGCCTATCCAGACGCCCTCCATCCACAGGCAGGGGTGTGGGTGCAGGGCTCTCGGCCTCAGCCAGGGTTGGGCCAATACAGTGAGCCTGTGAGGGGGAAGTGGGACCCGGGACAGACCGACTTTCTGCGTTTGCCCGTTGTGCCATCTTCTGCTCATATGCCACTGGCCTTCGCCCTCCTTCCTCGTTAGTATGGGATTGAGATAACTGTGGGTCAGGACTGATGGCCTCTGTATCCAGATGCAGAGTGGGCCTGCTCCGTGTGCCAGCTAGAGACGGTCGTGCTGGGCTGACACAGACCCAATGTCACCAGGCGTGGGCTCCTCCAGGAACTGCCAGGGGCATGTGGTGGATGTATCCGCAAGTATATGGGCACAGCCCCCTTCCTTGTGGCCCTTTATTTCATTAAAGCACTGGGCATGAAAAATTAGGATAAAATATCTTCACATTGAGAACTAAAAGTAAAATCCTAAGCTCCCCAACAGACTGAACAGACCCTGACTTGACCATGGGTACCCCAGAGGAACCTCAAAAACTGAGTTCCCAGCCATAATGAGACAAGAGGTCAGACATGCCTCATGGTATAGACAGCAACTGATCAGCATCTGTGTTAAAATAGAGATCAGACAGCCAGCAGAACGGACCCTTGTGGCCTTGGGATACCAAGTGAAGAACAGAGTCTAAGGCCAGGTCAGGCAAGGGGTAGGTCATGCACTCCTAAGCTGAAAAAGCAAACTGTGTTTCAACTGAAAAAGCAAAAACTGTGTTTCAGCTGCCACAAGGTTTTAGTTTTTCTTTTCTAACAGCTCAACAATCACTGGACTTCCACGGTGTGAAACACTTCCAGCTCTTGAGCCATCAGACGGTGATGGACTCCCTTGCTCCACCAGCCATGGCTACGGCTTTGACTGGTCCAGAGGCTGATTGCAGTAACTTTCTTCTGGTAGGAGACGCAGACATGACTGGATCTGGCCAGTTTACGGAGTCTGCACCCTGAGGGCCGTCGTGTCCCGCTTGCCTTTTGACCTACAGGGCCTAATATAATGCATTTAAATGTTGCGTCTCCACCTGCAAGTGACAAGGGATGCGTGGAATATGCATGTTTGCTTACCACGCATGTGTGACCCCCCCGTCATGAATATTCCTAACTCCTGTAACCTGTTACATACGTATCCTTGACCCACCGTTCGACATAAAGCCCTGTTTCGCCCTCCCCTCCCTCAAAGCACCAACTCTGACTTTGGCCAGAGACACTTCCCAGCCTGTCACAAAAGCCACCTCACAGGCGATACCCTTATGAAAAGCAACGTCTGCTTTCTAAATTTATAATTTTTAAAAGTACTTATTTGGTGATGAGGACGGGATTCAAACCCAAGCATGCATGAACACTAGGATAGGATACTTACTGTGAGGATGGCCTTTGCTTTAACTTTCTCTGAGTTGCTTAGTGAGGAAGGAGGCCAACCTCTGTCCTGCAGAGGCCCTGCGTGTGGGTTATAAGGATCCCACGGCGTTCTGGTGAAATCTGCAGAGTTCAGCTGTCGGTACCGACGAGGGGGCTTGCCAGTCCTGTGCCCACCCCCAAACAAGGGCCACGAGAGATCACAGTGGCACCTCCCTTTCTAACAAAGAAGGATCAGGGTGAGCTGTGGCCCAAGGCCCAGGGCCTCCCCAGTCTGCTCTGCACTCACCTGCCCAGGTGTCACAATGCCTCCTACACTGCCCCCCACCCCAGACTCACCTGCTCAGGTATCACAGGGCCTCCTACTTCCCCTGCCCCAGACTCACCTGCCCAGGTGTCACAGGGCCTCCTACACTGCCCCCACCCCGGACTCACCTGCCCAGGTGTCACAGGGCCTCCTACTCCCCCCGCCCTGGACTCACCTGCCCAGGTGTCACAGGGCCTCCACGCCACCCCCAGACTCACCTGCCCAGGTATCACAGGGCTCCGACTCCCCCCCACACCCTGGACTCACCTGCCCAGGTATTACGATGCCTCCTACACCCCCCCGCCAGACTCACCTGCTCAGGTATCACAGGGCCTCCTACTCCCCCTGCCCCAGACTCACCTGCCCGGGTGCAAGGGCAGGCAGAGCAGCAGGAGGTCTGTAGGCCGCCATCCTGTTCCCTTGGAGAGAGGTGGCTGGGAGAGGGGAGGGGAAGGGTGGTATTGATCCTAACTCAGCCATCAAAGGAGGGTACGGCATTCTGGCCGCAGTGCTCTGGGGAGGGTGGCCAGCCCCTCTCACAGACTGGAGTCAGGCCATAATTCCAGAAGTGCTGGTTTTCCTTTGTAGTCTGAGATTCTCCCTTTCATGGCAGGCAAAGCCATCGTCAAACTCACTGCTCCTTGCACACCACCTGGGGGGAAGCCACAATCTCAGGTGAGAAATTCTCACTGTGGAGGGCAGGCTGGGCTGTGCAGCTTGTCCAGGGTCATCTTGCTCCAGCTACAAGGATCAATACGTTCCCACAAAAGGAGGGCCAGTCTCGTGGAGGTGCAATGGCTCTTCAGCGATTTCTCGAGTAAATGTGAACCTGCAGACCATAGGGACCACAGACTGCCCCCAGTGAGGTTTGGGAGTGATGCTGCGTTGGGCAGTGGCCTTGCTGGTTTACAGATCTTCACATCTGTGCTCGTACGTGCACAAGTCAGCATCCTTGCAGGCCCACGTGTGCCTCGCTCTGTTCTGTGTGTCTGTTCATGTGCACACAGATGCATGCACACAGCTGCACGTGTGCTCACGTCTGTGCATGTGTGTGCCCACGTGCAGGCATATGTCTGTGTGCATGTTTGTGCGTCTGTCCATGTTTGTGCATCTGCATTTTTGTGCACCTGTGTGCATGTTTGTGCATGTGCATGTTTGTGCATCTGTGTCCGTGTTTGTGTGTTTGTGCATGCACATAAGTGTCCTGGTCTCCTCAGGCCACATGGGCTCCTGAGTGAAGCTGTTGGCACTGAGATCCTAAGGACCACGTGCGCCTTAATCTTTGCAAACACTTCTGTGTATATCAGAATGTAGGTCCGGGTGCTCCTGGAGCCATCTCATTCCCTGACTCTTTGTCCTCTACATGTCTTGACCCTAAGAAATACTGAGGAATCATCACTGAATTTTAATGCCAATTGCTGTTATTTAATTTATACCAAAAAAATTCAGGAAAGGAAAAAAGTACGTATCCAAAGAAGTGTAAATCTGATACCTGATCAGTCCTCTAAGAGGTGATAAATACAAACAGCCTCACTTTTGACATTTATAAATTATTTGGTTCATTATGACAAGCAGCGTTTGACACTTTGTGAGCTGTGCAGGGTGTCTCCAGTGTCAGGGTGGAAACAGAACCATTAGGTGGGTTTTAGGTGTGTGAGCTGTGCAGGGTGTCTCCAGTGTCAGGGTGGAAACAGAACCATTAGGTGGGTTTTAGGTGTGTGAGCTGTGCAGGGTGTCTCCAGTGTCAGGGTGGAAACAGAACCATTAGGTGGGTTTTAGGTGTGTGAGCTGTGCAGGGTGTCTCCAGTGTCAGGGTGGAAACAGAACCATTAGGTGGGTTTTAGGTGTGTGAGCTGTGCAGGGTGTCTCCAGTGTCAGGGTGGAAACAGAACCATTAGGTGGGTTTTAGGTGTGTGAGCTGTGCAGGGTGTCTCCAGTGTCAGGGTGGAAACAGAACCATTAGGTGGGTTTTAGGTGTGTGAGCTGTGCAGGGTGTCTCCAGTGTCAGGGTGGAAACAGAACCATTAGGTGGGTTTTAGGTGTGTGAGCTGTGCAGGGTGTCTCCAGTGTCAGGGTGGAAACAGAACCATTAGGTGGGTTTTAGGTGTGTGAGCTGTGCAGGGTGTCTCCAGTGTCAGGGTGGAAACAGAACCATTAGGTGGGTTTTAGGTGTGTGAGCTGTGCAGGGTGTCTCCAGTGTCAGGGTGGAAACAGAACCATTAGGTGGGTTTTAGGTGTGTGAGCTGTGCAGGGTGTCTCCAGTGTCAGGGTGGAAACAGAACCATTAGGTGGGTTTTAGGTGTGTGAGCTGTGCAGGGTGTCTCCAGTGTCAGGGTGGAAACAGAACCATTAGGTGGGTTTTAGGTGTGTGAGCTGTGCAGGGTGTCTCCAGTGTCAGGGTGGAAACAGAACCATTAGGTGGGTTTTAGGTGTGTGAGCTGTGCAGGGTGTCTCCAGTGTCAGGGTGGAAACAGAACCATTAGGTGGGTTTTAGGTGTGTGAGCTGTGCAGGGTGTCTCCAGTGTCAGGGTGGAAACAGAACCATTAGGTGGGTTTTAGGTGTGTGAGCTGTGCAGGGTGTCTCCAGTGTCAGGGTGGAAACAGAACCATTAGGTGGGTTTTAGGTGTGTGAGCTGTGCAGGGTGTCTCCAGTGTCAGGGTGGAAACAGAACCATTAGGTGGGTTTTAGGTGTGTGAGCTGTGCAGGGTGTCTCCAGTGTCAGGGTGGAAACAGAACCATTAGGTGGGTTTTAGGTGTGTGAGCTGTGCAGGGTGTCTCCAGTGTCAGGGTGGAAACAGAACCATTAGGTGGGTTTTAGGTGTGTGAGCTGTGCAGGGTGTCTCCAGTGTCAGGGTGGAAACAGAACCATTAGGTGGGTTTTAGGTGTGTGAGCTGTGCAGGGTGTCTCCAGTGTCAGGGTGGAAACAGAACCATTAGGTGGGTTTTAGGTGTGTGAGCTGTGCAGGGTGTCTCCAGTGTCAGGGTGGAAACAGAACCATTAGGTGGGTTTTAGGTGTGTGAGCTGTGCAGGGTGTCTCCAGTGTCAGGGTGGAAACAGAACCATTAGGTGGGTTTTAGGTGTGTGAGCTGTGCAGGGTGTCTCCAGTGTCAGGGTGGAAACAGAACCATTAGGTGGGTTTTAGGTGTGTGAGCTGTGCAGGGTGTCTCCAGTGTCAGGGTGGAAACAGAACCATTAGGTGGGTTTTAGGTGTGTGAGCTGTGCAGGGTGTCTCCAGTGTCAGGGTGGAAACAGAACCATTAGGTGGGTTTTAGGTGTGTGAGCTGTGCAGGGTGTCTCCAGTGTCAGGGTGGAAACAGAACCATTAGGTGGGTTTTAGGTGTGTGAGCTGTGCAGGGTGTCTCCAGTGTCAGGGTGGAAACAGAACCATTAGGTGGGTTTTAGGTGTGTGAGCTGTGCAGGGTGTCTCCAGTGTCAGGGTGGAAACAGAACCATTAGGTGGGTTTTAGGTGTGTGAGCTGTGCAGGGTGTCTCCAGTGTCAGGGTGGAAACAGAACCATTAGGTGGGTTTTAGGTGTGTGAGCTGTGCAGGGTGTCTCCAGTGTCAGGGTGGAAACAGAACCATTAGGTGGGTTTTAGGTGTGTGAGCTGTGCAGGGTGTCTCCAGTGTCAGGGTGGAAACAGAACCATTAGGTGGGTTTTAGGTGTGTGAGCTGTGCAGGGTGTCTCCAGTGTCAGGGTGGAAACAGAACCATTAGGTGGGTTTTAGGTGTGTGAGCTGTGCAGGGTGTCTCCAGTGTCAGGGTGGAAACAGAACCATTAGGTGGGTTTTAGGTGTGTGAGCTGTGCAGGGTGTCTCCAGTGTCAGGGTGGAAACAGAACCATTAGGTGGGTTTTAGGTGTGTGAGCTGTGCAGGGTGTCTCCAGTGTCAGGGTGGAAACAGAACCATTAGGTGGGTTTTAGGTGTGTGAGCTGTGCAGGGTGTCTCCAGTGTCAGGGTGGAAACAGAACCATTAGGTGGGTTTTAGGTGTGTGAGCTGTGCAGGGTGTCTCCAGTGTCAGGGTGGAAACAGAACCATTAGGTGGGTTTTAGGTGTGTGAGCTGTGCAGGGTGTCTCCAGTGTCAGGGTGGAAACAGAACCATTAGGTGGGTTTTAGGTGTGTGAGCTGTGCAGGGTGTCTCCAGTGTCAGGGTGGAAACAGAACCATTAGGTGGGTTTTAGGTGTGTGAGCTGTGCAGGGTGTCTCCAGTGTCAGGGTGGAAACAGAACCATTAGGTGGGTTTTAGGTGTGTGAGCTGTGCAGGGTGTCTCCAGTGTCAGGGTGGAAACAGAACCATTAGGTGGGTTTTAGGTGTGTGAGCTGTGCAGGGTGTCTCCAGTGTCAGGGTGGAAACAGAACCATTAGGTGGGTTTTAGGTGTGTGAGCTGTGCAGGGTGTCTCCAGTGTCAGGGTGGAAACAGAACCATTAGGTGGGTTTTAGGTGTGTGAGCTGTGCAGGGTGTCTCCAGTGTCAGGGTGGAAACAGAACCATTAGGTGGGTTTTAGGTGTGTGAGCTGTGCAGGGTGTCTCCAGTGTCAGGGTGGAAACAGAACCATTAGGTGGGTTTTAGGTGTGTGAGCTGTGCAGGGTGTCTCCAGTGTCAGGGTGGAAACAGAACCATTAGGTGGGTTTTAGGTGTGTGAGCTGTGCAGGGTGTCTCCAGTGTCAGGGTGGAAACAGAACCATTAGGTGGGTTTTAGGTGTGTGAGCTGTGCAGGGTGTCTCCAGTGTCAGGGTGGAAACAGAACCATTAGGTGGGTTTTAGGTGTGTGAGCTGTGCAGGGTGTCTCCAGTGTCAGGGTGGAAACAGAACCATTAGGTGGGTTTTAGGTGTGTGAGCTGTGCAGGGTGTCTCCAGTGTCAGGGTGGAAACAGAACCATTAGGTGGGTTTTAGGTGTGTGAGCTGTGCAGGGTGTCTCCAGTGTCAGGGTGGAAACAGAACCATTAGGTGGGTTTTAGGTGTGTGAGCTGTGCAGGGTGTCTCCAGTGTCAGGGTGGAAACAGAACCATTAGGTGGGTTTTAGGTGTGTGAGCTGTGCAGGGTGTCTCCAGTGTCAGGGTGGAAACAGAACCATTAGGTGGGTTTTAGGTGTGTGAGCTGTGCAGGGTGTCTCCAGTGTCAGGGTGGAAACAGAACCATTAGGTGGGTTTTAGGTGTGTGAGCTGTGCAGGGTGTCTCCAGTGTCAGGGTGGAAACAGAACCATTAGGTGGGTTTTAGGTGTGTGAGCTGTGCAGGGTGTCTCCAGTGTCAGGGTGGAAACAGAACCATTAGGTGGGTTTTAGGTGTGTGAGCTGTGCAGGGTGTCTCCAGTGTCAGGGTGGAAACAGAACCATTAGGTGGGTTTTAGGTGTGTGAGCTGTGCAGGGTGTCTCCAGTGTCAGGGTGGAAACAGAACCATTAGGTGGGTTTTAGGTGTGTGAGCTGTGCAGGGTGTCTCCAGTGTCAGGGTGGAAACAGAACCATTAGGTGGGTTTTAGGTGTGTGAGCTGTGCAGGGTGTCTCCAGTGTCAGGGTGGAAACAGAACCATTAGGTGGGTTTTAGGTGTGTGAGCTGTGCAGGGTGTCTCCAGTGTCAGGGTGGAAACAGAACCATTAGGTGGGTTTTAGGTGTGTGAGCTGTGCAGGGTGTCTCCAGTGTCAGGGTGGAAACAGAACCATTAGGTGGGTTTTAGGTGTGTGAGCTGTGCAGGGTGTCTCCAGTGTCAGGGTGGAAACAGAACCATTAGGTGGGTTTTAGGTGTGTGAGCTGTGCAGGGTGTCTCCAGTGTCAGGGTGGAAACAGAACCATTAGGTGGGTTTTAGGTGTGTGAGCTGTGCAGGGTGTCTCCAGTGTCAGGGTGGAAACAGAACCATTAGGTGGGTTTTAGGTGTGTGAGCTGTGCAGGGTGTCTCCAGTGTCAGGGTGGAAACAGAACCATTAGGTGGGTTTTAGGTGTGTGAGCTGTGCAGGGTGTCTCCAGTGTCAGGGTGGAAACAGAACCATTAGGTGGGTTTTAGGTGTGTGAGCTGTGCAGGGTGTCTCCAGTGTCAGGGTGGAAACAGAACCATTAGGTGGGTTTTAGGTGTGTGAGCTGTGCAGGGTGTCTCCAGTGTCAGGGTGGAAACAGAACCATTAGGTGGGTTTTAGGTGTGTGAGCTGTGCAGGGTGTCTCCAGTGTCAGGGTGGAAACAGAACCATTAGGTGGGTTTTAGGTGTGTGAGCTGTGCAGGGTGTCTCCAGTGTCAGGGTGGAAACAGAACCATTAGGTGGGTTTTAGGTGTGTGAGCTGTGCAGGGTGTCTCCAGTGTCAGGGTGGAAACAGAACCATTAGGTGGGTTTTAGGTGTGTGAGCTGTGCAGGGTGTCTCCAGTGTCAGGGTGGAAACAGAACCATTAGGTGGGTTTTAGGTGTGTGAGCTGTGCAGGGTGTCTCCAGTGTCAGGGTGGAAACAGAACCATTAGGTGGGTTTTAGGTGTGTGAGCTGTGCAGGGTGTCTCCAGTGTCAGGGTGGAAACAGAACCATTAGGTGGGTTTTAGGTGTGTGAGCTGTGCAGGGTGTCTCCAGTGTCAGGGTGGAAACAGAACCATTAGGTGGGTTTTAGGTGTGTGAGCTGTGCAGGGTGTCTCCAGTGTCAGGGTGGAAACAGAACCATTAGGTGGGTTTTAGGTGTGTGAGCTGTGCAGGGTGTCTCCAGTGTCAGGGTGGAAACAGAACCATTAGGTGGGTTTTAGGTGTGTGAGCTGTGCAGGGTGTCTCCAGTGTCAGGGTGGAAACAGAACCATTAGGTGGGTTTTAGGTGTGTGAGCTGTGCAGGGTGTCTCCAGTGTCAGGGTGGAAACAGAACCATTAGGTGGGTTTTAGGTGTGTGAGCTGTGCAGGGTGTCTCCAGTGTCAGGGTGGAAACAGAACCATTAGGTGGGTTTTAGGTGTGTGAGCTGTGCAGGGTGTCTCCAGTGTCAGGGTGGAAACAGAACCATTAGGTGGGTTTTAGGTGTGTGAGCTGTGCAGGGTGTCTCCAGTGTCAGGGTGGAAACAGAACCATTAGGTGGGTTTTAGGTGTGTGAGCTGTGCAGGGTGTCTCCAGTGTCAGGGTGGAAACAGAACCATTAGGTGGGTTTTAGGTGTGTGAGCTGTGCAGGGTGTCTCCAGTGTCAGGGTGGAAACAGAACCATTAGGTGGGTTTTAGGTGTGTGAGCTGTGCAGGGTGTCTCCAGTGTCAGGGTGGAAACAGAACCATTAGGTGGGTTTTAGGTGTGTGAGCTGTGCAGGGTGTCTCCAGTGTCAGGGTGGAAACAGAACCATTAGGTGGGTTTTAGGTGTGTGAGCTGTGCAGGGTGTCTCCAGTGTCAGGGTGGAAACAGAACCATTAGGTGGGTTTTAGGTGTGTGAGCTGTGCAGGGTGTCTCCAGTGTCAGGGTGGAAACAGAACCATTAGGTGGGTTTTAGGTGTGTGAGCTGTGCAGGGTGTCTCCAGTGTCAGGGTGGAAACAGAACCATTAGGTGGGTTTTAGGTGTGTGAGCTGTGCAGGGTGTCTCCAGTGTCAGGGTGGAAACAGAACCATTAGGTGGGTTTTAGGTGTGTGAGCTGTGCAGGGTGTCTCCAGTGTCAGGGTGGAAACAGAACCATTAGGTGGGTTTTAGGTGTGTGAGCTGTGCAGGGTGTCTCCAGTGTCAGGGTGGAAACAGAACCATTAGGTGGGTTTTAGGTGTGTGAGCTGTGCAGGGTGTCTCCAGTGTCAGGGTGGAAACAGAACCATTAGGTGGGTTTTAGGTGTGTGAGCTGTGCAGGGTGTCTCCAGTGTCAGGGTGGAAACAGAACCATTAGGTGGGTTTTAGGTGTGTGAGCTGTGCAGGGTGTCTCCAGTGTCAGGGTGGAAACAGAACCATTAGGTGGGTTTTAGGTGTGTGAGCTGTGCAGGGTGTCTCCAGTGTCAGGGTGGAAACAGAACCATTAGGTGGGTTTTAGGTGTGTGAGCTGTGCAGGGTGTCTCCAGTGTCAGGGTGGAAACAGAACCATTAGGTGGGTTTTAGGTGTGTGAGCTGTGCAGGGTGTCTCCAGTGTCAGGGTGGAAACAGAACCATTAGGTGGGTTTTAGGTGTGTGAGCTGTGCAGGGTGTCTCCAGTGTCAGGGTGGAAACAGAACCATTAGGTGGGTTTTAGGTGTGTGAGCTGTGCAGGGTGTCTCCAGTGTCAGGGTGGAAACAGAACCATTAGGTGGGTTTTAGGTGTGTGAGCTGTGCAGGGTGTCTCCAGTGTCAGGGTGGAAACAGAACCATTAGGTGGGTTTTAGGTGTGTGAGCTGTGCAGGGTGTCTCCAGTGTCAGGGTGGAAACAGAACCATTAGGTGGGTTTTAGGTGTGTGAGCTGTGCAGGGTGTCTCCAGTGTCAGGGTGGAAACAGAACCATTAGGTGGGTTTTAGGTGTGTGAGCTGTGCAGGGTGTCTCCAGTGTCAGGGTGGAAACAGAACCATTAGGTGGGTTTTAGGTGTGTGAGCTGTGCAGGGTGTCTCCAGTGTCAGGGTGGAAACAGAACCATTAGGTGGGTTTTAGGTGTGTGAGCTGTGCAGGGTGTCTCCAGTGTCAGGGTGGAAACAGAACCATTAGGTGGGTTTTAGGTGTGTGAGCTGTGCAGGGTGTCTCCAGTGTCAGGGTGGAAACAGAACCATTAGGTGGGTTTTAGGTGTGTGAGCTGTGCAGGGTGTCTCCAGTGTCAGGGTGGAAACAGAACCATTAGGTGGGTTTTAGGTGTGTGAGCTGTGCAGGGTGTCTCCAGTGTCAGGGTGGAAACAGAACCATTAGGTGGGTTTTAGGTGTGTGAGCTGTGCAGGGTGTCTCCAGTGTCAGGGTGGAAACAGAACCATTAGGTGGGTTTTAGGTGTGTGAGCTGTGCAGGGTGTCTCCAGTGTCAGGGTGGAAACAGAACCATTAGGTGGGTTTTAGGTGTGTGAGCTGTGCAGGGTGTCTCCAGTGTCAGGGTGGAAACAGAACCATTAGGTGGGTTTTAGGTGTGTGAGCTGTGCAGGGTGTCTCCAGTGTCAGGGTGGAAACAGAACCATTAGGTGGGTTTTAGGTGTGTGAGCTGTGCAGGGTGTCTCCAGTGTCAGGGTGGAAACAGAACCATTAGGTGGGTTTTAGGTGTGTGAGCTGTGCAGGGTGTCTCCAGTGTCAGGGTGGAAACAGAACCATTAGGTGGGTTTTAGGTGTGTGAGCTGTGCAGGGTGTCTCCAGTGTCAGGGTGGAAACAGAACCATTAGGTGGGTTTTAGGTGTGTGAGCTGTGCAGGGTGTCTCCAGTGTCAGGGTGGAAACAGAACCATTAGGTGGGTTTTAGGTGTGTGAGCTGTGCAGGGTGTCTCCAGTGTCAGGGTGGAAACAGAACCATTAGGTGGGTTTTAGGTGTGTGAGCTGTGCAGGGTGTCTCCAGTGTCAGGGTGGAAACAGAACCATTAGGTGGGTTTTAGGTGTGTGAGCTGTGCAGGGTGTCTCCAGTGTCAGGGTGGAAACAGAACCATTAGGTGGGTTTTAGGTGTGTGAGCTGTGCAGGGTGTCTCCAGTGTCAGGGTGGAAACAGAACCATTAGGTGGGTTTTAGGTGTGTGAGCTGTGCAGGGTGTCTCCAGTGTCAGGGTGGAAACAGAACCATTAGGTGGGTTTTAGGTGTGTGAGCTGTGCAGGGTGTCTCCAGTGTCAGGGTGGAAACAGAACCATTAGGTGGGTTTTAGGTGTGTGAGCTGTGCAGGGTGTCTCCAGTGTCAGGGTGGAAACAGAACCATTAGGTGGGTTTTAGGTGTGTGAGCTGTGCAGGGTGTCTCCAGTGTCAGGGTGGAAACAGAACCATTAGGTGGGTTTTAGGTGTGTGAGCTGTGCAGGGTGTCTCCAGTGTCAGGGTGGAAACAGAACCATTAGGTGGGTTTTAGGTGTGTGAGCTGTGCAGGGTGTCTCCAGTGTCAGGGTGGAAACAGAACCATTAGGTGGGTTTTAGGTGTGTGAGCTGTGCAGGGTGTCTCCAGTGTCAGGGTGGAAACAGAACCATTAGGTGGGTTTTAGGTGTGTGAGCAGATATGGTTGCATTCATTACGGCAGGAAATGCCAATTAGAACCAGAAAAATGAGAAGAATTGGTTAAATTTTTCTCTTCAATTGTTACTTATTTGTGTGTCTGATGCGACAAGCCCAAATCTGGAATGCCATTTCTGCTTGATGGATTTAGAAACTGTTTCCCAAAAATAACGAATGCCAGCCTGCTGTAAAGCACAGCAGACAACAGCAGCCTACGTCATGCATCATGAGTGGACACAGAGCTTGGTGTCTGCACACTCAGGTGCACACACACACCTCCCACACAAACTCAGATGCATGCCCCATGGCTACACACTGCACACCCAGACCTACACCCAGCCCAAGCTCACAGCACCTGCCCACACCCCCACCCCCATACTCACACAATTTGTCCAAGCCTCATTCAAAAGCCTGCCTGCCCCTGCCAGATAACATAATCTTAACTGCAAATTTCATATGGGATTGTACCTTTGGGCACTTTGGGGGCTTTGGAGTGAGACAGACCAAGAGACAAATTCTGGTCTTGCTCCCCGTGGGTTGTGTGACTGTCGGCAAGTCATGTAAAGGTGGAACTGACCTCCCATTTGCGATCAGCCCTGAATGAGATGTGGTAGATAAGGGATGAGCACGGGACTGCGGCCATGTGGTGTCCACCAGGAGAGGCTCTGGGTACACTGTGCACTTGGCTGTGACTCCAGCCACCACCCTTTGTCCAGCAGTCCCTGGACTGACCCTTCCAGTGGAATATGAGCTCCCCGAGACTGTCCTGTTCCAGCTCCCATTGCTTCCCCACGGTCAGCCTTGTGCTAGGCACATTAGGCAGTCAACAAATATTTGTGGAGGGTGAAGAGGCGTGGTCAGTGCCCTCTGATGCTCCTCCCCTTAAATCCAGCTGCACCCTTTCCTGTGGCAGCAGGTGGGGATCTCTGAAGTTGGGGTAAAATGCAAGTGAGGCCGTGGTGTGCTGTACCCCCGGCTGCCAGTTCTGAGGACCATAGGGCATCCTGGTCACTGCCTGAACCTGAGCAGCGGGAGAAGCAGACACAATTTCCTAAAAGGGAGGTGGGTCCCCTTCATCCCAGAGAGCTGGGAGCAGAATGGGAGTGAGGACAAGAGAATGGGTAGGTACATAGAGAGCTCCTCGGACAGGCCTATCCTGGGCAGCACTTGCAAAATGCAGTACTCTGGTATGCAGCGGCTGCCTCCTCAGCACATGGTATGCAATCAGTGGCTGTATATTTTATTTATTTTCATTTTTTTGAGATGGAGTCTCTGTTGTCTAGGTTGGAATGCAGTGATGCGACCTCAGCTCACTGCAACCTCTGCCTCTGGGTTCAAGTGATTTTCCTGCTTCAGCTTCCCGAGTAGCTGGGATTACAGGGAAGTGCTACCATTTTTGTAGTTTTCTTTTTGGATTTTTAGCAGAGGTGGGGTTTCACCATATTGGCCAGGCCAGTCTCGAACTCTTGACCTCAGGTGATTCGCCTGCCTCCCAAAGTGTAATCTGAAAGTGTTGGGATTACAGGCGTGGGCCACTGTGCTCGGTCAGCAGCTGTATATTTTATTTTATTTTATTTTATTATTATTTTTTGAGACGGAGTCTCGCTCTGTCACCCAGGCTGGAGTGCGGTGGCGCGATCTCGGCTCACTGCAAGCTCCACCTCCTGGATTCATGCCATTCTCCTGCCTCAGCCTCCCGAGTAGCTTGGACTACAGGTGCCTGCCACCTCGCCCAGCTAGTTTTTTGTATTTTTTTTTAGTAGAGACGGGGTTTCACCGTGTTAGCCAGGATGGTCTCGATCTCCTGACCTCGTGATCCGCCTGCCTCAGCCTCCCAAAGTGCTGGGATTACAGGCTTGAGCCACCGCGCCCAGCCTGTGCTGTTTTTTATTAGAGACGGGGTTTCACCGTGTTAGCCAGGATTGTCTCGATCTCCTGACCCTGTGATTCGCCCGCCTTGGCCTCCCAGAGTGCTGGGATTACAGGCATGAGCCACCGCGCCCAGCAGCTGTATATTTTAAAGCAGAGTGTGGTGTGTGCTGACAGATTGTGTGTTTGTGTGCACGTGTTTGTGGTGTGTGCATGTGCGTACCTGTGTGTGCATGTGGATGTGTGGGATATTTGTGTATATGTGCGTGTGTGCACAATCGTATGGTGTATGCATGTGTGCACAGGTGTGTGAGCATGTGTGTGTGTGGGTGTGTACGGGTGTGTGCCTGTGTATACATGTGGTATATGCATGTGTGCACTTTTGTGTGAGTATGCATGCATGTGGTGTGTGCATATTTCTGTGCACGTAGGTGTGTATGGATGTGTGCCTGTGGATACATGTGTGTGCATACACAATCATGGATGTATGCACCTGTGTGAGTGTGCATGCACAGGGGAACCAGGGAGAGGAAGATGGGGACAGGGTCGTGTGTGCACATGTATGAGGGATGTGCACGTGTGTGCGCTTGTGTGAATGCATGTGTGTGTGCGCATGTGTGTAATGCCCATGTACACGTGTGTGTTCCAGTGTCAGGGCCTTGGCACTCAGCCCAGTCAATCCTGAAGCTCTTTTCTTTAGTCAGAAGTGATCTTAGAAAAAATAAATAAAAATGGAACTGAACTCCCTCTTCCCTTTTTCAATCTTTGTGAAAATGTTAATCTACTGTGTATGAGGCTTAGCAGAACCTCATGCATTACCGGGCCTCCTGCCCCACTGGGCGCTGCTCCGTGGAGCTAAAACAAACGATTTATTTATGTGAATGACCATAGCGTTCAGGCCTCCAATGATGTCTGTCTTTAAACTCGGTCTACAAGATGAATTGAGGTCTATAAGCGAAATCGAAATGCTTTTATGCCGGGGTGCGGGTGGGGGCATGCTGTCACCTTGTTAAGCTCAGCCTCCCTCAAAGCACATCACTTACTCTCACCGTTATGGGGACGTCTCCATTCCAGCTGGATGATGCCTCCGTATAAAACATCAGTTTGTTAACAAAGGTGGCCTCTTTCCTTGAACCAGAAGAAAAAAGAAAATAAGAATGAGAAGCTCCGATGTCTTGTGCTGCTGTGGAGCTTGTGCTACCTCCTAGTGTCTTGGCCCCTAAGTAAGCTCATGCCCCCACCCCCACCCCAGGGACCTCCCTGAAGGAGCCTCCAGGAAACTCTGAGGCTGTGCTGCTGTTGCTGGGCCTGGAGCAGGAGACCGGGGCAGGGAGAGCCCACGGCGCCCCTGCAGCACCTCCCAGACCTGCCTGGCTCCAGGATCCTGAGCCTTCAGGGCAGGGGCACCACCTGGGGCTCATGGAGCCCTGAACCCTGCTCAGCAGAGCACACAGCCGCCGCATTCCCCTCTGTGGTCAGATCTCAGCTCAGAGCATGGTGAGGGGTGAGCCGTGGAAGTTGCTTTCAAGTCCTCCTGCCCAGGTCCCGGCTGTGCACCTTCTCCATCTTGGCTTAGGGGAAATGGGAGGAAAGTGCAGATCCAGAGGGAGTTGATGCCAGTGCTCCCCACAGAGAACCAAGGCAAGCCCGGGAGGACGGTGCAGGAGGACGGCGCAGGAGGGCAGTCCTCAGGAGGACGGCGCAGGAGGACCGTGCAGGAGGACGGGGCAGGAGGACGACGCAGGAGGACAGTCCTCAGGAGGACGGAGCAGGAGGACCGTGCAGGAGGATGGGGCAGGAGGACGGAGCAGGAGGACCGTGCAGGAGGACAGTCCTCAGGAGGACAGTCCTCAGGAGGACGGAGCAGGAGGACCGTGCAGGAGGACAGGGCAGGAGGACGGCGCAGGAGGACCGTGCAGGAGGACGGGGCAGGAGGACGGCGCAGGAGGACAGTCCTCAGGAGGACGGAGCAGGAGGACCGTGCAGGAGGACGGGGCAGGAGGACGGCGCAGGAGGACAGTCCTCAGGAGGACGGAGCAGGAGGACCGTGCAGGAGGATGGAGCAGGAGGACGGAGCAGGAGGGTAGTCCTCAGGAGGACGGCGCAGGAGGACCGTGCAGGAGGACGGGGCAGGAGGACGGAGCAGGAGGACAGTCCTCAGGAGGACGGCGCAGGAGGACCGTGCAGGAGGACGGGGCAGGAGCACCATGCAGGAGGATGGGCTGGCAGCCTGGGAGGAGCCAGGAAGGGTTCCGGGGCTCATTCGATGGAAACACAGCTCAGCGCTGCTGTCAGAACCCCAGGGAGCTGAGCTTGTTAGCATCAGTTTCTGTTGTGGCCGGCAGGCCTGGAATGGGCTCTGAGGCTCATGTTTCTAAGAAGCTCCAGGGGATGCAAAGTCTGGGTCCCTGAGCTGCATGTTGCACGGCCAGAGCCTGGGCCAAGGGGCCACAGGCTTTCCTCCAGGCTAGAGCTGTGCGGTTGGCTCTGTCCTTTGGAATAGAACCTTCTGTCCTTCACCATCTGTACCTGATCCCCTCCCTCCACACCCTTGGCAGGACTGTCACCTTGAGACCCTGCGTCTTACCCAGCAGGACCCTCCTCATCCTGGTATTCTGTTGGTATTACAGCCAGTGTGGCCTCCTGCTGACCCCTAACGCAAGCGCCTTCGCAGCCATGAGCTCCTATGCCCCACCCCAGGATGGCCTTAGGCTGTGCTGGTCTGGGCCTCCTGGTTCCCAGTTCACTCACTCAGCAAAGCACGGTGGATAATTGAACCCTGGAACTGAGCTTCCCTGAGGTGAAATCTCTGAGTCGGCTTGACTGCAATGCCCAGAGGTGTGGTCAAACACCAACCAGATGCTGCTGTGAAGGTGTCTGTGGGTGTGATGCACATTAATAGCCAGTAGCCTTAGATGCACCATGATGTGGGTGGGCCTTGTCTGATCAGTCGAAGGGCTAGAGAGCAGAGACAAAGAAGGACTTGTTCTCCAGACACAACAGGAACCTGCCCTGGTCTTCAGCCTGCTGCCTGTCTGCAGGTATCAGACATGCCAGCACCCATGATTGCATGAGTGAAGTCTGTAAATCTCCCTCAGCCTCTTCTCTGCACACGTGTGTGTGTGGGTCTGTGTGTATTTACATTTATATTGCACTGGTCGTCGTCCACACCTGTCCTGGAGGCCTTGTGGATTCCGCTTTGCTGGACGTCAGGAGGCTGAACTCTCCTGTGCCTGTAGATCTCCAGCAAGGATTCTTTCTAGGCAGGTGCAGCCGGTGAGGAAAGGGGATCTAGGGGGACACCCCTGCTCTCCCATTGGGGTCAGCTTGGGTTGCAGAGACTTCAATTATGGGGACAGTGTCAGCCACCTTATGTGGCCCTGCACATCGGCCACAGCAGAGGAGTCATATTTGTAACACATCTACAGGCAGAGGTCCACACGGCCGTTCTGAAGAGCAGAACATCCCGAATGATGAAGTAAAGGCCTGAGAAAACTCTCCACAAAAGCAATGAGAACATTGGCAAAATATGCCCAAGCCAGCTTTTTCAGAACATTGGAGACTCACCAAAGGCTTGCAGCTGTTCAGGGGGTATTCAGGAAAAGCAGCTGAATCTTGGTAAGAACAGTGCGTTTCATGGCATTTTAATATCCTGTCCCCATCTTCCTCTCCCTGGTTCCCGCACCTCATTGAAAGCCTATCTCCTTCCAGTCATGGAGCTGGGGAAACCAGCTGCCTGGCCCTGTGGGAAGGGAGAGACTGAGGTTCAGAACCGAAAAGCCCCATCTCCAGAGAACTGTCCCAGCGTGGCCCGTCCAGCAGCTCTGTGGGAGGGCCTCGCTGGCAGGGCCTGTCCTGACTCCATCTGCTCAGAGCTGGTTGTCCCCAGGGCCTGTGCTGGCAGTGGTCAGTGGTGATGGCTGAACACGGCGGCTGCCTGAGATGGGACTCCCAGTTGGACAGACAAGAAGCGAACAAGCGCTTTAGTAGGAAAAGCAGGGGAATGAGATGCCCACACAACACTTGGAAGCACTCTGGCGTTTTCCTGGGGATCTAGAGGGGCACTGAGGACTGTGCCCATGTCCAGAAGAGGCCTGAGAAAGCTCCTCTCTCTTTGGCTGACTCGCAGCCCAGTGCATGCGGAGAGTGAGGGGTGAGGCCACACTTGGAACTGCTGGGCATTGGCGGCGTGCCCATTCACAACCACACATTGATAGGGCCTAGTATCCAGAATATGTCAAGAGCCCTCATAGACCCTGTCATGCATATGGAATCTACATCCAGGAAGCTGTTTTGCAAATATGACTCCTGTGCTGTGGCCAATGTGTGCAGCCACATGGGGTGGCCGACAGTGTCCCCATAATTGAAAAGCTCTCTTCACCTGATCTTTGGCAACCTTGGGTGACTGCATCCCCGTGTGGGAAGCTGCCCTGTAAACCCTCCTGTGAGGAGGAGCAGTGCAGGCCCTGGGTGGCCAGAACCCACAGAGGATGGAGGCCATGCTGCACGCACCAGGGTGGGCTCCCCATTCCTCACGAGGCTGGGTCCGTGGGTGCCCGCTGCGTGCCACTCTCCTTCAGGGCTTTCACCACGTTGCAGTGGAGGGATGGCAATCCTGGTTATCATGGAGTGATTCATAGTAAAAACTATAGACGAGGCAGCCTACAGTTACCCCCATAGGCACGATCATCTGCATACAGCCCTAACCCTGAATCGTGGTGGCTTCACATTTGTTGGCAAAGTAAAATATCACAAGCACACGAACCTCCCTGTGGCAGGCAGACCTTCGCGTGTCCCTCAGGACTCACCTCTTGGTGCTCATGCCCATGGGGTCCCTCCCCTTGAGTGCGGGTAGGACCTGTACTTTGCCTGCAGCAGGTGGTGAAGGTGAGGTGATGGCACTGCTTCACGTCACATGAACAAGACTCTGCCTTGCTACAGAGATGCCCCTTGCTAGCCTCATGGGGCCCAGGGCTACACTGAGAAAGTGCACAGGACGGGGGACTGTGGGTGGGCTCTGGGGGCTGCTGGAATCCTTCAGGGAGTGAGGGAAGCTGGGGAGTGGAGAGCAACCTCCAGCCAACAGTCGGCAATAAAGCACGGCCCTCAATCCTACAAAGAATGTGAATTCTTCCAGCAATCTGTGTGGACTGGGAAAGGGATTCCTCCCGAGCCGAGCCTCTGGATGAGGCCACAGCCTGGCTGACGTATGATTGCAGCTGTGTGAGATGCTGAGCTGAGGGCCCAGGTGAGCCGCCGCACTTGGACTCCTGACCCACAGAGGCTGTGAGGGATGAACGTAGAGTTGTTGTTCCAGCTGCAAGGTGGCTGTAGTTTGTTACACAACAATAGACAACAATATACCTGACAAGGCCATAGTTCTCCTCTTTTCTTGCCAGAGGAAGCCATTGTCTTTTAGGTAATAGCCAATAATTCCTCTTTACTTTTTTTTTTTTTTTTTTTTTTTTTGAGACAGTCTTGTTCTGTTGCCCAGGCTGGAGTGCAGTGGTGCGATCTTGGCTCACTGCAAGCTCTGCCTCCCAGGTTCAAGTAATTCTCCTGCCTCAGCCTCCTGAAGAGCTGGGATTACAGCACCCTCCACCACACCGAGCTGTTTTTTGTATTTTTAGTAGAGACGAGGTTTCGTCGTGTTGGCCAGGCTGGTCTTGAACTCCTGACCTCAAGTGATCCACCTGCCTCAACCTCCCAAAGTGCTGGGATTACAGGTGTGAGCCACCACACCCAGCCCCTCTTTACATTTTTCTTAGATGAATCTCTAGAATTTTAAAAATTATTTTGCGTTTTGTAAATGTTCTTGTGACTGTTTATATACATTTAATGTATTTCATAGTTTCCGTATGTTTTTCACTCAGGAGTGTGTTCTGAAGGTTTACCCGTATGGACACGTGTATCTACGTGAGATACACTCCTGTACTCACTCCTGTACTCTGGTTCATCTTCCACTACAAGTTAACTTGCTGGCTCATTCTCTGCTGTGGATACTGAGTTATTTTAAAGTTTTGTTATCACAAGGAACTAATGAAGATTCTTGTACCAACTTCTGTATACACTGGTGAGGATTTCCACAGAGGACGTATCTAGAAATAAATTGCTGAGTTGTAGGGAAAACACATCTTCAACTCCAGAATTCAGTGCCGAGGTTTCTTGGAAAGGGCTTCACTGATTTACGGGTCTGAAACCAGTGCGTGCACTTGGCTGCCGGCACTGGGAGTCATCGGCCGCTTCCTGCTGTCTATCTTCCGGGCTGCCGGTCAGACTGAAGGAGCCCACGCATCTTTTCAGATGCTGCTCAGAACTCAGCTTTTCTCTTTGTGAATCATCTGTTCACATTCTTTACCCATGTTTCTACAAAGCTACTTGTCTTTTTCTCAGCAATGTGCAAGAGTTTTTGGGTCCATTCTGGAGACTCTTCCTTTTGTACTGCTGCAGATGGAAAATATCTTCTCTTATTCTGTGGCTTATCTTTTTACTTCATTAGTCTTTTGTCAAACAGGACATCTTGATTTTGTGCGATTGCACTGATCGGTTATTAATATTTCCTTCGTGCCTTCTGTTTTGTGTGGCCCTGAGGTAGAGAGACCTCGCCTCACCCCGAGTCACACGTCTTGTACCCGCGTTTCTTGCTAAAGGCTCCTCAGTGTTGGTTTTGCCCCTGAATTCTCCAACGCACCTGAATTTTGTGCTTTGCTAGAGGTGGATCCTCCTGCTTATTTGGTCAGTCACTCTTCCAATTTCTAGAAATTTCTAAAATTTCTGCATAAAAAATTTTAGTTAAAAAAACAAACAGTCTCTTCGTTCCACTGGGCGGCAGGTGCATCAGCTGTGTTAGCTCCGTTTGCGAGGGGTGAGTGATTGACTGTTGAAGAGAAGGCCCTCAGCACTGCCCTGCACGGGGACATCAGTGAGGAGGAGAGAGAAAGGCAGGGCCCCTCATCAGGGAGACAGGCAGTGCCACAGATAAGCAAATCCCATGGGGGCCGGGAACCTGTGAGGGCTGAAATCCCAGTCCCATCACTTCTTAGACGCACTGCTGGGATGCTGGAACAAGCTTCTCTGCACATGAGGAGCTCTCACCTTCCAGGTGTGTACGGTGAAGGCCGTTCGCTAAGAGGACTGTGAGGATGTGAGGTTTTCCCCGGGGAGCCTGGTGTAGGGGGTGGTGGGGGACTACCGTGTGGACTGTTTCTGTGGCTTGTGCCCTACACCCCACATGCCTCTGCCCAGGAAGGTTGCACTCCAGGGGCGTCCTTGGGCTGTGGTGTTCCCCGCCCCATCCTACGGGCGCCTCTGAAAGCTGGGTAGTAAAGTCATTTATTGTCCCTGGAGCATTCATTTCTGGCCTGTCCATGTTTAAATAAAACTTTTATATATCAATAATTATATCCATAGATCTTAATCTAGGTAATTAAAATTCAACAAGACATTCCCAAGGATATAACACCCACAAGCTGTTTTAACGACCGCAAGCTGTTCCCCTGAAGGGACGTGTCCTCGCCCTGGGGTGCGGCATGGTGGGGAAGACCTCGGGCGGAAAAAGGCTCTTCAGTCTCTTCCAGGACGTGCACCTGGTGGCATGTTTTCATTAAGTATTTTACGAGCCTGCGTTGGATCTTTAGTAAGATGACACCGTGCATGACAGAACGCCGCAGGGCTGGGCCGCTGTGCTTGCACGCCGTGGTATGGCTGGGTGAGTTGCTGGCCTTCTCTGAGCTGCTGAAACTCTGGTAGGATGACCCCGGGCTCCGATGGACATTTATCCATTCGGATGACGCCTCCTGCAAACCTGCTCTGCAGGTGCGGGGCCAGCGGCTGCGAAGGTCACACAAGGAGGTGTGGAGGGTTGCGGCTTGATGTTCCGTGCGTTCACTCGGCTCCTTTGCTGTGGTGTTTGATGACACTGGGACGCATGGCGCTTTCCAGTTTTGGTGAACTGTGCTTCACACTGTGGCCGAAGCAGGCCAGGCTGGCCTTCACCATGGTCCATCAGTCAGCCCCCTTCTAAGGGTCTTCTGTAGGGCAGTGGGGAGGGTGGTCAAGGTTGGGGGACAGTAATGACCAGGGTAGGGCGGGTGCTGTTTTGGGGTGGGGACCAGTGAGGCACCCTCTGGCTCAGACAGCCTTGATTCTCTGATCCTCGTGTTCCTCAGCTCTAAAATGGGGGCACTGATAGGACATGCCTTATAGCTGCGTTAGGTGATGTGGTGCTGGAAAGTGGTCAGGGAGGTCAAAGAAGAAGCCAGGTCTCCAGCTCTGCGCCCAGGAGTCAGGGCTGGGGGACTTTGTCCCTCAGATGGCATCTGGTCCTGTCCCTTACTCCATGACTGGCTGTGGAAGTCCTTCAGTGTCGTCCTGTGCCAGTGCTGTGGGAGGAGCAGAGAGGCTATGGGGCAGTGGTCTGTGCTTCTTAGGGACCGAGGGATCAAAGGAAGCAGAGCTGCGCCAGGACAGGTGTGCCTCCCTTCCCGTCTGCAGTCTGACTCAGGTGTGGCTGAGACGGGAAGGTGCCTCAGACCTGCATGGGGAGCTCACCTGGACTAGAAACTGAACCTCATGAGTCAGCAGGGTTCAGGCCTCCAGCCAGAGGTGAACCTGCTGCCTGTGGTTCCCTGAGCTTCCCACAGAGCTGGGGGCTCTAAGAGGAGTTAGGAGCAGTGAGAGCTCTGGGTCAGGCCTGGAGCCTGATGCCTAACAAGTTGCGGTGGCCAGGGCCCAAGGGGCACAAAATTATTCAGCAGAGTTGAGAATTGTTGTGGTGCCCCCCTCTGCCAGCTAGTGGATTCAGAAATGGACTGGGGTGTGAGACACCGTGAGCCATGCGCGGGGCTGAGCCTCTGCCGCCGTCATCATGACGCCACTCTTAGGAGGTCTGTCCCAGATGACTGTCCCTGAGCAAAATGGAAAAGGGCTTTTTAGGGAAAAGTGAAGCAGAGAAAAACAGGAAGGGCTGGATTAGGCATAGGATCCGGAGGTCAAGACCCATCTCTCCTCCTCCCTCCCTCCCATTCCCCTCTTCACTCAACACAGTTCTACTCCGTGTCCAAAGTCGCAGCACAGGCAATGTAGGGACAGTTTCCTCTCTTTGGGTTCTTGCTCCCTCATCTGTAAAATGAAGGAACTGGATGGTGGGGTCCAAATATCTTTCACTTCTTTGGGTTTTTACTTAAACCTCGATATTATTTTACTTCTTCAACAGAACTGAGAAAAAATGAGTTTACTTCAGTATCAGTGCAATTATGTAAATCCTTTATTGAAACATCCAAGGGTCTTGAAGAATAAATAAAATGTCTATTAAAATGCCTACATCTTGGCATATAGTAGATGTTCAGTAAGTGGTAAGTTACTTTTGTTGTTGTTATTGGATAAGACATGAGTGTTGTTAGTAATGTATAGTCCTTTATAATTCGCATGAATGCTAACATTGAACAGGACCATCTAAACTGGAACCACGGCTTCCCTGAGGGGTGCCGCATGGCCCTGGTGAGCCTGAGGCACACGGCACTAAATGGGACACATTCGTGCATAGCTCTTTGCCTTGGAGGCAGATGAGCTTTGTGGGCTACCTGGGTGAGATTTTTTGCTTTTTATTCCATGGAGTCAAAAGTATTAACGTTATGAAGGGTGGAACTATGGAGGAGGGGGTAGCTTAAGCCTTTGGAATATCAATTTTGGGCACAGATTTAACTTGACTGAACAGAGCACTACTGGGGAGAGTCAGTGGGTTGGCATCAGTTGGATGGGGAGGTATTTAGGGACTTTTGGATTGAGCATTCCTGCAGTCTGTGACTGAGAAAGATGGGCTGTGGCAATCGGAGGAGGAGAGGCACCTCTGCCTTGTCACCCTGAGCTCCCGAGGAGGAGAGGCGGGATTCATTTGTGTGCTTGGTGATGGATGGGAAACCAGGGTACGTGTACCCAGATTTTAGGGGTCGCTTCCTGCAGGGGGAGACAGAACGAATGTCAGAGGGGATCTTGCTATTTCCTGCAGCTCAGGCTCAAGTTTGAATTTGAAGCTGGTATTTGTAGAGGCTTATGTTCGTGGCATGTCAGTAAAAGCATTGCACAATTCCTGCTTCCATGGCTGCTGATGATAAAATTCAGAAAGCATTGCCTGCAGGCCTTCTGTGTTCCCTTCACACCACCTCTTGGGGGATCCCGCATGGTCCAACCTGTCTCCCGTGCTGTACACAACCTCATTCTCGTGATTAGTAAAATGTCACTCCCTAAAGAACTCAATACAATGATTTTTTTGCTTTATTTACACTAAAATCAACAGATGTTCGCAAGTTAATGTCATTTATTATATAAGATTTGATGACAATACAATTAGTATTTTTAAAACTGTAATTGTAAAATTGACCTTATTAAAATTCCACTTCCTCCATAATTAAAAAAAACTAATTACTTCTAGTAATTGGACCAGAAATGACATTTTCAGTTCATTAATATTCAGCAAGTTGTTGTTGAAGATGTTCTTGGCGCCCTGCACTGTCAGGCTCTAGCATTTCGTTTCTTATTTAAAAGTCATCTGGAAATAATAGTTTGCATTTTAACAAGATGTGTATCCATGAATTGATTTTATGAATAAAGTTTTTAATTGCTAATTAATGTGTGGGGCTATTTCTCTGTAATAGTTTCCAGGCATGAATGCGGTGGGGCTGGCGAGCGGGTCCCGGCTCCCAGCCTAGATGGAGCCCACCCACTGCTGGTACTCCTTTGAAAGCGATGAGGCAAGCAGGGACACCAGGCCACGCTCCACCGCTCCTGAAAGCCTCTGCCTCATCGCTTAGCCTGGAAGGTGGAGGCACATCAAAATAACAGAGTGTGAACTAGTTTTGTAATTAACTGGGCTGGGCTGAGGAGATTTTTAAAGAATGGCAATCAAGCCATTTAGGACTGCCCCGGTGCAGTGGTTCCGTGTTCCAGATACAGACGCTGTTTGGACTGGGGGCATGGGAGGGGCATTCTCTCTAAGACGGAGCTTGCCGGAAGGGCTGCCATGATCCCATTCTCCCGTCATCCCCTGCAAAATGACTGTCTTGCCATGTCCAATATGGGCTTGTTTGCAGAGAAGCATTTTCCTCGCCAGCTCCCCTGAGTGTCATGGTGTCCACCTGGCGTGCGGAGAGGAAGCGTGAGCCCTGAATTGGCAGCTGCTTCAGAACAGGGTGGGCAGGGGGCATGGGGCCCCCCAGAAGGGGGATGCTGCTTTTTCCAGCCGTGGGGGTGCTGGACACCAAACGGGGACCCTCCCCACACGCACACAGCACACATTCTGGAGAACGCAGGAGCTGAAGGACGTGCAGAGCAGATGGAGTTGGAAAAACTCATGACAAGGAACGGGCGGGACAAGAACTGTTCTAGATCCTCACGTGAGGCAGGGACCCGGGAAAGCCGAGGCTCATCAGGAGGGAGCCCGGGCCACGTTTGCCTTTGTTGCTGCAGTGCCTGACTTCTCCAGAATGGACATGGCTCCGAATAGGGAAAAATGCATTCATGTTTAAAGGAAAGAACTTCAAAGATAAGAGGACATCCCACCTCCCTAGGTGGGGTCGAGAGTTGTCCCGGGACACTGCAGTCCCACCTGGGAGCCACAGGCTGGGGTGAGCCTGGCCCTCACCCACCTAGTGATGGTGTGATCTTGGCCGGCCGCCTGGGGCTGTGCCCGTGCACAGCTCTGCTGAGGACAATGAGGTGTGGGGTGAGAAAGTCTCTAGGGTGGCCTATCGTCCTTCCCAAGAGCCTGTGGAGAAAACTGCCTTGGGCTTCCACTGGGCCCTGCTTCAAACCTCCTTCAGGGGCCTTAGGAGCAGCTGGAGCCCTGCCTGGTGCCGCCTGCCACACCCAGTTCCTTCTGTGCCTGTCCTCTTGGCTGGGTGGGGAGGCTGCTGGGAGCCGGACCCTGAGGGGGACCAGGGGTCCTGAGTGGGGGAAACTGCTGGGAGCCGGACCCTGAGGAGGATCGGAGTCCTGAGTGGGGGAAACTGCTGGGAGCCGGACCCTGAGGAGGATCGGAGTCCTGAGTGGGGGAAACTGCTGGGAGCCGGACCCTGAGGAGGATCGGAGTCCTGAGTGGGGGAAACTGCGGGAGCCGGACCCTGAGGGGGATCAGGGGTCCTGAGTGGGGGAAACTGCTGGGAGCTGGACCCTGAGGGGACCAGGGGTCCTGAGTGGGGGAAACTGCTGGGAGCCGGACCCTGAGGGGACCAGGGGTCCTGAGTGGGGGAAACTGCGGGAGCCGGACCCTGAGGGGACCAGGGGTCCTGAGTGGGGGAAACTGCTGGGAGCCGGACCCTGAGGAGGACCAGGGGTTCTGGGTTGGGGGAGGCTGCTGGGAGCCAGACCCTGAGGGGGATCAGGGGTCCTGAGTGGGGGAAACTGCTGGGAGCCGGACCCTGAGGAGGATCGGAGTCCTGAGTGGGGGAAACTGCTGGGAGCCGGACCCTGAGGGGGATCAGGGGTCCTGAGTGGGGGAAACTGCTGGGAGCTGGACCCTGAGGGGACCAGGGGTCCTGAGTGGGGGAAACTGCTGGGAGCCGGACCCTGAGGGGACCAGGGGTCCTGAGTGGGGGAAACTGCGGGAGCCGGACCCTGAGGGGACCAGGGGTCCTGAGTGGGGGAAACTGCTGGGAGCCGGACCCTGAGGAGGACCAGGGGTTCTGGGTTGGGGGAGGCTGCTGGGAGCCAGACCCTGAGGGGGATCAGGGGTCCTGAGTGGGGGAAACTGCTGGGAGCCGGACCCTGAGGGGACCAGGGGTCCTGGGTGGCCTTGCTGTACTTCCTGGTGAGGTGCGTCCCCGGCACCCGGGCTGGGAGGTGTGGGGAGCTGGTGCCGCATCCCTGCCCCAGCCAGGTGGAAAGATTCTGCATCTGGAGCTTCTGTGCAGGGACCGGGGAGGGGCAGGCTGTGGGCTCTGCTCCGGCGAGTGGCTGGTGAGGCTCCCTCTACGCCCACCAGCCCCCACCTCCCGCCCCCAGGCCCAGCCTCCCGCTCCCTCCCTGGCGCCCCTTCCTCTCCCTGCCTGGATGTGTCCTTGGTGAGCTCACAGCCCCCATGTCCTGCCTTGATCTCGCAGGCCACTCCCCGCAGTCCTGGCGGCTCTGGGCTGAGCCCGTTCCCTTCACGGTGCTGACTCCCTGCTGGCACTGGGGGCTCTAGAGGCTCCTGAGCTCTGGGGGCTCCTGGGGACTGGGGAACCAGAGAGGTGGAGGCTGCAGGGGAGGGGGCCAGGAAGACGGGTGCCTGTGGACCCTGGGCAGGTGAATGTTCTGGGCAGGGTTTCCTCAGCCCCAGCCCTGTTCACAAGGGGCTCCTGCCCACAGCACATCCTGATGAAGGCTGTCCAGGAACTGTGCGGGTGCGGGGAGGGTGGGGGTGTCACTGTGCTGCTGGAGGTGGCCGCCTCACACTTCCCCATCACTGTGATTATCCTGGGAGCCCCAAACACCCTGGCACTTCCAGTGTCTGGTGCCCATCCTGCTGCCCAGCTCTCAGATCACCTCCACTTGGAAAGGCGCAGGCCCTTCATGGCTCCTTGGGGAGATAGCACCTTCAGGATCAGCTCCCGAGGAGGGTCAGCTGGTACTCACCTAGGGATGTGGGCATCGGGGCAGACACGTGTCCTCACTCCAGCCCGGTAGAGCCCCCGGCCCCCCTCCTGCCTCGATGGGCCTGGGAGCCCCAGGATGACTCAAGGAGGTGAGGGAGAGGCGTGTGCTGAGCACCCAGCACCTGTCAGGGGTCCCAGGTCCTCCTCACCACCTGCTGTGCGATGCCCCTTCCCACCCTTGGCCCTGAGGAAAGGGCCTGGTCAGCCTCACACCTGGACCCAGCAGGGGCCTCTCTTCCTGAACACAGAGTGGATTCTCTGGACCTCCGGGCCCAGGCTCTGAATTCACCTTGGCCAGAGCTGGGAGCCGAGGCTCCTGGGGCCCCACAGAGAACTTCCCCAGGAGGTGGGAGGGGCAGGCCCAGGACTGCTCTCCAGGAACAGCACCTACCATCACCCCAAGGCCATCATGTCCTGAGTGGGTGTCACCTTCTGGGGTGTGGGGAGAGGCAGCCAAGGCGAGTCCATGCCTGCACCTGTCCCTCCAGGACTTCCCCTGAGCAAGTCCCCAAGGGGTGCAGAAAACCCGTCCCTGGGAGTGGGGGCTCCAGAGCCTCTGCAGGCTCTGCTGGCCCCAGGGGCTCCTGATAAGAACCCGTGGGTGCAGACGTGGTGAGGAAGGTGGAGGCCGGGGGGATGCAGAGGCCCTGCTCTCTCCCATCCCCCTGGGGCCGGGGGGGGGGGGGGCAGCTGTGATTCCTGGATTCCTGGGTGGTCTCTTGGGGATGATTCCCCCACGGTGTCACCCAGCCGAGTCGACTGTTGATGTAAATCCTAGTAAATCCTAGGATGATGTTGGGGTTAAGGGATGGGAGAATGATTGGAGCAAGGTGTATAAATATTAGTGTGTTTTCTCATGTGAAGGGGGGTTTTATGTTAATTATATGATATGTGAGTTTTCCTCGTTGTACTGTGATGAATATGTGGAGGGAGTAGAGGGCTGTAATTAGTATATTGAGCCCTGTTAGTACAATAGTAATATGAGATCAAGAAAATGAAGCTGTGATTACAAAGAGTTCTTCCATTAGGTTAATGGTGGGGGGTAGGGCAAGATTGGTAAGGTTTGCTGTGAATCGTCAGAGGTGGGTCTCGGGGGCACCCTCCACCAGAGATGAGGTGGCTTCTGCGGCTGCGGCTGAGCCACTCCGGTGCTTTTGATCCTGATGATTTTCAATGATTTTCCCTCCAGTGTGGGTCCTCTGCATGAGTAGCCTGGGGAAGGCGGGTGGAACCTGGAGAAAGCCCTCTTTGTCCTGGCTCGTCCCTGCAGTGAAACCAAAAGGCCCCTGTCGATGCTGTGGGTCAGTCATCTGCTTGGCTCCTCCCTCCCTTCACAGTGGCTGCGTGTCCCCCTGGGTGGCCTTGGGACATGGACAGGCTGTGCAGATGGGAGCATGTCATGTTCCATGCATGCCCCCCACCCTATGCGCATTTTAAAATATGCACGTGTCTGTGTGTGTGTGTGTGTGTGTGTGTGTGTTGGAAATATCCATGCGCATATGTGCACATCAGCCACCACTGTGGTGGGAGACAAGCATTCGGCCTCAGGTGCATTAGAGAACCCTGAGTGCACCTGTGCCTGGTGTCAACTCCCAGCTTGGCACTGTGTGTGCCCCGAGAGCCGCTGGCTTCCTGGAGCCTTTCTGTCACGCCAGCCCCGGTAGGAGGACTTCATCCCTGACGAGCAGCTTCCCTGAGGGCCAGTGAGGGCTCGAGGGTCAGGGTTTGGGGCCCTGGAGACAGCTTCTCTGACGCCAGCAGGCACCCTGGAGGCTGTGTGTGTCACAAGTTGAGAGTCTTGCCCTTTGCACTCAGAACCTGCTGAGCACCTTAGAAGCAGGAAGATCAGCGTCTGCCTTTTAAATGCAAATCAGAAAGAAGTCGATACTTTACTCCAAGGCTGTTTGGAGGGAACCCAAGGATAACTTGATGCGTTCTTTCTTCTTAAAGTGGGGTGGACTCACAGTTAAAGTGGGGTGGACTCACAGTTAAAGTGGGGTGGACTCACAGTTAAAGTGGGGTGGACTCACAGTTAAAGTGGGGTGGACTCACAGTTAAAGTGGGGTGGACTCACAGTTAAAGTGGGGTGGACTCACAGTTAAAGTGGGGTGGACTCACAGTTAAAGTGGGGTGGACTCACAGTTAAGGAGAGATCAATGGGTGATTTGAATATGAAGTTTTGCAGAGCTGCCAGTAACAAGAAAGTTTCATCTCAATCCTTGGAAAACTCTTTTAGAATGACCCGACCTGCCTTCTGATAACCCTTGGAATCGAGGCGATGAGGCCCTTTCCTGTCCATTTCCCACGGAGTAACAACCCCCACCCGCACCCCTCCACACACATGTTCCCCCAGAAATCTCAATTAGAGTCCAAGATGGGATTAAACCTGACATAAAGAGAGTTACTGTGCTGAAGGAGAGTGCAGATGGCAAGCTCACATGCTCCCAGGAGGCAATAAAATGTCTTAATTTTACAAATTCAGTGGCAGAGATTCTAAACTGGAAGGTGCCGTTAGAAATCATTCTCAAGAGAACCCCCACCCCAATTTTAACACGAGGCATCAGTCACACCTCAAAAATCTCTCAGTCATGGAGATTAAGTTCTCAGAAGACCAAGACATGGTTGCATGGGAGACCAGAATTGTAGGTCTGGTTCTGCTCAGCACAGGGAGGGAACGGTGGACCGCCAGCCTCTCTGAGGCCCTGGACCAGATGCTGGGAGGATGGGTAGAAGTGGACTGGTCTATAGCCAGGTCCATCCCAGCGTCATGGAAAGCCATGCAGAGAGGTTCGACCACCACCCCTCTGAGACAACCCTGGACCTACTCCTGACCTAACTTGTATACACCTTTGGGTCCTGATCAGCACGCCCAAAGACCCCTGAAAACCCAAAGCTGTGGGGGTGTTTTATTCAGCTTTGGTGGCCTGAGTGGAGCCGATATTGGGCTATGGAGAGGCTGCTTCTCGCACCCCAGGGCCTTTGCATCCGCTGTGCCCTTTGAATAGAAGGCTCTTCTCCCAGCTCCTTCTCACTCCTCATCCTACCTTTGCCCTCTGGCCTGGGTGCTTACCTTTTTCTCAGAGCCACCTGACTTCCCACTGGAACATGAGCCAGAATTGTTAATCGTGTGATCACATTAATGTCTGTCTCCCTGCTGGGTCAGTACTGCATGAGGGGAGGGGCCAGGCCTACTTGATTGACCGCTGAATTCCCAGGGTACTCAGCACAGGAGCGGATGCAGGTTGGAACTCACATCATACTTGTCAAATGAATGAATAAATAAGTGAGTGAACGTTATAGGTGCAAAGGGAGGATGGATCTGTCTGGCCTTTGGGATATAATCAGGAGTTTCAGAGAGAAGATGGAAACTGAGCTGACTTGATATTTACTAGCAAGACTTGAGGTCAGGGCTTGGGAGCACTTCGGCAGATGAAGCGGACGAGGAAGTGAATGCGAGGGGCTCGCGTGTGCCAGGCTGGTGGGTCCGCAGGTAGCTTGGTGTGACGTGCATGAAGCACAGCAATGTGCATGCAGCAGGTGATCGGTAAGTGCACGTTTCTGCACTAACAAGGCAGTCAGCCTTATGTGGTTTGGAGCCAGTGCAGTGCAGAGTGGTTCAGAGTGTGGCCTCTGGAGTTAACCTCCTTCGTGGAATATCGACTCCACAGTTAGCCGGCAACGGGGAAGAAAATACCTCCTAAACCTGAGGTAGAGACAAAGCGATTGTGTCACCATTTCCCACCCCTTAGTGTAGCTGACCAAGACTGGGGGGGATATGCTGTTTTTCAGGATGGTTAGCTTCTCCACAGGTGAACAGGATTGGTTGAATTATTTCCAATTCTTTGTCCTTCCTGTACCTACCCATTCTGCTGTGTGACTTTGCAAATCTCTCTCCCTTATTAGTCAGGGTTCTTTAGAGAAATGGAACCAATAGGATGGATAAATAGGTAGGTAGGTAGGTAGGTAGGTAGGTAGGTAGGTAGGTAGGTAGATAGATAGATAGATAGACAGACAGACAGATAGATACATACATAGATAGATAGATAGATGTGGGGCTATGATTAATGTCTATCTCCCCACTGGGTCAATACCGCATGAGAGGAGGGGCCAGGTCTATAGAGAGATAGATATAGATATAGATATCGATATACATATTAGAGAAAATTTATTATGGGAATCGTCTCACAGGATTACGGAGACCACAAGCTTTTTGGAGTGCAGTAGTGAGATCTCGGCTCACTGCAACCTCTGCCTTCCAGGTTCAAGCAGTTCTCCTGCCTCAGCCTCCAGGTAGCTGGGACTACAGGCACTTGCCACCACACCCAGCTAATTTTTGTATTTTTGGTAGAGATGGGGTTTCACCATGTTGGCCAGGCTGGTCTCAAACTCCTGACCTCAGGTGATCCACCTGCCTTGGCCTCCCAAAGTGCTGGGATTACAAGTGTAAGGCACAGTGTCCTGCCCACAAACTTTTACTCTACTCAGTCTGCAAGCTGGAAACCAGGAAAGCTAGTGGTGTGATTGAGTCAGAGTCCAGAGGTCTGAGAATCTGGTGTAAATTCCAGAGTCTGAGGGCAGGAGGAGAGGGATGAGCCAGCTCGGAGAATCTGGTGTAAATTCCAGAGTCTGAGGGCAGGAGGAGAGGGATGAGCCAGCTCGGGAAGAAAAGGAGAATCTCTCTTCCTTTCCCTTTTTGTTCGGTCGGAGCCCTCACAGTTAGGTGATGGCTGCCCACACTGGTGAGGACAGAGCCTCTGTACTCAGTCTGTGGTTTCAAACGCTAGTCTCTCCCATAGATGCCCTTACAGACAAACCCAGAAATAACACCAGCTATCTGGGCACCCCTTAGCCCAGCCAAGTTGACACCTACAGTCAACCGTCACAGTGGTGGAGGGGGTTTTATTCCCACCCATGTGGGCTTGGTCACTGGACTAGCTTTGGCCAGTGGCATGGTAGTGAGCATGGCATGAGCAGTCCTGACTGGTACCTGTGAGCTGGGCTAGCTTCTTGCACTCCTGTCTTTTGTCAGGGGAAGAATATGCGTCCTCTAGTAGCTGCTGGTCAAGGAGGGTGGGAGCCATGAGGAGCAGACCTGGCCCCAGGATGAAGCTAGGGCCCAGCCCAGTCCAGCCTGGCAGAACTGGACTGCAGTGTGGCCTGCAGGGGTGTGAGTAAAAAGAAGTGTGTGTTGTGTGTGCTGCTCATTACGTAGCAGTGGCTGATAAATGCACCTAACTTCACCTCGCGCGCCGCACGGCCACCTCCCCACGTCCTGACACGCGCTGTCTTCTGCACTGTCAGCTGAATCGATGGGAAATGCTCAGGACAAGGACATGTGCGGTTCCTTTCCTCTCCCGTGCCAGGCTCCCCATTCCAGATGGGAAGTGTCGCTGCCAGAGACCAAACAGGTTTAAGGGAAGTTTGTGGGTCAATAAATTGGCCAACAAAGCCACTCACTCTGCTGGAAAAATGAGGTAAAGATGTTGAGCAGGTTTTTTAAAACTTGTTTTTATTTAATTTTTATTTTATTTTATTTCTTTGAGACAGAATCTTGCACTGCCTTCCACGCTGGAGTGCAATGGCACAATCTCGGTTCACTGCAACCTCCGCCTCCCGGGTTCAAGGGATTCTCCTGTCTCAGCCTCCTGAGTAGCTGGGATTACAGGGGCCCACCACCACACCTGGCTAATTTTTGTATGTTTAGTAGAGACAGAATTTTGCCATGTTGGCCCAGCTGGTCTTGAAGTCCTGAACTCAAGTGATCCACTAGCCTCAGCCTCCCAAAGTGCTGGGATTACAGGCGTGAGCCACCGCACCCGGCCATACTTTGAGATTTAAATTGTATCTGTTCTCCTATTCATAGACAACTGTGTTGGACCGATAACTATAAGTAAGTAAAGCAGTAAAGTAAGTAAAACAGCTACGAATGTTTGTGGGCAAGTGTTTTTGTAAATATACGTTTTCATTACTCTTGGATAAATACCTAGCAGTGGAATTGCTGGGCTAAAACATATATTAATACTTAGCTTTATAAGAAATCTGTAAACCTTTTTGCAAAGTGAGTGTGACATTTTACATCCCCATTTGTGATGTATGAGCGTACTAGTTGCACCAGATTTTTACTGATATTTCACAGTGCCAGTCTCCTTGTACCTGCTGTAGTGGGTATGTAATGGTAACTCACTGTTGTTTTAATTGCGTTTCCCTGACAAATTATTTGGAACACCCTTTCAAATGTCTGTGGCCTATTCATATAGTTTCTTGGGTGAAGTGTCTGTTAACATCTTTTGCCCATTTTTCTTTATTTGTCTTTTTTATTATTGAAAGGTATGTGTGTTTTTATCCAAATATACGTCCTTTGTCAGATATATATTTTATACATATTTTCTCCCATTCTCTGCTTGCATAATTTACTTAGCAGTATCTTTTGATGAGCAGAAATTCTTCATTTCAACAATTCCAATTTATCAATGTTTTATGGTTATTGCTTTCTAAGTGCTGTGTAAGACATCTTTATTTACTGCCAAATCATAATGAGATTCCACTATGTTTTATCTTATTGCTTTATAGTTTCATGTTATGTTTATTTGTATAATAGATCTCAAATTAATTTGTGTGTATTGTGTGAGATAAGGATGCATGCTATTTTTTTTTTCCTATTTGTCATTTTAGTTCTATCAGTTTTTACCTCGTGTGTTTTGATGCTCTGTTATTTGGCACATACAAATTAAGGATTATTATATCTCCTTGGAAAATTGAGCCCTTTATCATTATGTAATGCCCCCCTCTATCCTGATAAGTTTCCTTGCTGTAAAGTCTGCTTTGTCTGAAATTAATGTGTCCACTCTAGCTTTCTTTTGATTCGTATTAGCATGCAATATTTTTCTCCACCCATTTGCTTTTAATCTATGTCTTTACATATAAGGTGGGTTTCTTGTAGACTACATATACTTGGGTCTTATTTTTTTTTTTTCCAACTACTGTGACAGTTTCTGTCTTTTAATTGGTGTGTTTAGACCATTGATGTTTAAAGTGATTTTTAGTATAGTTGAATTAATATCTACCACATATGTTTTTGTTTTCTGTGGTTTCTTTTTTTGTGTTACTTCCACTCCATTTTTTTTTTTTTTTTTTTTTTTTTTTTTTTGCCTTCCTTGTTTGTTTTGAGACAGGGTCTCACTCTGTTACCCAGGCTGGAGTGCAGTTGTGTGATCTCAGCTCACTGAAGCCTTGACCTCCCAGGCTCAATGATCCTCCCACTTCAGCCTCCAGATTAGCTGGGACTACAGGCACATACCATTGTGCCTGGCTAAGTTTTGTATTTTTTGTAGAAACAGGGTTTTGCCCCCTTGTCTAGGCTGGTCTTGAACTCCTGAGCCCAAGTGATCCACCTGCCTTGGCCTCCAAAAGTGCTGAGATTACACGTGTATACCATCCTGCCCTGTCACCTTCTCTGGATTTAATTAAGCATTTTATCTAATTCATTTTCTCTTCTCTGTTAGCATGCCAATTATGCTATTTAACAATTTTTTAGAGTCAGCAATTTAAATTTACAAATAAGCGAAGTCCACTTTAGAATAACATCAACTATTTTACAGGTAGTGCAAAGACTTTAAAACAGTATTTTCCATTCCTTCCTCCTGTCTCTTATAACAGTGCTGTCATTCATTTCATCTATCCATAAGCTATAGTCATCAATTATATTGTTCACCAGTTACTATACATATCTGAGACTTACGGTTCTTTTAGCTGCCATTATGGCTCCCCTGCTATTATGCAGGAGCCCTCTTGATGTGGTGGTAAAGTGTGTGTGGAGGGAAGGGAGCATTATACAGGCCTATGTTTAGCTCAGTCTTTCAGTGAGCCCGAGTTAGGGTTTTAACAAGTTAGACATTAAATCAAATAAATTATGCACAAATACACTGAGAAAGACAAAGAGATGGAGACTAAGAGGGGCCAGGAACTAAGGAGCTAAGAGGAGTCGGACTCCTCTGGCCACTTTCTTCTCCCAGGTTGGTTAGGCTTTCCCCTGTCGAACTAGCTCTGGTAAAACAGCTTCTTCTGAGGGCAGGACTCATTGAGAAGAACAGAACCCTCTGGTTGCTTTTTCTCCTCCACCTGCTGGAAGCACCAGAGGTTCTTTTCTCCTGTCTTCTTTGTGGGACCCTGGTGGGGCTCCTGGAGGTAAAACTCACAGAAGTGTGGAAGTCCCCTCCCCACTAAAATTCGGCCTCTCTGGACTTTTAAACTCTCAGATGGTTTTGTTTTGAGCCTCCAACAATTTTTCAATTACAACTTAGGATTTTCTACCCCAATATCGGATCCCGTGCAGGTTTCCGCTCATGAACTGCTGCTCCTGGGAAGCTGTGATTCTCTGTATCCACCTGTCTGTCTTTCTGACTTTGGGGAAGCAGTTTGCCCTGTGACTGCAGTTCTCTAATGGCTCTAAGAAGAATTGTTGATTTTCAATTTGTTCAGCTAGTTTTCCTTCTTCTAAAAACACAAGTGATACCTTCCAAGTTGCTCACATGTCACTCCGGAAGCCAGAAATCTCACTTTTCTTTTCCATATGGATATCCGGATGTGTTAAGGCACTATTTGTTAGAGAGTTTATTTCCTCTTTGAATTGCTTTGGTGCCTTTGCCGAAAAAGTCAGTGGACCCTCTCATTGTTCATCTATTTCTGAACACTACTGTGTTGTATTGATCTATTTGTCTGTCCTTATCCTCATGTCTTCTTTATTTTAATTTTATTGTAAGCCCCAAATTCAGGATGTGTGAGTCCTCAGCATTGTTGTTTTATTTTATTTTGTTTTATTTTATTTTTGAGACAGAGTCTTGCTCTGTCCCCTAGGCTGGAGTGCAGTGGTGCGATCTCGGCTCACTTCACCGGGTTCAAGCGATTCTCCTTCCTCAGCCTCCCAAGTAGCTGGGACTACAGGCACGCACCACCACGCCCAGATAATTTATGTATTTTTAGTAGAGATGGGATTTTATCACGTTGGCCAGGCTGGTCTTGAACTCCTGACCTCAGTTGGAACACCCATCTCAGCATTTCAAAGTGTTGGGATTACAGGTGTGAGCCACTGTGCCTGGCCTATTTTTATTTTTATTAATGCTGCTGAGATTTTACTTGTGATCACATTGCATCTAGTGAATCTAGAGGTCAATTTAGGGAAACTTGATGTCTAAAAATGTTTAGTCATTTAATTTTTTAAAATGGTGTATCTTTTCATTTATTTACCTCTTTAGTTTCTCTCACCATCTTTTTTAGTTTTCTGTATAGTTGTACCTGTCTTTTGTTAAACTTCCTGCCAAGAATTGCATGTTTTTTGACACTATCATAAATAGAATTTTAAAAATGTTTGCTTTACAGTGTTTATTGGCAGTATATAGAAATACAATTTATTTTTATATATTATATCCTGAGGCCTTGATAAATTTACTTATTAATTCTAATAATTTTTTGTTGATTTCTTAGGTTTTTCTATATTGATAATCATGACATCTGTGAATTCAGATTGGTTTTCTTCATTTTGTTACTGTGTGCTCTTAACCTTTCTGGTCTTTTAAATTTCTCCTCTTGGCATTTTTGCACTTCTCTTTGCATAATGTTAACTGATTGCTCTAAATTTGCATTTTTTATGTACCCCTGTGAAAGGAAAATAAATCTTGGAGCCCCCAGATCACTAAGCTAAAGGGAAAAGTCAAGCTGGGACTGCTCAGAGCAAACCTGCCTCCCATTCTATTCAAAGTCACCCTCTGCTCACTGAGATGAATGCATGTCTCAAGGCCTCCTTTGGAGAAGCTCATCAGAAACTCAAAAGATGCGACCATGTGTCTCTTACCAACCTGGGACCTGGAAGCCCCCTCCCCACTTCCAGTTGCCGGCCTTTGCTTCCAGTTGTCCCACCTTTCTGGACTGAACCAGTGTTCATTTTACATCTATCAATTGATGTCTCATGTCTCCCTAAAGTGTATAAAACCAAGTATGGTTGAATCATCTTGGGCGCATGTCATCAGGACCTCCTGAGGCTGTATCATGGGCATGCGTTCCTAACTTAGCAAAATAAACTTCCTAAACTGAGAACAGTCTCAGATATTCGGGGTTCATACCACCATCTACTTAGAGTTGGTAAGACTTCTTGTGAAATAGAGGATCCTTATAACAGGGTAGTCCTTTGTGCTGCTGTTGTGCATTACTGCTGTATGGGTTATAAATCTCCTATATATTTTTGCTATTCTATGTCTTTCAAATAAACTAAGGAAAGAAAAAAAACTGTATGTGTATATTTATATATGTCTATCTACTGTGCAGAAAAGGGTTAACTCAGTAGGTCTGAGTTGCTCAAAGCCTGCACATTCCCAAGAAATGGCCGTATTTGGGGCTAAACCTTCACCAAGATTAACTCTGGGCCCTTGGGGCATCCTGCTTGATATGAGTGTTTTGTGTGTCTGAAGTCTTGGGCCTCACTGATTCAGTTTGATCAAACGGTTCATGTTAACAACGGGACTCACAGTGAATGCTTTTTTGGGGGTTATGCCTGAGGCCTTGGGCTATGCTTTATCAGTTTATCCTCTGGGGGAACTGGAGTCTGAGTAGTTTGAGCCTCCAACAATTTTTCAATTACAACTTAGGAAATAGAGGATCCTTATAACAGGGTAGAGTCTCAATCTTTTGGGGGGAAAAATCTTTTGGGGGGAGTCTCAATCTTTTGGGGACTCCATGCCTATGTGACTGACCATCAGTAAAATCCTGGGACGCCAGGGCTCAGGCGAGCATCTCTAATTGGCAACACTTTGCCCGCAGCATCACACATTGTTGCTGGGAGAATGAAGTGGGTGCCGTCCATGCAACTCCACTGGGCAGAGACAACTGGATGCTTGGCCTAGTCTCTCCTGACTCAGCTCTATGTACCTGTTCCTTTGTTTGTTTGAGTCTGTCTCCTTTCGCTGTAATAAACCGTAGCCGTAACCGTAACTGTTTCTGAGTCCCATGTGGTCCTCCCATGAATCATCAAGATCAAGGGTGAACTCAGGGACCCCCAAAACAGGCATTCATATATATATATATCCATTTAAAAATTCTTTTATATATATATCTACGTAATTAGCATTTCTGAAAATTTGTATTCCTTTGTTGAGATCTGTCAAAAGACTATAGATATAATTTCCTTTCAGCTTGAAAACTTTCTTAAGCAATATTCTGTAGGGGAAAAATCTACTTGCAATTTATTTTCTCAGTTGTGATTCATGTAAAAATATTTTGTTTTACCTTAACTTTTGAAGTTACTTTCTTTATGTGTGCACGTGGGTTGACATTTTTCTCTTTTAGAGATGTATTTCCATTGTCTCCTGGTCTCTTTTGATTCTGATGAGAAATCAGAAATCATGACACCATTGTTCCTCTGTATGTAACGTATTATTTCTCACTGCCTGCTTTTAAGATTTTATTTTTGCCCTTGCATTTTAATAATTTGATCTTGCTGTGCCTTGGTGTTTCATTTTAATTATCTTGTTTGTGACTCATCAAAGTTATTATATTTATAGATTCACCAAATTTGGGATTTTGGGGGCCACTTTTGCCAACATGCTTGGTGTGTTTTAAAATAATGTCCCTTGGCCGGGCGCGGTGGCTCAAGCCTGTAATCCCAGCACTTTGGGAGGCCGAGACGGGTGGATCACGAGGTCAGGAGATCGAGACCATCCTAGCTAACATGCTGAAACCCCGTCTCTACTAAAAAATACAAAAAACTAGCCAGGCGAGGTGGCGGGTACCTGTAGTCTCAGCTACTCGGGAGGCTGAGGCAGGAGAATGGCGTAAACCCAGGAGGCGGAGCTTGCAGTGAGCTGAGATCCGGCCACTGCACTCCAGCCTGGGCGACAGAGCGAGACTCTGTCTCAAGAAAAAACAAAACAAAACAAAACAAACAAAAAAAATAAAATAATGTCGCTTTTTCAGTTGTTCTGTGCAGCTTGTTAATTGTGCTATTTAGATCTTTTATTTTCTTAGCAGATTCCTTTTCTGCTTGTTCTATCAGTTACTGAGAGTGGTATCTCCGTCATTGCGGGTTCACATTTGCTTTCTTCACTTTGATACTATATTATGAGGTATAGAAACATTTTCAAACACAACTTCCTGGTGTCTTGAAAATTTTAGCATTATATAGTGGTCCTCCTTTTTCTTCTTAATAATGCCTTTAATAATAACTTTAAAATGTATTTATTTCTGATATTAATATAACTAGATTCACTATATAATTTTTATCTTTCAACTTTCCTATGCTTTTATATTTTTCTTATTACTGTTTGGTATATTTCGGATACATGTCTCTGCCTGAATTTCATGTTGAATTGTAATTCCTGATGGAGCTGGAGCCTGGTGGGAGATGGTTGATCATGCGGGTGGATTTTTTGTGAGTGGTTTAGCCCCATCCCCTCACAATAGTCCCCGTCCTCACAATAGCAAGTGACGTCTTATAAGATCTGGCTGCTTGGAAGTGTGTGGCATTTCTTTCTTTCTCTCTCGCTCTCTCTCTCTTGCTCGCTTATGCTTTTGCCATGTGATGTGCCTGCTCCTCCACTGCCTTCTGCTGTGATTGGAAGCTTCTTGAGGCCTCCCCAGAAGCAGATGCCGCCATGATTCCTGTATAACCGGCAGAACCATGAGCCAGTTAAACCTTTTTTCTTCATAAATTACCCCGTCTCAGATATTTGTGTGTGTGTTTTTTTTTTTTTTTTTTAATGGAGTCTTGCTCTGTCGCCCAGGCTGGAATGCAGTGGCGCAATCTCCGCTCACTGCTACCTCTGCCTCCCAGGCTCAAGCAATTCTCCTGCCTCAGCCTTGTGGGTAGCTGGGATTACAGGTGCCCACCACCATGCCCAGCTAATTTTTGTATTTTTAGTAGAGATGGGGTTTCACCATATTGGCCAGGCTGGTCTCGAACTTCTAACCTCAGGTGATCCATCTGCTTCAGCCTCCCAAAGTGCTGGGATTTACAGGCATAAGCCACTGCACCCAGCCCCAGATACTTCTTTATAGTAATGCAAGAATGACCTAACATACTCTTGTTAGTGAAATATAGTTGAATTTTATTGACTGTAGTCTGATTGTTTTTGTCTTTCTGATGGAGTTTTTGTGCTGCATACATTTGTGTGAGTTGGTAATAGATCTGACAGTGTAATCACTCTCATATGTTGTGTTTTTTTTCTAATCTTTCTTTAGTTGTTTTTCCTCCATTTTTACTTTATTCTGCAGTGAATTTTCCCCTTTAAAACTTTTCTCTAACAGTTAGGGCATTGTACACTATATTTCTATTATTTTGGTGATTAGTCTACAAATTTTGTCACTCGTACACTTAATTAATCAAACTATAAAATCAATCTCCTAAGCCTTCTTCATGTATTACAGAAACCTCAGAATATTCTAGTCAACTCTTTCTGACTTATTTACCTTAGTTGTCAAAAATCCAATATTTCTTTTTTTGTAACTCCATGAGATATTATTACTATAGTTTTGCAGAGGTAAGTTTATCCCACATTTCCCAATTTCTTTGCACTTCTTTCTTCTCTTCTACTTCAGACCTTCCTTCTGATAACGCTGTCCTTCTGTGTGAAATATATACTTAATTCTGTACCAATTTTAGATAGGGTATATTGGTGCACACCATGTGTATATTGGGTTTTCTGAAAAGTCTAAATTTCATCCTTGTTGAAAGATGTTATTTCCAGTGATAGACTTCTATATTAACAGTTATTTTATCTCAACACATTGTAGATCTCATTCAGCCATCTTGTTGCTTCTGTTGCTGAGGCTGATAAATCAGCATTTGGGCTCAACGTTCTTTGAAAGTAATTTCTCTTTTCTCTCCAGCTACTTTCAGATCTTCCCTTTATCTTTGATGATCTATAATTTCACTATGATGTTTCTCTGTGCAAATTTTGTTCATATCTGTTCTGTTTGGAAGTAGTTGGCCTTTTTGATATGTTTAATTGGTTTTATAGGGTTTATTTTTTTGGAAATTTACCAGCCATTATCTTTTAAAATACTGTCTCTGTCTCTTTTCATCTGCTTCTGGGAGCTCCAATTAAATGTGTGTTAAACCTTCTCACTTTGCCTTTGTGCTTCCTGACCCCTCTTAGTCTCCGTCTCTTTGTCTTAATGTCTTTTTGTATAATTTATTCTGATTTAATGTCTAACTTGTTAATTCTCCCTCCTTTCCTCATCCTCCTCCCTTTTCAGCTTTGCCTAATCAGGCATTAAATCTGTCCTGTGAATTATTAATTCCTACAGTGATGTTTTTCACTTTCAGGGGTTACATTTGCTTCTTTCAAACTCTGCTTGCTTGCTGCTCACCTTCACAATCTGTCTTTATCTCTTGGAACATGTTACTGGTCTGGGTCTTTTATTGTTTTTAATTCTCTTCATCATTTTTTCTGCCCGCTTTTGCTCACTGTCCCTTTTTCCTTGTCTACTTTGTGATTTGGTTCACCAGGAAGTGCTTACTGTTTTGAAACTTTTCCTATGAGATGTTCCATAGCCCTGGGATGGAAGTGGTTTACTCCAGAGAGAATTTGTGTTTGTCTCTGTAAAAAGAAAATGAAATTTCAGAACCTTCCAAATTCATCATGCCAAGGGGAAACGTTAAGCTCTAGAAGTGGAATCATATAACTTGGCTGTTTTTCTTCTCTGAGGTATGATCGTTGCTTCCTAGCCTGTGTGTTGAGATGTACGTCACCCCAACTACTTGTTCCTCATTCAAACTAGAGAGTAGCTGTTACCTCTAGTTTGTTACCTCTCTACACGAAAATGTTAGGCAACCCTCCAAGAGTGCAATCAACAGTAGCGAATCAGGTCGGGCGCGGTGGCTCACGCCTGTAATCCCAGCATTTTGAGAGGCCAAGTTGAGCAGATCACTTGAGGTCAGGAGTTGGAGACCAGCCTGGCCAACATGGTAAAACCCCGTCTCTACTGAAAATACAAATATTAGCTGGGTACGGTGGCATGCACCTGTAATCCCAGCTACTCAGGAGGCTGAGGCAGTAGAATTGCTTGAACCCAGGAAGTGGAGGTTGCAGTGAGCCAAGATCGTGCCATTGCACTCCAGCCTGGGGGCAAGAGCAAAGCTCTGTCTCAAAAATAAAATAAAATAAAATAAAATAAAATAAAATAAAATAAAATAAAATAAAATAAGAGTAGCCAATCAAATCTCTCCTGTTTGTATTATGGAAAATGTCGTAACTCTGTTCAGCACCTCTGCTTTTGCCTATATAACTGGTCCTTACCTTTCCCCACACGGGGAGCACTGCCCACACGGGGAGCACTACCCACATGGGGAGCACTGCCCACCATTCTTTGGTGTCCCATATCCCTGGATGGCTGTCCTCACACTTTGTGCTTGAAGAAACCTGGATCCTGAGCAGTTTGATAATTTTAGGTTGACTTGTCTTTGGGGATTTGGAGGGAAATACAGTCCAGAGTCTCTTTAACATGAAAGCTTAGTTGACATGTTGTTTGGACCATGCAGTTAGCGAGTTTGGGCTGTTAATCCACACCAGAACTGACTTTCTGTTAAGAATACTTAGAGGGAAATTTTCCCTTCCTACACATTTAGAGACAGACCTCTTCCTGCACTGTCTTGTGGGGACTGGGCATTTGTATTTCACCTATAAGGTCCTGTTAGGGAGGGAGGGTCTCATGTGATGTCCCCATCTTGGGAAGATTCTGGTTTTGCCTTCTTTCTTCTAGAAGGCCCTGACAATTAATGTTTAAGTTCACCACAAATGACCTCAAGGTAAAAACTGGGTTTCATGCTCTGCCCATCTCTTTTTTTGTTGTTGTTTTCCTTTAGTTTTTGGCTCAGAGATTACTGCTTTATTTGTTAGTTAATGGATGCACTTAATTAAAACAATTTTTATCTGATTTCTTTTTTTGTCTTCAGGAGGCAGTCCAGATATTCACATTGCCAAACTGAAATCCTGGAGCAGAGTTTCTACAACTGTGAGTCACCATCCATTAATCGGTTATGAAATTGATTGAGAGAGTTGTTACCGATATTTTAACACAGAACAGAATGAAATGGAGCAGGACAGAAAATATCATAGTTCATCAGCCATAATAAGAGTAAGTAATCTGTCATTGAACTTTGAGTTTGGCGTACCCACATGATATGGTTTGGCTGTGTGTCTCCACCCAGATCTCTCCTGAATTGTAATCCCCATGTGTTGGAGGAGGGGCCTGGTGGGAGGTGATTGAATCAGGGGGGTGGAGTTTCCCCTTGCTGTTCTTCTCCTGAGAGTGAGTGAGTTCTCAGGAGATCTGATGGTTTAAAACTGTGTGGCACTTCTCCCTGCATTCTCTCTCTTCTCCTGCCTCCATGTAAGACGTGCCTTGCTTGCCTTTCCCCTTCTACCACGATTGTACGTTTCCTGAGGCCTCCTCATCCATGCCGAACTGTGAATCAATTAAACCTCTTTTCCTTATAAATCACCCAGTCTCAGGTAGTTCTTTATAGCAGTCTGAGAATGGACTAATACACCATATATGCGTATATGTGTTGGAAATAAGAGCTTGGAGTTGCAAAGAAAACAAGCACTCTAGCAAAAGACTTTTCAGCAAGGCAAATTTACTTCTGCAGAAGGGTGTTGCTTGTGCTCTTGGCTGCTGCGAGAACACACCAAAGAAAAGAGGGAAGGGGTTTTTATCTCTAATGCAGTCCCTACCTCTGTGTCATTCCCCCCTGGGCTGGGGTTGGACTGCACAGTCTAAGCTGACCCAATTGGCTATTGTGAATTTTTTTCCCAAATAAGGAAGGGAAAGGGGGATGTGAGTTACAGGTTGGGACTGGCGGGAAGAGTTGTTTACAAAGCAGGCAACTAAGCAGGTAACTAGGGGCGAGGAGGTACAAGGAAGTTGTTCTCAGGAACAAACAACAAGGAAGTTGAACAAGTTAAACCTTTGAAGAGGAACTTTCTGCGTCTGACATATGGGTAACTGGTTTCCATGTAAATGTATTTCTCACGCCTGGTAATATTGAATTATCTCTACATGACAGCAGTGCTTCTCAAGCTTTAGTGTGGTCACCAACCGTCTGAGGATCTTGTTAAAATGCATATCCTGACTCAGCAGATCTGTCAGGGGAGGGGCCTGAGATTCTGCATTTCCATCAAGCTGTCAGTAATGCTGCCCCTGCTCTTTTGGGGGGCACAAGAAGGGGCAGGCTTCCTGAACACACTGCGATGGCATCTCCGCCTGCTGCAGAAGAACCAGGGGGTTCTTTCTGCCCACTGTGCAAATAAAGACCACGGTGTTGCTGTAAGGAAAGAGTTTAATTGAGGCGAGGCCAGCCACACCGTGTGGGAGACGAGTTATTACTCAGATTGATCTCATTGAGGCTCCTGGATTAGGGGTTTTTCAAAGGTAGTTTGGGGGAAGGAGTGGGGGTAGCTGGGAAATGGGTGCTTGCTGCTGATTGGCTGGGATGGAGATGAAATCATAGGGGGTGGGAGTAGGGGTAGCTGGCAAAAGGGTGCTTGCTGCTGATTGGCTGGATGGAGATAAAATCATGGTGATAGGAGTTGGGGTAGCTGGGAAATGGGTGCTTGCTGCTGATTGGTTGGGCTAAAATCATAGGGGTGGAGCTGAGGTAGCTGGAAAATGGGTGCTTGCTGCTGATTGGCTGGGATGGAGATGAAATCATAGGGGGTGGGAGTAGGGGTAGCTGGGAAAAGGGTGCTTGCTGCTGATTGGCTGGATGGAGATAAAATCATGGTGATAGGAGTTGGGGTAGCTGGGAAATGGGTGCTTGCTGCTGATTGGCTGGAGTGGAGATGAAATCATAGTGGGTGGGAGTTGGCCTCTAGAGCTGAGTTGCCTGTGGTTGGGGCCACAGAACTGGTTGGCAGTTCCAGGTGGAATCATGTGGGTCAGACATGCAAAAAAACCTGAAAAGACATCTCAAAAGACCCATCTTAGGTTCTACTCTACTGATGTTATCTGCGGGAGTAACTGGTGAAGTCCGATATCCTCTAGAATAATGGCTGGCAATCCTTTACATCTGTGCCTTAGCAAGACTCAGGTGCCTCTCCTTCACCTAGCCCGAGGCTCTCTCATTAACTTTACAAAGGCAAAAGCTGTTGAACTTTGGGGATGGCCTATTATCATCTAAACTATAACCTAAAGGTCTTCCAAAGTTAGCTAGGTCTAAGCCAGGGACTAATTAAGGCAGCTTGAGAGCTAGAGGCAAGAGTGGGGTGGGTGACATCAGATCTCTTTCACTGTCATAATTTTCACATTGATAAAATTTCTGCAAAGGTAGTTTCACCTCCTTCATGCAGCTGGCACAGGACTCTGGGTCATGAATACAAGTGTTTAATACCCACAAGCCTGTCCTCCACAGATCCTTACTTGCAGCTCAGATCAATGGCGCTCTTCAAGGAGTTGAGTCTAAGAAGTACTCGGGTCATCTGGACACTCTCGCAGAGGTCTGCGTGTGCAATGGATGTCCTCTCTATCCCATAATAATGAAACATGTGCACTCAGAGCCGTCCTTCTAAGCCACCTTCTGAAACAGTGGGTGCCATTTATCTTCATGCACTCAGAGTCTTCTCTGCTGAAGACCTTTTTCTCTCTACAAGATGCGCATACCAACTCAACACTGAGGGCTAATAAAAATGCCCAATAAATTCAGAATACACCTTCAAACAAGAACACCATATGCAAATGGCAAAGTAATTCCATTGTTAAATGTTATTCCTGAAACACTTGTGTGAAGCAGAGCTATTTAAATTGTAGGTCCAGTATAATTGCTGTTGTGTTTTCTGGCAGCAACAAAGGCTGTAGTCAAATGGCTATAAAATATAATAGGCAGTGCTCCCTGCCTTTGTTTTCCAATGTAAACTACTTGCATTACTATTTACATATCAATGCAAACTTCCTTTCACCAAATCATGCAAATAGAATAGCAGGGTTCAGCACCATCCAGGAATGGAACACTGGAGATCACTTTGCAAGCTATTTCTTTTTTATTTATCCCAGATCCCCAAACATTTGGACTGGCCAGGCTTGTAATGCAATTACTCTGAGTCTCTGGCTCAAAAGTGCTGGTGTTTATTGTGCCCATTTGATCTGGCATGGATTTAGAGATTAGAAGGCAAGAGATGACTTCAACCCCTTGCTGAATCGCTGGTATGCTGAGTGAAAGATGGGATTGATTGCAAAGCTGCTAGGGAATGCTAAAGTGGCCTGGATTTTTTTTTTTTTTTTTTTTTTTTTTTTTTTTTTTAAGTTTAGGAATTGCATGAAGTCTTTACTCTGTACTCTTTTAACAGTCAGGAAAATCACAGTTTAGTTTCAGCACAAAATATGTAGTTATAAAGGGGATGGTCACTATATTGGTTCGTTTAGTGCTGCTGTAACAAAATGTCATAGGCTGGGGGCTTATATGCAACAGAAGCTTATTTCCCACAGTTATGGAAGCTGGAGGTCCAAATGTTTAGGCTTATCTTGTATTTATTCTGCGCCCGCCTTGGAAACAGCGATTTTTTCGAGGAATGATGGTCTGTGTTAATGGGAATGATACTTAAGTACTATGATTTATACTCTTTGCTGTTGACTTGGTCAGTAATTCAAGACCTTTTCAAAAGACAAAGCTGGTGAATAGGCTTTCTTTTTTGAGATAGATTCCCATTTCGTCACCCAGGTTGAAGTGCAGTGGCATGATCTCGGCTCACTGCAACCTCTGCCTCCCGGGTTCAAGTGATTCTCCTACCTCAGCCTCCCAAGTAGCTGGGATTACAGGTGTGCGCCATGACGGCTGGCTAGTTTTTGTGTTTTTAGTATAGATGGAGTTTTGTGATGTTGGCCAGGCTGGCCTCGAACTCCTGACCTCAAATGATCTGTCCACCTTGGCCTCCCAAAGTGCTGGAATGAACCACTGCACCCAGTCAGTGAATAGGCGTTTTTTAAAGATAAAAATTCCTCGTGACCTCTTGTGACAATTATTTTTCAAATTCAGGGCTACATTGTCTTTAATTTAATTTAAATTCACAAAATTAAATAATTAAATTAAATTTCACAAATCGGACGTTTGTATCTCCTTTCACTGAGGCCCCAAATCCCATTTTTCACTGACACTGACAGAATTTTCCCCACGGCACAAGCATAGGAACTTTAGAATATCGGTCTCAGCCCCGAGAAGCACTGTGATGATGGAAAATGGCTTCAGGCTTTTGTTTCTGCAGTGACTTTTGTCATGAGGGCAGATCTTACCAGGGGTGTGCAGCTGAATTTCTGTGTTTTAATGTTGTTTGCAGTAGTCACTCTTCCTGTATTTATGTCACCAACTAGATACCATTGGGTTCATTTATTTTATTTTCCTTTCTAGTTTTAGATATTGCTTTTTAAGATTTCTTCTATTGTATTTTTCAATTTAGAATAACCCTCTGATGTGTTGTTATAGATTCCAATTCTGTCTTAAGGTTCTCCATCTTTTTCATCCATTTTCTCTATGTTCTTAAATATGTTCTTAAATAATGACAATTATTTTAAAATCTTGTCTGTTAACTCCAATATGAGAATCTCATGTGAGTCTTCTTCTATCATTTATGTTTTTTTCTTCTGATCACCCATCATAGTTTCTTGCCTCTCTTCTTGTCTAGTAACTTTTTATTGTATGATTTTTGTAATCCTCCAATATCAGTAGAATACTCATTATTTTCTAGTGCACGTGGAACATGCCCTGAGTCAGAAAACAAACCTTAACAAGTTGGAAAGAAGTTAAACAAAGTATGTTCTTGGACATCATTAGTATTTGATTTGGGAAATGTGAATTAAAAAATCTTGAGGAACCAGTACCCAGTTATTAGAATGGCCAAAATAAAGAATACTGACAGTACTAAGTGCTGACAAGGATGTAGAGAAAATAGAACTTTCAGACATTGCTGGTAGGCGTGTGAGATGGTGATGCCACCCTAGAAAATAGTTTCGCAGCCCCTTCTAAAGCTTACCATTCACTTGCCACATAACCTATTGATTCCAGTCCTAGGTATTTACCCAAGCAGACTGAGAATTTTTTGTCCACATAAAGATCTCTATATCAGTGTTTTTATATTGATTCATCATTGTTCAAAACCTAAAGCAGTTCACCAAAGACGATATATGGGAGCAAACAAACTAAATACCCTTGCACAGGTGCATGGTTAAACAAACTTGGGCTGTGGAATGGAATACTACTTAGCAATGAAAGGGAATGAATGATTGATATACACACCACCTGGGCGAATCTTGGAGACATTCTGTCGTGTGAAAGAAGCCAGTATTAAATGGTTACGTATTATGTGTGATTCCATTTGTGTGATGTTCTAACTAAGACAAAAGTACGGTGATGGAGAGCTGATCAATAGTTGTCAGGGTTAGGGGTAAAAGAGGTGCGATTATAAGGAGACATGACATAATTTTGCGGGCAATGGACTTGTCCTGTGTTCTGGTTGTGGTGGTGGTCGGGTGAATCTGTACATGCTAAAACTCTTTGAAGTGTACACCATAACAGTCCATTTTACTATATGAAATTAAAAGTTAAAATTAATAAAAGATCTATGAGCCACATCCCTGCGCTTGTATTGTTTTTAGTCTGGTAGGTAAGACATAGTAAGAATGATCTGAATAATAATTGCACCATTAACTGAATGCCTGCTCCTAAGATCTGTGAGTGATATACACATGTTTAATTTCTAATAAAGCTCCTGGAGTTAAGTATGATTATTTTAATTTTACCCACATGGAATTTGAAACTAAGTGAAGGCAAATAATTTGTCCAAGAGACAAGTCTTCAACTAGATCATTCCTGTTGGCTTTTGTACACGAGTGTCTTCAACTTAATGGAAACAAACCAAAGAGAAATAGAAACCAAACAATAAACAGAAATCTTCTTATTTCCCTTCAGCTAATTGTTTCCCCCCGCTCTCTGACACACACACACACACACACACACACACACACACACCCACACACACAGGTGCAAATCATAGTCCCAAAGACACAATCCCAAATGCTGCAATTCTGAATGCTGAAATCCCGAAAGACCCAAATTCCCAGAGCCTAAAAACCCCTAACGTCTAAAATCCCCAAAGTCACAATCCCCAAACGTTAAAATCCCGAATGGCCGAAATCCTGAAAACCATTTTCCTGGGAAGGGATTGGTGCGTTTTCGGTTGTGTGTAGGGTCGTTGCATCGTGTTAATCAGGGAGAACTACTACCTTGCTACGGTCATTATTTGAAAATCAATATGGTTTAAAGAGACACATATGGCTGCTGAGTGGACAAGGAGTGACCTTACAGGCTTCATTTTATTTGTCAGCTTCACTGGACTAAGGAGTACCTAAAAGTGTGGTGGGTGTGTCCGTGAGGGCGTTTCCGGGGGAGACGGGTGTGTGGATTGGGCGGACTGCACACGGAAGATTTGCCCTGCACGTCGGTGAGCACCATCCCATTGGCCAGGGCCTACAGAGAACACGTGTGGAAGGTGATGGGGAAGGTGAACTGGTCTCTCTCCGAGAGCTGGGACAGATTTTTCTTCTCCTGACCCGGACATCGGAGCTCCAGGCATGCTGGCTTTGGACTCCAGGACTTACACCGTAGGCCCCAGGTCCTGAAGCTTTTGGCCTCAAACTGAGTGTTACCAGCCGCTCCCCTGGTTCTGAGGCCTTTTGACTTGGGCTGGGCCACACTGCCGGCTTTTCAGGGTCTCCATCTTGCAGACGGCCTATTGTGGGACTTACCAACCACCATAATTGTGGGAGCCAATTCCCCTAATAAATTCTCTCTCATATATAGGTATTCATATCTCACTGGTCTGTCTTTCTAGAGACCCCTGAATAATACAGATTTCATATCGGAGAAGCTGGATATTAATTTTTCTTACTATATTCCTTACAACGTAACAGAAGAGACCTGCAAAATTTCTCCCTCGCAGAAAGGCTGTGGTCATCTAAGTGGATGATGCTACTTAACAGTGGAAGATAAAAGTTCAGAAGCTAATTATTATTGGTGCCTCAAAAGCAGAAAATTGCTTAATTGCAACGACTGAGCAGTAACTGGGCTTTCGAATGGACAGCAGACATTTACACGATTTGCAGACCACAGCCACAGTCTAGACACACATGCGGCAAGTGTCTTGAAGATCACAGAAGCGAAAAGGCTGGCAACAAATGTGAGGAGTCTCTCCTGCCAAACTGTTCTGCGGTGTAGGACTCCCGCCTCTTCACACATGGAGCCAGTTTGGTCTTCTGTTTATTTCATCTTCACGTCATTTCCAATACTGGAGGTATAATTTGTGCAGAGACCTCTAGATAATTCTTTTTTTTTTTTTTTTTTTTTTTAAGCCTGGGGTGGTGATGCTTGCCTGTAATCTCAGCTACTAGGGAGGTTGAGGCAGGAGAATCGCTTGAACTCCGGAGGCAGAGGCTGCAATGAGCCGAGATTGCGCCGCTGCACTCCAGCCTTGGAGACAGTGTGAGACCCCATTTCAAAAAACAAAAACAGCCGGGCGCGGTGGCTCAAGCCTGTAATCCCAGCACTTTGGGAGGCCGAGACGGGCGGATCACGAGGTCAGGAGATCGAGACCATCCTGGCTAACACGGTGAAACCCCGTCTCTACTAAAAAATACAAAAAACTAGCCGGGCGAGGTGGCGGGCGCCTGTAGTCCCAGCTACTCGGGAGGCTGAGGCAGGAGAATGGCGTAAACCTGGGAGGCGGAGCTTGCAGTGAGCTAAGATCCGGCCACTGCACTCCAGCCCGGGGGACAGAGCGAGACTCTGTCTCAAAAAAAAAAAAAAAAAAAAAGAAATGTGACCCTATTCCCCGGAATTAATTGTTCTTTGTCATCCCCAGCTCCCCTCCTCTGTTCATTGGGGCCGTGGGTCCTATTGTTCTCTGCAGCTGTGACGTCTCCACCGTCTTCCATCTTCCCATATCTTCTTCAGCTTCTACCTGTCCAACCAGTGTCAGATTTTTCATTATGAACGGACAGGGTTCACACCACGATTATACCTTCTTACTGCACGCTGTGCGCATTTCACTGTTATTTGTGATGGATTACTGTATGGGTGCTCCCCAGGCTGGAAGCTCACGAGGGCTGGCCCGTGTCTGTTGTGCACATGGGTGGGAACAGGGCTGGCATGTGGCACACACTGAGTAAGCTTCTGTGGAGTAATTAGATGAGTATAGAAAAGAATAAAACCCATCAAACCTGCGTGGGATGGAGCCCACATTTCAAGCCAGTTCTCATTGGCCACAAAGTCAGGCTATTTCCATTTCGAATCAGACAAAAGCGAACCTCATGAGACTCCATGTGTAAGGAATGGAGAGTGAAACGGCACAACACACCTCCCTGTGCCGCCCATCTGGCCCCACATGGCCGGTTGCCAGAGAAGTCACTGTGGACCCATCTGCGGTGCTGGCTGTGACCTGCAAAGCCACCTCCCACCCACACTCGTTTATTGACTCACTCACTCCTTCTGGGCTCTTCTTGTTGGTGATTTTGAGAAATAACATGAAATGCCATAAAGACAGAAGCCACAGGAGCAAGAAGAGAAATACTGTGGGTTGTTGGCATGGCAGGGAGTCTATTATGTCCTGGTTCAATGTCTTCTCCATTGTCATCATCGTGACCATCATCGCCATCACCTGATGAGGCAGGGCTGCTGCCCCCATCCCCCCATCCAGCAGGGCTAATCCAGCAGGGCCAATCCAGCAGGGTTAGCCACAGCTTAGGCCTATGACAGCAAAGGGGTCGCAATGCCCTCTTATTATTTGAAGTTTCACTATGTGGCAGGTACTTGGCATGCTTTTTACATGGGTTTCTTCATTTAATGTCTATGGATAGGGTCATTATTATTCCCATTTTACAGGGAGGAAACTGACAGGTGCAGGGGTTCATTATCATGCTCAAGATCACATGGTTAAAGGAGGCATCTGAGATTCAAACCTGTGTTGGGTGGACTCAAGATTATGTGATCAATATCACTACCCCAGATCAACCAATTTTCTCCTAGAAATCACTTAGATTTGAGGCTGGGATGGGTCAGAATTGTTGTTGTTGTTCTTCTTCTTCTTCTTCTTCCTCTTCCTCTCCTCCTCCTCCTCCTCCTTCTCTTCCCCCTTCTCCTCTCCCTCCTCCTCCTCCTTCTTCTTCCTCTTTCTCTCCTTCTTCTTCTTCTTTCTTCTTCTTGAGACAGAGTTTTGCTCTTGTTGTCCAAGCTGGAGTGCAATGGTCCAATCTCATCTCACTGCAACCCCTGCCTTCTGGGTTCAAGTGATTCTCCTGCCTTAGCCTCCGGAGTAGCTGGGATTACAGGCGCGTGCCACCACACCTGGCTATTTTTTTTTTTTTTTTTTTGTATTTTTAGTAGATATAGCATTTCACCATATTGGCCAGGCTGTTCTTGAACTCCTGACCTCAAGTGATTGGCGATTGAACTTTTAGTCAGGTGTGGGACTATAAAGTTTCTGAAAAACTAGTAGGATCTTAACACATGAGATATTGATGGCCTAGGATCAACCGGGGTGAACGAGGATAGTGTTGGGGCTGACCCGAAGTGGGGGAAGGTGGGATGAGGAATGGGCCACTCAGGGTTCAGTTAAGCTCCGCTTACAGGAACAGTATTCAGGGGAGAGTGAGTAGGCCTGTGCTGTGAAAGGCTGGGCATCCGTAAAGGCTGGTGGGTAGCAGTGCACCTGAGAGCTATAGATTCAGACGAGCCCAGGTAGGGGTCCGAGCTCTGCTGTGTAACCTTAGAATGTTCGTCATACTTCTCCAAGACTTGGTTTTGTTATCTGGAAAGTCAGCACGCTGGGAGACACTGGTTTCCAGGTCTGCTGTGCACACAGGAGGGGATGAGGCAGCCGGAGCAGGCGTCTGTGACACAGTAAGGGTAAGATCAGTGGGGATGGTCTTGGCTTGTTGCAGTAACCAGAAACGTCAGATCTCTGTGGGTTGATGTGTCAAAAGCTTATTTCTCACTCAGGCAAATCCAGGCCAGTCCCTCTGTCTCTCAGGTAATCATCCCTCATGACTTGGCTCAGAATTCCTCAGGCTGCTCTGACCCTAAGCACCCTCCATGTAAATCTAGGATTGCGGTGGCCAGGCAGCAGAGCACTGGGGGAATCACACCAGCGAGCGAGGGCTCTGGCCCCGAATGGCTTGTCCCACAGCTGCTCAGGACCATCACAGAGCTAGACACATGGTCCCACCAGCTGCAAGGTGGTGGGAGGCATGATGGCTCCTCGAGCCCAAAGGGACGAGAGAATTGAGCGTAGGGCGGCATGGAGAGCTCTAGCCTGTGCCTCAGCTCCTGTTAGGCAGGGTTGCTTCAGGTTTTGTTGTCACTGTTGTAAAACCAATAAAAATGCTTGAAACTATAATAATGTGGGTTTTGTTAAGGCATGTCTGAATGTTCCTGCATCACGCTGGCCCTATGAAAGTCACTTGCTCCAGTTGGCCGTGCTTCTGAGGCATAAAGAAAGGAGTGAGTGTGGGAGGTGGGCCGTGGAGTCGGGACACAGAAAGAGAGGTCAGGTTTAGAGGAGTGGCCAGAGGGCTCTGAGGCCAAACCGACCTCTGCTAGAGAACCAGCGCGTGGGCCTTTATCAGTTGAGAGACTCCGAGTAAGTTACTCCAGGCCTCTGAGTGTCGTCTGCATTTAACATTTTGCTGGGGTTGCAACCTGATTTCAAGACTTCAAAAATCTTGATGAGAAGTGAAAGCTGTTATTTATAATGTGCAAATGGCTTTCAACCTCAAGAGACGGACCCAGCCAAACCACATTGAGGCTGATTATAACTTGGTGTCGAGAAAATTAGCAGGACTGGCCTTACATGATAATTTAACCAAGGAGTTACTTGACGTGTTCTACTTGACAATGTAAAAAAAAAATAAATTGTTTAAATTGGTGTAGCTCAGCCAGAGCTGAGCACTTCTTGCATTTTTTTTCTTGGAAGTTGTGTAGGCGAAAAATACATCTGGGCCTAATGGAAACTTAGGTGAACTGGGGTGTGCGGTAAAGTTGGTCCTCCAGGCGTTAGGCACAATTTTATCCTAATGAGCACTTGTAAGATCTGTGCACATAAGGCCATGAGGCCGTCTTCTTGAATTTTGAAATTGGCCCAGGTGAGTTCACACATAGAGGTGGAAAGAGTGATGGGGGTGCAGGTCTCCAAGATGTCACTGTGGCGGGGGAGGAATGAGAGTCCAGAGATGTGGCCTTAGGTGGCAGATTTCAGCACTGAGGACAGAGCCCAGTGGTGCCATGGGAGGCAGAGACCTCCAAGAGTGTGAGATTTTCCTGGAGCTAAAGGAGAAAGAGTTTGGAAGGCGTGGTGTAAATTAAAAGGATATGCTCCACTCTGGGTGTCTTCCTGCGCCTCAGTTTCCCCTGTTACCCCCACAGTCACTCCTTTGCCTACCCCTGGGGGCCGCATCAAGTATTCAACAAAAATAGGTCTCCGTTAGACATCAAGAGTCTATCGTCAACCTCGTCTCCCAGATGGGAAGCTGGCAGCATTTCCGAGAAGGCAGCTCTATTTGAGGCATCTCAACGGTTATGAGAGTGAGGCCAGAAGATGTCACACAGCATGGGATATACCTGGTGTGAGGAGGGAGCTGTGCCTTTGTTCTGTCCCCACCGAACAGTGCTCTTGGACATCTGTGCTGATGTGGGCACGCTGTTCCACGCTCACCTGCCCCTCAGAGGTCCTCTGATTGTCAGAACTCCACTGACTCGAGAGCAACAGTTGGAATAAGGGCACAAGGAAATCTATTGTAAATTAATAACGACAAATTCAAACAGATGGAGAAATGAGAAGCTAATCAAAGTGCAGATCAAAGAAGTGGAAAATGAAGATTAAGGATCTGAAGCTCTTGCAGGCATCTCGGCGGTTTCTGCTGTTTGCAGCTTTTCAATTGCCCTTTGCACCATTTCCGTGATGTCTTTTCAGTGAGTCACGTTCCTTCCAATACCACCACTCTCCGAATCTCCTCACAGCTGGGGGAGGTGAAGCTGATTAACTCCCAACTTCCAACCATCACATCAGGGAAGATGAGTCCCAAGTAAAATTGGGCAATTTTGGAATTCAGCAGTGACATCAAAGAACAGAGGGTGTCTGAACACAACTGAGGGGAAGGGAAATGTTTGAGTGTGTTTTCAAAATTGGTGTTTGGCATTTAGGTAAAATGAATCTTTCAATCTGTAACTTAAAGTCCTGACAACAGAGACAAGTCGTCATGACTCTCGATCCTTCCAGCAGGTTCACACTGGTGACTCTATCTGGGTTTTCACAAGGTGTCACCGGATTTACATTTTCCAATTTCAGTGTACATGAAAAAATAATCAATGTGATGTTCTCTGCCATATGATGTCCCTGGTAGGCTGCATAAGAATCTAAATTCAATCCTGCCTTTCCCCATATGCCCCACCACAGGCAGACACAGGCATGCTCATTTTTGCATTGGAATGTGAGTCTATGAACATAGGATCCTGCTTTCAGAGTAAGAGCAAATGGTCCTTGAGCAGTGAGTCTCAAACAGGGGCTACTGTGACACCAGGGGATATATGGAAATGTCTGGAAATATTACAGGTTGTCACAACTAGAGGGGGCAGTTGCTACTGGCATCTAGTGGGTGGAGGTCAGGGATGTTACTAAATGTCCTATAGTGAACAGGGCAACTTCCCACAACAAAGAATTATCCAGACCTCAGATGTCAATAGTGCCAAGATAGAGAAATCTTGTCCTAGGATAATCGTCCACAGACAGTAAAAGATAATTCATTATTTGATAGTAGTGATGGTAGATGATGGTGATGATCATGACAGTGATGATAGTGATGGTGAAGGTGGTGATGATAATGGTGATAGTGATAATTATAGTGGTAGTGATGATAACAATGGTGATGGTGGTGATGATGATGGGGATAATGATAATGGTGATCTTGATGGTAACGATGATAATAGTGATGATAATAATAAAGGTGATGATGATAATGGTGATGATAGTGATAATGATGGTGATGATTATGATGGTGATGGTGATAATGGTGATGATGGTGATGTGATTATGGTGATTGTGATGATGATGGTGGTTCACTAGTCTGAATGCTGGAAAGGTGAACCTGCCTCTTGAGACTACTGGCTTGATAGCTTGCAGGACATCCCAGCAGAGCCCAGGGAGAGAGTTCTTGGGAAAGTCTGGTATGACCCCGTGGAGCTGGTGGTGCATATGGGCTGAAGTGTGACACAGACTAGTGATAGTTGATGGTTATGGTGATAGTGATGGTGATAATCATGGTGATGGTGATAGTGATGATGGCGATGATGATAGTGATGATGGTGATAGTAATGGTAATAGTGATAGTGATGATGATGATGATGGTAACAATGGTGATGGTGGTGATGATGGTGATGGGGATAATAATGGTGATGGTAGTGATAATGAGAGTGATGATGGCGATGATGATGGTGGTGATGGTGATGATGATAGTGGTGATTATCATGGTTATGGCAATAGTGATGGTGATGATAGTGATGATGGTGATGGTGATAGTGATAGTGATGGTAGTGATGATAGTGATAATGATGATGGTGATAACAATGGTGATGGTGTTAATGACAGAGATAATGATGATGATAATGGTGGTGATAATGAGAGTGATGATGGTGACGATCATGGTGGTGATGATGGCGATGGTGATGATGGTGGTGATGGTGATGATGATAGTGGTGATTATCATGGTTATGGCGATAGTGATGGTGATGATAGTGATGATAGTGGTGATGGTGATGATGATAGTGATAATGGTCATAGTGATAGTGATGGTAGTGATGATAGTGATAATGATGATGGTGATAACAATGGTGATGGTGTTAATGATGGAGATAATGATAATGATAATGGTGGTGATAATGAGAGTGATGATGGTGATGATCATGGTGGTGATGATGGCGATGGTGATGATGGTGGTGATGATTATGGTGATGGTGATAGTGATGGTGATGATCATGGTAATAAACATGTAGACTGAAGGTAAAATGTTCTTATCCATGATTTGAATGCCCCAAAGTTGGCTCCCTCTTATGGGGCATCTTTGTGGGCTTCTAGACACCTGCTCTGCCCACTGGATGTTTCAAGCCGGCCCCTTCTCTGAAACAAGTCCAATGCAGGCCACACATTCTCTGACAGAGCTTATGTGCCCCTCGAACTCTACTCATGTGGTCTGCACCTTAGGGTCTCTCTACACACTGTACTCTTGGCTGAGGGTCTTTCTGGGACTCTAACCTGGCTATGGTGCATGAGGCCCCTTTGTCTTTGCCCCACAGACTCTGGAGGGGAGTCCTCTCTGCTGTATGGGAGGCCCTCCTCCTCAAGGGTCATGGGGTAGGCTTCTGCAGCCAGTCTTGAACTTTCAGTGGCTCTGGGCCAGAGTCTTCAGTGGTGTGCACCACCAGCTCCAGGGGTTCATACAAGGCTTTCCCAAGAACTCTCTCCCTGGGCTCTGCTGGGATGTCCTGCAAGCTATCAAGCCAGTAGTCTCAAGAGGCAGATTCACCTTCTTTCCAGCATTCAGACTAGGACCAGTGACCTCTTTCCTCCCTCCCCACGTGTAGAGAGAAGGAGAAATGCCACACAACTCTCTACTCCATGAATATACTCTTTTCTTTCAATGACTCACCTGCCTTCTCCTTCAGACCCGGGCTCTGGGTTGAGAGTTTCAAATTCAGGTTTACAGGGATGATCCTGGCCACCTGTAAAGCAGAGTCTTCAGCTGTTAGGCCTCAGACTCAACAAGAACATCATGGAAAAGTTCTACTTAATATTCATTGTGGGCATCACTCTCAGGTTCAAGACAAATGGGTTGCACATCTCTATTTAATCTTGAGTACTCACCCGTTTTTTTGGTTTGTTTGTTTCAGGCACTGAGCTGACCATGTTCCCAAACATTCTTGCTCACGTACACGGTGCACAGTAACTGTGCATAGTTTTGGATCTATTCTCAATAAATCTAAACTTCATCTAATGGAAATTAGACATCATTACTTAGACATCATTACTCCCACTATGCAAGTAGAGAAACTGAGGCTCCAAGCTATGACTTTCTCAAGTGTATGTTCACTCTTTGAAACATGTGCCTGAAAGTGCAGTTGATGCCTGTGCTAGTTAATGTGTCAGTGTGAGTGGGTCGTGGGATGCCCAGATTAAACATTGTTTCTGGGTGTGTCTGTGAGTTTGTTTCAGGACGAGGTCTGTATTTGAGTCAGTGGATTCAGAAGAGACAGCTGCCCTTCCCAATGTGGGTAGGCATCATCCAAGCCACTGAAGCTCTGAGTAAAGCAGAGGCAGATGAAGGAGGAATTCATCCACTTTCCTCTGCTTCACTAAGCTGGGACATCTCATCTCGTCTTCTTCGTCCTTGGACTGGGATTTACACCATTGGTCCTCCTGGTTCTCAGGCCTTTGGACTCAGACTAAATTATAGCACTGACTTTCCTGGGTCTCCAACTTGCAGACCACATATTGTGAGACTTCTCAGGCTCCATGAGAAGAAGCCAATTCCTGATAATTATCTATCTATCTATCTATCTATCTAAACTATCATCTGTCTATCTAATCTATCAACCTAATCTATCTATCTATCTTTCTTTCTATCTATGTATTCTATCATCTGTCTATCTAATCTATCAACCTTATCTATCTATCTGTCTATCTAATCTATCATCCGTCTATTTAATCTATCAACCTAATCTATCTATCTATCTATCTATCTATCTATCTTTCTATCTATCTATGTATTCTATCATCTGTCTAATCTATCAACCTAATCTATCTATCTAATCATCCGTCTATCTAATCTATCAACCTAATCTATCTATCTATCTATCTATCTATCTATCTATCATCTATCCTGTCTAATCTATCCTATCTAATCTGTCTATCCATCTATCTAATCTATCCTATTATCTACCTAATCTATCTAATCATTTATCTATCTATCCATCCATATAATCTATCATCTATCTAATCTATCATCTGTCTATCTAATCTATCAATCTGATCTATTTATCTATGTATCTATCTATCTAATCTATCATCTATTTAATCTATCAATTTAATCTATTTACCTATGTGTCTATCTATCATCTACAACATCTGTCTAATCTATCCTATCTAATCTATCCGTCTATCTAATCTATCCTATTATCTATCTAATCTATCTATTATCTGTCTATCTCATCTATCTACTATATATCTAATATATGTATCACCTATCTAATCTATCTGATCTATTATCTAATCTACCATATCTATCAAATCTGTCATCTGTGTATGTATGTATGTATCTATCTATCTATCTTTATCTACCTATCAAATCTATCAACTGTCTAATCATCTACTATGTATCTGTTATCTATATCTATCTATCTATCTATCTATCTATCATCTATCTAGTCTATGCTATCTAATTATCTATCAATCATCTAAGCTATCTTTCTATCTATCTAAGCTATCTATCATGTATCTATTCTATCATGTATCTATCTAATGTATCATCTATATGTCTAATTTATGCTATCTAATCTATCTATCATCTACCTATCTCATCTATTCTCTCTCTCTCTCTTTCTGCCTATCTAATCCATCTATCCCCTACTGGTTCTGTTTCTCTGGAGAACCCTGGCTAATTACAGTGTCACTCTGGGTATGTGCGGAATTGTCTGCTCATTATTTCAGCCTCAACTTTGTTGCCTTTTACTGTTTCCTTCTGCAAATGCACTTCACAGTCTCTTCAGCGTGGCTAAGAGCAGACGTATCTGCCATGTCTGGTGGTGAAAACTGTACAGTCCCTTCGTTCGGTGCTAAGCCTAACTTTTTGTTATATACACTTATATAAACTCATGGATGACAGTTGGGTGACAGTGATGCTGTCTCCCATGAGACCACGTCAAGAGAGTGCTGAGGGCAGGCTGGGGATGCTGGGGGAGGAGACGCCTCCTGGAAACCACAGTAGGGGTCCCAGTGCTTTGACTCCGTTTGACTAGGAAAGACACTTAAGCAATTTTCTCAGTATCCCCAATTCTTTCATTTCCTGGAATTCATCTAAATATGAGACATGTTCCTTTCTTACTCTAGGTGTCCATAAGACATACTTAAAAACAGTCAGTACGAATGTTTCAGTATAGAGAATCCATCTCTATCTATCTATCTATCTATCTATCTATCTATCTATCTATCTATCTATCTATCTATCATCTGTCTGCCTATCTCTATCTATCTATCTATCTATCTATCTATCTATCTATCTATCTATTTTTTTTGAGACAGAGTCTCACTCTGTTGCCCGGGCTGGAGTGTAGTGGTGCAGTCTCAGCTCACAGCAACCTCTACCTCCCGGGTTCAAGCGATTCTTGTGCTTCAACCTACCTAGTAGCTGGGATTACAGGTGTGCGCCACCACACCCAGCCAATTTTTATATTTTTTTCTAGAGATGAGATTTCACTATGTTAGCCAGGCTGTTCTTGAACTCCTGGCCTCAAGTAATCCACCTGCCTTGGTCTCCCAAAGTGCTGGGATTATAGGTGTGAGCCGCCACGCCCAGTCAGAGAATCTTTAGATATTTATAGGAGAGGATGCAGGCTGTTTTGGGAGAATTAATCACGTGTAATCCAAGGCTTTGGATGGCAATTGGTGAGAGAGTTTTCAATGTAGCTGTTTTTAAAAACCAAGGCAAACCAAAGGGTATTCCTAGATAATGTGAGGCACTAACAAATCTAGCTATGGACACTCATTCTTGCTCATTTGTTCATGCCTCCGTTCCCTCCGTTCCAGTCTGATTGGCCACCAAGGACTTCCCTGGCTGCCCTGTCTAAAATAGGACCCTCCTCGTCCCTGCCGGGAGCCATTCTCTTGCTTCGTGTTCTTCCCAGCATGAGTCAAGTGGTGCTTCCCAGTAGCATGTAAGTTCCATGAGGAGCAGAAACTATTTTACTCACAACCCTCTCCCCAGGGGCTGGAAGGGCACTGGCACAAAGTGGGGATTCTAGGAATATTATATTCTGGCAATGAATAAAAAGAGTACGTGATGAGTGGGCTGTCGTATTTCACATCACAGGTGCTCCTGAAGTTCAGAGAAAGGAGAGAGTAATGTTTTCTGGGAAGCCAGCCGACAGTCACCTCCTAAAGCAAATGTGTGCTGAATTGGAAGGTTGGGTCAGCTTCAGGTGAGGAGGAGCAGGGAAAAGGATCAAGGGTGTTCTGAGAGGCAGCAAGGACTTCAGCCACAGTATGAATGAAGGTCAGAAGAACCTTATGAGGCACTGGCCAGTTCCTGCCAAATGACTTGTGATGGGAAATCCACTGGAATGTTTGCGTCTCTTCAGTGTGAATAATAAATGTAGGATGTGCACTTTCACAGGGCATATACACACCCTGTTGGGTTCGAGGAGAGGCAGTCAGTGTTGCACAGGTAATTCTAAACCTATTAATACTTATTAATTATGTTATTCAGTCTTCTAAATGCTTACATATCATATTCTTTTTTTTTTTTTTTTTTTGGGACAGAGTCTCCCTCTGTTGTTGCCTCAGTCTGGAGTGCAATGGTGTGATCTTGGCTCACTGCAACCTCCACCTCCTTGGTTTAAGCAATTCTCCTGCCTCAGCCCCCCAAGTAACTGGGATTACAGGCGCGCACCACCACGCCTGGCTAATTTTGGTATTTTTAGCACAGATGTGGTTTCACCATGTTGGCTAGGCTGATCTTAAACTCCTGACCTCAGGTGATCCACCCGCCTTGGCCTCCCAAAGTGCTGGGATTACAGGTGTGAGCCACTGTGCTCGGCTTCTTCTCACTCATTCTATTACAGTCATGCACCACATGACAACCTTTTGATGCAAGAGGGACTACATATATGATGGTGATCCCAGAAGATTATAATACTGTATTTTCACTGTACCTTTTCTATGTTTAGATATACAAATACTTACCACTGGGTTACAATTGCCTACAGTATCCCGTGCAGCACTTGTACATGCTGTATAGGTTTGTAGCTTAGGAACAATAGGATCTGCCACACAGCCTGGGCGTACAGGAGGCTGTGCCATCTAGGTTTGCGTAAGTATACTCTATGATGTGCGAACAATGACGAAATCATCTAATAAAAGTGAACAATGACAAAATCGTCTAATGATACTTTTCTCCCAACCTCTTCCTATTGTTATGCAATATATGATTGTATTTCCTGACAGAACTGTGCTAAGAAAACCCTCCTGTGATGATTGTGAATCTGCCAAATTTTCCCTGTAATCCTTTCAATTCTCAAAAATATTTTTGAAATTATGTTATTATTTGTGTTATTTAATGTTCACATTCCTGTGTCTCCTTGATAAATTTTCCATTGGCCCTTTAAAAAAAATTGGAACTATTCTTTTCGTTGCCTTAATGTTATTTTTGCAAAAATATGCCTTAAATGGGCCGGGTGCGGTGGCTCAAGCCTGTAATCCCAGCACTTTGGGAGGCCGAGACGGGCGGATCATTGAGGTCAGGATATCGAGACCATCCTGGCTAACAACGGTGAAACCCCATCTCTACTAAAAAAATATATATATATATAAAAAAATCACCGGGCGAGGTGGCAGGCGCCTATAGTCCCAGCTACTCGGGAGGCTGAGGTAGGAGAATGGTGTAAACCTGGGAGGCGGAGCTTGCGGTGAGCTGAGATCCGGCGGCTGCACTCCAGCCTGGGCGACAGAGCGAGATTCTGTCTCAAAAAAAAAAAAAAAAAAAAAAAAAAAAAAAAAAAAAAAAAATGCCTTAAATGGCATGTTTCTTTTCTTTTCCTTTTTTTTTTTTTTTTTTTTTTTGAGGTGGTATTTCATTCTTGTTGCCCAGGCTGGAGTGCAGTGGTGTGATCTTGGCTCACTGCAACCTCTGCCTCCCAGGTTCAGCAATTCTCCTGCCTCAGCCTCCCAAGTTGCTGGGATTATAGACATGGGCCACCGTGCCCAGCTAATTTTGTATTTTTTGTGGAGATGGGGTTTCTCCATGTTAGTCAGGCTGGTCTTGAACTCCTGGCCTCAAGTGATCCTCCCACCTCAGCCTCCCAAAGTGCTGGGATTACAGGCATGAGCCACTGTGCTCAGCATGTAATGGCATACTTTTTAAAAACACCACATAGCTTGAATTATTTTTAACCTAATTTGTTTGAGAGTCTCTATGCTTTAAAAAGTATATTTAACACACTTACATTTATTGGATTTTTCATACAGCTGGACTAATTTCTATCAACTTGTTTTGTGCTTTGTACATATCAATCCCTGTCTTTGTTTCTTTTCTCCCCCTCTTTTCTTGACATTATTGTGATTGATTCAATTTTCTTCAGAGGCCATATTTAATAGTGGTTAAGGGCACGGACTCTGGCCTAGTTTTGAATTTTAGCTCAGTCACTTATCTGCTGAGTGTCCTTGGACAAGTTACTCCACCTCTGAGTGGCTCAGATTCTCTATCTGAGAAATGTTGATGTTAAAGAAAAATAAAAATGGAGGCCACACTTTAGACATACCTCATAACCAGCCACCCATAACCTCACAGCCGAAACAAATCATCCTGATTTCCTCAAAATGCTAGCTCTAGTCGTAAATGAAACACAAAACGTAAGCTTCACATTCTTACCGTTGTGATTCAGTGAAATTAAACCTTTGACAAAACAGCTCTACTTGTGCTAAAAAAAAGTTAAAGTGGGCCAGATGCAGTGGCTTACGCCTGTAATCGCAGCACTTTGGGAGGTTGAGGTGGATGGATCACCTGAGGTGAGGAGTTTGAGACCAGCCCGTCCAACATGGTGAAACCCCGTCTCTACTAAAAATACAAAAATTAGCCGGGTGTGGTGGCACAGGCCTGTAATCCCAGCTACTCAGGAGGCTGAGGCAGGAGAATCACTTGAACCAGAGAGGCGGAGGTTGCAGCGAGCTGAGATCGTACCACTGCACTCCAGCCTGGGCAACAGAGTGAGACTCCTAAAAAAAAAAAAAAAAAAAAAAAAAAGTTGAAGTGTGCTAGTTAATCATGAAAAAGTTGGAATACTTCATTTTTATGCCTTATTAATTGTGCTGTGACTACCATAAGTCACACTTTTTACACTTGATTTGAAGTTTCTCAGATTGTGAGCTGTGCCTTCTCTAATTTTGACAATAAACTTTAAAATTTTTCTTAAGTTGATATGACTTCAATTTTGACAGATATAATAATAACTTCTTACCATTGTATTTGGGTGAAGAGTAACTAAATTAATGTCTGTTAAGTGTCGTATAAAACTGCAGAGAAGAAGGATATAATTGCTAACTCTTATTATTTTCAGTCTATTTCCCTCTGCCAGTTTGGTGCATTCTATGTGTGTGCGTTTGTGTATAAACACACAAGACATATTTATTACCCTTACATTTTAAGCATTTCCTTTAAAATAAATCCAAAAGCATTCAGTATATCTGTCCTCCTCCTGGAGGAGACAGGGAAATTAGCGTGATTTAACTTCTGTCCACACTCATCCGTCCCCACAGCACCCACGATACTGTCATCAATTATTTTGTCGGATGTTATTTTTTGTTCTTATTTATCGCCAATGCCTTTTGATATTTATGATGAGGCTTCACCATTTGTTTGCTGAACCTCGATGTGTGGCACGAATGTGTCTCTGTGTTACCAGCCGTGCAGAATTCGGGGCTCGCCCTGGTGGTTCCTCCGGTGTGAAGGCTGCATTCCCTCTGCGTCCTGTTGTGGGTGAGAACCTGCCGTCGGTTCCAGGATGCTGCTCTGTAGATGGTCTGCGTGTGACCTGTGGGAAGTGTAGAATTCCTCTGTGACTGATGTGTCTGGCTGCCCTAGATGGTCCAGGAGAGGGTTTTCCTCCCGCATTTGCGGAAGGTTCCTACCCACAACCTCTCAGAACGGGTCCCCCTCTGTTATCTCCGTCCTCCTCTAGCCATCCTCGTGGACATGTGTCAGAGGCCAGGGGAAGGGTCCGTGTGTCCCTCCAGCCTTGGAGTGATTCCCACTTCCCGTCTCTGGCTTTGGCTCTCAGAGTGTGCCGGCCTCTGCACGCACGTGCATATCGGGCTGAAGCTGGGAAGACAGGCGAGGCGGCCACTTCTCTAGAAGTCAGAACTCGAGTGGGCTCTCCTGTGCTTTGTTTCACCATTCAGAATGACAGATTCCCCCTGCCTGTGTGGATGGGGGGCTTCCCATGGCCCAGAGTCTCCAGGTCAGGCCAGTTCCCACTCCAGGCCTGCAGCCTGCTGAGGTGCGTTCCCGCCGCCTGGAGGCCCCCGTGCCAGCGTATCTGCCCATCCTCTGTATCTTAGGTGCTCCTGCGGGTGAAGCAAGGCTGCACACAGCCCCGGGCACCCCTGCCCAGTCCTCCCCCACGGCCCCGGGCAGCCCTGCCCAGTCCTCCCACACAGCCCCGGGCACCCCTGCCCAGTCCTCCCACACGGCCCCGGGCACCCCTGCCCAGTCCTTCCACACGGTCCCGGGCACCCCTGCCCACTACTACACGGCCCTGGGCACCCCTGCCCACTACTACACGGCCCCGGGAACCCCTGCCCACTTCCACAGGGCCCTGGGCACCCCTGCCCATTACTACACGGCCCCGGGCACCCTTGCCCACTTCCACAGGACCCCGGACATCCCTGCCCAGTCCTTCCACATGGCCCGGGGCACCCCTGCCCAGCCCTTCCACACGGTCCCGGGCACCCTTGCCTAGTCCTTCCACACGGCCCTGGGCACTCCTATCTAGCACTTCCACATGATCCCGGGCACCCCTGCCCATTACTACATGGCCCCGGGTACCTCTGCCCACTTCCACAGGGCCCCGGGCACCCCTGCCCAGCCCTTCCACACGGCCCCGGGTACCCCTGTCCACTTCTACATGGCCCCAGGAACCCCTGCCCAGTCCTTCCACCCGGCCCTGGGCACCCCTGTCCACTTCTACATGGCCCTGGGAACCCCTGCCCTGCACTTCCACTGCACCTGTGGCTCTGCCCTTGCTGCTGGGCTGCCTGCCTCTCCCATGGCACCGCCCCAGGGCAGCGCTGGGTTCCTTGGCTCTGCCTCCCTGCACTTGGCCTGGGTCTGGGTCCAGGACAGCTGCTACCTCCATTCCTGTGGAAACCAAGTGCACAGGTCAGGGTGTCTCTGGCTTCCACATCTCAGGTCAGAGTGCCTGCCCTCTGCCCTCTGCTCCATGTGCAGTGGAAGCCGGAGTGGGAGCATGGTCCCCCAACCCGCAGGGCTGACTGAGCTGCAGTGAGAAGTCTCAGGCCTCCACTGTGTCCAGCCCTGCCCAGGGAGCTCAGCGCATACTCACAGGCTGTTCAGTCAAACTCAAACAATGACCGTGGAAGCCACTGGTTCCCCTGGCCCTGCTCTCCACTAGCTCTCGCCAGCTCTCCACACCCTCGCGTAGACTTTCTTGTGATCCCTTTATTGAGGAGCAAAACCAGGAACAGTGCTCAGACAACTAAAAGAAAAAGAACCTACTGAGGCTGGGTATCGTGGATCACGCCTGTAATCCTAGCACTTTGGGAGGCCGAGGCAGGTGGATCATCTGACGTCAGGAGTTCGAGACCAGCCTGGCCAACATGGTGAAACCCCGTCTTTATTAAAAATACAAAAATTAGCTGGGTGTGGTGGTGGGTGCCTGTAATCCCAGCTATTCAGGAGCCTGAGGCAGGAGAATTGCTTGAACCCAGGAGACAGAGGTTGCAGTGAGCCGAGATCGTGCCATTGGCCATAGGAGGCCACCTTCCTTCCCGGGCCACCTTCCTTCCTTTCTGGGCGATAGAGTGAGACTCAGTCTCAAAAAAACAAGGAAAGGGAGCCCACAAACGCGGGCCTCCCAGGGCAGCAGCCCAGGCCTGGGAACAGGGGCAGCCGTCCTGTACTAACTCTAAAACCCTGATCTCAAGTGACAAGCCCCTTCCTCCTGCCCTGCGGGAAGAAAGGACCGTGATGTAATAAGGGAGTAAGGTGTGGCTCTTGAGGGAAAATTATCAATGAAGTTCTCAAACCATCTCTGCAAAAGAAAAAAAAAAGATAAATAAGTCTGATGGATGGGTCTTTTACTTTAATTTTTTAAGAAAATAATTTTGTGGTAGGTTCATTACTTTACTTGACACTCCTTCTTCAGCTGGAGAACCAGCTCCAAGCTAAGATAAACTTCAACTAAACAGCAGAATGGAATCCAATTTAGATGTTCCACGAATTCAGTAAACCTAATTAACTTGGTTCTGCTTTTTGAATCCGTTTGTCGGGGTGCAGTGTTTCTGTTTGGTAAGCAGATAAGGGGATAAATGGGTCACTGTATTTATGACTCACTATTCCCTTTAATATCCACACTGGAGAAAGTACGTTCTGATTACAATTAAAATGCTTTTATACCATTTTAGCAGTAATTGAGCGAACCCGGCAATTTGTACTTTGATTCTCTCGGTTAAGTAATTGACGATCACCAGCCATCATTGGATAATAACATATTCGATCACTCGGCCTCTGCCGGTGGACTTAAAACCAGCTTGGGACTGCACTGGCACATTACGCCAGGAGACGGGCTCTAAGGAAAAGTGGGCATTTAGTTACTGACAGTGGCTTCTGGAGGTCACCGCTGTTTGCACAAACCTTCCTGGGTTTAAGAGTTTGATGTTATCTCCGAGGGCTGTGGGTGAGCGTGGGTGACGGTGCAGGCCCAGGAACCCACATAGAGGTCTCAGCCTCCACGACGAGCCCTGGATACCAACCAAATAAACACGAGTCAGAGGATCCACGGGCAAGTTTGCAACCAGCCTGTGGACCCTGCTGGAGTCCGGAGGCGACAGGTACACAGGTGCCACCACGTGCTACCAGGTACACAGTGGGCCACCTTCCTTCCTGGGCAGCCAGCTGCGCAGACGAGGAACCCCGCACGGGAGTCAGGTTAGGAAATTTTGCCGGCGCCTTGAAACAGAGCCTGGAGGGGCCCCTGGGTACAGTTGGCGGGCCGTGGGCTTTGAGTAAAGGCTTGAAAGGATTATGATGTCCGCCATGGGAATTTCCAGGGAAAGGTGACAGCTCCTTGAAGGCCCTTAGGCTGTGGTGGTCAAGAAACAGCAAAGACGGAGGAAGAGCAGCTGGGGAGGTAGGAGGAGGGCAGGGTGTGCCCACCTGGGAGCCTGAGCAAGGCATTTTAGAGACGGGGCCGGGCACGGGAGGGCGAAGGACCTGGGGCTGACCTCAGCCTAGGGGAGAACCGTCTGGGTGTACTTTGGAGGCCTCCTGGGGTCCAGGCCAGGTGAGCCCCTGATGTGAATCCCAGTGCTACACCTTCACAGCGCTTGCAGAATGTACCTCGAGGGGGCCCAGTGCCTGACTTGGCTGCTCCACGGTGGGAAGGAGGGGACGGAAGCTGGAAGGCTGCTCGGGTGTGGGCAGCATCCCCAAACCACAGCTCACCCTCCTGCGAGGACCTGCACAGCCTGCAGGAGTGAAGGCCAAAGCACCAAGGGCTTCAGGTGCAGGAGGGATGGGAGAGTAGATGGCCTGGGAAGGCTTTAGGTGCAGGAGGGATGGGAGGGCGTCAGGGGAGGGAGGGATGAGAGAGTAGATGGCCTGGGAAGGCTTTAGGTGCAGGAGGGATGGGAGTGCAGATGGCCTGGGAAGGCTTTAGGTGCAGGAGGGATGGGAGGGCATCAGGGGAGGGAGGGATGAGAGAGTAGATGGCCCAGGAGGCCACAAGAGTCACATCAGGCCCCAGCACTTCCAAAGGGGAGCCGGGACCCCTTCCAAAGGGGTGCCAGGGCTACTACAAAGAAGGGGCTCCCGGCTCACTTTGGACACAAACCCCTGTCTGAGCTGCCTGGTCTCAGAAGACCCGGAGAGGAGGGACTGGAGAAGAGCGTTCCCATGTGGGACGGAGTGGCCGGTGGCCTGAGTGGCTTTCCTTGGTGGGATCCCTTTCTTGGGTCTCCCAGAGCCATGGGAAGCAGACCTGGACCACATTCCTGGCATCCAGCTGGGGCCAAAGGGACAGCCAGTCCTGGGCATCAGAGAGGTTGGTGAGGTTAGGCCTGGGAAGAGGCAGCTGCAAGGAGGACCCGTGGCTCGTGGGAGGGCCTGGTTGCAGCCTGGAGGAGCTGGGCCTGGAACACAACCCCTGACTCGATGGAGGAAGCAAAACCAAACATCCCTGCAGGCACCTCTGGCCTGCGCTGGACAGGACGGTCCTGACCTCCTTTCCCTGTTTCCTACGGCACAAAGGAATGGGCAGGGAGGTGTTAGGGCACTCCTGTCCCACCCAGGCCCTGCCCCTCAGGACACTGGCCCTGGGCCTTGTCCACGAGCTCCCGTGCGCTGCCTTCATCTACCTGCTGGCCTGGGAGCTGGGCTGATCCTGCCCGCAGCAAACACTGCGTCCATCTTTCAAACCTGCAGTGACAGATTTGCACAAGGTCTCCGCGGCTGGGCTTGCCGGGCTCCTCCTTGAGGTTTTAGTTGCACTATGGGCATGGGGCTCGCCGTTCACATGGGTCCAGGTGGTCTGTGGGTTGGGACCCAGGCCATGGATGTCTGGGAGAAGGGGAGAGGGGGAGAGGGAGATAGGACTCTTGGTTTGGGATACAAAGACCCAGCACTTGGGGCTGAGCCAGGCTGGGCTGCTCCAGCCACATCCAGCACCAGGGTAGGGCTGCCTGCCTTGAGGTACCTGCAGCCTTGAGGTCCCTGCAGCCCCCACACTCAGCCTTTCCAGCAGGGCCTGTGGCTCTGGCTCCTCCCCACCTTCCAGGGCCTCCTCCAGGTCCCCAGTGAAGAAGCTGCTGTGTGGAGGGCCCAGGTGTCTGGCTGTTCATTTCCATGCTAATGAGGCCTTGGTGGTGTCGTTTTCACAGATTCTTCAGGGATCTGGGGATGGGAATCGGGAGAAGACCGTGCTGCTCTCTTCAGGGAAGTTCCAGAAGAAGAGCAAGATATAGGGCGGACCTGGACGGGGTCCAGGATGCAGCTGTGGGAAGATAAGGAAGGGAAGGGGCCCTGGGGGAGTCGGGAGTGGGGCAAGGCTGGGAGAAGGTCAGGGCCCCAGCAGAAGCTCCCACTGACAGGCGAGTGGGGTCTGCCTGCTCTCCTGCCTGGCCAGGCCACCTGCGGTGCCCACCCAGCCCAATCCCCTTTCCTTTCCACAACCTCACAGCAGCCTCAGGATGCAAGACCCTGTTAGGCAGTTACGAAGTGGGTTCCCCGCCATCTTCCAGAGCAGATCCTGCTGGAGCCCAGTCAGATCCCTGAATAGCAGGAGATGAGGATGAAGAAGAGAAACTGTGAGTGAAGACCCACATCCCAGACAGCAGCTGGAGGCCCACTCACCCCGAGGCACATGTGCAGTTCAGCATCCAAGCTACCCACAGTGTGTAACAAGCAGCCCCAGCACTGGGCCTTCAGTCCACAAGTGCTGCTGTTTCTCAAAGTCTTTGGCTTGGCTGGGGACCCTACTGGCCTGGGCTGGATGGCGGAGGCTGGCCCCCCTGGCATGCCTGAAGAGAGGTGGGGTGAGGTCTCATCTCTCCGTGGCCTGCCCAGCGGTGGCTCTGGCACCATCACAGGCTGGCCTCCTGGCTCCCAGTGAACCAAGACAGCCCAAGCTCTCAGGTGCAGACTTTCACGTTTCTGCTTGAGCCACACTGTCCAATGTCCCAGCAGATTCCAGGGGAGGAGAAATAGATTCTGCAACTCAGTGGAGTTAGTTCTACTGCAAGGGGCTCTCATGGGTGGGAGGGCTCTGCCCTTGATCCTGACAGTCCACCCCGCCAAAGGGCAGGTGCAGAGAGGGGAGGCGGCCAGAGGAGGAAGCCCCGACCTCGTCCCATCAGGCAGATCCAGGAGCAACTCCTCCCTGGCCGCCCGGCTCCAGGAGACCGCTCCTTGCCTCAGTTTCCCCGAATGTAAACTGGGATAGGAAGGCCCCTCCATGGCTCACTGTAAGACCTGTGGGTGATTGGTGTGGACCACAGCATCTGCCTGGCCACAAGAACTGCTCAGTAAGTGTTTGCTGTTACCAGTACTGGCCTGCAAAGCTCATACTGTCCATCATCAAGAAGGAGTTTGGCAAATTGTGTTAAATATTTGCTCTCAATGTTTTTTGTAAAATGGATAAACACTCTCTTTAAAAATTCAACTTAAAAAGAAACATATAAATCAAAAGGCGGAAGGTAGAAGCAGCACCCAGGTTTTTCATAGGCTGGAAGCTCTTTCTAATGATGGGACGAACTTCAGTCTGGGTCTGATCAGGTGGGCCTGGCCCCGTGGGACTGGCCAACATAAACACGTGGCCGAGATCCAAGCTCTGTCTCAAAGGTCGTCCACAAACCTCCTAGAAATTGTCCCTCCCTGGGGTGCTTCACGGATCTGTGCTGTTGAGTGGCCGACTGTGACACGTGAAGGATGAGTTCCAGGCCTGGATTCGGGAATCGGCCAGGGACCCGCAGGGGGCCGGACGGCTGTTCACGGATCTGTGCTGTTGAGTGGCCGACTGTGACACGTGAAGGATGAGTTCCAGGCCTGGATTCGGAAATCGGCCAGGGACCCGCAGGGGGCCGGACAGCTGTTCATGGATCTGTGTGAAGGGGCTGACGGGTTCCAGCAGGGCCCAGGGATCTGGTTCTGAGGGCGGATGGTGATCCGGAGTTGGCCTCTCCCTGAGTTTCTGGACTTAATGCCCAGAATTGAGTCCTGCACGCAGAATCCACAGAGAAGATGAGACGCTGGTTGAACGACTGGTGCCCCAGAGTTCCTGAAGGCCTCTCCTGGCATCCTCTGTGTCCCAGGGCAGCCCCTCCCCTGCACCCCACCACCCTCCCGCTGGCCCTGAGCATCCCCAGTCCCTACTGTCTCTTGCATGTGTCTCCTTGTCCTACAGCCGCCCTCCTCCCTCTTAGGGCCCCTCCCCGGTGCCTGCACAGTTCAGGGCCACAGTTCAGTGGCCGTCAAAGCCTCTGATGCCTGGGTCCCAGCCTCCTGCTCTTTTCCTTCTGAGTCGGGTCCTTCCCAGCAGCCTCAGGTGGCAGCTGCCTGGCTGGAGCCCCATACCAGGGTGGGCGCTCAGCTCCACCCACACACCCTGGGGTTCAGAGCCAGCCCCACCCTGCCCTGCACACCCAGGTCCAGGTCTTCTGATGCCCCACCCTGCCCCCTCCCGTGGCCCAGAGCCGTGAGCCAGCAGGCTGGTGATGTGACGTGGAACAGCTGGTGTTCCGCCCGTAGAAAGAATGTTGTTTGCTGTGAGAGAAGAGTTCTAACTGTGAGGACGGCTTATGGAGACATTGATGAAGAATTGCCAATGCCCCTTTCTGGGCTCCCGTGATCAGGGCCAGAAGTCCATCCCCAATGCCAGGGCACTGTCCCTTTAAGGATGAGGGTTCCAGAACCAGCCTTCCTCTCCCAGCAGGGGAACTTACAGCCCCTTGGTCCTCAAGGCCTGAGGGGAGAGCGAGAGGTTTCCTTATCCCTGCAGGGTCCCTGAGTCCAGTCACCGAGGACCCTCCCCGGGCTGGGCTCCTCCCTGCGGGGTCAGATGAGACGGGTCAGGGTGTTACTCACCAGCTTCAAGACCGGCCAGACTCACGACCGACAAACACCAAACGCCCTTCACGTGCAGGTGTCACGTTTTCGGAACCCAGCGACTTGGAACTTGGCACTGTCATCCCTGGTCAGGCTGATGCCTTCTTGCCAGGGTCCCCTTTGCAGGGAGCAGCTCCCAGCCTCATCTGAGCCTGTTTCTGTGCCCATGGCCTGGTCATGGAAGCATCTGAGTAAAAAAATCATGAAAAAGACGACTAAGCAGCTCCAAGAAAGAAAGGTGGTAAGAATTATGAAAGATGATACTTTAATCATTGTCACGTATAAAAAGTCTTGTAGAACTGATAAATTAGAATACAATTTTTAGATGATACAATAAATTACACAGATCTACATCTACCAAAAAATCACAAATATGACATCCTAAGAGGGGGCAATGCCAGAAACTCCATATTCTCTAAAAGATGGATTAAGTGCATGAATTTCCAGGAAAATATAAGTTACCAAAATGAGCTCAGAATGATTGCTCAGAGCAATAATTATAAAAGTAAATGAGACTCTCGCCAAAAATATTAGTTTTAGATCATCTCCAGGTCCATGCAGCTTTACAGATCAGGGTTTCACATTTTCATCCTGCTTAGATTTTTAAGTTTTCTCATTTTTATAGACAAGAGAAACACGCATAACCCACACTCCATTTTCCAAAAGTTGTGTAGCTTACAGAAGAGCCCATGAACAGATGGTAACAACATAAAGCAGGTCCCACGGAGGGAGAAGCCTGTGACACACAGAGACACAGAGACGCGAGGCCACAAGCACCACCGTCTGCAGGGTCCGGTACGGAGCAAAACGTCAACTCTGGCGCCCGGGATGCGGGAGGGACTACAACAGCTTTCATTTAATTTTGTTTTGCTTGCACGGATTTCTGTGTGTCTCATTTTCCTTTATTTGGCTTGAAATTAGTAAGCAGTGCTTTTATTTCTCAGAAAGAGGCCTCCTGGTAGCCGTGGCCGTGGTGCTGGGGTCACTTTTGGAAGAGGTGGGAGTGGAACTGCAGGCGGCTCCCCTGTGATGGGGGAAGCGGAGAGAGGGCAGAGAGTCCAGGAGATCAGCCGGCCAGAGCCGGGCGAAGACGGAGGGAAGCAGGTCTGGGGGGGGAAGGGAGTGTGCAGAGCCTCCACCTGGCAGGGGTGCAGGTGCCAGGCTGGTGCTGGGTCTTGGGGAAACCCTTCTTCTCTGCAGGCCATGCCCCTTCACAGGTGATGCTGGTGCAGGTGAGGGGCTGGGCCTGTGGAGCCGCAGGGGTCATTTCAGGTGAATCCAAGTCAGGGCCTCTTGTTGCAGGTGAGTGTGACCCAAGACCCCATTTCAGCACAGAGGTGGTGACATGAGGCTGGTTCTAAGGCTGAGCTACCTGGAGCGGGGCCGTGGCAGTGGGGGTTGAGGTCTGGGGTCTGCTGAACCCTGGATGAGGCTGAGGACGCCCCAGAGTCAGGTGCAGGTGGCCCAGCCCTCCGGCTTGGCAGCAGGTGGGCAGTCACGCCCAGGCAGTGGGTGAGCTAATGAGGACCTTGGAGGGCTCCATGCGCCTGGGGAAGTGATGAGATCAGGCCCGGGGTTCCTTAAGGAAGCAATGGCTGCTGCCAGTCACCAGCAGAGCCAGAGGGCATCTGTACCCACAGCGTGGATATCACAGTGGGAGGGCGTCTGTACCCACAGCGTGGATATCACAGTGGGAGGGCGTCTGTACCCACATGGCATGGATATCACAGTGGGAGGGCGTCTGTACCACAGCGTGGATATCACAGTGGGAGGGCATCTGTACCCACAGCGTGGATATCACAGTGGGAGGGCATCTGTACCAACACGGTACGGATATCACAGTGGGAGGGCGTCTGTACCCACAGCGTGGATATCACAGTGGGAGGGCATCTGTACCAACACGGCACGGATATCACAGTGGGAGGGCGTCTGTACCCACAGTGTGGATATCACAGTGGGAGGGCGTCTGTACCACAGTGTGGATATCACAGTGGGACGGCATCTGTACCCACACGACATGGATATCACAGTGGGAGGGCGTCTGTACCAACACAGCACGGATATCACAGTGGGAGGGCGTCTGTACCCACAGCGTGGATATCACAGTGGGAGGGCATCTGTACCCACACGACATGGATATCACAGTGGGAGGGCGTCTGTACCCACAGTGTGGATATCACAGTGGGAGGGCATCTGTACCCACACGACATGGATATCACAGTGGGAGGGCATCTGTACCCACAGCATGGATATCACAGTGGGAGGGCATCTGTACCAACACGGCACGGATATCACAGTGGGAGGGCGTCTGTACCCACATGACATGGATATCACAGTGGGTGGGCATCTGTACCCACAGCGTGGATATCACAGTGGGAGGGCATCTGTACCAACACGGCACGGATATCACAGTGGGAGGGCGTCTGTACCCACAGCGTGGATATCACAGTGGGAGGGCATCTGTACCCACAGCGTGGATATCACAGTGGGAGGGCATCTGTACCAACACGGCACGGATATCACAGTGGGAGGGCGTCTGTACCCACAGTGTAGATATCACAGTGGGAGGGCATCTGTACCAACACGGCACGGATATCACAGTGGGAGGGCGTCTGTACCCCCATAGCATGGATATCACAGTGGGAGGGCGTCTGTACCCACAGCGTGGATATCACAGTGGGAGGGCGTCTGTACCCACACGACACGGATATCACAGTGGGAGGGCGTCTGTACCCATGGGCAGATATCACACTTGCTCCCCACCAGTCCCCCCAGTGAGGCCCACAGGTGTCCATAGATTCTGCTGCTTTTCCTGACAGCCAGGCCGGGGGGCCCTCCTGGTTCTCTGTCTCCTGGCATGGGGTGTGTACCTAAGCAGCCCCAACTTCCATCTGGCGTTCTGGAGCCTGGCCTGAGGCAGAGGTGCCACCTGCAGACCAGGGTGCTGCTTTGGCTGGGCCTGGGTATTTGTGGAACCTGCCTGTTCATGACCCTGGCCAGGGTGCTCAGGACGACGATGACAAACCAGCGTGTCCTTGGCACACCTGAACGGTCACCACCCATGGCGCGATCAACTGCCAGGCGATTTTCTTGGAGAATCATTGTCTGAGCCTGCAGAGGGCACGTGGTTTAGAAGCTGTCGTTTGAAGGTGGATAAACTTGTACCCATTTTAACCTCCAAGGAGCACTGATGTCTTTTCTGGAAAGCAGAGTCATGTGGCCCCATGTGGGGACTTCGTGTCCAGCATAATCTTTATCTGAAATCTTCCTTGTCATGCCTAAAATAAAGTGTATCACTCATTCAAATGAATATTCAATAAATATAAAAGTTTGCTAACTTTCTGAGTCTGAGATAAGCCCCCTAAGCCCCTTAAGCCTCAATCTGATATTCTTGCAGTGTCTAAATATTGCTTAAATTTGGGGCTGGATCCCACTGCTGTCATATTTTACGAGTTACAAAAACTGTGACTTTGTTTCATTGTTTAATGAAGTTGTAAATGTCAAAGCCGATTTAGCGCCTACAGCGAAGGTTCTTTCTGCTTTACTGGGCATCTGATTAAGAATTTATATTTCATTTAATTTTCTGTGTGCAGACTAGAAATAAAGCCTTTCTCTCTGATTTCTTTTATGAACAAAACTATAAAACTTATTTTTCCAGTGAGTTCTTTGATGTGTGGGGGAAATGTCTGAGGAACACGGGGGCTGCTGTGTTGGGGGTTTGGAGCGTGGTGCCCTGAGCAGACGGTGTATCTCTCATCGGTCACCGTGACCTCCGCTCATGACAAAGACCCCAGCACCTCAGGGACAGGACATAGTGGACACTGGGCTCAGCTCAGGACTGTGGGCCAGTGATTCTGGCGGAAGTTGGCTGGCAGTTCCCTGCCCTAAGCTGGGCCGCGTCACTTGTCTGGGTCGGCTGAGAGTCGACTGACCTGGGTTGGCCTGGGCTGGGCGGACGAGGTGACCCGGTTCAGCAGGCCGGCCCAGGTGTGCTCACTAGGGGAGGTGGAGGAATCATACGGGAATGGTGATGTCCCCTGCCCGTGCCTGCAGGTCAGGAAGGCACAGGAACCACCAGTGAGCTGTAAGAACTCAGTAGGACTCTCACATTCGAAAGAAACACAGACACAGCACACAGGAACTTGGCAAAGCATCAGAAAAGAGGAGAGGAAAAAAGATGGTACCAAGAAAGTAGAGCTTAAAACAAATAAGAGAAAAGAAAATCAAGAATATGGATGAGGTCTTAATGAGAACAGAATAAATTCCCCTTTCAGTGAAAGAATCACTGACTCATTTAGAAGCAAAAGTCAACTCATGGCTTATAGGAAACCCTTGAAATTAAGTAGCAGAGAAAGGTCAAATATAAATTAGTGGCAATTTTAACTTCATTCAAGCAAGAATATAAACTTAAAAGCAGTCAAGGGGAAAGTAGATGATTACATAATGAAAAATTGTCCAATTGATAAGAAATTTAATTACATTGACAAAAACTGCTAAGTAACAAACAGTATACTCATTAAATGTATGGAGCAAAAACTACCAGAAAATCCAGAATAGTGTGAACAAAAATAGGAAGCAAAATGGGGTGTCTGTGTACATCTCTCGGAACCGCAAGCAGAAAATACATAAAAAAGAATACAGAGGACACAAACAATAAACAATACAACATAATGTATGTTCTTTAACAAGAAAAAAAATCACGTTTTGTCCTATCACTTGACTATTCAAAAAAATAGATTGCCTTTAGCCACGAAGTCACCCTTAACAAATTTAAAAGGGAAGACTCTCACAAATTGTAAACTCTATTTATAATCCAGTAATTTGAGATGCAAAAATAGTTAGAAACCAAAAAAATCTAACATCATGCAAGATATCAACAAATGTAGAGAAAAAATAAAGAATTTTTTTTTTTTTTTTTAATAGAGTTTTGCTCTTGTTGCCCAGGCTGGAGTGCAATGGCGCGATCTTGGCTCCCTGCAACCTCCACCTCCCGGGTTCAAGTGATTCTCCTACTTCAGCCTCCCAAGTAGCTGGGATTACAGGCATGCACCACCACGCCCAGCTGATTTTGTATTTTTAGTAGAGATGGGGTTTCTCCATATTGGTCAGTGTTGTCTCTAACTCCCAAGCTCTGATGATCCACCTGCTTCAGCCTCCCAAATTTGTGCTAAATATTATTAAATTTGTGCTGGGATTCCAGATGTAATAATGTTTAGAAGGTATTCTTAATAAAACCTCTGGTAAACAGAGTTCCATGGTGTTCTGGGGGGGATAGGGTCTGATTCCCTCCCCTTGGGTGTTGGTGGAACCTGTGAGCTGTCTGGGTGGGTCCTAATCAGGCGATCCCTTTAAAAGCAGCATTTTCTCAGGCCGGATGTTGGCCAATCCAAGGCCAATGCCACCACTGGCTATGAAGAGCAGCCACGTTGCATCCTGCCTAGGGCCAGGTGGCAGGACCTGGGGCGGCCTTCAGCTGCTGAGTGTGGCCCTTCACCAAGAGCTAGCTAGGAGGTGGGGCCTCAGTTGTACAGCAACAAGGAAATGAATTCTGCCAGCTATCCCAGGAAGCACCGCCAGTCCAGACACCCGATGAGGATGCTGCCAGCGGACAGTTTCAGCCCGATGGGACCCTGAGTCGAGGACCCAGCTGTCTCAGTCAGCTCCAGAGTCTAATAAAATACCACAACCTGGATGCTTAAATGACAGACGATGTTTATTTCTCAGTTTTGGAGGCTGGAAGTCTGAGATTGAGGCACCCTCAGGGTTGACCTTTGGTGAGGGTCCGATACCTGGTTTGCAGTTGGCCACCCTCTTGCTATGTCCTCACATGGCAGAGACAGAGAGGGACTGTGCCTCTTCATGTAGGGACAGCAGTCCTGTTGGATCAGGGCCCCACCCTGATGTCCACACTGAACCTTAATGATCTCCTATGTCCTATGTCCTATGTCCAAATGCAGCCACACGGGGGGTCAGAACTTCAGCCAATGAATTGTCAGGGGACACGGTTCAGCCCACCGCGCCAGGTAAGCTAGACCTTGCAATTCTGCACCCATGAACCTTTAATCTAATAACATTTATGCTGTTTTAAGTCACTGCTTTTATGGTAACTTGTCACGAAGCAATAAAAACCTAACACAAAAATCCAAAGCAAATGTATGCTTAGACAGGAAATTAGGAAATGATAGAGATGATTGAAAACACTAAGGCCCTGCTTTAAAACTGGGGCCACTAAACACCATTATTCAGCAGCGTTTTGGAGGCTCCAGCTAACATAAGAAAGCAAATGCTCAATAGTTAGTATAAATATTGGGGAATCAGAAAAAAAGGCATCCTTTTAGCCAATGGTCTGATTGTGCAGCTAAGAAACCAAAGAGATTCTTTTACATGAAAAAGCAAAACGGAAAACAAAAAACAAAAAACAAAACCAAACAACAACAAGAACAAAACCCCCTACTATAATTAATTTTAAAAATTTGGAAAAGTTGCTGGGCATAAGATGAATTTTCAAAACCAATAGATTTCCTTTATATTGGAAATTTAATAGATGTAATTAATAGATTTAATTTAACACATTTCCTTATATTTAAATTAAATATAAAATTAAAATCAGAAAAATGTTTGTTTACAATAGGCATGGGTTTGCTGTTAAAAATACCTGTGGGAGTCGATGGGATGCTTTCTTAGCTTGGTTGCTACAAGGGAATACATGGCTGGGCTGCTCAAACAGCAAACATTTATTTCTCACAGTTCTTGGAGCTGGAAGTCCAAGGTCAGGATGCCAACATGGCAGGTTTCTCCATGAAGGCAGGTTTCTCTGTGAGGGCAGGTTTCTCCATGATGGCAGGTTTCTCCGTGAGGGCAGGTTTCTCCATGAGGGCAGGTTTCTCGGTGAGGGCAGGTTTCTCGGTGAGGGCAGGTTTCTCCGTGAGGGCAGGTTTCTCGGTGAGGGCAGGTTTCTCCGTGAGGGCAGGTTTCTCGGTGAGGGCAGGTTTGTCCGTGAGGGCAGGTTTGTCTGTGATGGCAGATTTCTCAGTGAGGGCTCTTTTTAGTTATGGATTCACATGGCCTTTCCTTGGTGGTGCACAGCGAGACCTCCTGGCTTTTCTACCTTTTGACAAAGGCACTAATTCCGTCATGAGACCCTCCTTCCTGACCTCCTCTGGCCCTAATCACCTCCCCAAGGCCTCACCTCCAAATGCCTCCACGGTGGGGATCAGGGCTTCGACATGCAAATTCTGGGGGCACAAAATATTTAGTTCATTGGAGCAGGGATCCCATGTTCTTGGAGGGAAAGGCTTCATAGAAAAAAACAAAGTCAATTCTCCCAAAACTAATATAAAAGTTCAGTGAGACTCAGGATGAAAGTCCCCGTGGACTGATTGTGAGGAGTGGGTAGGATGATCTTCCAGTCCATGGAAGATCGCAGCATGCCAAGAAAATCATAAAAGGAATCGGCGGTTGTCTTAGTCCGTTTGTGGCACTACAAAGAAATACCCAAGGTTGCGCAATGGCTAAAGAAAAGCGGTTTATTTGGCTGCCAGTTCTGCGGGCTGTACAGGAAGCACTGTCCTGGCACCTGCTCCTGGGGAGGCCTCAGGGAGCTTCCTCTCTTGGGGGAAGCAGAGCTGTGTGCAGAGATGAGCAGTGAGAGAGGAGGCAAGAGAGAGAGGAGGAGGACCCTAGCTCTGTGTGACAAGCAGCCCCTGCAGGAACCTGCAGAGTGAGACCTCCCCAGCATGAGGCGGGCACCAGCCACTCCTGAGAAACCCGCCCAACGACCGAAGCCCCTCCCACCAGGCCCCACCTCCAACGCCGGGGATCGCGTTTCAACCCGGGGCCTGGGGGACAAACATCCAAACTCTAGCAGTGGTTCCAGGAGGACTATTCGATAATCAGGCGTTACGTTACAGAGATGTGGGAATGAAACGATCTGATAACCTCCAGGGAATGAACAACGTGGTCTGTGGGAGCTGGAGTGGGTCCCAGCACCCGTGGGGCTTGATAGGAAAGGAAGGCGGCCCGACTGCGGTGAACATTTGCAGAGGGAAGGTATTAGCAGCTGTGTGAGGTTCGATTATGCATGTGCAGGGGCGAACCCGTTTAAATAAGTGTATAAGCGTTCAGACCCCTCCCTGTGAACACAGAGGCCTCTGAGATAGTCCGAGCTTGAGGTGGTGACGGAGATGCGGCCCATCGAACCCCATTTCACCCCCATGGATCTTCCAGGAACAGCCCCGTGTGCAGCGTTTCAGAGGCCCGGCAGGAGAGGTGGGTCCGAGGCGCAGCTAAACCACACACAAGCCGAGCTTTTTGTAATTTTCCAGGTCGACAGAAGGGGAAACATTTACTGAGCCTTCTGTTAACAGTGCACATTTAAAGAACTATTAGCTGAAAATGGAGTTTGAATTGAAAACTTGCCTCGTCCTCCGCGTTCCCAGATGTGCGGGGAGGGAGGGCGTCAGGAGCTGGTGTCGGGAGAGCGGTGACCGCTGTCTGGGTCTCTTCCTCTGGTTGCCTCTTCGTCCCCTCACCCTGGGAAGTGGAGGAACCGGCGTCCAGGCCCTTCAGGGAGAACAGGGAGAGGGTGTCTTCACAGCACATCGTCCCAAGGTCTCCATGTGGCGGCCTCAGACAGGCGCCCAGCACCGCGGCCTCTGGCTGGGTGAATCTCAGCAGCGCACATGCCCTGCACCCCTCCCCCCAGAACAGTTCTGTGCACCTGCCCCACCCCCCCAGAACAGCACACATGTCCTGCCCCGCTTCCCCCAGAACAGCTCTGTGCACCTGCTGGTTGCTGAGTTGGGTCCTCCCTGGCCTCTCCTGCGTGTGGGCACAGGCCTCAGCAGCTCCTGCACTGACCCAAGGAGTCCCAAGCCACCTCCACCCCCTCCCCTTTCCTTTCTCTCTCTTTTCCTTTCTCCCTCCCTCTCTCGCTTTCTGCCTCTATCTCTGTCTCTCTCTGTCTCTCTCTCTGCCTCTGTCTCTCCTTGTTTCTCTCTCTCTGTCTCTCTCTGTCTCTCCCTGTTTCTCTCTCTGCCTCTGTCTCTCCTTGTTTCTCTCTCTCTCTCTCTCTCTGTCTCTCCCTGTTTCTCTCTCTGCCTCTGTCTCTCCTTGTTTCTCTCTCTCTCTCTCTCTGTCTCTCCCTGTTTCTCCCTGTCTCTGTCTCTCTGTGTCTCTCCCTATCTCTCTCTCTGCCTCTGTCTCTCCCTGTCTCTATGTCTCTCTGTCTCTCCCTGTCTCTCTCTCTCCCTGTCTCTGTCTCTCGCTGTCTCTGACTTTTTGTTCCGCTCTGACATCCTCAGCCCTGTGGTTACCCTGGCCTGGAGCTCTGTTGCTGTCCTCTGTTCCCTTCATTCCTCTTTGTCCCCTGACCCTCACCTCCAGGAACCTGTGCTGGTGCCAGTGATCTCAGCCCAGCCGCCCTCACCCTCCCATCTGGGGGGAATGCCCTCATTCCCCTCCCTGCCCATGGCCTTCTGCCAGCATAGCCCAGAGGCTGGGGCTGCCGCTGACCTGCGTGGCTGTGACGGCCTTTGGAGACAGATGTGGTGGCGACAGCTGATCAGAGAGGCCTCCTGTGCATGCTCAGATGAAGTTGGGGTGCCGGAGGGACAGAGGGATCAGGGAGAACGGGGGGGTCTCAGGACAGCGGGGAGACTTGGAGAGGAAAAAAGGGGACTCGGAGAAGTTGGGAGGACTCAGGATGGGGGGGCACAGAGAGGACGGGGGGGTGGGGGACTCGGAGAGGAAAGCAGGAACTCACTGGCTCTTTGCCATGGGTCTGGTTTGCTCTGAGCCTGATGCTCATATTCAAGAGTCCCTCAGTCCTGGCTGGACAGACATCCGCCCCGGCCCTCCCGCCATCCTTCCCTGGCTGTGCAGGCTTCCCTGAAGCTTTACCACCTTCTCTGAGGTGAGTTCCTTCAGAGGAGGAAGCACTTCGTGTTCCAGTCTGTGCTCCACGTGTAGGAAATATGACGCTGGGCATGGAAACGAGGTGCGTTACCAGGTGGCCACCTGAACGGACACCCCAGCTCTTGCTGGGTACCTCTGTGGTAGGAATTTCTCCTAATATGGCAATGCATTTAATTTTCACCCCGATTCTATGAGACAGGCATCGTAATTATCCCAACTTTGTAGATGAGAGTTTGTGCCATTTTCTGAGATGACCCGAAGGGCTGGATTTGCAGAATCAGTTTTCCGCCTCCGAGCCCCCACCCTTCCTGCAAGGGTCCCCACCATGCAGCACTGAGCTGTGCAGATAAAGGGGTCGTTTGAGACAAAGCCTGTCCTGCGCTGTCGGGAGAACCAAGCCACGAGGAGTTCTAAGGCCCAGCGAAGTTCCTCCCTCCTTCCTTGAAGAAAGGGCACAGGACCACCCGGACCTCTCTGATCCCACCAGCCTTTGTTCTGCCCCAGTGTGATGTGACTGATGTGACGGGCACGGTGTCACCTGCAGAGGTGTGTCTGTCACCTCCGGGGGATGCCTGGGTGAGGTCGTGGGGAGTCCGCGCTGCCATCCAGGATGCACTTGCTGGGAGGAGGCCTGCCTGACCTGGGAGGTGATTCCACCAGCTATGAGCTTTACACCATGGTGGGCGGGGACAGGGGGCAAAGGAACGCAGCATGAACCCTTCATGGTGCTATACCGTGTTGACGACGTGTAAACCGAAGGCATCAGCCACACCCCCAAACAACCCACAGTTTAGCAGGAGAGGAAAGCACATGCCCACGGTTTTAGGACATCCCGTGTGTAAAAACCACAGGCTCCTCACCAGTTGCAGGTCCCTGGGCCCCGGATCCCATCTGGGGTCAGGTCTGGGGAGCTGTGAGTTAATGAGCAGGTTGAGTGGTTCCATGGCACAGGCTTCTGGGTTCCGTGGCACAGGCTTCTGGGTTCTGTGGCACGGGCTTCTGGGTTCCGTGGCACGGGCTTTCGGACGACGAGGGGGCAAAACCGAGATGATCAAAGACCCGGTGGGTCACAGGACGCGGGCTTCCCGCCGCTGCACGCAGGGCCCTCGCCACACGCCGCGGAGGAGGTCCTGTTTTATTGATAACAGTGCCGATAGCACCTTTCTGTTACCTCTGTTATTATGACAGCCGGCTGCTTCAGGGACAAAGACCAGCACAGACTTTGCACCTTCCTCAGAGGCTCGTGGGGAACGGGATGGGCTTTAACAGACAGGAACAGCGGAACCCCACGTGGGTACCCCGTAGGTCCCCGCGGCGTGCTGCATCCAGAGGTGTGAATGAGATCTTGGCTCATCGCTAGGGGAACAGGGCAGCTCTGGTAGTGCCCCTGCCAGGTGAGGGGTGCGCATCACCCCAGGAATTTGGAGGCAAAGGGCCATCTCACTGGGCCTAGATTTATTTTGCAAGTAACTGCCTACCAGGGTGAATAATTCATCAGTTGTTGCTTTGCTCTGGCTCTAATGGGCTTGTTAAGCCATGGAGTCCAGGATTCCTTCCAGGGTCTCATCTGATGTGCAGTGTCCTCTCCTCTCACAGACTCCTGGCTCATTTGTGCCAGGGAAGGGATGGGTGGGGCTCACACCCGCAGCTGACTCAGACCTGTGGCAGGAGGAGGGGTGGGCCCCCCAGCACGAGGACCCCCTTGGAAGGTGACCTCCACCACATGTGTCCGAAGCTCTTTCTGGTGGCTGCTCAAACATTCTCCTCCCGTTACCAGCTCCGGCCCCACTCACTGTTCCCTCCTGCTTTAATTTTGCTCACGACCCTGACCGACCCTGACCGTCGGCATAAACCGTGGAAGTGCGGCCTCAGCTTCGCTTAGGGTCTGCCCTTTCCCAGCGGGCGGGACCAGTGGTTATTTCATCCATGGCTGAATCCAGGCATCCGGAGGGTGGACCCCAATAAACAGTGACACCCATACCCCTTCCCGTCTCCAGTTCTTCTGACTGGAGGGAGAAATCTGACAGGTTCCGGGGAGGAGCGGGTGCTGCCCCTCCTTCCTCTCACACTGGGCTGACGGTGAATTACTAGCAAGCTCCAGCACTTACAGGGAGGAGGTAGCTGATTAATAAGACTCAATTCTGGGTTTTCTTCTGATCATCTATTTTTTCCTGCATAAATCCTCTGAATGACATGTAGATAAATTCTTGAATGAAGAGCACCCCCCCCCGCTTGAGACAGGATTTCATCATCTCACCTATTTAACTAATTTATTAGTTACAATTACAACTCAAAATGGCACCAACTTCAGCATCATCAAAACTACATTTCAATTATTCATTGAGCCTTTAATTAAGAAGCCCCACTAAATTAATAAAAGCTTCAGTGTGAATGAAATGAAAAAGCCCGTGGAAAGTCTTGACCAACTTTTCTCCGTCTCAGGCACTAAGTTTCCTTCTACAAAAGGCCGCGGGCTCCCTCCCGATACGGGCAGGCTGTGGGGGTCCTGCGGCAGGTGGACACGCGTGTGTGAAGGGAGGCGGCCGGTCGTGCTCTCACCTCGGCAGCCAGGAAGGAATTCTAAGTCATCACTTGTGCGACGGCCGCAGATGCCCAGGGGGAGGATCCCAGTGGAATGGAGGTGGGCTGTGTGCAGCCTCGGGTGGGAGATAGTGTCACGTGTGTGCAGGAATCCGCCACCGTCTCCTTTTCGCACTGCCCAGAAGCTGCCTGTAAGCACAGGTTTCAGAAGCTGGAGGGAGGGAGCTGACCGTGCTGACGCCCGTCTGGGCCTCCTAGGACCTGGCAGTTCTCCCTGCAACTAACTCTGTCCTGCCCACAGCCGAGGCCCTTCTTAGATCCTCCTTTGCATCCCGTTCTGTTTCCTGCCGTGGGAGACGCGTCTCCTACCCAGGGTCAGTTTTCCCAGTGCTCAGCCTTAAATTCAGGGAGAGATGCAAATTAGGGTGAGGCAAGGGGCCTGTTCAATCTTGTCTCCTGCTGAAGGCTCCATGCCAGCCCCTCAGCTCAGGCAGCTCCTATCCCTGACTTCCCGACGGACAGAATCCATCCCGCTCTGCTCATCACCAAGAGCTTAATTCTCATGTGGCTGCTAAACTGCATGAGAGCTAAACTGACACCTCCCTTGTCCCCAAAGCTGCCACCTCCTCACCCTGCTGGGGAAGCCCGCCTGGGTGTGCACCAGATGAGACAAGGGCATAGCAAAGTGCCCACACAAGCAACCCCCAACAAGACGCCCCGACAGTGAAGAGAACACAGGCCGCTCTGCTCGCCTGTCCCCTGGAAGGTTGTGTCCACGTCTCGCTTAAAATGTCCCCACGTCATGAGCATGCTCTGCAGCTCTGCCAGTTTAGGCAGCCCAGCCCCCCATCGCCCTGAGGTCAGGCGGGGGCTGGAGTCATAGCCTGCGTTGGAGGGGTCCCCCTCTCAGGCCACCTCCCAGATCCAGGGGAAGGCACAGATAGGAGTCTGCTGTTTCCTTCCTTCCTTCCTTCCTTCCTTCCTTCCTTCCTTCCTTCCTTCCTTCCCTCCTTCCCTCCCTCCCTCCCTCCCTCCCTCCCTCCCTCCCTCTTTCCCTCCAGGGGAAGGCACAGATATGAGTCTGCTGTTTCCTTCCTTCCTTCCTTCCTTCCTTCCTTCCTTCCTTCCTTCCTTCCTTCCTTCCTTCCTTCCTTCCCTCCCTCCCTCCCTCCCTCCCTCCCTCCTTCCTTCCTTCCTTTTTTTTTTTGACTGAGTCTTGCTCTGTCATCCAGGCTGGAGTGCAGTGGCACGATCTCGGATTACTGAACCTCCACCTCCCAGGTTCAAGTGATTCTCCTGCCTCAGCCTCCTGAGTAGCTCAGATTACAGGCACCTGCCACCATGCCCGGCTAATTTTTGTATTTTTAGTAGAGACGAGGTTTTGCCAGGTTGGCCAGGCTGGTCTCGAACTCCTGACATGAAGTGATCCACCCACCTCGGTCTTCCAAAGTGCTGAGATGACAGGTGTGAGCCACCGTGCCCGGCCGAGTCTGCTGTTTTCAGAACCGGGTCCCCACTTGCAGGGAGATGCCACTGAGGGCACCACTGAAGAGATCTTGAAAGACTGAAGAACAAAAAATTGATGCGAGATTAATTCATTGCACTTTAGTGCTTGTCAGAACATTACTGAGATGGTCGCTGCCAATTAATAATGCATCTTTATGTAACATCATTTATTTTATTATCCTTAGCATTAGGGATTAGAGTACTGCAGTCAGCATATGTATTCAATTATTTATTAAAAACACAGACAAGAAATGAGACAATACAAGCAGCATTTACCATCCAAAAACAGTAGACAAGGATACTGGCCTAGATTACCTGGTTTCTGTGCAGAAAAGTGAAGTGTGTGCAGGTTCTCAAGGGGACACTGCTTGTTTGGGTTTTGTGTCAAAGGGTATTAAGAAACAAACATCCTGGGTTTTGTCTGTGTCTATTGATACCTCCCTGAAGCTACACTCACGTGATAATCTCCTGTTGTTTCTCTTTACATGCTAATAAAGGGATTACCTTAACCCGCCCAGGCCTAAGACCAGAAGGAGGGCAGTGCTGTACTTGTCTCCCCACTTTCCCCTCCCTTCCTCTCAGTCCCTCTCAATCAATTTCTCCCTCTCTGTGTGTCCTTCACACACACACACACACACACACACACACACACACACACACACACACACACCTGTACCTGATCATCTCCCGCTTTCTGGGGGAGAATCTCAGAATCTCAACTTGGAGACGCTCACCTGTCCCTGAATCTCCTCTAGGAAATTGTTTGCTGGAGTTGATTCTGCCGCTGCTCCCGTGCCTCCAGTGAGGTCCAAGCAGAAGCGTCATCGCGGGGATAAGATGATGAGGCAAGGCCTTCACATGGTCAGAGCAGGAGGAAGAGAGGAGAGGGGGAGTCACACACTTTTAAACAACCGGATCTTGCGAGAACTCACTCCCTATCATGAGAACAGCAAGGTGAAAGTCTGCCCCCGTGATCGAATCACCTCCCACCAGGCCTCTCGTCCAACATTGGCGATTACAGTTCGACATGAGATTTGGGTGGGGACACGAATCCCTCTTTACATGTTACAGGTTTTTACCTCTAACAGCATAAGTTAAACACAAAGAAATATCATCCATACGTTCAGCTGTTAGAGTGTTGGAGTCCCAGATTCCATCACTCTAACATCCACCAAGCTTCAGCAGACACCGTGGAGTACCTGCCACGGCCGAGGAAACACTCGTGAACACGCCATGAGCACCTGCTCTGTGTGGGCGCCGCGTCCCAGCGAATGCCTCCTGCCCAGGGCCCATGCCGTGCCCTCCTGGAGCGGGTCCCGGACAGACAGAAGTCTTCAACGCTGGGTCAGAGTCCCCGCGGACCACACGATCTCACACTCTGAGTTTTCTACTTTCATTACATAGCCCAGACTTCCTATGTGCTTCTACATCACATCACATGGACTGTAATTCAAATTTTTTTTTGTTGTTGTTGAGATAGAGTTTTGCTCTTGTCACCCAGACTAGAATGTGATGGCACGATCTGGGCTCACTGCAACCTCCACCTCTCTCCTGCCTTAGCCTCCCGAGTAGCTCCGATTACAGGCATCTGCCACCACGCCCAGCTAACCTTTTTTTTTTTTTTTTTTTTAGAAGAGACGGGTTTCACCGTGTTGACCAGGCTGGTCTTGAACTCCTGACCTCAGGTGATCCACCCACCTCAGCCTCCCAAAGTGCTGGGATTACAGGTGTGAGCCACCACGCCCGGCCAATGCAAAGCTCTTAGATGGAGTGTTTTCGTATTTTAAAAGATTTCTTCATGATATGGTTTGGATTTGTGTCCCCACCCAAATCTCATGTGGAACTGTAATCGCCAGTGTTGGACCAGAGGCCTGGTGGGAGGTGACTAGGTCATGGGGGCAGACTTCGACCTTGCTGTTTCACGGTAGGGAGTGAGTTCTCGCAAGACCCGGTTGTTTAAAAGTGTGTGACGCCCCCTCCCCTCTGTTCCTCCGGCTCTGGCTACGTGAAGAAGGCCTTGCCTGCTTCCCCTTCACTGCCCACCATGATTGAAGGTTTTCTGAGGCCTCCGTGGCCACGCTTCCTGTACAGCCTGCGGAACTGTGAGCCAATGAAACCTCTTTTCTATATAAGTTACCCAATCTCTCGTAGTTTTTTCCAGCAGTGTGAGATGGACTAATGCATTTCGTTTAATGATTTAAACCCTAGAGATGCATCCTTGAAGCTCTTTTACGTCCTTTTCCAGGTGAAATCAGAGAAGTGCAACTGGAACTAAGAGGAACTTTAGGCCCCATCTGGCCCTGTGCTCCCATTTTACAGGAGTGAGAACAGGGGGTCAAGGCATGAGCTTCTTCATTTATTCATTCACTCACTCGTTCATTCTGTGCAATGATTTTATTTTTGCTGTAGCCACTTTCTCTCCATTAATTTTTTTTTATCAAATAGCATAATTTTTATGGCTAATTATGTTCACTGACTGCCAATTCTTTATATTCAAGGTAGACATCTCAGCACAGTCTTGTGGTACATTCATTACTTTATTCTTTTACTTAACAAAATATTTTAACTTTTTATTATAAAAAATTTCAAAGATTTGAACTGCACCACCCCAGCTCAAACAACAACAACAACAACAACAACAAAGTGCCAACGTTGCTTCACCTATTTTTCCAGTTTTTTTTTCAGATATTTTAAAGCTTATGCTGGACATCATGTCATTTCACCTACAAATACTTGATTATGCATTTTTACTTAAATAATACAAAACACAATATCTATATGTATCTTTCTATCCGTCTATCTATCTATCCATCCATTCATGTGGTTCATTGATTGGAGACACTGATGTAATTTGACTTGCATGTCATATAAACCGCTCAATTGATCTGAGGCTCGATTTGATTCTAGTTCACTTTTTTTTTTTTTTGCAAGAATTCCTTGCAGGTGGCACCAGTGCTTGCTTCACAGCAGGAGGCCCATTAGGTCTTAATGACGTTAAGACTGGCAGGGTCAGACTTACCCTGCTCCCCGCCCCCAACCACCATTTCGCTTAATGAATGTGGAAAGCAGCCATTTGTGATGATTGAATCGATGAATTATGTCATGAAGGGCTGCAAAACGGTGACTTTCTAATTCTAACTTCACTTTTGAGTAATAGCTGGAAATTTTCTGTCAACAAAAATGTTCTTTCATCCATTTTTAGCTAAAAAAAGAAAGATAAGCATTTGAACCCGCTTTCGTTTCAGAGCCAAGAGTTGGTTCTATCCCCCTCCCATTTTGACCAACAGGGGGAGGCTTTATGAGCGTCAGGTGCACACACGGACCTTATGCCTTTGATGTGTTTCAATCTATGGCAGTTATTATTCTTTCTGACTTTCTTTTTGTTCTACACCAGGCTGGTGGGAACACTTTTCTTTACATGAGAGTTTAAAGTTTGCATCAAATTTAGAAAAAAAAAAAAAAAAGTCTGCCATGTCTTCACATATTTTTCTGTATCCTTTTTTTCTGGAACTTCGGTTACGGGCAAGTTAGATTGAAATTGTACTATGTGTAACTGAGGCTCTGTTAATTACGTTTGTTCTTTCTTTTCTCTCTATGCTTTGCTTTGGATAATTCCCGTGGCTATATTTTCAAGCTTGATTTTATTTGCTTCTGCTGTGTTTTATCTGCTCATAAGACCTGTAAGTGTATTAGTCACTGTGGATATTGTACTTTTTAGCGTTAGTTTTATTTATTTCTTCTTAACATTTCTCTCACATTATGTTTCTTTTTCTCTCACATTATGATCATGTGTTCTTTTAAATCCTTAAACACATTTATAATTTATAATAGCTGTTTTAACATTCTTGTCTGAAAATTCCAACATCTCTGTCATTTCTGGGTATTTTTCTGTTGACTGACTTTTCTTGGGGTTACAGGTCATATTTTTCTCCTACTAACATGGTGACTGATTCCTAATTAGATGCTTGACACTGTGATTGTTTTGGTGATGAGTTTTTGTGTTTTATTGTCTTCCTTTAAAGAGTTTGGAGTTTCGATTCGGTGACATTTATGTAACCTTCAGACCACACTGGTGTCTCCTGGGCTTTATCTGGAAACTCGAGAGCACAGGTCTGGGGCATTCTCTCCTGGGAGGCTGGTTTAGCTGCAGACTCTCTGGTTTATGCTGAGCACACAGTGTGTTCACCAGGTTCTCTCTATGTGGGCGGATGGAAACACCAGTGAGTCCCAGCCCGGTTTGGATTCCTGGGATTGTTGAACGTATGGATCCCAGGATCTCCGAGAATGGCCTGATGGAATTTTGCCTTCAGTCTGTCTACGTCCGCGTTGAGCCACAGACTCAGGGAGACCCGTGCCGATTCCTGGAGCCGTCTCTCTGCACAGATCCTTTCTCGATGTTGTTTTTCCCGCCAAGTTTTAGCCACCTCAACATCCCAGAACAGGGGTCTCTGTACCCTCAACTCAGTGGGACTTGTGTTCTGCCTGACTTTCCTCTGTGTGGTGAGGTTGGCTTCCAGGCAGAAGGCCGGGCAACGGCAGCCTCATCGCATTCATTCTCTTCTCCCAGGGATTCCTTCCATTCTTGGGCTACCTGTTAGTCAATATCTGAAGTCAATTGTTTTGTGTGTTTTTCTAGTTTCCAAGGTTTTTACAGTAGGAGGGAAAGTCTGGCACCATTGATGCTGTCTCAGTGAAACACGGAGTCTCGACAAGGTTTGTGTTGGGATTACTTAGCATAAAAACACATCAAGACGATATCAGATGGAAATTCAAGAGGAAATTTAAATAAATTATCAGTGGGAGATTGCAACATCTTTTAAAATCATTGATATATAAGTAGACAATTCAAAAGACTGCCATGTGAGCTTGTATTCGTAAGCTTGCTTCGTGGAGCCGTTCTTTCCACAGGTGTTTACAGCACGTTCTTTTGTGTGAGGTGCTCGTTTAGGAACCACGGCTGTAATAAATAGTGAATAAGTCAGGTCCTACCTCCTGTGTTCGTGCTACTCACTACATGGCAGGGGGGAAAGACAGACAAAAGTAAGCAAATGAAACAATAACGTAAATTACACACAAATTCTCCATCTCAAGGAAACAATGTTTTACATCTCCCTGGCCGGATAAAACACGGGAAAACGAATACTAAAAAGGCTCGAAGAAAATCTCAGTTCCACCAGGAAGACATTTTACGGACCAAACTCTAACCCCAATGGAATAAAGTTTGACGTTAATAGAAAAAATAAATGTTGGGGAGAAAAGGCTGTTTTCCTGAAAAGTGTACTTCATTTCTTACTGGTTAAATTGAAGAAATAAAGCAAAAATTCTAAATTATAGTTTATCTTAGAAAAATCCTGGGTGCCTCATGCCTGTAACCCCAGCACTCTGGGAGGCCGAGACGGGCGGATCACGAGGTCAAGAGATCGCGACCATCCTGGCTAACACGGTGAAACCCCGTCTCTACTAAAAATACAAAAACAAAACTAGCCGGGCGTGGTGGCGGCGCCTGTAGTCCCAGCTACTCGGGAGTCTGGGGTGGGAGAATGATGTGAACCTGGGAGGCGGAGCTTGCAGTGAGCTGAGGATTGCACCACTGCACTCCAGCCTGGGCGGCAGAGCGAGACTCTGTCTTAAAAAAAAAAGAAAAGAAAAGAAAAGAAAAATCCTGAATGCAGCGTGCAGCGTGCAGCCCTCGGCAGCTGCAGAGACGCTTGGTTGGTGGGCACAGGAAGGGCGGGGGACTCAGCCCACCCACTGCTCAGCTCAGCTTGGCCCTGCACCAACTCCCTCCCAGGCCTTTCTCCCTGGGGGAGGAGCAGAACCAGCAGAGTCCCCAAAGCTGAGTCCTCCTGACTCCAGTGCGGGGCAGGAGCTGCCCTCCTCCACACCCGCGCCTGCCCCAAACCAGCTCCGGTTGCAGACGGTCCCTCTGCTGACTTTTAGAAATGAGCCTGTTCATGTCACCCCCTGTGCTGGGGACCGATTGACGGGGCCCCATTGTCAACAGCCCTGGCCCGTCCGGCCTCAGACACTCACAGTGACAGAAGTTCAGGCCAAGGAGCATTTGCCACTGACGGTGAGGGGAGCACGAGGGTCCAGCTCCCACACATTGTAGGAGAACCTGCACTTAGGGGGAGATACCAAACTTTCCACACTTCAGCGTTTAACATGGAAGACGAAATTAGGTGAACTAAGTATTCAATTCATAAACTAGAAATAGAATAACAAAGTAAAAGTAAAGAAATTGGGATTCCTGAGTAAAGAAGAAAATCCTAGATTACAAGAGATGTATTAAGTGGCTTTATAAATAAATTAAATAACTCTTTCTTTTAAAAAACTAATAAAATAGATAAATGTCTAGCAAATCTAGTCAAGAAAAAAATAAGAATGTGACCACATACATTTTATGGATTTTAAGAGCGGATTATAACTACACAAAGTGGGTACTCAATAAACATTTGTAGGATTAATGAAAATATATTTAAAATGGAATTCTCTGTACAACTGTATAGTAACAAATTTGAAATCTGGATGAAATGGCTTATAGTCTAGGAAAACATGAATCACCAATATTGACTCAGAAAGAAATGTTTACTCCATGTCAGTGAGATAGCTGGGCAGGAGATGAGCTTACAAAAATCAATAGTTTTTCTTATGCTAGAAATAAGTACCTAGGACTGGAAATGAGGACAAATACATTGTGCACAGCATTGGCAGAAACTATAAAATGCTCAGGAATCTATCTTGAAACTAAAGGTGCAAGACGATATAAGGCTAGGGTTAGACTAATCTTGTACAATATTTATATTATAGTCTTATATAGAATAAGGCTATATGGAAAGTCTTAATAAGGGACATAAAACAAGATCTGAAGTCACAGAGAGATAGCTCGTCCTTATAGGGAAATGCCTAATCTCCCAAGACAGCAATTCTTCCAATCTTGATGCAAAAGTTTAATGTGATTCCAGTGAGATTACCAGGCGTCTTATTTAACGAACTGAAAGTTCATAGGGAAGAATAAATTCCCAAGAATAGTCAAACAAACTCTAAAAAAGAACGGCAATTGTAAAATTGTCTGATGTGAAAATGATAGCTTATTTGCAAGGCACTTTAATCAAATCAATATGGTACTGGCCCAGGAATGGAAAAGCGAATCAGGGCATGGAGAAGCAGAACCTAATCTATGAGGTCTGATTTGTGATAAGAATGGCATCCAGTTCAGGGGAAGGGAACGGTTTCCCTCGTGAGTCGGCCTGCACAGAGATGCCCATCAGGATGGAAATGAGTCAGTCCTCAACATCAAACCAGCGACAAACACAAACGCCAGGTGAATCGAAGGCTTAAACAATCATAATAATAACAATAATGATATTTACATCCAGAACCTTAGAGGTTTTGCAGGCAATCTGCAAATGAGGAAATGATTTTTTTCTTTTTTCTTTTTTTTTTTGAGACAGAGTCTCACTCTGTCACCCAGGCTGGAGTTCAGAGGTGTGATCTTGGCTCCCTGCACCCTCCACCTCCTGGGTTCAACCAATTCTCCTGCCTCAGCCTCCCAAGTAGCTGGGATTACCGGTGCCACCACCATGCCTGGCTACTTTTTGTATTTTTAGTAGAGATGGGATTTCGCCATGTTGGCCAGGCTGGTCTCGAACTCCTGACTTCAGGTGATCTTCCCACCTCAGCCTCCCAAAGTGCTAAGGTTACAGGTGTGAGCCACCACGCCCAGTCCGGAAATGATTTTTAATAAGGGATTTAGAAGCCATAAAATAAAGTCATTTGTGCTCAAATTAAAGTATTTTCATGGCAAAAAAAGATACTTTATATCAAGCCAATATAACAGTAATATATTGGTAAAATATTTTTTTAACGTAAATGACATTACATGTGTGATATTATTATTTGTAACATCCCAGAAACATGTATTATTAGAAAGCTGACAAAGAATAAAAGCAACAGATTAACAAATGTCTGAAAGAGATGTCCCAACACACAGCTGCTTAAAGATTTGCCAGTGAAAGAAACCATATGTTTTATCACCCTCAGACTAAAGAAAACACAAGGAAGCATAACATCTCTTGTTGGCAGGAAAAATGGCACCGTTTTTAATATTCATGCAAATTTAAGTTGTTACGGCATTTTGGAAAGCAGTCTGGAAATGACGCCCATGCCCTCTGATACTCTTTGGTGCCACCATCCCAGTCCCTTTTGTGTGTATTTGTAGTGGGCGGAGGGAGTGGTAATGCAAAAATATGTTTCCACCAATCACCCTGCAATCAGGCCTTGGGAATCCACCACATAGGAATAAAATGCCAATTGGAAACCACAAGTGATGTATGTGGATGTTTCTGGAAGCACGTGTGTGTGTGTGTGTGTGTCTGTATGTGTGTGTGTGTGGCGGCAAAACAAAACAAACAACAGAGGCGTCCAGCCAGAGCAGCCCAGGAAACAGCACGGACACCCGTGATGGACGGGGTGGGACCTGGGCTCAGCCTCCGCCGTCCCTCCAGGCACCTCCCTCTCCTTTGGTTCTCACGGGTGAAGTCAGAGGAAAGGTGTTTGGAAATCCCACCTTCCCCTGATGTCTGTTCATTCCTCACACCTGCTGCACTGGTTTTCACCAAGACCAACGATGACCACCTGAGGGGACCTGGCTTCCGTCCTCCTTCCGCAACCGGGGCCTGCGGGTTTCCTGCTGTTTGGAGGCCTCTCCCGCGTGGCCGGTTTGCAGGTGAGCACGTCCACACATTTCCCTCCCGCGTCCTGGGCGCCTTTCCTCGGCGTCACCTGCATTTCCTCTTCGTCCACCTTCTCTTTTGAATCTCAGCAGGAGACACATAGAACGGAGAGGCCCGTGGAAGCTGCTTGGCTTATGTTTTGTTTGCTACCTTGAAACATTTCACAACCGGCTTCTCCTGAATAAGCTGGAGGACTTGGCTGTCTTCCACCCGCGTTCCCACAGGGATGCAGGACTGAAGCTGAGCTGCGGCCACTCCTCTGGTCAGGGGCATTCGGGTCCCCTGGCTCCCGGGCGCGGGGCCATCTCACGGCCTCCTTCCTTGCCAAGCCCTGCAGGACCCTTCTCTGCTGTTTCCTCCGAGTGTTTACTGCTCCCTCTGAGACAAAACGTCCTCTGTGGCAACACAGGGCCTGGTTTCTGTGTCTCCGACTGACCCCGAGGGGATTCAAGAAGTTTCCTGTGTCCTAGGGACTCAGAAGCTCCGATTGTAAACCTGTTAACCCTGTGATTGGATATTGACGCTTCAACCACTGAAAACAGCCAGGGGCTTCCCTTGCTGTTCTCCACCTGGGAGTGACCCTGCCCCCCTCCCTCTTCGCCACCACCTGAGGGTTTCCATAACTGCCCATTCCACCCCAGTTCCTCCCCCAGGGTCTTCAGCCCCTGGCCTGGAATCAGGCCTCTTTCATGGTGAGATTTTGAACAACCCAAGCCAAGTGTGGTCTGCCCACCCCGATTCTCCACGTCTCTGGGGGTGGCTGATCACGCTGTCCCTTTATCAGGGACTGTTTCTGATGGTCCCATGGGAAGAACCAGGCAGCCACAGAAATCTCCCAAAATGCTGCAGATTTTAACCCAGAGGGAGGCCACCTCTTCGCTCTTATTCTGGAAGCTCTAGGAGAGGAAACTGGGGTTGGCGACACCTGGTCCCAATTTCAGATGAAATTCTGGGATCGGAACCTGGGGTGGGTGAACACCTGGGTCCCACATCTCAGATGACGTTTTGGGACAGGAGCCTGGGCTTGGTGAATGCCTCCTCTCATGTCTTAGATGAAGTTCTGCCATTGGAACCTGGGGTTGGTGAACACCTGGGTCCCACATCTCAGATCAAGTTCTGGGATTGGAACCTGGGGTTGGTGAACACCTGGGTCCCACATCTCAGATCAAGTTCTGGGATTGGAACCTGGGGTTGGCGAACACCTGGGTCCCACGTCTCAGATGAAGTTCTGGGATTGGAACCTGGAGTTGGTGAACCTCTGGGTCCCACGTCTCAGATGAAGTTCTGGGATTGGAACCTGGAGTTGGTGAACACCTGGGTCCCACGTCTCAGATCAAGTTCTGGGATTGGAACCCGGAGTTGGTGAACCTCTAGGTCCCACGTCTCAGATGAAGTTCTGCCATTGGAACCTGGAGTTGGTGAACCCCTGGTCTTTCGTCTGCTAGAAACACAGGGAAACTAGAACCCAGCCTGTAGGAGAGATACTGAAATACAACGGGGACACCTGCCATCCTGCCACAATCAAGTCCTTCGTTCCGGCTTTCCCAAGGCATAGCCCCTTCCTGTCCACGTTTTCTGTTATTCAGCTGCTTCTCCTGTTGCGGGGAGGTGGTGTCATTTCTGTCCTTCACAAGCAGGGCTTTCTGGCTGCCGCGCTCCTCAGGCTCATTTGGAACTCTCCCCTGCACTGCCAGCCTTTGTTGCTTGGTGGAGCTACCGTTTATCACACTGTTTCCAGAGGAAAACATCTTTCAAGTACCAAGTACATCTCACAAATAAACCTAGAGCATGACTTGTGTGGTTTATAGGTGGAATTACACCGATGATCAGGAAGTTGCCTTAGAAACAAAATGTTAAAAACAATGAAAAATAAAATAGAAACACTATGTTGCATTTGGAGTTTGGTGATTTGCATATTTATGAAGTTCTGCAATTTGAAAAAATATTTCTCTTCTTTCCTGGGTGTCTGTTTGGAATACATTGTCATGTGTCAAAATCAAGGCAATCAGAACCAAGGCTGCCAGCTTGTGACAGCCATTCTCGATGGCCTCGGTTACAATGCTGAGATGACTTATTATTCATAGATTCATCTAAGGATAAGATTGGAAATAATTTATCTAGTATCCGTGTGTGAATTGCATTTATTTTAAAGGTTGTTGCATAGGAGGCTTAAACATACCCAGCAAATTATGCCGGCGGAAGTTTTCTTCAAATCTTTCTAAATCCAGAATGCTTGTCTGTTTAAATCTCTTGGACTGGTTTTTCTTTTAATCACTCCAATATTTGGAGACTCTTCCTCGTGTCTAGAGAGTGTGGCCTCACCCATCCATGGATTCAGGTTCCTCCTCCTTTTCCCTCCACTGACCCGCACATTCCCACGGAGAAGCACGAGGAGGAAACACTCCAGCCAGTGGAGAGATGACAGGTTTTACTCTCAAAACGAGAAAATGAAGACAGACGGCTTTGGAGGTCCAAGATGTTGCAGTGAAGAGTTTCTGTGTTTTCAGCAGTGCTTCCTCTGCGGCGATCTCTTTCCCCCACTGCGCCCAGCACACGTGTGAACAAAGCCAGGGTTCCTGTCCTCTCTCTGGGAGAGACTAGGTCCTCTCTCTGGGAGAGACAGAAGACGGGCAGGAACCAGACGATTTCCATTCGTCACCGATGACTAAGGGAATGCAAACCAAGGCCACCCAGTCCCTTTGACGAAACCTCTAAGCTCACTTGAGCAATCGCACCACAGTGAGGGGAAGAGCAAAGTTCAAGCCAACGGTCAAGCTCATTTTCCTGATGGCTGTGGAGGGCGGATGGGCCAGGGCTTGTTCTACATGACCCTATTTTGCAGGGAGTTGGCCATGAGCTGTTTGTCTCTCCAGGAGGAATGCTTTCTTGGCAGGGGAAGTCGAAGAAGGAGGTATTCAGGGTTGGAGAAGGAGCACGCCAAGACCTGGAGGTTAGCTCAGGGAGACAGTGGCCCTAAGTTGGCTATAATGTCCCAGGGACAGCAAGCCGGCTGTAGAACCTGGAGATATGCTGACGTCACTCAGCGGTCCCCTTCCTGATGGAGGACGGTATCTGGGACCCTTTGAGCTCAGGGCTGCTCACCTGTCCAGGATTCTGTCCTCACACTGAGGCATCACTGGTTCTGTGCCGCCATTCACTGAACTGGTGCTTTCTCATGCCTTCCTGCAGGCCGCTCCTTCCACCCAGAACGCCCCGTTCCAGGCAGGCCTCTTTCTCAGCTCTGGCTTCTCTCTTCTCTCTTCCCAGAGCCTTTCCTGACCCCACTCGCTCACCCCACACCCACCAGTGATGCGGGAGGCTGGGGTGCTTTGCATTCTGGGCACGACTTTGTGCCTCTGTCACAAAGCTCGTCATATCACACATGAGAGAGCAAGGGCTGGAGCTGGGGCAGTGCTGGGCTCAGGGATCAGGGGTCGTGGAGCTGCCCCGTTCAGGAGGGTTGCAGGGGCTTGCCTGCCAGGTACGTGGTTGTACCACCGTGAAGCGATAAGACCTGTGGGGGGCTGTGGACACCTGCAGAGACTCTCCATATGTCCCTTCCTCCTTCTATTGTAACTTTTGATATTCGCAGGGCTGCTTTCATTTCCGCACGAGTTAATCACGAAATAACAGAACACAGCTTTGAAACGGTAGGCCCCTCTGCCTGCTGGCAAAAGCAGCCTCTCTGCTAAGCCTCTGCTAAGCAGCTTCTCTGCTAAGCCGCAGAAAAGTAGAGGCTGTTCGGTCTCGTGCAACCGCCCCAGAACCGAGGAAGTTGAACTCTGGAGCCCGCAGTTCCACCCCTTACTGTATCAGCCAGGATTCAGCTACAGGCAACAGAAATCACTTGTTATTTCCATGGGGACAGAATGTAAAACAGTGTCCAAGGATTACAGAAGCAGAGGGGCTGGAAGATGGGGGGCTCTAAGCCCTCCACCAGTGATTTCCAGAACAATCCAGAGAGGCCCACCAGTCAGGAAACATGGCACACTGGAAGCCCGTTGTGAACTTGCCGGCTCCAGAAGCCGCGCTTCCTTCGCTGGTTCGGGCAGTAGAGGCTCTGAGACGAGGCTACTGACCACAGCTGCAAGCTCCATCCCCTCACTGCGTCAGCGGAGACCCAGACCAGCCGGGACACCGTGGGCCAAGCCCTGGCCCTGGACATGCCCAAAGCCAGAGGCTGATATGGAAACTGCTGAGGCCACAGCAAGAATGCCAGCCAGCAGAATCCAGTTTCTTTCCACCTCTCACCGCCCCAGCACACAGAGCAAGGTGGGAGCGTCATGCCGGCTGCAGAGAACTCCCACCTGCCCCAGCACACGGAGGAGCAAGGGCGGAGCACCACATCCGGTGCAGAGAACACACATGTGCGATTCCTGGCACCCCGGCCTCTGAAGTTAGGAAGGCCCATGAGAAGGAGAAGGGAGCCAGACAAAGGCCAACCTCTACAACTGCCTTAAAAATATGTGTGCCCAATAGCAAAGACTTGGAACCAACCCAAATGCCCATCAATGATAGACTGGATTAAGAAAATGTGGCACATATACACCATGGAATACCATGCAGCCATGAAAAAGGATGAGTTCGTGTCCTTTGTAGCGACATGGATGAAACTGGAAACCATCATTCTGAGCAAACTATCGCAAGGACAGAAAACCAAACACCGCATGTTCTCACTGATAGGTGGGAATTGAATAATGAGAACACTTGGACGCAGGAAGGGGAACATCACACACTGGGGCCTATTGGGGGCTGGGGAGCTGGGGGAGGGATAGCATTAGGAGATATACCTAATGTCAATGGCAAGTTAATGGGTGCGGCACACCAACATGGCACATGTATACATATGTAACAAACCTGCACGTTGTGCACATGTACCCTAGAACTTGAAGTGTGTGTGTATATATATATATATATATATATATATACACACACACACAAAATACATGTGCCCTGACAGTGGCCCTTAAGCTCCTGTTTGTCTTCTGATGACAGACAGATTTAGAAGCTTGCTTTGTTTAAGCCAAATGTAAAGGGTCGTCCCTTCTCTCTTTTCCTGTACACATGGCAGTTAGGAAAAAGAAAACCAACGATTTAGTTTGATTTCTTGCATAATGAAATAATGTAATCCACTGATTTCATGTCAGTTGACACAGAGGTGCAGCACAGAAGCAGAGACACAGACCAGTGGGCGCGGCAGCCGCACTGCACCACCGAGTCCCTCGGTGAGGGGTGTGAAGGGGAGGCTGGCTGGGGAACGGGTTTTGGAGAATTGGTGAACTCTTGAAAAAGCAGCAGAAATGGTTCCTTCAGACCAGATCAAAATTAAATTCTAGATGTTCTAGATGGGGGTGGAGGAAAAACAAAGGAAGCTCCCCAACAATGTCAGAAGCTGAGGAGGATGAGGAGAAACTGGCCCCTGGCTCGTGGCTGGAAGGGGTGTGACGTGGGGCCACCCTGGGGAAGACGGGTTGGCCGTCTCCCCGTAAAGGTAAACGGACACTCCCTGTCCAGGCAGCCGCCCCCGGTGGGCATTTACCCAAGTGAGCTGAAGACTGATATTCACCCAGAAACCTGTGTGTGGGGTTTTAGAGCTGCTTTATCCCTAATTGCCCCAAACCAGACAACCAAGATGTTCTTTAGCAGGAGCAGGAGAGACGAGCTGTGAGCATTCGTAGAGAGGACCCTGACCCAGTGGGAAGAGACGCAGACGATGATTCATGCGGCCGGAGGAGGATTCACATGGACAGAGGGGTCCCAGAGGCATTTTTTTTTTTTTTTTTTTTTTTGAGATGGAATCTCGCTCTTTCTCCCAGGCTGGAGTGCAGTGGTGCGATCTCGGCTCACTGCAACGTCCACCTCCCGGGTTCAAGCGATTCTCCTGCCTCAGCCTCCCAAGTAGCTGGGATTACAGGTGCCACCACCACACCCGGCTAATTTTCTTGTATTTTTAGTAGAGACGGGGTTTCACTATGTTGGTCAGGCTGGTCTTGAACTCCTGACCTTGTGTTCTGCCTGCCTCAGCCTCCCAAAGTGCTGGGATTACAGGTGTGAGCCAGCGTGCCCGGCCCTGAGGCATTTTGCTGATTGGCAAAGCCAGGCCCCAAGGCTCCGTATTGTGGGATCCCATTTCTATGTCTTTCTGGAAAAGGCACAATTGTGGAACAGAAAACAGATCCATAATCACTGGGGTTTAGGGTTAGGGGTGGGATTGGCAAAAAGGGGACACAGAAGTTAAGTTGGAGGGTGGCAGAGTGGCCTCGGGGACACTGGCAGTGACTACCCGATTCTGTGCTTCGATCAAAGCCCATGGAATAAAGTGAACTTTATGAAAATGGGAACGATCCAGCAGCCGATGTGGGGTCCTGGGAGGAAAAGCAAACAGGCACCTCAATCTGACGGCATTAAAGAGGCGCGGCACACCTTGCTGGGGGCAGGGTGGGGAGTGGGGCTCATCTGAGCAATTTCAGCAAAGAGGTTTTTGACTCAAGACAAAGGAACTGGTCTCAGTGCTGGCTCCAGGCGGTAAGTTTGTCTCTCAGGGTTGCAGCCGAGCAACTATGTAGCCACTCACATGTTTACCCGGCTGGAATAAACCAGTGAATAAACAGTAGAAGGCAGGGATCAGATTTCTCACTGTCAGAAGAAAAGTTGCACCTAAGCAAAGGCGAATGGTCTCTGGGGCTGTATTTTATTCAGAGACCTCAGAAAAATAACACACATGCATGTAGGCAAGCACGTGCACACACACTCACACACACACACACACATGAATGTGAATGACAAACGCGTCCCCAGCTCGGTCCCTGAGATGGCTGAGATGCAGTGACACCCTGGAAGCAATGAGCATGTCTTGTGTCCCCACCTTGGTTTCTAACAGTTCCCTGATACGGGGAAGCTCTGACCTTGGTTTCTAACCGTTTCTTAATACAGGGAACCAAAGTTACTTGGGTGAGTGGGTGACCCTAGGGATGGGGCAGGAGAAATACAAGATGAGCCCAGGGCATCTTACAGCACCACAAAACCAGGAAATGCCACAAAGAGGATCACATGCACCTGCCGTGATGTCAACACATGATTTCATAAGTAAACACATAGCGAAGGGTCCACCAACATTCCGTGTGTAAGAATTTTGAGTAATAGCCAGGTGCGGTGGCTCGAGCCTGTAATCCCAGCACTTTGAGAGGCTGAGGTGGGCGGATCACCTGAGGTCGGGAGTTCGAGACCAGCTTGACCAACATGGTGAAACCCTGCCTCTACTACAAATACAAAAAACATTAGCCGGCCGTGGTGGCAGACGCCTGTAATCTCAGCTACTTGGGAGACTGAGGCGGGAGAATCACTCGAACCTGGGAGGCGGACGTTGCAGTGATCCGAGATGGCACCATTGCCCTTCAGCCTGGGCAAGGAGAGTCAAACTCCGTCTCAAAAAAAATAAACAAAACTAATAACAATTTTGAAGAATAAAAGGAAAAGGTTGGAGGGAGGGAGAGAACCACCCCAATAACACCACAGTCTTAATTGCTGCAGGAATGACCCGAAGGGCAGGGGCCTTGGAGGAGAAACGGCATTTGCACGGCCTCGGAGCGTGTCACCCAAAGCCTGCACTCGTGACTGGTGGTTGTACCTTCTGTCCACAAACTCTCTCATGCCCCTCCTTTCCGGAGGTGGGGCTTAACTCTCCTACCCTGGAGTGTGGGTTGGACTCGTGACTCACTTCTAACAACAGAGCAGGAAGGAGCAAAACCGTCCGTGCCGCAGAGAGCTGGCAGACAACAGCCTGGCCGGGGACAGAGCTGGCGCGCCCGGCACGCGTGTGGTGACACGCAGCCCCTGCGTGACGGGAGACGGAGCCCACCGCCCCTCCGGGGGTCTCTTCCTCCAAACCCACCGTGTTGGTCTCACCACGAGAAAGCCCTAGATAATACAAGTTTCTATAAAATCCGTGACCAGAATCCAATCTTGACAATTTCTCAGTCTTTTGTTTCATGGAAAATTTCTCTGTCTTTTTTTCTGTTTCTTGGCCAGCTTTTCAATCTTTCTGTTAAAACAATCACCTCCCGTTGTCAGAGTTTGGAGGATGTGGTCCGGAGACCTGGTGACCACACGCAGCGTGATATCCTGGGACAGAAGGAGGACGTTGAGGGAAAACTAAGTCCAAATCAGGTCTTTCGTTCAGTCTGTTGTGTGGTGTCACCGTTAATTTCCCGGAGCTACAGACAACTTACTAAGCACATTGATGTGAGCTGCGTTAGCAGAAGGGGAGCAGGTGACAGGCACGTGGACGCTGCTGTGGCATCTCTTCAGTTCTTCCGTACATCTAAAATTATTTCAAGATACAAAGCAAAGCAAATAATACTTCCGAGCCTCTATTTCAGTGATCTATATTTGCAGCATTAATGAGCTAGAAGAAAAATAACACAAAAAAGTCCAGCCAATTGAGCGTCGGGGACTCTCTTGGGGCCTTCTGGAGTGTGGTGGAGAATGGAGCGTGACTGAAGGCCGAGCCCCCTCACAGCTGAGCTGCTTTGGACCCGGGGCCCTGAAGCCCCCGATACACCGGCCGCACCTCTCCAGGCCACAGCCTCAGTCCCACCTGGGCTCCATCTATGGGCTCAGGGGTCACCCAGGCCAGGCGCATCCGGGTTCACTGGGGCCTTACCTTATAGTACACGGCCACCATAGCCGAGGGAACCCACGCCTGGGAGGATGGATTTCCAGGCTGGAAGCCTCCGGCAATGACGACCATGTGGCAAGTCCCCTTCTGTGTGGCTGCCTTTCCCTGTGATGGCTCTGGCCATGCCACCGACAAACACCTCTGGGTCTCGGCTGCCACCACAGGCTCCTGCGGCACCGCCCACCTGGAGGCACCACCCCAGAGACACAAGCCTCGTTCTTCCGAAGAGCCGTAGCCTACGCCTTTGTTTTATTCCACAGGGTCATTACAGGGAACCAAATCTGTATTGGAGCAAGGTCTGCTTTGGGGCCCAATGTCCCCCCGGTTTGTCGGACAGCTGTGCTTCCATGTCACTGCCTCTTCCACCCTAAAATCTCAGCCGAGGAGGCCCAGGAGGACACTCAGAATATGCAGAGGGGGAGATGGGGACGAGGAGTCACCAGCAAACCAAATAAACCCTGACCTGGAGGCGAACGTTCTAAACACGGGGTGGGGAGTCACCGGGGTGGGGTTTCCTTCACAAGCAGCCTTCGAAATCAGAAGAGATTCCTTCCCTGCTTATACCAGGGGAACTAAGAATCAGCCCACAGGCAGTGGATTGGCCAAAGTGACCTTTCAGGATGCTGGCCCTGTGCCTCTAACGTCTCCCAAAGAGCTGATGAAGCCGAGCCACTTGCCGTTATGTGTTGAAAATGGTGTGAGACCCCACACGATCATCCCTGAACCTATAATGCTGATGCTGTAATGTAAAAGGAGTATTTTCCCCCTTGAGATAAAATGCCATCAGATGCCATCTGTGCTGCCTGTAATTTTAGCCATAAATCCTCGTTGTATTTATCGGAGATTTGTTTTTCAAGATGGCTAATTTTAGTCTCCAATTCAACCGCACACTAATTTTCCTGTTTCTTTCTTGCTGAGAAATCTGATATAACAGCTCCTCATAGAAAGGGCTTGGCAGGTTCCCAAAGCCCAGCAGCCTCATTTACTTAGAGAGAGGTTATTTTTTCTTTCTTCCTCTCTCCCCTCTCCCTCCTTGTTTTGGCAGCGCAGTTAGAATTCAGAAGAGTTGAAATAAAAACAGGATTGCCCTTGTAGAGACAAGCGAGGATGAGCCGGGTGGGCTGGGCATCGAGGCGAGGGGTCAGCCTGCTCCAGGCAGGGCGAGGGTGTCCCTGGACTTGGGGCCGCTACGGGGGCGTCCCTATCTGGGAGCGCAAGGAAATAGAACAGCAACAGGAGGGGCCTCCGAGCCCAGCACCGCGACATTCCCTGGGCACCGCGTTACGCTGTGGAAAACATTTGGAAAGCTTCCTTCATTTTTCTGAAATAGCTGAAGTGATGCAGAAGGTTGGCTGAAAGTCTAAATCTAATTACAATAGATAATCTGGAACGGCCCGTCAATGGGGAAGGAATTGTGGGATGGAAGCTTTTTAAAAAGAGGCACTTAGCCATAAAATCTGCATATACCAGTAAATTTCATCTACAGCAACCAAAATGTGCATCTTCCGTCCTGTTTCCAAAACCTCTGAGTTCTCTTGGGAAACACCGTGACTTGGGTGGAAAATTTTCGGACTGGAGGTGCACAGAAGGGCGTTCTGGCAGTGGGATGTGCCTTCCTCCAAGGCCTGAGAAGGAGCCCGCCTTCCCACGTCGCCAGGGACAAGATTCCCCCACACAGGGGTGGATGCAGGGGAGGGAGATGCCCTGGAGCATCTTAGAAAGCTCAGAGCTCAGAAAACAGATGACTGGGCTGAGGATTCTTTTAGATGCTGGCTTATGTTGGAATGTGATTACTGGGGGGAAAAATCCACTTTACCATTAGGTGAAAGCTAAATACAGCTACAATTGCTGACAGCATCATCACAGCAAAACTGCTCCACAAATATTCTTGCTCTTACCATGTTACAGACAGGGATTAGAGAGGCTAAAAGCCTGTCCCAAGCTACCTGCAAGTGTGGGGCAGACCTCGACTCTGCTGTCAGCCTGCAGAGCCCAAACTCGTGCCCCCTGTCCCCAGGGGATCCCCTGAGCCTTACACACTGCCAGGCACACAATAGGTTCTCAAGAACCATCTAGTGCACATTTTAATGAAAATTGATTATATATTTTTTCTCTTCAGTAGAGGCATCTTATGATATCCTGATTCAATCAGAAGTCATCCGAAGCGTCATTTCCTGTGAAGTGAACAGAAATCACATACGGACATTGGTGGACACATTGAGAAGCCGGCACCTCCTGAGAACTGAGAATAGGGCTGTGCTCTCCCCTCCCTCTCTCTGTCCCTTCTTCCCTTTGCTTCCTCCCTCTCCCGAATCCCTTCCGTCTGTCCTTCCATCTTTCCATAGGCAGACAAGGAGATGTCACACAGTCTGTGTCCTGGCAAGGAGTATAGAGGGAGGGAGGGAATTTATTACAGGTATTAACATCTGCAAATGCTAGTTTGCGGGATACATGATGTTGAAGGAGGAAAAATGAAAAGTGCAGATCCCCACGCTGCAGTGTGTGTTACACAGTTGGTCTCATTGCCGGGCAAGGCTTCACCGGATGGCCAGTGAGGAAGGCCGGTGCACATCCGCAGTGAGGGCAGAGAAGCTCTCCAAGACGAAGACACCGACATGGCAATGAAGTCATCCATCCGCAGCCCTCAGTCCAATGCATCAGACCCAGAGGCTGGAGGAGCCTTTCAAAAAGACAACATAACCCCCTGCACACAGCATAACTCATGGTGCAGGGCCAGGAGACACGGCACCTGCTCCTCAAGAGGCTCCCGCCCAAGTCCAGTTGGTCAGCGATGGTGGAGAGAAATGGCCCTTGGCCAGCTGCTCCTTGACCTCTGTGTCCCATTCCTGAACTGCCTGTGATTCTAAAATCCACCCCGCAGTTGTCATCTCAGGGAACTGACGTCTGACTGTGAATCCTGGACTCTGACTTGGCTCCAAATAGTCCCTGCATATGGGCTGTTCTGCAGAAAGGCGAGAGCTTCATGCCATCCAGAAACACGGCGTTACCTGTCTTGAAGAGCTGGCAGGTGCACACACGAAGCTAGGGTGGAAGGAGCGTTTAAGTGCTCTCCCATTGCAGACAGTCAGCCCGGGGTCAGGGTGCGTGGGGCTGACCAGGTCTCCTGGCCAGGGTCATCCCGTGCCCTGTGCGTCCCGTGTGGTTGCATCCCTCAGCGGCAGTGATGTCAGTGCCTGGGTGGGTCTGTCCATTTGTAAGGGTGGGATGGACACCCCTGCAGAGGCTGGGGGCCACATACTCAACACTGAGGCACAAAGCGTGGAGACACTAAATACACACAAGACTCACACAGACAACACTGAGACAGAAAACACGGAGACACAATATGGACACACAATGCTGACACAATACAGACACACAACACTAACACACACCACAGTCACACAAACACATCACACTCACACAACAGGGACATGGAAGCAACACCGACTCACACACACAATGTGGAGATACACAGCACTGAGACACACACAACACAGACACAACACTAACACATGTCACACCCACATGACAGGACACACACATACAACACTGACCCACCCACAGTGTGGACACACACAGCAAGACCTGAGACACACACAACATGGACACACACAAGCGGGCTCATGCAAACAACACTGACACGTACACACCCTGCTGACACACGCCACAGAGACACACATTGCTTGCACTCACAGCGCTGACTCTCTGCACCCACTCGCTTCTGCCATGTGTCCTCTGGCTCCCATCCTGGGCCAGGCCTTGACGATTACCAACGGCCAGGCAGATGTGGCCAGTGGTCGGGAGACTGTTTTCCTTTGTTGAGGGATGCACAGCCGCGGGTGATTCCCAAGCTCCGGGGCTGTGCCTGTCCTGCGGGGTTAACAGGAGCCCGCCAGCCTCTCTGCCCATCTCTGTTCCCACCCAGGAAGCCATCCGGTCAGGACAGCACGAGGGGCAGGGGATCCTGGACTCAGTAGAGGGGCTCAGGGTTCTATTTCCTGTGCCCTCAGCCATGCCCTCCGGGGCTTCTTAGCCAAGGTGCCCCCCTCATGGATGGCTTTTAGTGGAGCATGGTGCTGTCTCTGTTAGTGGTTTTTATACTCGTTCCCTATTATATAAAATAGATACATATTTATAGTCACATGTGTGCAAAAGACACATTTTTACCCAGATGGGTTTAATATTTTAGACACTGATTTTTCACATCTAATAATAGATAATTTATTTGAAAATATTTGAATCCCTTACCATGACCACCCATGTGGATTTGGCATATGGCGCTGCTGGGTGCAGAGACCATGATTTATTAACATGTCCTTTGGTGGTAGGCAATTAAAGCTTTCCAATTTTTTCCTCGTTTCTGAGATGTCACAAAGAACATTCTTTTTCACAAATGTTTGTGTCCTTATGTAGATATGTTTATTTTGAGATAACCCCCAGACATGGACGTATGTGTCCAAGGTATCTGCATTTTAAGTTGCAAAGAAGTTGTCAATTGTCTACGGATGGTTGGTGTCTTCCTAAGTTCCACAGCAGTGTACAGGGACGTCTGGTCTCCCACATCCGCCCAACTCTGGGGGCTGCTCAGTCCTAAGTTCTGTCTTTCCAAGTCCTGTCTGAACCAGGCTCCCCCTCTGCCGATGAGGGCGTTGCTGATCCCTAATCCCCAGGTGAGCCGATGACCCCTCCCCTGTGTTCCTCCCACACGAATCCCTGATGTCTGTGGGCTGCCTCTGCTCATGTCCTGGGCTGCTTTGCTCTTCTCTTGGATTGTTTACCTTTTTACAGCTTGTAAGAGATCTTTGTGTATTAATGACATTATTAACCTTTTCTGCGATACGTGTGACAGTGTATTTCCATTTTGCACCTTTGCCTTTAAATCTTTATGATATTTTTAAATTGCCTGAAGCTTCTCAAATTTTTTCTTTTATAGCTCACAGGTTGTGTATAATGCCTTGAAAGCTTTCTTTTTTGGTATTTTCTTCTTCTTCCTTTGTATTTTCTTCATGGTTTCATTTTCAGCCCTGGATCCATCTGGAATTGTGTGTGACTTTATATTTAAAGTGATAAAAAACTCCAACATTTTTCCCGTGGCTGCCCAGGGCCCTGCAGTGGTTACCGAGGAAGCACCTCAGCTCTGGAACTAAATCTTTTGCCCTGTGCTAAATCCTACCCATGTTTGGGACCTGTTTGGATTGTGAAAACCTGCTGGGTTTGTCTGCCCATCTGTGCTTGCAGACGTCTAGAACCACCTTCATCATCCAGTTTAAATTACATTATTGGCCGGGTGTGAGGGGTCACGCCTGTAATCCCAGCACTTTGGGAGGCCAAAGTGGGCAGATCACCTAAGGTCAGGCATTCAAGACCAGCCTGACCAACATGGTGAAACCCCCTCTCTACTAAAATACAAAATTAGCCGGGCGTGGGGGCAGGTGTCTGTAATCCCAACTACTTGGGAGGCTGAGGCAGGAGAATCGCTTGAACCTGGGAGGCGGTGGCTGTGGTGAATGGAGATTGCGCCATTGCACTCCAGCCTGAGGAACAAGAACAAAACTCCATCTCAAAAAAAAAAAAAAAATTACATTATCACACCAGAGAGGTGCAACCCTTCTCAGCCCTGGTTTCCTTGGTCATACCTTTATTTTTCCAGATAAACTTTAGAATTATTTTACAGCATTTCCAAACACCCTGCTAGTATTTTTTTTGGAGTCTTAGTGAGTGTGTGAGTGAATCAGGAAGCATGGCTGTCTGGAAGGCACCTCACGGCTTCCGGAAGGCAGAGGCATTGGCCGCTCTGGCTCTCAGCTGCGTCCCCAGAACCTGAAGCAGGGACTGGGCTCAGCAACTTAGCTGGATGTTGGATCCTGATGGCCTCAAGTCTGCCCATTCGGGACAGATGCGGATTTTTGTTCTATGTTCCTCATCAGAACGTCAAACTTTCTCTTTTAGGTCCTGCTCATTCGCATCGGCTCCTTTGCAAGCTGCTCCTCTGGATGCCGCTGGTGGGGTCTCCTCTCCCCTCCCAGACCCTCCCATGCAGCCCCCTGGCTCCCCGAGACCCCTGCTCGGCTGCCTGGCTGTTCTCCCTCTGCAGAGCTTCCCCAGGTGTCCGCGTGAATCCCTCCCTCCCTTCCTGCAAGGCTCTGCCAAGGGTCACCTTCTCGATGCAACCCTCCCTAGCCACCCTGTGTGAACACACACAGACATGCACAGGTGCCACAGACAAATGTGTGCAGACATGTATATGTGCTCACACATGTGCACACATTCACACACACACAGAACTCCCCACCCTCGCCTGCCTCACGCTTCGCATGAAGCGCTGGCCGTCTCACGTGAGGAGCGTTTTTCTTACGTACTTGATGTGCCGTCTGTCTCCCCCACCTAGATTCTAGGAGGACACAGAGTTCCCACTGTTTCTCCCCCGTGGTGTCCCCACCATTTAGAACAGTGGCTCCCAGGCACTGGGGCTTAATCAGTAGGTGTTCAGCAGCCACGCTGCTCTCCTCTTGTGCCTCTTGCGAGAATCTTGCCTCTCTCAATGCGTCCGTAACCACTCACTTTTAGCCACTCCTCCCGGAAACTCCCAGTGACTGAATGCCGGATGTGGGGTGGGGGGAACACAGTGCGTGACCCCTCCCTCATGAGCTCTGCGTTTGCAGGGAATGCCCTGTCCTGGGTGCCCCAGAAAGTCAACTGATGGCTCACAATTCGTATGTAAATTGATGTGATGAGGGGATATAACAAAAGTGGCACCCTCAGGAAACCAGGAACGGTTAAGACGCTAATTCCAAATGTTCTTATCTGGTTGCTGAGCCAGACCTGGTCTCTGTCACTAAATGTACTTGAAGGTTGAACAGGAGCGTTCCCTACACTGACTCCACATCACGCCCTTATTGCTAATGCCTACACTTCGTGCAGGCAGTGGGGATTTGGGGCCCCCAGGGTAGCCCTGATAGCTTTTCCCCAAAAGGCTTCCCATCTGTGGCCTCATCAGGTGACCCGGGGTAGAGGTGGTCAGTCACACTGGCCTTGCATGGCAGCTGCCCCTGTTCTCCAGTGACAGCAGCCAGGAGGCCTTCCTCCCTGTTGACTATCCCTGCAGATAGTCATCTCTTAAGTAGGGGGCTGGGAGTCATCCTCACCTCCCTCCCGGGCTTCTTCTCCCCATTCCAAGCCTTGGGATTCTTTTGTGTGTGGGGGGGTTTTGACTGAGTGATCCGGCGTAGCCCTAAGGTCCATAAGCTGTCCCAGACTCGGAACAGAGAGAGAGAGAAGAATTGGTAATACAAACTCTGTATCTGAGATACATGCAAAAAATAGATCTTCTCAATTATCCATAAACTTTAAATCTCAAGTTTTTTAGTAGAAAATCTCCCCGGACATCTGAGAGCTGCTTCCATCACAGGCAATGGGAACTCATGTACAAGATGCACAAACTCACCTTGAGTATTTATTAAATACCTGCTGAATAATTGGCTCCTGCCAGCATGCTAATGGAAGCCCAGAGGACCTGAAGTCGACTCAAAGCCCTTCATCTGCAAAGGCACCTGTGCCATTTACATTTTCACCTTATGTGCACTCATTACCATTTCTTTTATGTGTTACTAATTATGCACCTTTCGACGTCACTTCCCTTTTCTTCCAAGTGAGAGCAGTTGAATTGCTTGGTGAACAATGGAAAGGGAGATGTTTAAAAAGCACATTTGTACACATGAACACACCTGGTGAGCATGCTGCATTCCAGCCGTGCAAGGGCAAAGACATCCACTGGAAGGTGAGCCCACAAGAGACTGGGCCAACACCGAGCACGGGTGGGATCAGATCATGTGCGTGTCCCGGCAGTGTCCAGGTTAATTGCACAGATGCCCTTCCCTCCCTGTGCCTTCTTTACCAGCAGAGGAGCTCTGCCTCCTCACAAGGCAGCTGCTGACTGACAGACCTGGCTTAAAGAGGAGCTTTTGAGCTCTGTGACATTGTCACAGAGCAAACTGGCACAGCCCCAAAGCTGCTTCAGAGCGTCCACTGCAGTGCTTAATGAGAAGCAAGACAAGAGGATCTGTGGGAGGAAGGGCAGAGGCCGCAGGAGTCACCAGGTGTCAGAGACGGAAGCAGAGAGGAAGCAGGAAAATGAGATAAAGGGAGAGGAGGCACAGTACTGGGAAGGGCATGGAGGGTGTCAATGGGCAATGCCAATAGGGCCACACGTCCTTCACACTCTATGGCCACAATCAAGGTGCCCTGTGAGACCTGCAGACAGCAACATCTCTTCCAGGGGACTTTAGGACCTTCTTATCAGCCCAGTCCAATAAAGTCAAAAGTATCATCCATTCATCCATCCACCCACCCATCTACCCACCCACACATCCATTGACCCACCCATCCATGATCCATCCTTCCACCCACACATCCATCCATTCACCCATCTATCCATCCATCCATCATCCATCCACTCATTCACATATCCATCCATCTACCACCCATCCACACAGCCACATCATACATACATTCAGGCACCCACCCATCATCCATCTGCCCATCCACGCCTCCATTCATCCACGCAGCTATCTATCTACCCACCCACACATCCATTTATTCACCCATCCTTTCATCCATGCACCCATCCACCCATTAATCTACAATCTAGCCATCCATTCTTCCACCCACATCCATTCATCCGCCCATCCATCCACCCATCCACACATCCAATCCATCCATCCACCACCCATCCACACATTCACATACATACAGGTACCTGTTCATCTCCCCACCCACACATCCATCCACGCACCCATCCATGATCCATCTATTCATCCTTCCACCATCCATTGACCCACTCATCTACCCATCCATCCATCCATCCATCATCCATACACCCATCCACACATGGTATTCATTTATTATCCACCACCCATCCATCATCTATCCACCCATCCACACATCTATGCATCCACCCACTCATCCATGATCCATCCTTCCATCCACCACCCGCCCATCCATCCATTCATCATCATCCATCCACCCATCCACACATCCATTCACTCATGCACCTATCCATCTACCCACCCACACATCTATTTACTCACCCATCCTTCCATCCTTCCATCATCCATCCACCAACTCATCCGTCCACCTGCCCATCCATCCATCCATCCATCCATCCATCCATCCATCCATCCACGCATCCATCCATCCATTTACCCACCCACACATCCACCCACCTATCCAGCCATCCATCCATCCACCCACCCATGCATCCACACATCCACCCACCCATGCATCCACACATCCATCCATCCATCCATCCATCCATCCATCCATCCATCCATCCATTTATCCATCCATCCATCCATCCATCCATCCATCCATCCATCCATTCATCTCTCCTTGCTTCCATCCATCCGCCCATCAATCTCAACATTCAGCTCTGAGGGTCATGGGTGCTATCTAGGTTTGAACTCAGTCTCTGTGACATACAAGCTGTGGGTCTGTGCACAAGTTATCTCATTCTTTGTGTTTTTGATTCCATGCAAAATCATGGAAATGATAGCACCTTCTTCCCAAAGCTGTTGGGAAAATTAAATTAGACTGGAGCTGTGGACTTAACACAATGCCTGGCCCACATTCAAGCCCATGGTCGTTAGCTCTTCATGTGGTGGTGGCTGTTATTTTAGACCTGAGGTGTTTATGGAAGGCTTTGGGGAGGCTCTATGTGAGCACAATCGTAGAGGGAGGGCTTTAGTCACAAGAGACAGCCTGGACAAAGGAACAACTGGGGAACAACAGAGCATCATGAGAAGGCAGGGCTGGAGGGGACGGTTTGAGCCTGCTTTGGGCAGGGCTGGAGGGGACGGTTTGAGTCTGCTTTGGGCAGGGCTGGAGGGGAGGGTTTGAGCCTGCTTTGGGCAGGGCTGAAGGGGAGGGTGTGAGCCTGCTTTGGGCAGGGCTGAAGGGAAAGGGGATGGAGGGGAAGGTGTGAGTGTGTTTGGGGCAGGGCTGGAGGGGCAGGTGTGAGTGTGCTTCAGGCAGGGCAGGCAGTAGGGGCCAGTGTGGGTCCTGCCTGGCTGCTCTTTCTCAGTGGCCCCATGTTTCCGCTTCTCTATTTTGCCCATGTGGGTCTGAGACTCCAGTTGGCTACACTCCAGGGTCATCTGCTCCATGCTGGCTGTTGGGGCTTTACTCTCTAGTGGGTTCAAATCAAGGGTCCTGAAAAATACATAGTTTTTCAGTCCTGAGTAAGTGGCCACATCTTTTCTGGGTTTCAATTAGTATATGAATATTTTGGCATGAATCCTTTGGAAGACATAATGAAATAATACCCTCACTCAGTAAAGTTTACCAAGCTCTCAAGTGAACCATACCCTGACCTCAACAATGGGGGAGGGCTGTGGACAGGGCAAAATTCCTGGAGTGGTGACGTTCATGCCCGGGTGGCCAGATGCAGACACTGGACACACTACGCGTTGACTCTGGGGTTGGTGAACACATATAGAGAACAAAGTGGCTGGGGACTGGCCAGCCATGGACAGCGGATGGCAGCTCCTCTGCTGAGACGATGTTCATCACTCTTGGGTGCAAGGAGGGTGTGAGCTCTGGGGATGTCCAGGGACAGACAGAGGGGGCAGTGACCACAGCGTGGTGATGTTCTGCTTAGAAGCAATCACTGACTCTCAGCCCGTGTTTTCAGCTGAAAGAGAAGGCAAATGTGGGCTAGTAGCTAAAACACTTTCTTTCTGGAATTCTCTTATTTCTTCCTGAAATACACTGCTTTGAAATTCATGAGTGATTGTCTGCTGATTGCAAACTCTGGGTTTTGTTCCTCTGAAAATATCTTTCTATCTCCTTATCAAAAATATTTTTGTGAGTTTACCATTCAAGTTCTCAAGTTCCGCAGTTATTTTCTCCCAGGGCTTTGAAGATCTTATCCGACTGTCTTCCAGCTTCCAGGGCTGCTGAGGAACCGCCTGTCGGGTGGAGTCGCCTCCCCCTGTGCAGGGGCCGCTCTTTCTCTGCAGCTGTTGACTTGGTGATTTGCATTTTCACCAGGAGGTGTTTAGATGTGTGTGTTTAGAGAGTCAGGGAGGCTTTCGGGGCACAGCGCCCATGCCTGTCTCAGACGCCATCCTGTGAGTCCTCTATTCCCCAGCAAACACTTGCTCACCATCACTCCTTCTCCTTTTCCTCCTGCGACTCTCGGGGACACACTGGGCTTCCTCAATCCTTCGAGTTTCTTAACGTTTTTCATTTACATTTTTGGTCTTTTTGCCCTGCCTCACCGGGAAGTTTCGACGACGCCACTTCCCATTTTCTTGAGTTGTGTCTGACTGGCAGTTGGTTTTAAATTCCACCCATCTGTGTTCTTTCACGATGCTCCTTTTTAATCCTGAGAGTCCTTGTTCCTCCACCACATTCCCCCTGGCTCTCCCCTGGACTCAGCTCTGCTGTGTGAATTCTGTCTCCCCTGGACTCAGCTCTGCTGTGTGAATTCTGAGCTGGAGCCTCCCAGTCCCGCCAGGCCTCCACCCTGCATTTCTCCGCTTCCCTTGACTCACAGGTGAGGCGGCTTTTCCTTGGTGAGGCTGTGATGTCTGTTTAATGCAACCCTGTGCTGCCTGCAGGTGTGAGAAGCCCTGGTCGAGCGCTGCGTCTGTCACTGGAACGGCCCGTGGACGGCGTGTCGGCCCCTGAAATCGTTGGCCTTTCCGGTGGGGGCAGGTGGGGGCTACACAAGTCGGTGGAGGTGGAGGCGCTGGGAGGGAGGTGGACGGATGGGCTGTCTTCTGTTCTCTCTGCTTTGCTAGAGCAAGGCAGGGGGACCCTCTCCTGTGAGGTCATGGGAAGAAAGACCAGGATCCCTTTTCTGGCTCATGCTCCAAATTGTTGCCCTTTGGGGTGTCCTGGCTTTATGGATGTCTGGAGTCCGAATTCTCCTGCTTTTAGGGCCCTGCCTCTGCTCTGCCCCCACATGCTGCCCACGGCAACTGGTTTCAGGCCTGGGACTGAGCCACCTGCAGTGCCCTCCTGCCCGTCCCGCTCCCCTGAGGGCAGCCCCCATGCCTGGTGGCGTTTCTGTCCTTATCACCGGCGCAGCCACAGCCACGGCTTCCACATCTCACCCAGCGTTTCGGCTGCTCTGAGTCAGAAGCGCTTCGCAGATGCTTTTTCTGAATTCAGCCACATAAACATTTCCGTGTGTGTGTGTATGTGTGTGTGTATGTGTGTGTGTGTATGTGTGTGTGTATGTGTGTGTGTGTGTGTATACGTATGTGTATGTGTGTCTGTGTGTGTCTATGTGTGTATGTGTGTCTGTGTGTATGTGTATGTTTGTGTGCATGTTTCTGTGTGTGTGTGTATGTGTGTGTATGTGTGTGTCTGTATATGTGTGTGTCTGTGTGTGTGTGTGTATGTGTGTGTCTGTATATGTGTGTATGTGTGTGTCTGTGTGTGTATGTGAGAGGGAGACAGAACAAACCTGCCCGGGGTGGAGGAGTCCTTCTCAGCGCAGCAGCACTTCCAGGGTTACTGCCCCATTTTGTCCCATTTTTGCTGAATCCCTGTAAGCCATGGGATTTCAGAGAGAAGCACCCGAAGGCCCAGTCGCTTCTCCCTGAGCCCCTGGATCTTGTGGACGGCTGGAGCCTGGGCCTCAGCGGCACCGTCTTGCCTTCCCACTGAGGAGATGGAGGCAGTCATCTCCCGGGAGGCCTGTGTGTTCCGGGGGCTGCTGAGCGAGAAGCTCATTTCGAATCCAGAGGCATCGTCCTCAGGATCAAAGCGCTCATTGTAATCCTGCCCGCGTAACAAGGGCCCTTTCTTCTGGATTCTATTTTTAGATGTAATGTGTTACCACACTCCACTTGTTTGCTAAATGAACTCATTTTTAATCAAAAATTGCTATCATTAATTATCAGCTGTGTAATCAATATTCATTTTAATTCTGCAGATAAGACTCCCCCTTGAGTTCCCCACCGGACTCGCACACACTCACACACACCCCACAAGGAAATTTATTTTCATCAGGGTTCTATGCATCATTAAGAGGTAGTTTGTCTTATTACAGCCTGTTATTAATGTTCAGAATTCATTTAATTTCACTTTTAACTGACTGTAGCAATGGGATAATTGATTTCATCGGGGAGGCCGTGGCAGCCCCAGCGCTGGAAAGTGGCAGGAAAGGTGAAGTTGGGTGGCCTCAGGGCCCAGGGGGACCTGAACCCCCAAGTACCCCCCCAGGGCTCTCGGACTTCACCCTCACTCTCCTCTCCCTCCCACCAGCACCTCAGTCAAGGGAACTCATTCACAGCTCACCCCGTTCTTGACTGCATGGCATTACGGACAGGGAAAGAGCCCAAGGCGGCTGGCCACACACAGCCCCACTGAGCCAGGGAGGACGGAAGGTGCCCTGCGCCTCCTGCCCGGTCTGTGCCCTCCAGCCTCTCCAGCACGGCCCACCACGGCAGGGGCCTTTCTCTCCAGGCCCCGCAGGAACGGCGTGCTGCCTCCTCGCTGGGCGGGGGCTTTGTGGGAGCATTGTCCTGACGGCCTGCACTTGTAGCATGGGCTGGATCACGCAGGTGTCTCCGGAAAGAGAGGAGAGACCAAGCTCAAGTTCACTGATGGCCTCAAGAAGCAGACACAGCAGACTCCAAAACTCAGGACCCCCACTAACCCTATCTAGATGCAATGTCTCCCAGACACACATAAAAGCACAGCTGAGATCCGAGGCTTGGCCACGTAAAGCTAGTCGGCTGGTCAGACAGCTGTAACGTGATGTTCTACATTTAACACACAAAAACGATATTTCTGGAATTCTCATAAAGAAAGTAAATGGCAACTTTCTTGTGTGATGATGCTTAAGAGTCTTACATAATAACTGCATGGGAAGGGCATTCCAGAAGCTCACAACAATGGCAAAAGCCATATATGAAAATTTCTGATTCTTGCGCAAATAAATATTTATGACTTCTCTATGCCAAAATAAAATTAAAAGGCTGCCAACTGGGTAATACTTGGGATTTATGTGACAAAGAGTGAACATTCCCTATGTAGAAAATGCTTCTACAAATCCATAAGGAAGTGATGAAAAATGCTTAAAAATGGGCACAGGGAACCGTCTGGCAATTCAGAAAGGGATATTCACAAACGAGCCATCAGCAGACCAGGAAACACTCAGGACTTCCGCCCACCAATAGTGGAGGATGCGTTACCTGGCAGAAGAGCACCGTGGTGTCTATGCTCGAACCAGCCCTGGGCGGGGGGTGGAAGGGGCTCCCCCTGACTCGGGGCCCCGGGCGGAGGGTGGAAGGGGCTCCCCCTGACTCGGGGCCCCGGGCGGAGGGTGGAAGGGGCTCCCCCTGACTCGGGGCCCCGGGCAGAGGGTGGAAGGGGCGCCCCCTGACTCGGGGCCCCGGGCGGAGGGTGGAAGGGGCGCCCCCTGACTCGGGGCCCCGGGCGGAGGGTGGAAGGGGCTCCCCCTGACTCGGGGCCCCGGGCGGAGGGTGGAAGGGGCTCCCCCTGACTCAGGGCCCACAAGGTTGACTTTCCATCATCCTCCTGGGAGGACCCAGACAGATACATGAGACGCCAGTTTTTCCACTTGAATCGTAATCTTCAAACAGGCAAGGATTGTTGACAAACACATTGCTTATGTTGCTGATGATGGGAGAAGATGGATGTAACCCGGGGGGTCCTACAATGGGGAGCTGGTTAAGGAATCCGCCGACCTCAGCTGCAGAGCGCCCCTTCCAGACTCGCCGTCGCCTTTCGATAGAGGGTGAGAAACAACGTGAGCGTGTGTCTGTCACTTCCCTCAGGGGCCTCTGTCCGGGGAAAGCAAAGATGACCCTGTTCCTATCAGTGGATAGAAAGCAGATTGTTGCTTGTTTTTAGTAGTGCCAATTTTTGTTAAAACAGGGGAGTCAGTGGAGCCAGGGAAGACAGGTGGTCTTCCCCTGGGGAGCTGGTGAGGAAGGGCCTGCTGAGGGCAGCCCAAGAGCCAGCTGCCAGCTGGAGAGAGAGACCCGGCATTCTCAGCCCCCTGGGGACCTCCAAACTCAGCCCCATTGAGCATCTGGGCCGCCATCACCAGTCCTCAGCTTTGCCTGCTTTTGAAAGAGAAGTAAACGGAATTTTGCAGCTTGCGCCTTTGGACTGGCTGCTGTGTTTTGATACTGGGTGTGGAGGGTGAGTGCCTGCTGCTGGGCACGGCAGCTGTTTGTAGCTTAGGATGATGCACAGCTGTGAAGACGCTGTATTCGACTCACCTTTCCTGACACTGCTGCACATTTCAGTGGGAACATTTTTCGGTTTAGCTGTTACGCAGGTTGCAGCTATTGGGTGTAAACTCAGTAGTGGACTTGCTGGGTGACATGGTTTGGCTGTGTCCCCAACCAAAGCTTACCTTGAATTGCAGCTTCCATTTTCCCCACAGGTCATGGAAGCGACCCATTGGAGGTAACTGAATCATGGGAATGGGGTTTTCCCACGCTGTTCTCGTGATAGTGAATAAGTCTCACGAGATCTGATGGTTTTCTAAAGGGCAGTTCCTCTGCACACGCCCTCTTGCCTGCTGCCATGTAAGACATGCCTTTGCTCTTCCTTCACCTTCTGCCATGATCGTGAGGTCTCCCCAGCCATGTGGGACTGTGAGTCCATTAAACCAACCAACCTACCTTCCTTCCTTCCTTCCTTCCTTCCTTCCTTCCTTCCTTCTCCCTCCCTCCCTCCCTCCCTCCCTCCCTCCCTCCCTCCCTTCCTTCCTTCCTTCCTTCCTTCCTTCCTTCCTTCCTTCCTTCCTTCCTTCCTTCCTTCCTTCCTTCCTTCCTCCTCCCTCCTCCCTCCCTCCCTCCCTCCCTTCCTCCCTTCCTTCCTTCCTTCCTTCCTTCCTTCCTTCCTTCCTTCCTTCCTTCCTTCCTTCCTCCCTTCCTCCCTCCCTCCCTTCCTCTCTCCCTTCCTCCCTTCCTCCCTTCCTTCCTTCCTTCTTCCTTCCTCCCTTCCTTCCTTTTTTGTTGAGACAGAGTCTTGCTCTGTCACCTAGGCTGGAGTGCAGTGGTGTGACCTTGGCTCACTGCAACCTCTCCCTATTGGGTTCAAGCAATTCTTGTGCCTTCACCTTCTGCCATGATTGTGAGGTCTCCCCAGCCATGTGGGACTGTGAGTCCATTAAACCAACCTTCCTTCCTCCCTCCCTCCTTCCCTCCTTCCTTTCTTCCTTCCTTCCTTTTTTGTTGAGACAGAGTCTTGCTCTGTCACCTAGGTTGGAGTGCAGTGGTGTGACCTCAGCTCACTGCAACCTCTCCCTATTGGGTTCAAGCAGTTCTCCCGCCTCAGCCTCCCAAGTAGCTGGGATTATAGGTGCCCGCCACTGCACCCAGCTCATTTTTGTATTTTTAGTAGAGACAAGTTTCACCATCTTGGCCAGGCTGGTCTTGAACTCCTGACCTCATGATCCACCCACCTCGGCCTCCCAAAGTGCTGGGACTACAGGCGTGAGCCACTGCACCCTGGCCTCTATTTCGTTTATAAAGTGCTGGGATTACAAACCTCTTTTTCTTTATAAATTACCCAGTCTGAAGTATTTCTTCATAGCAGAAGAAATGAAAATAGACTCATATGAAAATGGACTCATACACTGGGCCATATAATCGGGGTGTTTTTACCTGCGGTAGATACTGAAATACAGTTTTTCAAAAAGGCTGAAGCCACCAACATTCACATGAGGAGGTGTGAGGACCCCAGTTCCTCTTCCCGCTCCTCCGAAGCCCCGGGCGCCGTCTGCTCTCACACGCTGGCCTCTCTGGGGATGGGTGTTAGCACGACGCGGGTTTCACTCCCATGACTGTGAAGACTAATGGGGCTGAAGATCTCTTCTGTGCTTGGTGCACATCAGACCTCCTTTCTGTGAAGTGCCTATTTCAGATTTCGCAGTTTTCAGTCGACCCGTCTTTCTTTCTCTCACTGGTTTTTACATCCCTTCTGTGTGTGGGCTGCAAGTCCGAGGTGGAGAGAAATCCTGTGATATCTTCTTCTCCGTGGGGCTTGCCTGTCCGCTCTTAGAGCTGTTTTCAAGCACAGAAGTTCTTAAGCTGAACGTCTACCAATGTCTACATTCCACTTGTGGTGGGTGCTTTTTGGGGCCAAGTCAAAGTTCTCTGTCCAATGAAAGGTCAGGAGGAGCGTTCTCCCACACGTTCCTCTACGAGCTTTTTTGTTTTGTCTTTCACATTCAGGTCTGTGGTTCACTCAGAATTAATTATTTAGGGCAATATAATGTAGCAGCAAGGATTCACTTTCTTTTCCTCAAATGGATCAAACAGAATTTAGTAGGAAGATCTCATCTGCCCGTGCCCCGCAATGTCACCTTGTTCTGAGTTCGGAGACCACGTGCATGTGGGATGATTTTGCAAAACTCTTCACGCTGGTCACTGAGTGCACCTGCTCTGCTTACAGAAACACCACACTGCCTCGATTACTAGGGCTTTGTAATAAGTTACCTTCAATGCCTAGCTTGCTAAAAGCTTTTAACATGAATAGATGTTGAATTTTACCAAGCGATTTTCGCATCTTCTATTCAAATGATCATATAAATTTTCTCCTTTGCTGTCAAAGAGTTAAGTGCATTAATTAATTCCTTTAATGTTAAATTACCACTGCATTGGTGGGATTAAATACGTTTGATCATGATGTATCCTATCGTTTGCAAGTTGCTGAATTCAATTTACTTGTATTTGGTTTAGGATTTAACACTACATGCTCCCAAGCAAGATGGGGTGTGGCATTCCTGCCTGTAAGTCAGTTGCCAGGCTTTGGTGTCTTGGATGCCCAGCCCCCTGTGACTCTGGGATATTTTCCCCCTTTTCCTATTTCTGAAAGAGGCTGTGGAATGTTGTCCATACTGAAGCAAATTTAGATGAATTTGCTAATAGAGCTGTCTAGGCCTGAAGATTTTTTGTGAAGAGATTTTTTAAATTATTATTATTTCAGATTAAATTTATTTTCCAGAGATGAAAGCTTTCAGATTTTCTGTTTTTTGGTGGGCTTTGTGTGGCTGCACTTTTTATCCACCCCTTATTTCATCCAGTTGTTAAACTGACTGGCATAAACTTGTTCATGATTTCCTTTTTTAAGAACCGATTTTATGTCTCTAGGCTGTGTGGAGTTGCCCACTCTTCATTTCTGGGTTTGGTCACTTGTGCCTGTTGTCTTTACGTTCCTGTCGGTCTTGTTAGGGGGTGATGCTTTGAAGGAGGCTTCTCAGGGAGCTAGTGTTTGCCTTGGTCGGTTTTCCCTGCTGTGTGATTGTTTTCTAAAGTATTGAGATCTACTCATGTCTTTCTTACTCCCTTTCCACTCCATTCTTTAAGTATAATTTGCTAATATTTTCTAATATTTGAGATACAAAGCTGGATAATTGCCTTGTAGCTTTCAGTCTGTGGTAACATAGCACTGAAGGGTTGAATTCCCTCTACTCGTGGTTCTGGCTGCACCCACAAGTGTTTCATGGAGAATTTTATCATTTGTTTAAAATAATTTTCTAATTTCTTAATGATTGCTTCTCTGACCTATGTGTTATTTAGTAGTGTAGTGTTTAATTTCCAAACACTTAAAAGTTTTATAGTTATCTTTAACGTATTGCTTTCTAGATGAATTCTGCTGTGGTCAGAAAACACTCTTAGAATGATACAAATCTCTGGAATTCGAAGAGACTTTTTAATGGTACAACATGTAGTCAATGCTTTGAAAAGAACACAACTCGGCTGGGCACGGTGGCTCACGCCTGTAATCTCAACACTTTGGGAGACCCCGGTGAGCAGATCACGAGGTCAGGAGATCGAGACCATCCTGGCCAACATGGTGAAACCCCGTCTCTACGACAAATACAAAAATTACCTGGGCGTGGTGGTGTGTGCCCGTAATCCCAGCTACTCAGAGGCTGAGGCAGGAGAATTGCTTGAACCAGGGAGTTGGAGGTTGCAAGTGAGCCGAGATGGCGCCATGTACTCCAGCCTGGGTGACAGAGCAAAACCCTGTCTCAACAACGACAACGACAACAAAACCCACGACTCTGCTGTTGGTCGTAGCGCCATGTCTGTCATCACTAGGGATCAGTAGGGGCCGTTTGTCGTTTGTGTTTTTAGGTCTTTATCAAGGTCGGCCAAATAGTAAACATGTTGAGCCTTCCAGGTCCTGCAGTCTCTGCTGTTCAGCTCAGTTATTGCTACTGTGCAAAATCAGCCGAAGAAAACACACAAGTGAATGGATATTGCTGGGTTTCAATACCAATTTATTTACAAAAATACAGGGAAGGCAGTTTGACCCATGGGTCTCGGTTGGCTCACCCCTGGGCTATCATTAATTATTTTTGTTTCAATTACTGAGAGCAGCGTGTTAAGTATTCTCACGATGATGATTGATTCATTGATTCTCCGTTTAATTTCATCATTTTTTTATTTATGAATTTTGATGATCTTTGGTTAGATGCCGGCAGTTGGAGTTCTGTTATACAGTATTTCTGGTAGACTAATATTTTTGTTTTTATTAATAACATTTTGTTATTAACACAATGTTTCTTTTCTTATGAATGTTTCTCGCCTTAAAACCTATTTTGTCTGATATTAATTGGGCTATACCAGCCTTCTTTTGGTTAGTGTTTGTACGATATGCATTTTTTCTATTTTTATATAATAATTTTTCTGTGTTCCTATATCGAAATTGTAAAAATCTTATGCAGCATGTTTTATGTATTTATTTTCAACCCACAATTGTTAACTGAATATTTAATTTCATTTCTAAAATATTTGTGTTCTAATTGTCAACGTATTATTTATTTTCTGCTTCCCCACATCATTTATCTTACTTTTCCTCTCCTCGTCTTGCAATCTTTTGGATGAGCAAGTACTTTTCGTTATTCTGTTTTCCTCCATTTCAACTGTTGGTTATAAATGGCACAGGGAGGAACGATTCAGCAGCGACTTTGTCCCTGGCAGGTGCCACCGGATGGAGACAACACGGAAGGAGAGACAAGCCTTACAGAGACAACGCCCAGCGCCCGGCAGGACGCGGGAGGAACGAGCCTGTAGGTGGTGCTGGTGGGAGAAGGAAATGATACAAGCACGGAGGAAAACCCGTGGCAGTTACCCAGTGACATTGACACACGTGCTCTCCGATGCCGCCAAATCACGGGGAGCACAGCCCACAGAAAGGCCTGCACACCCCCCTGAAAGATGCTCACAGGGACGCCACGGCCCTGCTCCTCCTCACGAGGGAAGAGGGAAACGGCCGTAATACCCGTCTATGGTAGAAAAGATCGATAACTTGGAAACAGGTAAATATTCAGGATGAAATGTTATCCTGTAACCCACATGAACCCTCTATAACTCCTCTCAACAGTGCGGATGAACCTCGCAAAGAAAATGTGTGAAAGGAACTAACTAGAAAATACAAAGCACTGTACGATTCTATTTATATAATGTGCAAAAACGAATGCACTGATAAAAGCTAAGATTGGGCCGGGCGCGGTGGCTCAAGCCTGTAATCCCAGCACTTTGGGAGGCCGAGACGGGCGGATCACGAGGTCAGGAGATCGAGACCATCCTGGCTAACACAGTGAAACCCCGTCTCTACTAAAAAAAAAAAAAACACAAAAAACTAGCCGGGCGAGGTGGCGGGCGCCTGTAGTCCCCGCTACTCGGGAGGCTGAGGCAGGAGAATGGCGTAAACCCGGGAGGCGGAGCTTGCAGTGAGCTGAGATCCAGCCACTGCACTCCAGCCTGGGTGACAGAGCAAGACTCCGTCTCAAAAAAAAAAAAAAAAAAAAAAAAAGCTAAGATTGTAGTTATCTCTGAGCATGGGCAGAGGACAGGAAGGACTTCTGGACGCGGTAATGTTCTCTTTATTAATCTGGTGACACGCGTGTCCCGCTGAGTGAAAGTTCACTGAGCTGTACCTTGCATGCACCATTTTGTGAATATGTCAGACATACATCATTAGTAATTGACTTGGAGAAATAATAAAAGGATCTGCAAGGATACAGCCAGAGAAATACAAATCCAACGAGTAAGAAGTAAAAATTATTGTTAGACAATGTAGAATTTAAGGTTAAAATAATTACATTGAATAGAGTGGCTGATTGTATATCAATAAAACATCAACCTGGTGAATGTGGCAAAAAACCTCACAGCTAAATGCATGAAGCAAGGACTGTGGTAAGCACGAGAAGAAGGTCCTGAGAAAAATCCAATGTGCCATTTCAATGCATCTATCTTACAATTTTATTTTTTATTTTTTGAGATGGAGTCTTGCTCTGTCACCCAGGCTGGAGTGCAGTGGTGCAATCTCAGGTCACCGCAACCTCTGCCTCCCAGGTTTAAGCAGTTCTCCTGCCTCAGCCTCCCGAGTAGCTGAGATTACAGGCGTGCGCCACCACGCCTGGCTCATTTTTGTATTTTTAATAAAGACGGGGTTTCATCATGTTGACCATGCTGGTCTCAAACTCCTGACCTCAGGTGATCTCCCCGCCTTGGCCTCCCAAAGTGTTGGAATTACAGGTGTGAGCCACCGCGCCCGGCCTATCTTAGAATTTTAAAGATGTAGAGACAAACAACCAAATGCATATGAGAATTGTGTGATAAAACCCACAAATGTGTTGAAGTTAGATAGAGAGACTTACATGCCTGAAGCAGAGAATGTGCATTTTTATACGGACATAAAAAATTAGCAAAAATCCTTCACACATGTGAGCACATACACACGGACCTGAACAAATCCCGTAATCCTGAAGGCTCCACCCCACTCTTTGATCATAAGTCAGTTACATTTAAAACAAATTATTTAAATAACATTCTGGAAATTGCTGGTGCTCACTCATATTTCTGGTTCTTCCATGACTCCTGTGTTTCAGGAAAGACAGGCCAGGCCATGTGACTTGCTTTGGCCAATGGTGTGCAAGGGGAGGGGAGGGGCCCGCCTCCCAGGAGATGCTCTGAGGACCCCTCATGGTCCCCATCTAGTCTCCGGCAGTGGTGGTTGCGGAAGCTTGTGGGCAGGTGTACATGCCCTGGAACCGAGGGAGCTCAGAGGGGAAAATTCAGCAACGTGACTGGATATAAAGGAAACATAGGCCCGACGCGGTGGCTCACGCTTGTAATCCCAGCACTCTGGGAGACCGAGGTGGGCCGATCACCTGAGGTTGGGAGTTCGAGACCAGCTTGGCCAACATGGTGAAACTCCACCTCTACTAAAAGTACAAAATTGGCCGGGTATGGTGGCATGTGCCTGTAACCCCAGCTACTCGGGAGGCTAAGACAGGAGAATCGCTTGAACCCAGGAGGTGGAGGTTGCAGTGAGCTGGGATTGTGCCATTGCACTCCAGCCTGGGCAACAGTGCGAAACTTTGTCTAAAAAAAACCAGTTTTCTCCCTTCTAGCAATCAGTGCTAGAAACAGAACTAGAAATATACTCTCTTGCACACACACAGGCACAAACGTAGGACAGTATTTCTTTAGAAAGACAGAGCACACGTGAAGAGAGGTACAGGACATTACTAAATGACAAGAGAATATCTACAAAATGAAACATCTCATGTGTTTTGGGGTAAGGATACACTATTAAAACTGTCCCTTCTCCTAAAAGAATATGTAAATTTACGGCAATTCCAATTAGATTCCTGCGTGGCCTGGCGTGAGGCCCAACTGTGAATCAGACATCCCCACGTGACAGTGGTTCCAGCAAGAAAGAATTGCATTTAGTGGTGTTCACCTTTTAAAACCTGCATGAATGTTCTTATGGTAGAAATGAAAATGGAATCACAGAAGATGAAGGGCGAGGGAGGCCCATTGTGGGTCAGCCTCAGGGAGGCTCAAGAGGGAGCCGCCATCCTCCTGTACCGCCAACCTCCTCCTTCCTCCACTGGGCTGTCAACATCTCAGAGGGGGGCTTCTGGTGCCCTCGGGCTCAGGCCAGCTCCTCCTTCCTCTCCCCTCCCATGGAAGGACACCTCATGACAGGACCCCCTTGTGTCATTGAAATCCATGCACTTTATGAGTCTAAGTCATTTGTCTTCACGGGAAATGTTATTATTCCCCATCAAGCACTGAAACCAAGAATCCCTGGGTACAAACGCAAGGTCACTGCCTAATCAACAGCACACATGCAGCCATGCTGCTGGATTCGGCCTCTGCAGTTTGGGAGGCTAGAGAGACTTCAGTGTATGTCACTGGCTCTGAATTCCAGACAATTCAAATACTAAGAAGAAAAATGGGGGCCAACTCCTGTCTGAAGCTGCTGTCTGGGGTGATTTGAGCCGGGCTCCGAGGGCCTTCCCTGAAAGCCTCCTGCTCTGTGCGGACGGAGAGCCTCAGTGGCACTAGGACCCACATGGGTGCCCAGTGTCCTGGACCCGTGTGGACATGCTTTCTGCCCTGGGTGGCCTCGGACCAGGAGCCTGGGGGCGTCTGCTGCCTCTGTCTGCCTGGCAGATGCTGCTTGTCTGGGACAGCCCAGCTCCACTAGGCCAGCCCACGGCCACCATGGCCACAGAGAATCATGGCTCTGAGGGCTTTTCCGTAGTGAAAGGTGGGAGGAAGGAAGCTGGGCTGGGTTGCTTTTCCTACACATTCATTCATTCACTCCTTCAGTGATTTGTGTAACTGCCAGTTTCTCCGGGGAGGGATGGACGGCTGCTGGGGTCCTCTCTTTCCCGCCTTCCACCTCCGCACCTGCTGGCCGTCTGAGTTCCTCCACTGGCTCCTCACGCATCAGAGAAGAGCGTGTCGCTACTCTCACCCTAGGCGCTGGAAAGCAGAAACACCGAGGTGCGGGAGTAGGTCATCTTTATTAAAAATGGCAGGAAAGGAAAACAGTGAGCAAAAGGGGGAGATGTGGTGAAGGTGCCCACTGTCACCTGGGCGCGAGGCACGGGCCCCGATGCTGGCAGCTGTGCCCGAGCAGGTGGATTTGGGATCCTCATGCAGCTCTGGGCTCTGGCGTCGTGACTGGGACGGGGTCCTGGTGGCTCTGGTGGCTTCTCCTCTGAGGGGAAGAGAGGGAGGGCAGCACGGATGCCTCCCCAGCGAGCATCCTCCTTTAGACGCGCTCAGACTTCCTGACTGGGTCCCGCTCACGTCGCAATTGAAAAGCACACAGGTGATAATAACAGAGGTTGTTTTTTAGTGGAGACTCTTACAGCCAAACAAATGTGGAAAGCAAGAGCTGCCTCTGACCTTTGCTTAGAATATCAATTTTCCCATTCTGGTTTTTGCTTCTCCAGGAATTGTTTTGTTTTGTTTTTATCTAGAGTAAGAAGGATTATACCTAATTAGGCACTGTCACTGCCAAGGAATTAATTGCAATCTCTGAATATTTTGGCTTTTTTGAGCTGTGCGGCAAGTCTTTAATTACTGTCTACGGACTCTGCCATTTTTGTCAACAATAAATCCGTCCTCCTCGCTATGGCTGCAAACAGTGCCGTCTTCACTCAGCATCTTACACAACCTTGGCCTTCCCCTTGGGTGACCAGAGTCTGGAAGTCACCCACTGCCTTCCCGTGGAGGTCAGATCCCTTAATTCACTGAATAATTAGATTTCCATAAAAATCCAAGAGAGCCACCTCTGACAAGTGACAGCGTTTCTGTGCCATTTACGATCCCCACACACCTTGACCACTCTTTAGGGATGGCTCTTTATATTTTAATGAAAGAAAGCCAATTAGCTATAAACAGATTACTAAGAACATAATCAGGGTCATTTCTTTGCAACAAATCAATCAACAAAATGGTAATTATGGATGGTCTTTTAGACTTGGATTAATCTATTAGTAATTAAAGTGAGTGCAAATCCAACCTCGATCTTAATTGTAGCCAAAAGGCACAGACGTCTTTTCGTTGACCGATAAGATGCTGTTATTTAGCTTCGTGCGGAAGGAAAACCCATCAATCGTCTGGAACTTCATGGCTCTAATAACACGTTCAGAGGAGGTCTTTGGAGGCGTTCATGGGAAATGTAACTGGGGTTATGCTTTGGAAAGATGGAGATCTTTTTTTTGATTCATTTATACTTTAATTTGCATTTTTATTGTGCTTGTAAAAGAAACTTTTTTTTTTTTTTCTAAAGCAGAGTAGTAAATTCCCAGGCCTAGGCCTCGTGAAACCTGACTAATTTCTTTCTTTGACAGAGAATGACAGCTGGACTGGGGTGAGGTCAAGATGACACAGTGTTGTTGGGATGACCCAGTCTGTGGGAGAGAGTGGCCGAGAGTGGCTTCACCTGCAGGCTCCTGGGAGCAACGGGCAGGGGTCACGGCAGTGGGCACGGCTGTGTGGCTGTAGGCACCTGCAAGTCTTTCCACATGCACACCCTTTGTTTTCTTTACAAAGCTTGATATAACTTTGAATGATAATTTAAAAATGAATGTGTGTGAAGAGTCATAGTTTACACAGATAATTCCTTGCTTGAGGTCCCGTGAGCAGCTGCAAGGTGAGGCAGGGGCTCAGGGTGCGGTGGGTCTCCCTGATGGCAGGGGTGTGGGCATGGGTGAGGAAGGCGGGTTATGGACACAGAAATCAGCAGGGGCTTGGCAGCCAACTTAGGCAACAAGCAGGACTTGCTTGGTGAGGAAAATCTGTGGAGAAAAGGCCAACAAAACCCAACCACAGAAGCCCTTCCACCCCGGGACCATCCCAAACCTGCCAGGCTCACCTCACGGGAACCTCCACGGGACTTCACGGAAGGCCGACGACCATCCCAGCATGACGCCGGCACAGCACACCCTGCAGGTGTCACTTCTCCTTGTTCTCGCTCGGTTATTGGTGCAGGTTATTAGGGCATGAGCAACTCCCACGCGGGACGTGTGAGGAGGCTGTGGGATGGGGCTCCAAGCTCCCGCGATGAGGACAGCTTCAGCCGGCTGTGCCACACGGCGGCCACGCTGCCTTAGAGAGCCGGGCTGGGGAGGACGTGCCCAGTTTCCTTCCTCTTGAGGCTGCCTCTGCAAGCTCTGCCCACCTCAGCCTGTCTGAAGGCCAGGGTTTTGCCGGGACAGATCCAGGTGGGAGGTGGATTTGTGATTTGTTCTCTGGCTTCTTGAAGTGCTGGAGGACACCAGTACACCAGCCACAAAGCTAAGAACTGGATTCTTTCTCATCTGTCCTGGGGTCTGCGTCTCAGCCTCCTCATCTGCCCCGTGAGGATGGTCACAGACTCCGGAGAACGGTTCATCTGAGGACCCCTGAGGATGGGAACAACACAGATTCAGCTGTGCCCCGAGCCCTCCAGCAGTGCTGTCAGCTCACTCGGCCCGTGCTGAGGACTGAGGACGTACCCCTGGCCAGGAGCCTAGCGGGGGGTCAGGTGAGCAGGGGCCATCTCTTCCCTGATGCTGAGCCGCAGAACCATTCCCGTCCAGCCTTCGTCTGCTGCCCTCCCCCACCGTGACTGACCAACCACCATCCTCTACTGGCCCTGAGCCCTCGGAGATGTCAGCCCCTGTGTGCAGCTGCCAATCCACAGACACTGAGGAAGGCCTGGTGCCCCGTTTAGATCCGAGACCCCAGGTGTGGGGCACCTGTGGAGAGGCCACCCAAGTCCATCCCATCAGCCTTCGCCCTCTCAAGCTCCCTGGCATTTCTCATGAGGGGGCAGTACTGGAGACCTCGTCAGGCAGGGAGAGAGGGTGGATGGACGGCCACTGCCTCAGTTCCCTTGCAGGGAGAGAGCGGATGGACGGCCGCTGCCCCAACTGCCCAGCATTTCTCATGATGCAGCAGTATTGGTGACCTTCCCAGACAGGAAGAGGGTGGATGGATGGCCACTGCCGCAGGTCCCCGGCATTTCTCATGATGGGGCAGTGCTGGTGACCTTCCCAGACAGGGAGAGGGCGGATGGACGGCCGCTGCCCCAACTGCCCAGCATTTCTCATGAGGCAGCAGTATTGGACCTCGCCAGGTGGGGAGAGGGCGGATGGACAGCCGCTGCCCCCAGGAGAATTGTCTGCAGCCCTGGGAGGTCACAGAGGCAAGCCCGCAAGATGGATGGCCACTGAAAAAAGCCAGAACGCTTGTTTCCAATAGGAATGCTTGCAATTTGCATTAATTAGCAAAGCGATGGTGATTACAGTCATGACCTAGAGAACAAATGGGAGGACGCATCTGTGTCTTTCGGGCTGGGACATGGACATTAATGGCATATGGAGGCAGCTTCACGCCCCTGGGGCCGTCGGGAGGCTGAGTTCCCCAGTGCCGGCCTTTCCAGGGTTGCTCCGTGAAGAGTGGCCCAGAGAGAGTATGCAGGCTGCAGACTGGGGATGGGACCTGGAGGAGGCCAGCCCAGGGCCAGTGGGAGGCAGGGGCAGGCGGCGAGCTCAGCCTCTCTGCCCTCTGGGAACTTCACACAGGCTCAAAGGCAAACAAGGAACAAAGAAACAGCAAGCCCCATGGACAGCACACCTGCCCCAGTGCACCCTCCTCTCAGGCCTGCGTTCTCCTGAGAACTTTCTAAGTCACTTTAATATACAGCGTTTGCTCTAAACATGCAATTTCCTGCCAATCCCAAGTGGTTCCCAAGGAGCCATTTCCCAAGGAGTGTGGATGTCGCCGCCGCTGAAGGGTGGAGCCGAAGGGAGCACTGGAGCTGCCGTCTCCTCCCCGGGAGTGGCCATGGGCGGCGGCCAAGCTGAGGTCCAGATGGAATCAGGGCGCTTGAATCTAAGAGTCCAATTGATCGATTTTTGCTGTTTGCTTTCCTTTGTGGAACCTCTCCATGCACGTCCTCCTCAAGGCCATGGTTTCTTTAATTATTCCGATATCTTTTCTTTTAATCTCTCGAGCATATATAACATTTTGGGGAGGCAGATAAATTGGGCTTGGAGGAAATCTTACAGCTTTAATCACTTATATTAGAAAAGAGGAAAAATTTAAAATTGGTAATCTGACTTTTCAACATAAGCAGATATAAAAAGGAAAGCAACTTAAAGGAGTGGAAAAAAATCAATGATAAAATATGAGCTATAAGTTGATGGTGTAAAAACACTAATAGAAAAAGTACAATAAAACAACAATAGAATAATTTCTGTATATTAATAAAATAAAATATATAAATATTAATAAAAAATATAAATGTCTAACAATGTAAGACATGACTGAAGAATAAACATAAGTTCTGGAGAGCTTGATTATCTATTAAAGAAATAAATTGTAAACATTCTCCAAAGGGAAACCACAAAGACACAGGATTTTACTTGTGAATTCTGAAAAGAAAAAGAGTCAGGAAAAAAATTGCACCAGTTCTACACAACGCTTCCCCCAAATGGAAGAGGAAGTAATACTTTCCAGATGTATTTTTATTTAGTTTTTATTTTTGTTATTTATTTATTTATTTTGAGACAGAGTCTTGCTCTGTCACCCAAGCTGGAGTGCAGTGGCACGATCTTGGCTCACTATAAGCTCTGCTTCCCGGGTTCAAGCAATTCTCCTGCCTCAGCCTCCCAAGTAGCTGGGACTACAGGTGCCCACCACCAGGCCCAGCTACTTTTTGTATTTTTAGTAGAGATGGGGTTTCACATGTTGGCCATGATGGTCTTGATCTCCTGACCTTGTGATCTGCCCGCCTTGGCCTCCCAAAGTGCTGGGATTACAGGCGTGAGCCACTGCACATGGCCAGCCAGTTCTTTTCATGAGGTTAGCAACACCATGACGCCACACCCAAGAAAGGCATAACAAGAAGAGAAAATGGCAAATGTTCTTCATGGATATGTGTGGAAGAATGTTCTACAAAACATTAGCAAACAGAACCCGGCAGTTTACAAGGCATAATAAAGACTACATAATGTAGATGACAGGTCAACGGGTGCAGCAAATCACCACAGCATGTGTATACCTAGGTAACAAAACTGCACCTTCTGGCTGGGTATATCTCTCTCTCTCTATATATATATGTTATACAAGTAACACAATACTTAATATTGTGGCATTAAATATTTTGTCCTAAGATCAGAAAAAAGTTAAGAATGTTCACTCACACCTATTTAGCAGTGCACTGGAGGTTCTAGAGAGAGCGCTGAGGCAAGAACAATAAGTAAAATGCATTTATAGCAAGAGAAGAAGTAATATTTTCTCTGTTTGCAGGTGACATGATTGCTTATGCAGAAAATTCTAAGAAATCTACAGAAAAATTATGAGCATAGTAACAAGGTCAACATGCAAAAATCGTCGTATTTGTGTAAAAGAACAATGAACAATTGGAAAGTGAAATTTAAAAAATCCATTTGCAATAGCAGGAAAAATGTACTTAGGAATGAATTGTGTGAAAGCTATCCCAGCTCTTTACACTGAAAGCTAAAAACCTCTGCTGAGTGAAACTAAATATGAACTAAAGATATGGGAATAGATGTATGGCATATGTATGGGTTGGGAGACTAAATATTTGCAAGATAACTCTTCTTTCCAAATTTACTTATCCTGACAACCTTTTTAAAAATGAAAGAGGCCCCAGTGGGGAGTGGCTCATGCCTGTAGTCCCAGCACTTTGCCAGGCTGAGGCGGGTAGATCACCTGAGGTCAGGAGTTCGAGACCAGCCTAGTCAACATGGTGAAACCCCCTCTCTACTAAAAATACAAAAATTAGCTGGGCGTGGTGGCAAGAGCCTGTAATCCCAGCTACTCAGGAGGCTGAGGCAGGAGAATCACTTGAACCTAGGAGGCGGAGGTTGCAGTAAGCCAAGATCGTGCCACTGCACTCCAGCCTGGGAGACAAGAGCAAAACCTCTGTCTTTAAAAACAAAACAAAACAAAACCAAAAACACAAAACAGAAATTGAAAAACTAGTATAAAACATTTATGGTGATGTCAAGGATCTAGAGTAGCCAAATAATTTTGAAATTTTGAAAAATGAGAACTTTCTCTAACCTGTGCATTTGGATGCAGAACTGTATTTTTTTTTAGTACATTCTTAAAAGTTCTCCTTTTTCACTCCAGGACATAACGTACCCGGAGGTGCTTCCTGTGGATGGTGAGGCAGGGGTACGATTAATCAGGGCAGGATATTCTGTGTTGTTGGGGGAAAGTAAAGGAACACCAGGAATCTCAGTGGCTGAACACAGATGTTACCTCCCAGGAGTCTCACATCCTGACATGGGCTGGGAGCTGCCCTCGGAGTTCTGCAGACAGGCGGTGACTCAGGGATTCAGGCTGCTCCCAGGTCCCCAGGCTGCCATCTTAAATATGTTCCTCCGAAGGGCAGTCACCAGAACTGAGGGCTGGAGGCAGAACAGGCATTCTCAGGGTTAGAATGGGAAGCATTTCGTCTACACTCCAGGAGCCAAAACTCAGTCACGTGGTTCCCCCTTGGAGGGCCCGGAGAGCAGTCTCCCTGTGTCCCAGCAGGGGGTGCTGTGGCAAACACACAGCGTTTCTTCCTCGGGGTCTAATGAACAGTTTTGCATTTACCTGTTTCTTTTTTTAAAACTTTCAGTCAATTGTCTCAGCCATAATATTTCTATAATACCACAAATATTGTTTCCATACATGTGTGGATCTATTTTTGAGGCTTCTTGGAGATCTCTTTGTCTCTAAATTCATACCTCACTGCCTTAATTCCTATAGTTTTAGAATGTCCCTATTACCATAATAGTTTGTCAGGAATGTTGATCAGAGGCTGGGCGCAGTGGCTCAAGGCCTGTAATCCCAGCACTTTGGGAGGCCGAGGTGGGCAGATCACCTGGGGTCAGGAGTTCAAGACCAGCCTGGACAACATATGGTGAAACCCCATGTCTACAAAAAAATACAAAAATTAGCCAGGTGTAATGGTGCACACTTGTAATCCCAGCTACTTGGGAAGCTGAGGTGGGAGAATCACTTGAACCCGGGAAGGGGAGGTTGCAGTGAGCCAAGATTGCACCACTGCACTCCAGCCTGGGAGATAGAGGAAGATTCTGTCTCAAAAAAAAGAAAAAAGAAAAAAGAAAAAAAGCCAGGTGTGGTGGCTCACGCCTGTAATCCCAGCACTTTGGGAGGCCAAGGTAGCTGGATCACCTGAGGTCAGGAGTTTGAGACCAGCCTGACCAATATGATGAAACCCCGTCTCTACTAAAAATACAAAAATTAGCTGGGTGTGGTGGCATGAGCCTGTAATCCTAGCTACTTAGGAGGCTGAGGCAGGAAAACTGCTTGAACCCGAGAGGAAGAGGTTGCAGTGAACTGAGATTGCGCCACTGCACTCTAGCCTGGGTGACAGAGTGACACTCTGTCTCAAGAAAAAATAACAAAAAAGGAATGTTGATCATAAATGAGCCCGTATGTTATAAAAATGTTGCCCTGTTTGAATACACCCTGAGCCTCAGTTTCCTGATTTGCAAGTGCATGTGGAACCTCTGCATGGCTGTCTCTGAGAATTCTGTGATGAAACCAGGCATGGCGTGTGACGAGCTCGGCCACAGCGGTCCTGCAGTGGCTCCACGCTTCCCCGTGCTGGTGGTGAAGGGAGGTGGCAAGGAGGAGCAGGTGAGGCCAGCAGGCAGCCCGGGTTTCTAGAAGTTCCACACCTTCTTTTTACATTGATCTTAAGGAGGATGGTACAAAAGAAACCCTATTCCTAATGGGAATCATCCCTTAGTGCGAGAGAGGTTAAAGGTGAGAGACAGAAAGAGGTTGGACTGAGGGGTGGGGGAGCTTCTGAGATGTGGAGGGTGGCCCCAGGTGAGGACCGACTGCGAGGATCCACGGGCAGGGAGGGGGTCCTCACTGGTTGAGAAGATGGTCTTTGGGCTGAGGCAAGGATGCTGGCACGCCTTCACTGAGATGGGGAGGGTGGCCCCAGGTGAGGACCGACTGCGAGGAGCCAGGGGCTGGGAGGGGCCCCTCACTGGTTGAGAAGATGGTCTTTGGGCTGAGGCAAGGATGCTGGCGTGCCTTCACTGAGTGCGGCTCAGAAGCTTAGATTCTGCTCGGGCTGATGCAGTGGCTCAGGTGGAGGATCCCCAACCCTGGCAGGAAGACAGGCACAGATTTCCAGAGTCTGCAGTGTGGGCCCAAGGACAGGGGTCTTGGAAGGTAGGAGGGGGTCTAAGGGAAAATGGCGGACACCCAGGCAGAAGATCCAGCCATGAATTGGCCAAGCTGAAGTCCATACTTGTGATGTCCCCAAGGCTGGGAGTCACAACCCCTGACCTACTGCAGAAGGCTGGGCCAGTGGTGAGCATGGGGCTTTGATGGGGACCTCCTGCCCTGACACTCGTGGTCCAGCTGGAGTGAGGCTTCTGGTGAACCCCCAAACTGGACCAATGCTGCCATGATGTTGTTTTTCAGAAAGATGGACTGGGTGCGGAATAGCCAGGGACACCTGTCTCAGGGCTCACGCCATCAAGTTCTCACTCCTCACAGAATGAACTGAGTCATGGCTAGCAAGGTCACAGTCACCATGAAGGGAAAATGTCAGGCCAGCCAACCTGGGGCAGAATTATATACACTTGTATATGCGCACCCGCAGATGCACACATGCATGCATGCATACACACACGGACACACACATACACATGTAGACACATGCACACACATGCGCACACACATACATGCACACACATGTGCACACAGATGCACGTGGACACATGTAGACACACGCACACACGTGCACACACACATACACACAGACACATGCACACACACGCACATGCATGCATACATACACACATGGACACGTGCACACACGCACATGGATGCATGCAACAGACACACGTGCTCACACATGACACGTGCATGCACATATATGCGCACACATGCACACATACACACATGCATGCAATCACACATACACACATGCACACACAGACACGTGCACGGACATACACACATGCACACATACCTGCATGCACACATGAATACACACATGCACACACATGCACACAGATACGTGCACACATACACGGACATACGTGCACACACATTCACACATGCACACATGCACACACATGCACACACACATGCATACAAGCACGCACACCTACACATATAGATACATGCACACACACAGACACGTGCAGATACACATGTGCACACACATGGACATACATGCACACACATTCATAGATGAACACACATGCACACATGCACACAGACACATGCACACGCACATGCACACACATACACGGATGAACACACATGCACACATGGACACACGTGCAGATATGACTGCTGATTTTATGTGTCAGCTTGGCTATGCTGTGGTGGCCAGTTGTTTGCTCAAACACCAGTTTGGACAGTGCTGTGAAGGTGTTGTGTAGATGTGCTTCACAGCTACAACAGCTGACCTTCAGTGGGTGGCCCTCGAGCATGTGGGAAACCTCACCTGGTCAGCTAGTGGCCTTGAGAGCAAAACAGGTTTCCTGGAGGAGGTGGATTTCTGCATCAAGACTAACACAGATGCTCTGCCTGAATCTCCAGCCCACTGGCCTGCCCTACAGGTTTCAACCTCGTCAGCCTCCATAACTACACGAACCAGTTCCTTAAAACAAATCTCACACACACACACATACACACACACACTCTGCATACATGCCTACACACACATACTCAAGATAGGACCACCAATTTCCAGCCCAGGCAAACCTGCATCTATAGAGAATTTGAGGACAGCTTTCCGGGAAGCCTGGGTGTGTAACACGTAGACTCAGCCTCTGGTGCAAACTTCATATCAATGTGGGTGATTGGGAGAAAATGTGGTGCTTGAAAAAGCAGATAAAATATTTTAAAAGTTAAAATACAGCCGCTTGCCTCTAATAGGTCTTGGCACTGAAGCCACTTCTGCAGGCGCTGGGAGAATTTTCATGCCTGATGAGCTTTGCCAATCCAAGCTAAGAGGCAGGGGGTGCGGGAGGAACACAGGAGGCCCAGAAACAATGCTTTTTTTCACTTTGTTTTCCTGGAGGGAATTAAAATAAGAGCTTAGAATGATTTTTTTTTTTTTTAAGAAGAAGAATAGAGAAATGAACTCTTCTGCTTTCTGCTGGAAGATTAGATTGTCCTCAGGATGGAGAAGTCAACTCAATGGTTTCCATCAGCGCAGAAAGCTGGAAATTCTTACCTCCAAAGTCTCAGAAGGAGTTCTTGCAATGTTTCTCACGATTTATTTTAACTTTTTCTTAAGACGATCAGGGAAAGAGTCAAACTACACAAAGTAGCAAACTCAGAAAGATGAAAGAAATATTTCTAGTAAGCGATTTAAATGACCAAGGCGCCACTAATTAAAAAGCTACATTTCACATATTTTTCCTCTTCCTTCTACATGAGGCATTAAACATGATTTTCTTAATGTTAGCAAGTCTGTGGGGGAAAAGATATATTTATACATAATGGGTAGGAATGTCAACTGGAACAAAATTTTAAAGGCCAATTTAACAAAGTGAATCAAAAGTTAAAAATAATACACTTAAGTAGTGAGCTGTTAGAATCGGCTTTTCCACTTCAGCAGATGTTGACCCCCACCCACAGCCCTCCAAGGGTCTGTAACAGAGCGTGATGCCAGGTGTGAGTTAGAGCACAGGTCCCCAACCCCACGGATACCGGTGGGGGGCTTGTTAGGAACAGGGTCCTACAGTAGGAGGTGAGCGATGGGCGATGGGCAAAAGAGCATGACCGTCCGAGCTCCGCCTCCCGCCAGATCAACAGCAGCACCGGATTCTCGGAGGAACGCAAACCCCACTGTGAACTGCGCAGGAGGATGGAATGCCTGATGATCTGTCCCCGTTTCCCATCACCCCCAGGACCCTCTGGTTGAAGGAAAGCAAGCTCAGGGCTGCCACTGCTTCTACGTGATGGTGACGTGTAATTATTGTATTATATATTACAGTGGAATAACAATGGAAATAAGTGCCCAGTAAATGAATCATCCTGAAATCGTTCCCCACCCCACTTCCATCCGTGGGAAAATTGTCTTCCAAAAAACCAGTCCCTGGTGCCAAAAAGGTTGGGGACAGTTGAATGAGAGAACCGCAGGTGATAGCAGAAAGTCGCCGTCCTCATCAGCAGCAGGGTAACTGAGGCAGCCAAGGAGGTCAGGAGACTGAGCCCCACCAGTTCGCTCTGTCACCAGGTCCAAGAGGCTGACTTACCAGTAGGCAGGTCCCGGCTGAAAACCAGCAGGTGCGCCGTGGCCCCATTTTAGCATTTCAATGTACACAGACATAGAGAAAGCCTGGCACGGCACTGGAGTGTGAACTCTGACTTTCGCTGGGATAACGTTGCAGGTACGTTTGATTCCTTGTTTGCACTTTGTTCCATTTTGCAGGCGGGATCTGGCGCACCTCCTCTGGGATACCAGGGCTCCCCACAGCCCTGAGCGGGAGCCCGGAGGGAGACCTGTGAGCTGAGCAGCCGGGGATCAGGGAAGAAGCAATGGGTGTTTGGGGGGGGAGTCTCAAGGAGGTGGCGGTAAAGATGCCCAGTGCCTGGGCGGCTGGAGGAGGCGGGCAGTGCTGGAGCCAGGAGCCTATGGAACATCCTGCTGGGAATTCTAGCAGAAGTCTCCAGAGAAGGCGATGGTTGGTGAAGAATCGGGAGAGAAAATGATGCAGGGACGGATCATGAAGGGCTTTATCCGTGAAGCTCAGCCTTCCTACCCTACCAAGAAGCCACAGACGCCCCTGAGAAGCTAAGTGTGGAGAGGCCGGCAGCTGTGAGTCCACAAAAAGAAGTCGTCTCTCTAGGTTAGAAGCTGCAATAACCCTTTCTATGACGTGGCCAGTTTACAAGTTTTCAAGTTTGCAAGAGATTGAACTGGAATAGGAGCCAAACGAAGAGGTGCATTTTTAAAATCCAAGACCCCACGATCCTTCAGACAGCTGGAGCTCTTCCTCACACTGATTTGTACAACGTATTTGCAACCTCGCTGACTCACTCCTGTTAATTAACTAAAGCTGAGCCAGTGCCCCAGAACCGGCGCCCATGGGAGAGGCCTGTGCTCACACCGATTCAAGGGGGAAAGAATTCAGGGAAGTCAGGTTGAAAATCTCCAGTTCTAAAAACATTATTTTCTTCCTGCAAAATTGTGCGTTTCTAGAATTATTTTGATAGAATGAAGTCTCAGCCATCACAAACTAGCATCCGTGTTTTTCCTTTATCCTGACTAAGTGGACGGCAGTCCTTTGGACACTCAGGTCCTGGGGACGTGCACAGACGCGCTGAACAACGTCCAGGGTGACTCCTGAACGTGGGGCTTCTCTGAGTCCCCATATTCTCTTTATTTGCCCATCATGAAGATTCCACGACGGGGCACATTGTAAAATAGTACCTAACAAAACAAAAGTGCCAATGAATTCCACAGTAGACATCTTTGAATGAAAATGCATCTTGCCCACAGCCAACCAGCAGCCCCAGGTGCGATGGAGACAGAGATGGCAGCCTCCAGGTGCTGGTGACCTCCTCCCCATCCCTTCCTGGTGTAGTGTGGGAAGATGGGTCCAGGGTAGGATTTCCAGCCCCGACCACACACAGACACTCTCTTGACTTTTGGTACAAGCTCCTCCGCTCCTCCGCTAACTGTTGAACCAGTGCTGCATCTTGGGGTGGGTAAGACTCAAGAGTGATGCCCTCTGCCTTCACCCAGCACACACGCATGAGCACATGGCCGCTCATCAGGGTTGCTGCAGGTGTGGAGGCCTCCAAGACGGAGACAGGGATACCCATGGGGCGTGCACCTGCCTCTGTGCCTGACGTCCTGGAAACACTTTCTGTTTTCAAAGCTGTGCCCAAGGGGTGGATCAACAGTTTTGTAGCCTCCACAACAGTTCAGAATAGTTTTCACCCTTTCATTCTTACATTGTTGCCCCAAACTTTTCCAAATTGGTAAGCACTCAAGTCAGGCTAGCAATGTCAAAGGTAAAACACGAACAAGTGAGAGGATGGATTTGCTTCAGGCCGAGAGCACCCAGACCTGAAGATACCACACCACAGCCAGGAGGCTTCCTAAGCAGGAAAACCCTCTGTCACTCAGACAAAAACAGGACATGTTTGTCTCTGTGCCCAGCTGGTTTTGAGGTCAGAGAGTTCTGTTCCTAGCGAGTCACTCATGAGGCAGAGATTGAAGAGCTGGTGAGGGGTGGGAGGGGAAGAGCCCCTGTTTAGTCTTGTCAGCAGGTCCATTAAGGGGAAAGGTCTGTGTCTGTTTGGGCTGCAGGTCAATAAAGGAGCTAGGGGTGAGTCTCACGGGAGCTGTGACAGAAGACAGAGAATCTTCTTGTGGCCAAGAAGGAAGCCAGTCTCAGGCTGCAGACTGCCCAACGGAAAGGAAGGCACAGTAAACAATCCCCAAGAAAGGGAATCGTGGACGGCGTGAATCAGCTTTGCATCACACGGACTCTGGAATTTAATTCCTGTGGGTTAATAAGCCTCCTCTATGTTGAACACACGGACAATCATATATGTCGTGTGGGTGAAAGAAAAACCTGTGAAATGAGCTTCTAGCCAAGCCCCAGAAGTGTTATCCTTTTGTTTTGTTCGGTGACTTATCTGTTTTCTATTGAATTTTTTTTTTTTTGTTTCTGATCAGTAGTTTCTTTTGTTACTTGCATGTTTCTAACTTTACGCAGTTTATGACTTTGTCACAAGTTAATGGCGTCTTCCTGAACAGGTATTTTACATTTTAACATAAACAAATTAATCAATCTCTAATTTTATGGTTAATGCTTTTATGTGCTTGTGTACTTGTTTGCTTTGTGGAATTATTGTCTACCATGGGGTGGTTTTATGTTATGGTGTTCCCAGAATTTTAAGGTTTATCTTTCACATTTAACCCATCTGGAACTTATTTTTGCATATAATGTGTGGTACGGATTAAGTTTCATTTCATCTTTAAGGATTCTGTTTGCTACATGTTTCTGGTAGATTAAATTTATTGGGTTAGGAAAGTATTATTCTATTTCTATTTTACAAGTTTTTAAAATAATGAATAAATACTAGACTTTATGAAATACTTTTTGCATAGGTTAATTATAAGATTTTTCTCCTTTAATAAGTGAATTCAGTGAGTGAAAATTATATATTTTTCTTATGTATTCCACTCTTGCATTCCTTGGATAAAACAAACACAATTTTTAATTGATCACTGGATTATTCTCTGAATATTTTTTGCATAGAGTTTTAGCATGTGTGTTTTATTTTGTTACCAAAGTTATAGTCAGCTAATTTAAGGGTTTGGAGACCAAATTTATTCCTCTTCTAGTCTTTGTAGAGTTCCTATAAATAGAGGATGGTCTATTCCTGGAAAGTTGACAGAATTCACCTCTAAAACCATCTGGATCTGGTGTTTTTAAGTATATACTAAATTTATTGAGTATTTATAGGACTGTCAGAATTTCTATTTTTTCTTAAGTCAGTTTTGATTTTTTGAAATGGTTTATTGTATTTAGGCTTTCAAATATACCTTATGAAGTTGTTCAAAGTTTTTCCCTTCTATCTTTTCAACATCTGCTACATTACTAGCTGGTCTCTCAATTGCCTTATTAATAAAATCCAATAGTTTCTTATCTCCTTTCCCCTTTATCAATCTCACAAGACACTATTTGATCAGTCTTTTCACAATACTAACTTTGTCATATGTTTTTCTATTTTTTTCTCTAAAGTCTTTAGTTGATTTTTTTTCAGCTTTTCTTATACTTAATGCTTTTTTGTTTTCCATATTCTGGTTTTATAGTCTATGCTGTTTTCTCCATGCTCTTCCTGATTTCCCATACCTCGTATGTGATGTATTCACTGTCGTTCACCTCCAAGCATTGTTCATTCTTCTCATAATTCCTTCTTTGACTCATGGGCTATTTGGGAGTGTGGGTTTTAAACATGGGCATTCTTGGCCACTTGCTGGGATTTGCTCTGTGCCTGGCATGCCGTCTTCTATTCTCCGTCATCTGTGGCATGGTCTGAGCAGATGTGTGCTCCACCTGGCAAGCTCTTACACCTTCTGCTTTCAGATTTTCCGTCTCATTCTCTCTGCTTGATGCATTTTGGGAAATTCGTTCAGATGCACCTCCTGCTTCTTGGTGGTCTCTCTTCACTGCCGCACTTGTCCCTTCTCCAGAGAGGGTTGCGTGGCTTTTTGGCAGGACCATTACTCCACTCGTCAGGAGGCCCCGCATGACCCAGGCTGCTCTCCCCACCGTAGGGCCACCCCGGGGCAGCCCCTCCACCTGGGAGTGCCACCTCCAAGCTGCTTCAGCCCAGACCTTCTGATCCCGCTTCCTTGGCAATTTCCATGACTTCCTGAGTCCTGAAAAACAAGAATGCTCTCTGTGGGATCTAATAACACCTGCTTTCCTGAAAGTGTCTTGTGTTGATTATTATTTTTTATTTATTTATTTATTTTTTGAGACAGAGTCTCCCTCTGTCACCCAGGCTGGAGTGCAGTGTGGTGATCTCGGCTCACTGCAACCTCCGCCTCCTGGGTTCAAGGGACTCTCCTGCCTCAGCCTCCTGAGTAGCTGGGATTACAGGTGTGCACCACCACGCACAGCCCCAAATCACCTTTTAATTGTAATTTCCCTTAGTACTTGGTAATCTTATTCCCTGGAGTGAATGTATTTGATTTTCGTTTCTTTCTTGGGGAAACTGTGAGTTGAGGTAAGATATCAGTAAAACAAGAAAATTCTGGAACAAACATAATTTTTTTTCTTTTTAATTTTTTTTTTTTTTTGTTTGGTTTTTCAGAGATAGTGTCTTGCTCTGTGGCCCAGGCTGGAGTGCAGTGTGGTGATCTCGGCTCACTGCAACCTCTACCTCCTGGGTTCAAGCAATTCTCCTGCCTCAGCCTCCAGAGTAGCTGGGATGACCGGTGCCCGCCACCATGCCTGTCTAATTTTTGTGTTTTTGGTAGAGATGGGGTTTCCCTATGTTGGCTAGGCTGGTCTCGAACTCCTGACCTCAGGTGATTCTCCTGCCTTGGCCTCCCACAGTGCTGGGACTACAGGTGTGAGACACTGCACCCGGCCTGGTGTTGATGCTGCTGCAATGCCAGGCACCCTGGTGGAGACGGTTCTGTTGCCACCCAACACTACTGCCCTCCTCCTCCTCAGACACCGAGGCCACCTGAGGCTGCCGGGCACTGTGTCCTGTCCTTTCCCAAACCGCAGGTACTCTAGACAGTTAAAACGTCCAGTGAAGTTAGACCGAATAAATGAATGAGTGAGTAAGTGAACACTGCCGCTGAAGGGCTGCCCAGGAAGGTCTTTAGGATGCTTAAGATTTGACGATAAATCATAGTGACCCGTAAGCGGCATTGACTATCAGCAAAGATGATATTTGTGGTTTTGGCCAACTTCTGCTTCTGCATTTATCTTACCCATAGATGTGTATTATGTCTTTATACATCAAAAGGAAACAGCTCAGCCACTGTCTAAATTAACTAAATTCCCAATTAGAAGAATTAAACTTTTATCTGACTTACATGTAATTCTGAGATTATTGATCTTGAAACTGATTCTTGCTGACTGTTCTTTTGGAAAACTTATTACAATGCAGCAATCAGGCTTTTTAATAAGAACCAGATGATGTCACATGTTGATGATCTCCCCTTTGTTGATTTAATAACATATTATTTCCAGCAGTCTAGCTCCCACCCTCCAAAACCACCCAGGCCACTGTATTTTCGTGATAGCAGCTTGAATGGACTAAGACAGTTGTGTCAGTCAAGTGCCGACAGCCAAGACCCCAGAGGCCTCGGCCGAGGGAGCCGTGTGGGGGCTTTGGGGAGGGAGTGTGGGGGCTCTCAGGCATCTGGGGCTGGGGGTGGGGATGAAGGGGCTTTGGCCTTCTGCTCCCTGCAGTGCCCGTCTCCTTTGCTGCTGTATTTTGGGGAGAGCTAGCATTGAACTGCTCTTGGCCTAGACAGATCCTTTAGGAGAAAATGTGAAGTTCCAGAATTAGGTCCATTAGAAGCTGGAGGCAGGTGGACTGCAGAGAACCCACTGACGGTTAGGGTGTCCCAAACAGAGCAGGCGGCCCTGCCAGGCAGCAGGGATCTGATTTCAGGGAACTTCCAGGAAGCCCATTTATCAGAGTCTGGAGATGGAATTTCTCCTTACGGAGGGAGATCCTTTCCAATGTTGAACCCCCCAGGGGAGTCTAGGATTCCAGGTTTCTCATCGGGACCTGATCACAGTGAGTGGAGTTGCCCGGGCTTGGATGAAAACCAGCCTTGCTCCTCCTCCCTTCTTCCCCCCCGTCATCTTGCTTCCACACGTCCAACTCACCAGAAAATTAAACAAACAAACAAAAAAACAAAAGGGTTATTATTTCAAACTGGAATCTCTGGAGGATTTAACACACTCTCAAACATGCAACACATATTTACGATACCCTTTCGATATTCCTTTTCAGAACCCGTGGCATGTTCCTTGGAGTATCTCCAGGATGAGAATTCATGATCCACTTGGAATGGGTTTAGACCTCGGAATGAGCTGTCATCCCAGCCCAGCCAGGTAGCTCAGGAAGAGAAGCCATGTGTAGACTGTTGCCGTTGGACGGATGGCTGTTTGCCTACAAAGTGACAGGATTGCCTTTATTTTCCAGCCCAGCCATTTAAAGATGATGCTAGCACAGAACTCCAGATATTCTTGGAGCAGTGTCGACATTGGCACGAGAAGCCCCACGGCCCACAAAACTCCTTGGAAGGCAGCCACTCTTTTCTCCAGTCCTGCTTAGTGCGTTAGTTAAGTGACAGTGCCTGGACTTTACAGCCACATCTCGTGCATTTCTTGACCTATCTGTTCTGAAATAATCAGCCTTCTTGTAACCTGAATCCTGCCATCATGGGCCCTAAATATTGTATTTTTACAGCTGCAAGACCTTCCGCCAAGGAACCTGCTGCCAACTCGCCTGGCACAGGTGTCCTGACATGACAGCACTGCTCATTCCCCACTGGCACAGGATGGGCCGTCTCTTCCAAGCCTGGGCTGCCTGTACAGCATCCCAAGCTCTGGGCACAGCTGGGACAGTTGTGGCAGGAATGCCGCGGGATCTGCTGAGCCCTGTGAGGCTGACATGGGACCGAGTGGGCACCGTGGTCCATGCAGAACGGCTTCTCCCTTGAAGAAGCGACACAGGCTATTGGCTCAGCTGTAAAAGGCAAACACAGGGTATTGGCTCAGCTGTAAAAGGAGATCACAGGCATCCGCTTGGATGGGGAGTTGGTGCTTTCCTACCACATGAAAATTCAGTCCCAACTGCTGCCCAGACCTGCTCAGTCTGCACCACAGCGGTGGTGCCTGAGGGCATGCCTGCCGTGCCAACCCCGCGGAGGACTTTGCTACAGGGAGACGGCCCCTTTCTCCCTCCATGACAGAGTTTGGAAGCCTCCTCTGGCGGCCACCGTGGAAATTTAGGTAAGCAGCTGTAGTTGCCGGGGAGTCCTGAGCACGACACTTAACGTTGCTCCTGCAGTTTCATGGGCCATTAACAATTTGCTAATATTGTTTTAGCTTGCAAATTAGTGCAGCTCCGTGGGTAAGGAAAGGTTCCGTGGCTGTCATCAATCAGATGGAAATTCTTCATGCATGAGATGAAAAATGATTTCTAGCCTTTGAGGCTCAGACAGCAATTACTGTAACCAAAAAAGTGGGTGGCGGGGAGCCGGGGGGAAGAGTGCTCCCTGCAAAGTCTGTTAGCAAGTCTATGAACTTCATTTCTTGATGCACGAGAGTAAAACGATGAGGATTTCAAGCCATGGGAACCTGATTTTCTTAGTTACTACTATCTAAAGGAGCCCTCTCCAACTGACCTGCTCCCAGAAGGCAGTGGAGAGAGGATGTCAGTGTGGCAAGAAGGACGGCAAAGCCGCGAGGACCTGGTGACCGTCTTTGCTGAGCTCCCAACAGGTGATGCCCACCGGGAGGATGCCACAGGTGACTCTGCCAAAAGTGTAGACAAACCTTGGCCTTGTTTGTTGGAAACTGTGTTGCTTATTCCCCATCCCTCCCACCTTTAAGCACCACCATTTTTTCCTTTTAAATATTTATACAAGACTGGGCTGGGCATGGTGGCTCACGCCTGTAGTTCTAACGCTTTGGAAATCTGAGGCAGGAGAATCACTTGAAGCCAGGAGTTCTAGACCGGCCTGGACAGTATAGTGAGAACCGCATCTCTACAAAAAAATTTCAAAAATTAGCTGGGTGTGGTAGTATGCAGTGTGGTCCCAGCTGCTTGGGAGGCTGAGGCAGGAGGATCACTTGAGCCCAGGAGGTCAAGGCTGCTGTGAGCCATGAATGTGTCTCTGCACTCCAGCCTGGGCAACAGAGTGAGACCCTGTCTCATAATAGAAGTGAGACCGTGATGAAATGTGTTCTTCACAATTGTGTGTCGTTTGTGTTTGGAAGGTGGTTCAGAGTGAGGGCTCTCAACCACGCGATCTAGGGTTGAGTCCTGTTGCTAACACTTGAGCAGGTTCCTATTATGATTAGACATCCTGTAATGAATTGAATGTAATCCTGCCAGGTTCCAGGGGCCTCAGGAGGCCAGTGTGAGTTGCAGCTGTGGCTATGCATCCCGGCCACAGCAGGGTTCAGGGTACCAAGATGCTTCTGTGTGTTTGACAGGGCTGACAAGCACTGGCTCACTTGGTGGCCTCAGCCACCTGTACAACAGACCCCATCATTATCGTTCCTTGCCATGGGCTGATGGTGTCCCCCCAGATTCACAGGATAAAGCTCTATCTTCCAGTGACTCTCAGAATGTCACTGTATTTGGAGACAGAGGCGATTGTTACAATGAGGCCACGATAGTGGCCCTAATCCAATAGGATCAGAGTCCCTATAAGAAGAGGAGATTAGGACACCCAGGGTGACAGCAGAGCTGCTCCCATGCAGCAGAAAGACCAAGGGAGGATGCCGTCCACCAGCTGAGGAGAGAGGCCTTTGGAGGAATCAGCCTTGCCCACGTGTGGATCTGGGACTTCCAGCCTCCAGGACCCCGAGCAGGTAATATCTGTGGTGCATGCTGCCGACCTGCGGTGCTTTGTTACCCAGCAGCATGATGCACTTCACTTTACAAAGGAGGATGCAGAGAAACCCAAAGCATCGCAGCAGGCCAGCTCTCCCGGGGGCAGCCGGGCTCAGGTTCAAGCTGGGGCAGCACGAACACAGACCCAGCCCAGGGAGCAACCTCACAGGCTCCTTTCCCAGGGGAATATTCCTGTAGGGTTTTGAAACCATGATGGGTATATTTGATAAGGCAGTGGGACTGGTAGGTGCCACCAGGCGAGGATTCCATTCTCCTGCAATCCGGTGGGGAGAGGCAGGGTCTGAGCTTGGGAAGGAGGCCACTGCTACCCCTGCTGCTCTCCTCCCCTCCACCTTGCCTAGTTTACAAGACAGGAGGAAAGAGAGAAAGCAAAACGTTGGAAAGAAACAGAAGTAAGATAGCCAGACAACCATGGCACCACCACCCGGCCCTAGGAGTTAAAAAAGTAATAATAATAACATCAACCCCTGACCTAAATGACATGTGTTATCTGTAAATTCCAGACATTGAATAAGGAAGCATTGCACATCTTTTTGTTCCGTTAGCTGATGCATGTAGCCCCCAGTCACGTTTCCCGCACTTGCTTGATTTATCACCACCCTTTCATGTGGACCCCTTAGAGTTTTAAGCCTTTAAAAAGGCCAAGTATTTCTTTCTTGGGGAGCTCGGCTCTTAAGATGCAAGTCTGCTGATGCTCCCAGCCGAATAAACCTCTTCCTTCTTTAACCTGGTGTCTGAGGAGTTTTGTCTGCGGCTCATCCTGCTACACCAGCACCCGTCTACACCCACATCCCGGGTCCCACTGTCACTCCTCAAGAGCCTGTGGCTCCTTCCTTCCAGGTGCAGAAACAGACAGGCCTCTCTTTCCAACTTACGGCCTTCTGTATTTCCTCACTCATTCCCAGCAATTGGTCACTGGGGAGCTTCTGGTTTAGAGGAATATTTGAGGAATATTCTTGCAAATGCACTTTGTGGATGGGGGAATTTCTCCCATCCCCGGGGGCTCCCAGCACGTCCCAGCAGGGGATGCTTGGAAGAGGAGATACCAGCTTAAAACCAACCTGCAACTGAGTTTTGGTCAATTCTGACCCCCTGGTCTCGAGGGCGGTCCAGCCAGCTGTGCCTCTGGGGGGGTTGTGGGCCCCCCATGCCCGGCCGGCTCTGGGGCTTCCCGTTGTTTCGTCCTGGCCAAGTTCCTGGACAAATAATCGCTTACTGTGACTTCACGTTGTCTTTGTTTTGTTCCTTTAAGGTTGAATCCTTTTTCTTGGTTATTTTCTGATTTTTCCCTTCTCCTGTGATTTGCCTATTTATAGATTTGACCCATTTGTTTTCTCAGTCGCGGTGTTTGTGTTGACTTTAAGAAAATTTCATGTTTTATGGATGTGAATTTTTGGCATAAGGAATGCAAAAGTTTTTTACAGCTTGCAATTTATGTATTTGTCTTCTTTGTGCTGCCTTTAACACTTTTATACACTCAATTCTTTCTTTTTTATGGTCTGGATTAAAACTTCTAAAAATGAAAAATGACTTTCCTTATAAAAACAATAAAACATACTCTATATTTTATTTTGGTTCTTTTTTTATGTCGAGTCATTAACTTTTGGGAATTTAATTTGTATTAAGAAGAAATTATTTTTCCTCAAATGCTTAACTGATTGGCTGGTGCCACTTAATGAATAATCCATTTTTAAGACTACGTTTCAAAACAATGCCGTTTTAATTTTGACAGGCGAGTCCTACCTTATTTGTCATTTATTTGGGGAAGAAAAAAAAGCAGTAGCTGCCGTCAGGTCAGCCAAGACATTGGTGACCAGGGCCTGTGCTTGGAGCCTTCTGTCTCATGGGGAAGCAAAGAGGCCCCTCGGGAGTTCAGGGCTTATGCGGGCCCATGGCATTCTGTGCCACCCACATCCTTGATGGATCCCTTTCAGTTTTATATTAATATTAAATATACATAATGCAAAATATATAATATATATGCAATATTATGGTGCACTTTTGAACTGTATGGGTTTAAAGTTCACGGGTCACTTACATGTGGATTTTCTACCGTCTCTGCCACCCCTGAGACTGCAAGACCCACCCCCACCCTCCTCCTCCTCAGCTCACTCGACGTGAAGACGAGGATGGGGACCTTGATCATGATCCACTTCCACTTAATAAACAGTAAAGGCATCTTCTCTTCCTCACCATGTTCTTAATACAATTTTCACTTACTTCATTGCATAACAGCACATAACACAAAATATGCATTAATTGGCTGTTACTGGTAAGACTTCTGTTGAGCAGTAGGAGATGAATAGTTAAGGTTTTGGGGGGTCAAAGGTACATGGGGATTTTTGACTGTGCAAGGGGTGAGGGGGGTCCTTGTCCCTAACCCTCACATTGTTCAAGGGTCAACTATAATATATAGAATTTTATTCAATAATTATATAAGTATTTATAATACCTGTTAAATATATAGTATCTGTAGGGATATGATATATGACATCACATACTTGAAAATATTATACATTGATATGTAAAATATATTATATAAAATACATAATGTGTATAAAATACAACTATTCTGCACTTATAATTATACAAATAATACATGTGAATATTTATATTAATTATATATATTCCTGCAAAATGAGTGAAAATTAGTATCTGACTCAAAGGATGTCTGTGAAGGTTGAAAGCAACATCACAAGAGGAGCTGAGACCTGGCTTGGTGGAGGCGGTGAGAAACACGAGGTGTTGCAGGTTTATGATCCTGAGTCACCGGCCTGGAAAGAAGAGTGAGGTGAGCACATGGAGGGATGATGGAGATGCTCCAGGGGATCTGGGAAGCTGAGACGCAGAGGAAATGCAAAGACCAAGAAGGGGCAGGGCAGAGGGTGGGCGAAGGCTTCACGGCAGGAGAAGGTCTGGGGGCAGGAGAGGACAGGACTGGGTCCAGATGTTGGGGACATTTAGCAGGACTTGGGGAACAGCAGCAGCGGTGGCGGGGGAGGGGGCGGTGCAGGAACAGGTGAGCTGAGACATCAGTGCCACCTGCCAGTTTTATATTGTCAATAATAAAGGTTATAGTTAGAAGTAGCCAAACCTAAGTAAAACCAGCAGTGGCTAAAACTGAGCATTGATTCAAGATTGATGGATGAATGAATTGTGCTTGAAAAATAAAAGATATGTATAATTTAATACCCTCAAATTGAACTTTATTGGTACAATTGCCCTAAAAAATCCCTAAAGGCAAAAACTATCATCAGGAAGATTGACATGGCTGAAAGAACTACCAGTCATATCTTTATGAAAAATAAAACTGTGAAAAGTGTGATCCAAATGAAAATATGTCAATTTAATGGAAATGGAAACAAAAACATTGGGAATATTGCTTTATCTGCCCATGTGTTAAAATTTGACTCAATAATTGGATTGGATTAATAGAATCTAAAAAATTTCTGGCCAGGCACAGTGGCTCACGCTTGTAATTCTAGCACTTTGAGAGGCCAAAGTGGGTGGATCGCTTGAGGTCAGGAGTTGGAGACCAGCCTGGCCAACATGGTGAAACGCTATATTTTCTAGAAATACAAAAATTAGCTAGATGTGATGGTGCATGCCTGTAATCTCAGCTATTCGTCAGGCGAGGCAGGAGAATTGCTTGAACCTGGGAGGCAGAAGTTGAAGTGAGCCAAGATCGCACTACTGCACTCCAGCCTGGGTGACAGAGTGAGACTCCAAAATATGTGTGTATGTATATATAATTATTATATAATATTAAATATATAAAGTATATTTAAAATATTTAAAATATACTTTATATATAAATAAAAATATATAAATATATATATATATAATTTCAACTCAATGGATGCTCACCAAATTCAGTGTGATTCTGATTAAAATATTTGCATCGAAACATCTTTCATGGTGAAATGGCCAATTCCAGGGCTATAATGGGGAAGGTGCATTGCTGTGCCCGGGAGTGAGAAACTGCCCCTCAAATGGTGGAGAACTGTCCTGAGGACACAGGAACCCCTGGTCAAATCCAGGACCAGTTAAACATCAAAATAATTGAGGACAGAAATGAATTATAGATCATCGAGCAACAGAAATCATGAGTTCATAGGTTCATCAACTGATCCGTGAATGGGGTTGGTGGATACTAGGACAGCTCTTTTGCAGAGTAGCTGCTGACCGAGGAATAGGGCATTTTGCAGTCAGCACAGAAGTAACTGGTTTAAGTCAGAATGGGGATGCGTGCTGTCAATGGATGCCAAATTTAGAGGGAGGATTTTTTACTTTATTATTTTTAACTTTTTATTTTAAAACGATTTCAGGCTTACAAGAAAGTTTCAAAGCTTTGTCAAAGAATTCCCACCCATGTGCCCTAAATGATAACAGCTTTACATACACGTCAACTCTTTTTGGTGGAAGGTAGCTAGCTCGATTCTGCACCGGTTTAACTTTTTGCCCACAATGTTTAGCATCCAATTGAAAATTACAAGACTTAGTACATAAAAAGTGTATAACTGAATAACTGAAAATCAAGAGGAAGGAATGAAGCAATAGAAGTTGGTGACTTTGATATTGGTGTTATTAGGCAGGGAGTTGAACTACCAATAATATGTGCAGAAACTAGAGAGGAAAGTGGAGATGAGCATCAGAGACCAGGTCATAGCAGAAGGTCAAACGGAAATGCAACATGGATAGAACAAGGGATTAGTGAGCTGAAAGCAAGGCATGAGAAAATATCCTTATCTAAACAAAGGAGAAAACATGTAGAAAACATTGAAAGAGCGCCAGAGACATACCAGGCGTGGTGAACGTGTAATTTGTGTGTGGACAGAATCCTAGAAGGAGAGGAGGTAGAGAATGGAGCAGAGGCAGCATGTGAGAAATGATTCCCGGAAATTTTCCAAAGTGATGAAAGAGTCAAACTAAAGATTCAAAAATCTCAGATACCTAAGCAAGATAAATACAAAAAAACCCACAGCTAAGCACATTAGAGTCCAACTGGAAAACTAGAATGGGTTTACAAATATCAGACAAAGTAGACTTTGAGGCAACAAAAATATATATTAGAAATAAAAATTTTGCCTGTAATCCCAGCACTTTGGGAGGCTGAGGCAGGTGGATCACAAGGTCAGGAGATTGAGACCATCTTGGTTAACACGGTGAAACCCCATCTCTACTAAAAATACAAAAAAAAAAAAAAAAAAAAAAATTAGCTGGGCATGGTGGCAGGTGCCTGTAGTCCCAGCTACACGGGATTCTGAGGCAGGAGAATGGCATGAACCTGGGAGGCAGAGTTTGCTGTGAACCGAGATCGGGCCATTGCACTGCCTGGGCGACAGAGCGAGACACTGTCTCAAACAAAACAAAACAAAACAAAAAAACAGAAATAAAAAATTTCATAATGATAAAAAGGCCAAAGCAATAGGGTGTATGACAGCTATCCACTTGTAAACATTGACTAATTTGTAAGTTGTTCAAGAGAAATGGGCAAATCTACTCTCATATATATAGATTTTCATGCGACTCTCTCTGTAACTGTTGGAAAGAGAGAAAAATCAGGGAGGATACTGAAGAGCTGAACCACATAATAAATACATGTCACCTAATAGAGATATGGAGACATCATACCAAAGAATGCAGCTACGCATTTCTGTTCTGTTCTCATGGAGCACCTGTGCCTCATCATAGAGTGAGTCTCAACAAGGTCAAAGGACCGAAGTCAGACCGCACCCTCTGACCTCAGGGTGATTACAGGGGAACTCTGCAGAGAAAATGATAAAACCTCCGCAGTGCTTGGAAAATGCGCAGGGCTCTCTTTGACAGCTCTTGGATCATAGGAGAATTCACAAAGGAAGCGACAAAGTAGTTCTAGTGTTTCAAATGGTGGTGCAAATTCAACCTATGCCTCTACTTCACGCCAACCTGTTGAGAGGTGTGAGGACGCTTCACAGAACGTTCCCCTCCTCTCTCCCCTCACCCCTCCCACAACCTCCCACTCCCAGGGAGGTGGAGAAGCAGCTTTGCAGTGGATCCTCCAGGTCAGGCCCTGCCCAGTGACCCCAGGACTCTCCCGTCTCCGTCTCTCTCTGTCTCTCTCTGTCCCTCTCCGTGTCTCTCTCTGTCCCTCTCCGTGTCTCTCTCTGTCCCTCTCCGTGTCTCTCTGTCTCTCTCCGTATCTCTCCCTGTCTCTCTCCGTATCTCTCTCTGTCCCTCTCCGTGTCTCTCTGTCCCTCTCCGTGTCTCTCTCTGTCCCTCTCCGTGTCTCTCTCTGTCCCTCTCTGTCTCTCTCTGTCCCTCTCCGTGTCTCTCTCTGTCCCTCTCTGTCTCTCTCTGTCCCTCTCCGTGTCTCTCTCTGCCTCACCATCCCCGCTCCTGTCATGGTTTTCAGTGATTGGCACATGCGGTTGCCTCTTCATTGTGTATGTCCTGTTTTAGGGAGAACTATTTTAAGAACTATCTTCTTTTCTGCGTATTAAACTGGAAGCAGGGGTTGCTGATTCTCTCTCCAAGTGACCACTGTGGTCCACTCACTTGGATGAGCCCCTTATGCCCATAGCCTGGTCTAAGGCTCTATCCCATCTCCTCTGGGGCACTAGGGAAGCCTCCCGTGAACCCTGACACCCACAGCCTGGTCTAAGGCTCTGTCCAGTCTCCTCTGGGGGTACAAGGAAAGCCTCCCGTAAACCCTGATGCCCACAGCCTGGTCTGAGGCTCTGTCCAGTCCCTGGGGCACTAGGGAAGACTCCCGTGAACGCTGATGCCCACAGCCTGGTCCAAGGCTCCGTCCCATCTCCTCTGGGGCACTAGGGAAGCCTCCTGTGAACCCTGACTCCACGCCCCATCCCCACTCCCCACTGATGTTCATAAACACACGTGGGATCATGCTGCGAGCCTCAGGGGCCCCTTCGTATTCCTGGGATGAAACCCACATGCCTTCCTATGACCTTCAACACCCTTGGTACCCAGCCCAGCCCTCCCTCGCCGCCTCCCTCCCCTCTTGCCCTTCCCAGGAGGGAGCCAGAGCACCTCCTCTCCTGGCTCAGGGCAGACCCCGCTCTTCCATGCCCGCTGCTGCCACCATGTCTCCCACCCCGAGGACCACAGCCTGCTCCGGGTGGTCCGACGCCCCTTGGGAGAGATGCCTTCCCTGACACCCGCAGCGTTTACCCCGCAGGGAGGACTCCTGCTTTGAGTTCCCAGAGTGTTTTAAACGTTCGGCTTGAGAACCTTCCATCTGGTTTGGAGAATTCCTGGGTGTGAGTTCTTCAGATATTGCTTCTGCTTCATCCTTTACCTCCCCTCCTTCTAGGGCTCTGCTCACACACAAGGTGCTCCCCACGCTCCTACACTCTTTCCGGTGTTTCCGAATGTCTTCTCCTTTGTCTCAAGGCGCACTTTCTCATGCCTTGCGTTACCATTCAGAAGGATGGCAATGAGCTTAAGTATGTGAATGATACAAAGTGCAAGGAACACTGCCTGGCAGGAAAAAAACTATGTTTCCTCAGCAGCCAGTGCTCCCAGCACAGCCCTCACTGGGGTCTGTCTCCCCGAAAGCCCCGTCGTTTTAAGTGCGTGCTGTGTTTGATTCCCTCTTCCCTATTCACACCGTGGCTGTGCATGGATTCGGAACTTGTCACCTCTGAACAGGCTCACAGATCGGACGGGGTTAAAGCATACATGGCAGTTTGGAATTCATCTCAAAATCTCACCAACTGTGTGCCCTTGAGCAAGACCCCAGGCTCAGCGCTTTGATTTCCTCATCAGTGCAGTGGAAGGAATGGGGGAGTCTCCCTCCGTGGGGGCTGTGGGGGTTCAGGGAGTTAAAACCTGTAGGGCTTCTCAAAGAGCACCCGGCGTGTGAGGACCGCAGTGTGAGAAGCAGCCGCTGCTATGATAATTGACCACACGCTGGGGTGAGGTGGTAGCGCCCGGAACAGGACGCTGTGTGAGAATGCCCGGGACCGTAGCTGAGGCATGGGGGAGGCTCATGTGTTACTCATATAAATTAGACAGTAGCTGAGGTGTGGGAGAGGCTCCTATATTATCCACATAAATTAGATTATCATAGCTATTTTTATTTGTAAAGTAGCATGTCATTTTTATTCAATATACTATATCCTCTTTTTTCTTAATAAAAACAAGTCAGGCTGTGACTCTTGTACCTGGACCCAGCACACAGGTGGGGCTGTGACTGTCCTACCCGGACCCAGCACACAGGTGGGGCTGTGGCTCTCCTACCTGGACCAGCACACAGGTGAGGCTGTGGCTTTTCTACCCGGACCCAGCTCACAGGTGTGGCTCTCCTACCTGGACCCAGCACACAGGTGAGGCTGTGACTCTTGTACCTGAACCCAGCACACAGGTGAGGCTGTGGCTCTCCTACCCGGACCCAGCACACAGGTGGGGCTGTGACTCTTGTACCTGAACCCAGCACACAGGTGAGGCTGTGGCTCTCCTACCCGGACCCAGCTCACAGGTGTGGCTGTGACTCTCCTACCCGGACCCAGCACACAGGTGAGGCTGTGACTCTTGTACCTGAACCCAGCACACAGGTGGGGCTGTGATGCTTATACTTGGTCCACCCATAGTCTGAGAGGAAACTATGATGAAATTGGTACTGAAGACCCAGGTGCCTTGAATGAAGACCCTCCCACCCACATCCCCACCCCAAGGCCCAGAGTCCAAAACTAGGCGTCCCTGTGGCGGCCTGGAAGCCATGCCCACCCCGAGGCACCTGTTCAGACGGCGTCTCTTTTAGGGGATTTACAATCAGGGTATATCCACATTCAGAAGGTAAACACTATTCGCTTTCCTTAAGTCATCTTTTCTGAGACATAATTAGTGCCTTCTTATTTTGGAACATTTGGAACAGTTGTACAAATAGAAAGAACAAGCTGTCAGTCTCTGTGGCCACACCCCGGGAAAAACCATCACTAAATGTTTCATCAGTGACTCCATCCGTTTATTTGTCACTCACATACTTTACAGCTTCGAGGGCATAAGATACATGAAAATTTCTGCTCTTACTCTTAAAATTCATAAAGGAAACATTTTAAGCTCCCACCCCCCCCACTTTTTTTTTTTTTTAACTCCATGCGTTTCTTCATCTGACCTCCAACATACTGGATGGACACACCCTGCCCTGATCAAGTACAGCCCTGGAGCTCGGCTCACACAGGCACAGCCCCGGAACTCGGCTCACCCAGGCACAGCCCCGGAGCTCTGCTCACCCAGGCACAGCCCTGGAGCTCGGCTCACCCAGGCACAGCAGCGGAGCCTGGCTCAGCAGTCAGTCATCATCCCCGGCTTTCAACGCCAACTCCACCACTGTGACCAACTGACCGCTCCCCCGCTGAGAGCTGTGATCTTTGCAGCCCCTTCCAACACCCTGAAGCTTCTGTGTGTGTCTTTGAAGAGCAGAATACAGGGATGCGGAGTGTGCGGGTGACAGCCGTGGTCTCAGGAAGCGCCGTGCGTCTCTGCCCGCTCTCTGCCAGGCTGTGCTTACTGCTCTGGGCTCTCTTCCTCCCTGTGAGAACCAGCCAAGGCCAGGCCTCTGGGGCAGAGCTGGGTTCTCACAGTCAGCCCCGGCCCACGTGCCCACTGTGATGAGCAGCACCGCACGGCCACCCCCAGGCTGTGAGCGAGACACACTGCCCCTCGGCGAACGGCCGCTCCGTACCCTCTCGTGCTGGGTTGCTCTGTCACCAGGAAGTGGTTCCCAGCTGCAGCCGTGCTCCCATACTGTGACCACGGGCAAGCAGTGGGGCCGTTCTGTCTCTCAGTGTTCTCATCTGTAAGGTGGGGATAACCATGGTGTCCGGAGGAATGTCACAGGTGTAAATCTGTGGACAGTTTAAAGGAGAAGGAACACTGCCTGGCAGATACAATTAGTGTGACGTGAACACTCACCACTGTTACTGTTACAGCACTCATCCCCGTCCCTCCACCCAAACCCCTTCATTCTTGATTCTCCACCTTTTCCAGCTTGAATTTGGCAGTTCCTCCTTGGACTTGCGATTTTTGCCCAAAGAACCCAGCTTTGGATGAATCTCACCACTGGCCTTTGTGCACCTGACTTCATGCAGCCGAGGCCTCCAGAGAAAATCGCAGGCTCTGGAGGCTGGGGTCATGGTGAGGTTGCCACGGCCGACCTCAGACAAGGGCCCCCAGACTCTGGAGCCCCCGGTGTCCTCCTGGCTGGCGGCTCTCCATGCTGCACGTACAGGGTTACCCCTCCCTCAGCGCTGGCCCTTCCCTGTCCCACCCTGCCCCTGTTTTCTGACTTATCACCCTGCCTGATGTTCCACAGAGAGGCCGGCTGCTGTCACCTAGGAGCTTTTTAAACCCTTTCTGCTACCAAGTCTGTAAACCTTCCCACATCTACACCATCTCTCTCTTCCTCCTGTTATAACACAGGGAGGTCCCACCTCTATCCAGGCTTTGAATCCTGGATTCCAGCCATGTTAAGTCTTAAAGGTTTCACCTCCTTGCTCGTCTTCCTTCTTTTCTTATTTTTAGCACATGCCTTTCTTTGAAATAACTTCCATTAGCTTAGAAACGTGAGCTAGAACTGTCTGTACTCAAACGAATGAATAGGACATTTACATCTCTTAAACCAACAACACATCCCTACTGTTCGAATTCCTTTTATTTGCTACTGTTTGAAGCCAAAATCTCACTCACACACCATGACTCCCTTTGTCATCAGCCTTTACATTTTTCTGAAATTTTAATATTTTTGGTCCAGGTTATACACATATAGGGTTTTATAAGTCAAAGAACTCTATGAGGCTTGTAATGAAAAATTCCAGTCTCTACTCAATCTCATCTTACCCTCTCTTAATTCCACTTCTCAGGGGCATCATTCTTAACTCTTACAGAGGTTTGTTCTTTATTATTCAAAGTTACTCCATTGTGTAAGGCAATGCCAGAGGCTACAGCAGATGAACTCTGACCTCTTGGTGTCTTAGCAACACCGAAGTCGGTGGTCTGCTCTACTCCAAGTTCACCCACCGTGCCTCTGACTGGTGGTCTGCTCTACTCCAAGTTCACCCACCCACCATGCCCCTCACCGGTGGTCTGCTCTACTCCAAGTTCACCCACCCACCGTGCTCCTCACCGGTGGTCTGCTCTACTCCAAGTTCACCCACCGTGCTCCTCACCGGTGGTCTGTTCTACTCCAAGTTCACCCACCGTGCCTCTGACTGGTGGTCTGCTCTACTCCAAGTTCACCCACCCACCATGCTCCTGACTGGTGATCTGCTCTACTCCAAGTTCACCCACCATGCCCCTCACCGGTGATCTGCTCTACTCCAAGTTCACCCACCCACCATGCCCCTCACCGGTGATCTGCTCTACTCCAAGTTCACCCACCCACCGTGCTCCTCACCGGTGGTCTGCTCTACTCCAAGTTCACCCACCCACCGTGCTCCTCACCGGTGGTCTGCTCTGCTCCAGCTGGCGACTCAGGGCCTCAGGCCCTCGCATCCCACAACCTCCCCACCTCCGACCTGCGGTGCCTGAGGACTCTGAGCCCACCTGCCCAAGGCTGCCAGAGAGAGAGTCTGAAGGGCGATGCATGTGCCACGGTGGGTAGCTGGTTAGGTATGAGCAGGGCAGGGAAGGAGGGGGCTACCCCCACCACACACCAGGAGTGTCCGGCAACCATCAGGTGACGGTCAGGCGGTTTTTAAAGGTTTCTCTAAACTGGCAGAGCTGGCACCAGGGCAAGGCAGGCTCCTACTAGATAGAAAACACCAGAAACTGGTGATCAGCAGAATCCTGATGAGACCTCAGGAGTGGGGAGGAGGAACGCAGGTGTCTGGAAGTAATGCCAGCATGTAAACCCCAGGTCAAGAGGTGGAGCTGGGCACTGGGTCGCTCAAGTCACCCGCCCAGCCCTCTTCCAAGTGCACTTTCGTTCCTGCTCTAAAGCTTTTAAATAAACGTCCACTCCTGCTCCGAACCTTGCCTCAGTCTCTCCTTCTGCCTCATGCCCCTTGGTCAAATTCTTTCTTCTTGAGGAGGCAAAATGAGGTTGCTGCAGACTTACCCGGTTCCCTCCCACCGGTGATGCGTGGAGCTTTCCTCACCAGGCCCGGAGATCGCAGCCTCATTTCTACCACAGTCCACAGGCTCCTCCTCAGCGAAGTGGCCACACTCAACTGCCAGGAACACTCGGACATTACCTGGAGGAGGAGGAGGGAATGTGCTTGGGAAGCAGCTAGAAGACTTTTTGAACATCTTGTGGACTCCCTGTGGGGAGGGAGTGAGGGAGGCGCCCCGGACACTGTGGCCCGGCTGGAGGGGGATGGCCGCTGGCTGGTCCTTCCCACACTCAGGAAGGTTCAAGGTCATTGCTGTCACCCGAATGGAGCCCAGGGGCACCCACAGAAACAGAAGCTTGGGATACTATCCATGTGCAATGCAAGAATAATTGCTATATTCTAAACGATTGAAAAAGAACCCGGACTTTTAACATTCAACTTTGAAATACAATCCAGGCTCGTTTTGCTCGCAGAACGTTGTGTGTTGAAGACAGGGGCGTATGGACACCAGGCCGTCAGCACCCGAGGACTCACACCGCACCTCAGGAACAGGTGGCTTGGTGTGAGCCACCTTTCGCCAAGGCTGGGGAGGAACAGAAATTCCCCGCACTTTGCACTTCAGGAAGCTTCTGACATTCCAAGGACACCAACTGCTACCCAGAGCCTCCCCACGTGCATCCCCCATGGTCAAAAAAGACTGGCGACCCCAGGCCCGGGAAGGAGCCCATGGGAATGACAGCACAGTGTGCCCCATGCCCTGTGCGCTGCAGGAGGGGCCCCAGACACTCCACTGGGGCTCGGTGGACAGCGGGGCTCCCACTCGAATTCAAAGATCAAATTTCCTCTACAGCATCAAAGACATTGCTCGGTAGAATGTGGACAAATCCTCTTTAATTTCCAGTAATTTCCTGGAGATGACGGACCGTGAAGAAGCGGACAGAATGTTCTAGCTCCTGAGAAGACCTGGGTGGGAATTACTGCGCCTGGGGTTGTCACGGGACAACCTCGGGTGGGACAGACCTCGCTGGGCCTCAGTTTCCCCACCTGAAAAGTGAACTGCTCACGTTGGGGATGTCTCGGGGGCCCTCTGGGGGTCCCACTCACGGGGTGCAAGCTCTCCATCGATGCTCACTGCCCTTGACCACCAGGCCACGCATGGCCACCTCTGGGAGTCCCATGTGGACACAGCCACCCCAATTAGGGCCTCTGCGGTTGGCCTGTCCCTCAGTGAGGTTATCACACTTCCCTTTATTTATACCCCGTAATGCAGTCCCTCAGTCAAACACGGAATCGGCCGTTTCTGTTTCTTTCCATTAAAAAGGGCATTTCTCAGTTGCGTGACAAAGTGAGTTAGGAGCTCCGTTTCAAACTTCAGTTTCTGGAGCAGGTTCATTTAGGAGTATCCCCACTGCAAAATGAAACAGGAGGAGGGAGCGGCCGCCACTGCTGGCTCTGTATCCACGCACCTTTATTTATTTTGACTATCTTTTAAAATGAAAACACCGTGGATCCCCTAGGGAAGTCTGGGTCCTGGGAGGAGGATTCATTCTATTTTCCTGGGGGGAGCTGTTTCTTCACGTAGGTCGTAACCTCATGTTGCCTCATGACTAATATTTCCTGTGGCATTTATGAGACCACATAGAAAAAAATGATAAAAACATGAATCACGTTATGAATTTCCAGGTTGTAAATATTTTACGGTTGAATTCATCAAAAATTTAGTTCGGAGGCTGCTGACTTGGCCACATGCAAAGCTAACCTGTGGCGTGGAGTCTTGGTTCCTGAGAAGGAGGGAGGAGGTTGTGTCTCGAGCGGGGCAGTGGAAATCGGCTCAAACTGCGATCTCCTTTTTCTCTGCATTATTTACGGGAGGCTTGTGGCCAGCACGGAACTCCAGGAAACTCCATTTAGAGCAACGTCTGAGTTTCTGTAGGAAACACGCTGCTCTGGACAAACCTTGTTAACTGAGGAATGAAAGGTGAGTCGCTGGGACTCCGCTGGGGCTCCGGTGCCCGGGTGCTGCCCGTCCCCGGAGCAGAGGCTCTGTGAGGCGGCCTTCCCTTGGTGGATCTGCCCCACGGCCTCCTGCAGCCCCATGCAGGCCTGTTCTGGCCTCCCCCAAGCCCAGGCCATGGAGGCCAAAGTCCTGCAGGTGCTGGTGCCAAGCTTGGAGGCCCCACGCAGAGCCTGTGTGCAGATGTCGCAGTCGGAGACCCGGCGTGCAAGGATGTAAATGACCCCTCCCGCCTCCAGCCCTCCCAGACCTGATTCTAATGCGTCTCCACCTCCCCAACCTGAGCACACCCTCGTGGGGTCACCACCCCCATTGGTAGACACAGAAAACCTTCCTCCCAGCAGCAAACCTGTTTCCAGAGAAAGCTTCTCTTTCCTTCTTCTCTGCTCGGATATCCTGTTGTCTGCACTTTTCCTTAAGCAATTATTCCAGTCTGCATGCATTTAAGTGTGTGCGTGTGTGTGTGTGTGTGTGTGTGTGTGCGCCCATGGTGTAGTATATATGGTGTGTGATGTGTGTGTAGAGTGTGGTGTGTGGAGTGTATCTCTGTGTGTGGTATAGTATACATGGTGTGTGGTGTGTGTGTCTGTGTGTGTGTGGCATAGTATATGGTGTGTGGTGTGTGTGTGTACAGTGTGGTGTGTGGAGTGTGTGTGTGTGGTGTAGCATACGTGGTGTGGGGTATGTGTGTGGTGTGTCTATCTCTGTGTGTGTGGTGTAGTATATATGGTGTGTGGTATTTGTGTAGAGTGTGGTGTGTGGAGAGTGTGACTGTGTGTGTGTGGTGTAGTATATGTGGTGTGTGGAGTGTCGTGTGCAGTGTGGTGTGTGGAGAGCATGTCTGTGTGTGTGTGTGTGTGTGGTGTAGTATATGTGGTGTGTGGTGTGTGTATCTCTGTGTGTGTGTGGTGTAGTATATGTGGTGTGTGGAGTGCGTGTGTCTCTGTGTGTGTTCAGTGTGGCGTGATGTGTGCGTTTGTGAGTTTCCAGAAGTCACATGACGTGTGACCTCACAGCGGCTTGAATGCGGAAGCAGGGATGAGTCTCGAGAAGCTGTCGATGAATCCGGGCATCTGAGAGATTTGCAGCTACAGGAAGGGGCGCCTCACTTATTACTAAGTGTTTTTTGACTTGGAAAATATAGTCATTGTCCATTAAAATATGTATTTACATCAACTAGTAATGGGTGTATGACTGCTACTTTGAAACGAATTAATAAAAATATTTTCAACTTCCTATGTTAGCTTTGAACACAATAGATATTGATAGACACGACCCACATCACAAAACTCTTTGGTGCTGTGAACAGCCTTTGGGTGTATAAAGGTGCCCCTAGACCAAAACCTTTCAGAACGGCTGCGCCAAACAGTGTCCTGGAGTTGTAGGTGCCTTTGAGGGCAGAGCGGGTGGAGTCAGACTGCATATTGGATACTGGAACTTGACGCCTCTCCCTGAGGGACACCCGTCTGGCCTGTATGGGGGAAATGCTTGAGTTTTCACCGACGTGCCGCCCTCTGGTGAGTGAATGTGCCCTGGGCCAGTTGCTCCGTGGCTGACGAGCACTGGTTGTGGCCAGGCCACACACCGTGAGCTGTTTCTGGGTACCTGTGTGTGTGCTTCTCTAGATCACGTGCCTAAGAATGAATCTGAGGGCTGCGCACATGTGTGGCCTAACTCAATTATGCCAAATTCTTTTCCACAGCGGCCATATCCACTTCTCTTCCCATCCACAGGGCGTCAGAACCTCTGCCGCTCCCGGTCTCTGCCAATGCTCGACTGCTGAGGCCAGGAGAGTCCTGACTCCTGCTTTGTGTCCCCTCCAGTAACGCACCCAGGAGGAAGGTGGTGCCACATTCTGAGGACACGGCAGGACAAGGGCGATGTCACAGGGGAGGAGCTGAGGTCTCGCGCCCACAGCCGGCATCGCTGTGCTGGCCCTGGGCACGAGTCGGCCGATGCTCGAGTTAGTTGCACAGAGGCATGGGTGGTGTGGAGTGCTGGCTTCAGCTTTGGGTGAGCCAAAGCCCAGGGCCCCATCAGGAGGAGAGAAGCCGGCCAGGGGGTATGCAGGGGACAGCTGAGCTTTTGGCCAGTGTCCTCTGCAAGCCCTGTCCCGGGCCTGCCTTGAGCTCCATCCCACGGGCTTCGCTTCCTGTTCATCCCTCTCCCTGCCCCTCCACACTCCTGGCACCCGGGGGCCTCCCAGTCGTGGTTTAGAGCTTGGCTGTGGCTTTGGTTTACATCATGGTTTCCGTAATTGCTATGCATTTGGAGGAGGATGGGGGCCCCACTCAGGTCCGGTCTTGTCCCCTGCAAATGTCCGGGCCTCAACCTCACCATGGCTGCGTTCCTTTCACTGGGAGCATGGAATGAAGTTTGCCAAGGATGACCAGCCACTTTGCTTTCTTCATCTATTGAAATGTATGTGTGTGTGTGTGTGTATGTATTTATGTATTTATTTATTTATTTTGAGACGGAGTTTCACTCTTGTTGCCCAGGCTGGAGTGCAGTGGCGTGATCTCTGTTCACTGCAGCCTCCGCCCCCCAGATTCAAGCAATTCTCCTGCCTCAGCCTCCCAAGTAGCTGAGATTACAGGAGCCCGCCTTTACGCCCGGCCAATTTTTGTATTTGTAGTAGAGACGGGGTTTCACCACATTGGCCAGGCTTGTCTCAAACTCCTGACCTCAGGTGATCTGCCCACCTTGGCCTCCCAAAGTGCTGGGATTACAGGCGTGAGCCACTGCGCCTGGCCTTGAAATTTATTTTTAATCAGACCACAGCTTATTAAAAATATAAGGAAAGTGTGAGACTTCAGGGATAGACTTCAAGGAAACAGTCTCCATTTTAACTGCAGAGGCTTTTACTCCAACATTAAATATTCTGGGTGAATTTCTCCTGTGTTTCCTCAGCTATGAATGCTTACATAAATCAGTCAAACCATTCAATTTTCTGCTTTGCTCAAAGAATTACGAAGAATGTACTCTTGAATTTGAGGGATAGTTGAGCTGATAAATGTCGAAATGTATGCCTGAAATTGCACAAAATGAGAATTTCCAACAGTGACTGATTCAGACCACATCGTCCCAGACTGAGGATCCAGAAGGGCATTGCTATATTGCCCGCATAAATTTGAGGACAGTCATCTTAGACCCTGACAACTGGCAAGTGAGAGTCCCACGTTTCATTCATGTCTCAGGTTGTTAAATATTTTAAAGATTGAACAGAGTCGATGAAGTGAGCAAATGCATTGCCAGACAACTGCTGCCAGGATGTATCAGCTGAAGAATTTGACCACAGCCCCCAGGCAGGGTGAAGTTACTCAGGGGCTGACCTCACAGCCATGCAATGTCCAGATGGGGGTCACCTGGACCCCTGGTGCCCGCTGCTGACTGTAGGATGCTCGTCATCATGGCCACGGTGGTGGGGACACGGGCGTATACGTTTGCCATGACTTTTCCAATTGTACACTTTGGATGGTACATTATGTATACATCGATAAAGTGAATTAAAATGTTCATGATGCTATTTGGTGATGTGAACATTGAATATCATGTTGCAACATGATTTTTAATAGCTATGTAAGATTCACCTGTCAATTCCTGGATGGTGACATTGTGATCGTGCACACGGCAGGATAAAGCCCAGCACCCGTGTGCCTGAGCGGGCATCCCCGAGGAGTTGCTCAGGAAATACAGAAGCTGAGACCTGCACCAGGGCCCGGTGAGTTCATGAAGCTTCTGTTCCTGCCCCCTGCAGAGGGCACTGAGACGGGTCCCGCAAATGGGTCACCTTTGTGGCTTCCTCCCTGGGCCTGGCAGGGCTGCAGCGGCTGTGGGGGCTCCATCTGAGTCCCATACGGAAACCGCATGGGTACCCCTCTCGGCCTGGAAGGAGCTGCTCGGGGCACCTGTTACCTTCCTTTCGTTCCTGCAGCACTTTAAGGAAAAAGTGACATGAATCCTGGATTATTTCAGGCAGAGTCTGCGGGATTGGCATCTCCCTGTGGTCCTTCCTTCTATGTTTAGATGTTTAGTTAACAGTTTCATTTTGTTTTTACATTTCATAAAATAAAATATCTTGATGTGATGTGAATATAATTCTGCCTTGATCAACTCATTCTTTTCTTTGCTTTTTCTATTTGTTCAAAAAAGCAAAACCAGCCAGTGACCACAGGGTCTCCCCATGGCCTTACCTCTCCTCCTCACCCCAGCTTCTAGGGAAATGCGGTCATGCTCCCTGCTGTGGCACGAATGTGGCACCTCCAGAATTCAGTGTGATGGGGGGAAGATGTGGAGCCTGTGAGGGTGATTAGGCTCTGAAGGCTCCTCTCTCTGATGGGATCAAGGCCTTCAGGACAGTGACTTTAGCAGGTGTGACTGGCGGCTCCCTGCCTACTGCCCTGCGAAGGACACACTGCATGGTACATCTTGGAAGCAGAGAGGGCAGCCCTCACCAGACGCTGAGCCTGCCTGTGCCTCCATCTTGGACTTCGCAGCCTGCAGAGCTGTGGGAGCCGCATTTATGATGCAATCACAGCAGCAAGCAGACCCAGACACTCCCCTTTGTAGGACAGGAGGGAGACAGAGGGGGGCTGCATCATGGCCACAGTCAGGGAGCAGCTGAGGGCTAGACCCCCACATCACACACGGGGGCTAGTTCCAGCCTCCTCCATTTTGAATGCTGAATCGTTTTATCTGAAGGCATTTGTGGATTCAAAGACAGTGACTGAGGGACTGTGAATCTGAGCATAAAGTAGCCAGGACCCTATAACTTCAATAATCTCATTTATTATATTAATTTAAAATATGTTAAAGATATATTTAATCTACAACATATGAATACAAAATGGCAATATAGAATACTTATTTAATATAAAAAACGTATTACATATATTAATTTAAAATAATCTTATTATATTAATTAATTATAATTTAATATTTAAATAACAGTATTTGAAAAAAAATTCTTTGCAGTGTATTTTACAGCATAACTAGAACTGCAGCCTGAGACCATGCAGGACGTCAGGAGGCCGTGCGGAACCGCAGCTCCATGGCTCTCTCAGGTTCTGAAATAGAAAGATGCCCTGTGAAGGTAACGACTGAGCAACGTGTATTTAATTCCTAGGCTAATATGTAAACATAATACAGAGAATGGCTACAAAGTCAATGAGAGACGTCCTACAGAATACTAACAACACACAGTTTACTCACAATCAAGCAGAACAAAGAACTCACTGAATTAGTATTTCACAAACTTCAAAATCAGAGACTTAAACCCATCATAGCAATAATTATGTCAAATCTAAATAGACCAAGTGCTCAAAATGAAAGGTAAATATTATGAGACTGAATCAAAACAAAACAGGAACGTTCTTCCTGGAAGAAGCACATTTAGCTGCAAAGACGCGGGGTGGAGGAAGGTTGGAGGGTGAGACGGGCCCAGGAGCTCTTCTGAGCGTGCGAGGGCTGGTGCGGCTGTGCCGGCATCAGACAGTGCGGAACTAAAGAGGACGGGTGTTATGAGACACCGAGAAAGGGAATTTTATCACAACAAATTTGCTAAAGAGGCACAATACGTTAAACATATATTAACCTAACAGCGGAGATTGTTGTTAGGTTACCTAAAGCAAAATGGACAGATACAGAGAGAAACGGGCAGCCACGGTCAGCCCCCTGTACCACCAATCTAGTAATTCCTCGGCAGTATTAATAGCCAAAAAATCTTTAAGCTTATCAATATGAAAAGTACTATCAACCAACTTGGATTACTTCATATTTAAAGAACATGACAACCCGCAACTACAGAGTATGCATTTTTTTCAAACACACATGACATTTCCTTCAAGACAGATGATAAAAATGGTCTGTCTATATTGAATGATTAAAATTATACAGAACAGGTTCTCTAATCATAACGGCTTTAAAGTAGAAATAAGTAGCAACGAGACACTCAAATAATCCACAATTTTTTGCAAATTAAACAACACACTTCTAAATATTTCATGCATGAAAGAAGACATTACAAAGGGAACGAGATGATATTTTGAATTGAATCAGAATGAAAACCTAACATATTAGAATTGTGGTAGGCAGTTAACATAGAATTTAGGGGGAAATTTATAGCTTTATATATGTCTACATTTAAAAAACGGATATAAATAAACTGTGATCCCACCTTAAGAAGCTAGTAAGAGAAAGGCAGACTTACTAAAGAGAGTAAAAAAATAACAGTAATCAGAACTCAGCTCAGATCTGAAAGCAATAAAATAGAAAACAGAAAATAATCCGCAGAAGCCAAAGGTGGTTCTTTCAGAAGATAATGATATCAATAAATCTCTAACAACACTGATCAAGAAAAACAAAAGAAGAAAAACACAAATCACCACTATCAGGAATTAATATTACATAAATCGGAAGTCTAGCAAGGGATAATTACCAATTCTTTTATGTAAACAATCTCAACAACTTGATGAAAAAACAAATTCCTTGACAAACAACAAGTAACCAATCAGACACAAGAAGAAATAGAAAATCTAATAAACAAATTGAAGTCATATTCAAAAACTTTCCCAACAAGAAAACTCCATATTCAGATGGCTTTACCAGACAATTCTATCAAACATTTAAGAAAGAATGAACCCCAATCTGTAAAAAATTCTTTTCTTTTTTTTTTTTTTTTTTTTGAGACAGTCTTGCTGTGTCCCCCTGGCTGGAGTGCAGTGGCGCGATCTTGGCTCACTGCAACCTCTACCTCCTGGGTTCACTCCATTCTCCTGCCTCAGCCTCCCAAGTAGCTGGGACTACAGGCACCCACCACCACGCCCAGCTAATTTTTGTATTTTTAGTAGAGGTGGGGTTTCACCATGTTGGCCAGGCTGCTCTGGAACTCTTGATCTCAAATGATCCACCCACCTTGGCCTCCCAAAGTGCTGAGATTACAGGCATGAGCCACTGTGCCTGTCCAACAAATTCTTTTATAAGAAGGGCGGGATGGACTCAAACACCATCAAAGAGATTATGAGGAGGGTAGTTGCAGACCGGTATCATTCCTGCACAAAGATTGGGAAAGACTTAATGAAATGTTTCTATTTGAATCAAGCACTGGGACGAGGTGGGTTTTAACTCCGGAAGGCAAGGTTGGTTTAATATTAAAAAATCAAGGCAATGCACATCAGGAGGATAAAAGAGGAAAAAACAAACATAATTATCTTAATAGATATGGCAAAAGCACATGATCAATTCAGCACCTCTTCATAGCAAAACCCCTCACCAAACTAGGAGTCAACGTGGAAGATCTGATGAAGGGCATTTATGAAAAACCTACAGCTAACACCTTAATTGATGTTAAAGTACTGAACGTTTCCTCCTGAGGAAGAAGAAGCAGGCCAAGACGTCCACTCCTTCCACTTCTATCAAAATTGTACTGGAGACCCTTGCCAGTAAATTAGGAAAAACAAAGAAATAAAAACAACATGAATGGAAAAGATGAAGTCCAAGCGTTTTTAGCTGCAGAGTCAGTATGACTGTGTGCATAGAAAAAAATCTCTTAGATGTGAATCAGTATGACTGTGCACACAGAAAATCTCTTAGACGTCAGTCAGTATGACTGTACACACAGAAAGTCTCTTAGACGTCAGTCAGTATGACTGCGCACACAGAAAATCTCTTAGACGTCAGTCAGTATGACTGTGCACACAGAAAATCTCTTAGACGTCAGTCAGTATGACTGTGCACACAGAAAATCTCTTAGACGTCAGTCAGTATGACCACACAGAAAATCTCTTAGACGTCAGTCAGTGTGACTGTGCACACAGAAAATCTCTTAGACGTCAGTCAGTATGACTGCGCACATAGAAAGTCTCTTAGACGTCAGTCAGTGTGACTGTACACACAGAAAATCTCTTAGACGTCAGTCAGTATGACCGCGCACACAGAAAGTCTCTTAGACGTCAGTCAGTATGACCACATAGAAAGTCTCTTAGACGTCAGTCAGTATGACCGCGCACACAGAAAGTCTCTTAGACGTCAGTCAGTGTGACTGCGCACACAGAAAATCTCTTAGACGTCAGTCAGTATGACCACACAGAAAATCTCTTAGACGTGAGTCAGTATGACCACACAGAAAATCTCTTAGACGTCAGTCGGTATGACCGCGCACACAGAAAATCTCTTAGACGTGAGTCAGTATGACCACACAGAAAATCTCTTAGACGTCAGTCAGTATGACCGCGCACACAGAAAATCTCTTAGACGTGATGAATTACACAAGCAAGGTGGTCACGGGTCCACCTCTGTCTCGTGACTTAGCAATTTCACTCCCAGGTACTCACCTGAGGGTAGGGAGGCTGCATGTCACCATGAGCACCTTCAGAAGAACGTTTATAGCTCCGTTATCCGTAATCGCCCCAAACTGAAAATAACCAAAAAGTCTAAGAACAGCAGAAGGTGTGTGAAGAGATGGGGAGCTTCCTGGAGGGAGGGACGGAGATGGTTTGTGTTCTGGGTGCTGGGACACAATTTATACATTTGCTGAAGCTTATCAAATGGAACATTCAAGGTCTTTGTATTTTTGTATGTTAATGATGTATTCAAACAAAACACTACGGCAATTCGCCACATTAATAGAATAAACTAGGAAAAAATGATAATCTTAGGCGCAAAAAGTCTTGTGAAAAACATCAATATTCCTTTTTTTTTTGAGATGGAGTCTTGCTCTGTCACCCAGGCTAGAGTGCAGAGGCACGATCTCGGCTCACTGCATCCTCCACCTCCCAGGTTCAAGCAATTCTCCTGCCGCAACCTCCTGAGGAGCTGGGATTACAGGCGCCTGCCACTGCATCCAGATAATTTTTGTATTTTTAGTAGAGATGGGGTTTCACCATGTTGGCCAGGATGGTCTCGAACTCCTGACCTCGTGATCCACCCGCTTCGGCCTCCCGAAGTGCTGGGATTACAGGCGTGAGCCGCCACGCTCCACCCCATATTCATTCTTGATAAAATATTTGACAAACTGGGAGCAGAATGGAGTTTCCTTAATCTGACAATGCCGTGCAGCGGATGACATGATGGTGAGACAGGGATGCTCCCGTCCTCGCTCAGTTTCATATCGAACTGCAGGTTTTAGGTGGATCACTAAGGGGAGGGGAATAACGCAAGCATGAGAATCAGAATATAAAGCATCGAAGTTGTTTGGGTACAACAGAATTGATTAGGCAACACCTCAAAAAGGTCACAGAATAATTATGAGAATTAGTAAGTTGCATGTATCTTGGTTCCTGGAACAGGGTAAATATCATGTCTGTTTTTATATAAAAATCAACAATTAAAAATGGAATTTTAAAAACTGTTCTATAAATAGTATCAAAAATAAATAAATCTATGCAAAGTGTTTGTGACCTCTGAGCAGAAAGCGTCGTCGAGAGAAAAGGAAAGAGAGCGAGAAAGGAAAGGCGGCGAGAAAGGAAAGGCGACGAGAAAGGGGGCTCGAGCTCCACACGGCAGGGATGGATCCACACGGCAGGGATGGATCCACACGGCAGGGATCAGGCTGGACCCACAGGGCAGGGGTCGGGCTGGGCCCACACGGGAGGGGTCAAGCTGGGCCCACATGGCAGGGGTGAGGCTGGATCCACAGGGCAGGGGTTGGGCTGGGCCCACACGGGAGGGGTCTGACTGAGCTTCCATCTGAGGCTGTGAGGGGCCGAGGGGAGGCCATGAGGCTCAGTTGAGGATGCACCCTGGGGGCTCTGACACAGCTCCCGGCCTTGGCACTGGGAGGAAGGATTTGCAGAGCTGACAGCACTTGCTCTTTTATTCCCCAAACGTGAGCCTGGTTTTCTCAGAACCGCCTTCCCCACTCCCCTCCTAACTCAGGACCCTCCTGGCTTATCCTCATGGCCACCTGCTTTTTGTCTCTGCAGCATTTTACGCAAACTGAAGTTATTTTACTTATTGTTTACATGGAACCATTTTGGTTTGTGTGAAATATACAGAGACCATAGAAGCAGGTAGCCACGAACAGACACCGGGAAGCTGGGGGACCCTGCATGAGGAGAGGAGTGGAGGGCGTTTCTCCTGCTGAGACTGAAGCCGGAGGAGCCAGGTCAGGAGATGCTCTTTCTGACAGAGGGGCCTGGTGCCGGGCCAGGCTCTGAGTCAAGGCCGTGAGCAAGGCGGGCATGGCCCTGTCCCCCCAGACAGTGCACGGAAGGCGACCAGTACAGCAGGGAATTTCAGGGATGTATTTAATTACGTGTGAGGCACAAGGAGAGTGCCAGTCCAGAGCCCCACTGCTTCCTGGGTTGAAGGAATCCTGCGTAAACTGGAGCTGGAGGGAGTAAGAGTTAACAGGAGGAGGAGGAGGGGAAGGAGGGGCTTCCTAGGAAGCGTGCGCAGGACTCGAGCCCTGAGCCCTGAGCTGGGCAACAGTGGGGCAGGGTTAGGGAACAAGGAGAGGAGACAGCCAGCCCTCCAGGGCGGTAGTGCACGCTTGGAAGGGATGCAGAGGAGGCAGAGCTGGGCGGGCAGGACATTGCAGGTGGGGTCGTAATTTTGGACCCAATGGCAGTGGGAAGCAGCTGAGGTCTGGTAAGCAAGAGTGTGACCCAGTGGGATTTGCGGTTTAGAGACGGTGTGCTTTCAGAACCAGGAGAAAGAGGGGTGGCCACTCAGACCAGAGTGATCGCCCAGAGATGGAGGCTTCATAGACTGGAGAAGTGTTTTCTACTCGAAATCACCACACTTGAAGATTGGTTGGAGCAGAGTTGGAGGAAAAGGGAAGCCTGATTGAAAGTGTCTAGGGAGTGATATTGAGAGGAGCGTGGATTTGTAGAACACACACCTGGATGGGGAGAGCGAACACCCGAACTCCATCATGGAAAGCCCTGGAAGCCTTGGGAAGGGGTGAGTTAACGAGCAGCCGTGTCGAAGGCCACCCCTGTGGGAGATGGTGGTGTGCTGAGGGCCGGCTGCTGTCAGCTGCTTTCTAGACTGAGTGGCTCTGTTTCGTGCAGTTTTTATAGGATTTTGTGTGCTAAGTAGGACACATGGTCTTTTAATTATGGAGCAGAACCATAACCAAGCTCTGACCTTGGAGCCTGCTGCCTTTGGTGTCGACCGAGGACTGCCCTCTGCCTGCCTGGTGAGTCAACACCTTATAGATCTTCACCATCGACTCCCCAAGTGTCCAGATGATTGGGTTTCCTGATGTGGCTGCAGGTCTTGGTCTGACTCCAGGTTGGATAAAGTGAGGTTGGAGGTGGGGGTGTCAAAGGTGACTCAGATTTCACCAAGTGCAGGGGAGTTTTCTAGGGATGGGGAAGACACGCCAAGGCTCTCTGAGGAGTCAAAGGCAAGGTGCATCCTGTGCGTGTTGCTTGCAGGAATCTTTGCATACTGAGGGGAGGTGCGCAGATGCAGGAGAAGAGCTCATCGGATCCCTTATGAAGCGATGCATTGATTTCATGTCCAACCTGAGAACTGCAGAGCTTGTAGTCCTTCTCACGAGGCTGGGGAGCCAGGAGAAACACTGCATTTGGGGAGAGGCAGTCACCTTGAGTTTGGACATGCTACATTGAGGCCTTTGTCACACACTCCATCCAACTAGAGATAAATCCAGGATAGTGGGGCCTTGATTCAGCCTCTCTCCTTTTGGATTTGTGGTCCAAGCCTGCATCCTGCTGTTTTAACCCACCCTTCAGCCTTTAAACCCCACAGGTTCTGGTCTTTAGTGAAATCTAAGTAATGACCATCACCTTCCTGGGAGAATCTTCTGTTTTGTCCCACCTGACTGACTCCTTTGTTTCCAACCACCCTTTGCAATTTGGTTCACAGAGGTACCACCCAAGGGCTCCATCAGGGAACTGACCGCATTTGGTGTGGACGCTTTGGTGGGACCATGTTGACAAGGGTGGACTCTGTGCCCTTGGCTAGGGAGAAGACTTCTAAGTGGGTTACAATTCTGTGTGCTCAATTATTCAGCAGACTGTTTAGCTGAAAGTGTTGAAAGGATTTGCAATCTGTTATATTGCGGGTGCCTGCTATGAAATTCTCCATGTCTCTCGAGTCCTTTAGGCAACTGACAAAATGAGGGTATGAAATAACTTTTTGTTCCCTGTTAATAATGTTGGGGGAATGCAGAATCAATGATTTTAAATATTTCACGGCCTTTCATTCTGAGATGGGTAAACAGAGGAGAAGCAAATTGCAAGACTTACATGTTAGTGGTCGGTAAAGACTAATGACCCAGCGCAGTAACTCATAAAACAAGTTGGGTTAAAAAATCTCCCACTGAGATCCCATTCCCCAGGGTGACACAGACAGGCAAACCAAACGCGTGAGAAAGGGGGCAGGTGCGTTATTCCCAACCTCACACCCCATGGTCGTGAATACCCTCCTGTTAATGCAGGCAGTGAGGGAGGGGACACACCCTCCAGGCAGCAAGTGGGAGTCCCCACAGTGGTGGCTTTTGTTTTTTTGTTTTTAGCCACTGCAGTGCTGCACACAGATTTTCACTTTATTTCTTTTGGAAGCAGAAGGAATCCATCCAACACTTTGCTGATGAGAAAAAAGACATAAGGAGGGTGATATTTCTAAAACTCTAGTTTTTCCTGAAATTTAGCTGATATTAAATGACTCTTAGGCTCGCTCAACTGGGCACCCACACTAAAGATTATAAGAAACTGCATTTGTCCTCTTCTTCCTATCCAAACGCCTGCTCCATCACCATCAATTCTGTCTTTAACCTCCTGTAACCAGGTCATGTTATTTCACCAAGTCTGCACTGGAAAAATTAATTACCTGGTTCCATATTGTCAAATCCAAGGGGCACAGTGAGTTCTTTTCCTATTTGACACTGTTGATCGCTCCCTCTGGCTTAACTCTCTCCTCATTAATTCTGTAAAATGACTTTTTAGTGCTTCTTCTTTTATCTCTCCAATCACGCCTCCCATTGTCCTTCAGAACATTTGTTTTACTGAATTTACTCTGTCCGTCTCCCACGCCGCTGGTCTTCAAGGGTCCATTCTGATCTCGTTTCTTTCCTCGCCCTGCTCCGGGAAAAGCACCTGGGGGTAGGTGCGAGTGGGAGGAAGTTCGACTCGGAGGAAGTGTTTGTCACTCAAACCTGCAGTTTAATTCCAAAGCATCGGAGAGGAAGGCACAGGCGTTTTCATTTCTGGAAGGAGGGAGACCATGAGGGGTGTTGGGAATTGTCATGACCTCTTAATCCAGGGTTGCCCACAAGCTGGCTTTGACGTCTGTCTTGGTGCTGATACGTTAGAGATGGCCTCTCCAGCCTGGACTGTCTCTGGAATTCACCGATCTGACACCACTCCTACACACACCCTACACCTGACACAGGCAACTCCCACCAGCCCCGTCCCAGGTCATCATCCTCATGCTCAGATACCATCTCTCCCCGGATTCCATGTGTCAGCTGGAACTACTGTGAACATCCAATCCCCCACAGAAGATTTTAACTATCTAAAATTTAAATAATACAATAACTATCTAAAATTTAAATAACCAGCTCTCTGACCACCGCCTCCTGGCTTTAGCGATCTCTCCATCATTCCCAGAATGTTACTTTCACATGCTGGAAACAAACTGCCTCACGATGGCCTCTGTCTGCTCCACGAGCTCTCCTGCCTCCCAGCGGAGTCCAGAACCCCAATGCTTGCTCTGACTTTCTTTCTCCTGAGCTGAGAAGTTGGAGTGTACCCCACCCACGTCGAACCTTTTTTTTTTATATATATATCATTGCTTTATCTGCTGAAACTGTTAGCGAAAACTGTAAAATTATCCAGTCTGGTGACATGACTAATTGCTAGCCATGGTCTCCATCCCTCCAGGTCCCAGCCCTGGTCTTCCTCCTCCCCATGTCCCTGGGATTTCGAAATGGTGATCAAATCATAGTGATATGAAACCTTATTTTATGTTATTTTATGTTAGCCAAATTTAGAAAATTGAATGGAACATGTATAAGATATTAAATTATGATGAATTATTTTTCTTATCTGGAGAACTGGCTTGGTTAAAAGTTAAATTAGTATATTGAAGGCACCTGTATCAAGGTTAAGTGCTGCAAAGATGTTAGCTGCCATTGTTATGACTCCAATATTTACTTTATACAGTAGACCCTTAAATAACCTGAGGGTTGTGGGCACTGATCCCCCACACAGTGAGAAATACTCAAACAACTTTGGACTCCCCCAGAATTTAACTACTAAGAGTCAACTGTTGACTGGAAGCCTTATGGATAACATCAAAAGTCAATTAACACATATTTTATAACTGTATTATATATTGTATTTTTATAACAAAGTAAGATAGAAAAAAGAAAATGTTATGAAGAAAGTCCTAAGGAAGAGAAAATCTACAGACTGTTCATTAGGTGGAAGTGGGGGCACAATCAAGGTTTCCATCCTCATTGTCTTCATGTCGAGTGGGCTGAGGAGGAGCAGAAGGAGGAGGAACTGGTCTTGCTGTCTCAGGAGTGGCTGTGGTGGAAGAAAATCCAAGTATTAGTGGAGGAACATGGGTTAAGTTGGAAGCATGGAACAGCAGAAAAGAATGAACAGCATCAGAATAGGAAAATGTACTGTTTGTTGCTTAGAGTAACAATGGTAACCGTATGCTTTGCATTTCTAAAGTAAATGATGACAACAGCCAAAGGGCAGATGAGAAGTAAATATACTTAAATGATAATAGATTCTTGCATTCTTTAATAAGTGATAAAGATATTAATTTAAGATAAACTGTAAGGATAAGTAAGATAAACTGTAAATTAAGGATACACGTTTAAATCTTCATGCATTCAGGAAGAAAATAACACTAAAACACATAACTGACAATATAAAGGAGATAAAATTATAAAAATACTTGATCACTGGAAATAAGGCAAGAAAAGAGGAAGGATCAAAGAGTAGACGGGTTGAATGCAACACTCCTAGCAGGACGGCAGACTTCATGCAGTTATATCACTGGCTGCATGACATGGAAATAGGCCAGACATTCTGATGAAAATCCAAGGAGCATTCGTCTGAATGTTATTTTACAGAGACCCAGCTATGTGCTATTTGTAATATAAATGCTTTAAATAGAAGGAAACACATTGAACACATTGGTTGTAAGGTAAAGGATGGAAATATACACATAATGCAAACACAAACCAAAAAAATGTTTGAGGCCAAGCATGGTGGCTCATGCCTGTAATCCCAGACTTTGGAAGGCCGAGGTAGGTGGATTGCTTAAGCTCAGGAGTTTGAGACCAGCCTGGCCAACATGGTGAAACACCGTCTCTACTAAAAATACAAAAAACAATTAGCCAAGCATGGTGGCATGTACCAATAGCCCCTGCTACTCTGGAGACTGAGGTGGGAGAATCACTTGAGCCCTGGAGGCAGAGGTTGCAATGAGCCAAGATCGTACCACTGTGCTGTGGCAGCAGCATAAGGCTAGGAGTTGGCCCCTTCTGCAGGGACCAAGGCTTTGCTTCCTCCGAAACAGTTCCTTTATCCCCTGCTTTGCAGACTTTGCCTTGTGGATGCCTCTGGCATCTGTTCATTTCTGGTCCTGAGGCCTCCTGGGCCCTGCTTTCCCTCTGGGCCCTGGGCTGACCGTGGCCATATTCCCAGGTGCAAGTGACCTATAGAGACAGAGGCTTCCCAACCCCAGGCAATGCCCACTGTGTCCCTCTTCCAGGGACCCACCACTGCCTTGGGTGCTCCTCCTGGCCATACCCACGTGGTCATCACTGCAGCACCCGCGGCCTCTTTCCTTGGGCTGGACCTGGCTCTTCCGCACCCTGAAAGTGACGCCTGCAGCTGGCTGGCCCCCCACCTGGGTACCTGGTGCTTCCCTGGGCTCCTGCTCACGTCCCTACGGCTCTGCCATTTCCAGTCCGAGGACGGCCTGGCACTCGGTGCTCAGGGGCCCTCCAGAGGGGAGGCTGGCCATAGGTGGGGACGGCCTCCAGCAGGGCCACCCAATGGCTGGCCATTCCTGGGGACAGTGAGGGTGGGGACTGAGTCAGGCAGTCCCACGAGGGCTGAGCTGCTGCCATTTCCAGGCTGAGTCATTGTTCTTCCCACCAGGCCCCTCCTGCATACCTGGGAGAGACACTCATTCACCTCCCTCAGCCCGTGCCCCTGATGCTGTCCCCCTGGCCAGGCCCTGCTGACTGGGAGGCTGCAGGGAGGACCTCAGAGTGCACAGGGTAGAGGGACCCAGCCCAGGAGCCATCCCCAGTACAGATGGCAGAGACTGCAGCTGCGGGAGCCTTCAGACCCGCTCTGGGCCCCAGCGTCCAGGGCCCATTCTGAGCACTCTCCCTGGTGTTGAGACTCCGGAAACCTGGGGGCCGGGTGGGGGTGACGCTGGTTTTCTCCCAATTCAGTGAAAGGATGAGTCCTCCCCGTGAAGGCTGGGGGTGTGGGGAACAGGGCCATGCCGCTGACAATGGTGACCAGTCTCTCCTTTCTTCTGAGGATGCTGTTGCTTTCACTGGGTTCCAAGGGCTTCCTTTGAGCAAGTGCCGAGCTAAAGCAGCCGAGAGAGGAAGAGTCACTCGAGGCACCCAGGGTCCTCCATCACGACTCCCCAGCCCACACACTTCCCTGGGCGCTGCCCTGATTTCCCTGCAGCACTTGGACGTTCCCCGGCCTGGGACTCCCACCACCTGACTCCCACCCTACGGCACCATCTGCCAGCCCAGAGGCCTGAAGCAAAGCCATGGGGGTCAGTAACCTGCTCTGCATGCGGACAGCCTGGGATCACCCCTCCCTGGGCCGTGTCTTCTCTGGGGTCACAGCAGAAGGCACAGAACACAGTGGAAATGCATGTGCTGTAGGGCACGGGGAGCCGGTGTGGCCATGCCTAGCACACAGCTCTCCTGGTGGACCTCACAGGGGACACACTTGGGAGACTTAGTGAGCCCACAGGGTCCAGAGAGTCCCTTTTGGACTTTTCAGAGAGACTTAAACTGTGAAAGGGAGTCTGGAGAAAGTGGAGTCAGAATGAGCCCGGGCATCCCAGTGCCCCCGAGGCTCGGATCAGGTGTCCAGAGGAGCTTTCAGGCTCGGTGACCACGTGAGCCGGGTGGACCTGGCAACAGCCCAGTGCCCGTCTGCTGCCTTGCTGTCCTGTGCAACTATGCACCATGCCCCTTTCACCCCCGAGTGTGCCCAGGCTGAAGGAGAAAGCACGTCCGTCTCTGGATCCGTCTCCACCTGGGGAGATTTTCAAGGATCCTTCAGGGTTTCAGACAAGGCTGGAAACACCTGCCTGGAACTCTAAAATCCCAGGGCAGGGCTGGGTGGACTCGCTTTACGAAGCCTGTGAACAGGGTGCCGCGCTGTCCCCCATCTCCGTGGTGGCAGGGAGGGACTGCAGGACAGGGAGGGCCGTCACTGGCCCAGAGGTGCCATGGACGCTGCAGAGGCCACCATATCTCAGTGCAGAGGCCACCACGTCTCAGTGCAGAGGCCGCCACGTCTCAGTGCAGAGGCCTGGGCCTGGTGTTCCTTGGCTTTGGAGAAGGCTCCTGGTGGAGCTCATGCTTAATTAACATGGAGTCTTGATTCACATGCGAAGCAAGTTCCCGTCTCCACTTGCTCCTCCCTGACATTCGGGCTGTCAAGAGCCCCGGCAGGCTGGGGGTGGCCTGCATGAGCTTCTCAGCTGAGCACAAAGGGTATGGGCTTGGAGGGGTCTGAATGGAGTGAGGAGCATCAGCCCAGGAAATGACCCCTCTCCCGAGTGTTTTAAAAATGCACCACTCGTACGTGTGCGTGTGGCATGAGAGGTGTGCCAGGAAGGAGCCTGACTCAGGCAGCACCTACTTCTCTCTGAAAACCACCCAATGGTCGGCCTGCATCCCAGGAAGCTCGCCACATGCAATACGGCGGCAGGCATCATTTAGAAAGAGCAGGCTCTCGAGAGCCCGTCAGGGCACGCAGAGAGGCTGCACCTCATTTATCAACGAGTAAAAACCTCCTCCTTGCGATTAACAGATGACCCTAAGCGCAAGCTCAGAAAGTGAGCCAGTCTCCTGCAGCTTTCCGGAGACAATGTGCTTTGAAACAAGGCGCCGGCTCTTCCATTGACAATGCGAAGGCTTGCATTATTAAACAATCTGCTTAATAATTCAGGCTGAAATAAACTTGGAACACAGAAGAAAACGCTCTGTCTGCCCTCACACTAATGAAACGCTATTGAACTTGGGTTTGGAGGGATGTGGACGTCCAGTTCAACTGAATGATGGCAACTTGGGGCAGCCATGGGCAAAGAGCCTGTGACTGATGCCTGAAGTGAGCCCACTCAACACATCTCTCAGACCCCAGGGAGCAGAGAACCCGAAAACCCAGTTCCTGGGTCTCCTCCAGGCAGTCCACAGGGATTGCTCCTGTGCTGTTTCCACTGTCAGTCGGGAGACCTCGGCAGCACAGCCCAGGGGAAGCCACAGGGCTTCATCGAGGCACTCTTGCCAGACAGAGTCCACCTGCAACCCTGTTTCCACTCTGCGCCCAGCCAGAGTGAGGCTTAGGGGTTCCTTCATGTCCCTCTCCTTGTTGGAGCCCAGAGCCAGTGATGGCAGCCCTGCTCCTTCCTCTCGGGTCTTCCTCATTGCTTCTGTGCGGGGAAGCTCCTCCCTGCAGGCAGAATCACCTCGGCCCTTCCAGGCTAAAATAAAAGCTGCTTCCCCAGGGCCCCTCATCCCAGCGGCCTGTCCTTCCTCACCCCAGCCATGCAGTTGATGCCAGCTTGCCACCGGTTCGTCATATGCACAGCCAGGCCGTTGCCACCAGCTCACGGTGTGCACAGGGTCTTCCCAGATGCCAGTTGCTTCTGGCGTCAGAGGCCTCTGCCCTCTCCCCTGCCGCCTGCCTCTGGAGCCGTCTCCAACTTGTGCAGCCCTGGGCACCCTCCCCACACCACCATGCACACCCTGGTGCTCCCGAAGCCCCCCAGAGCAATCCTCATGTCCAGCCTCCCCTTTTTTCCTCCTTCCCTCCCCGCTACATGTGCTGTGGGAAAGGAAGGGAGGTGACTTCCCTTCAGGCCCATCTCGAGTCCTGGTGTCTCCACGTGGAACGGGCTGCAGGCCTGGGCTGCCCCTTCAGGTTTGCTAGCCAGGCCCCCACCACGACGGGCTCCTGAGGCGCCAGTGCAGGCCCCTGCCTCACCCAGGCTGAAGTGGGGTCCTATTTTGGAGCCGTTTCTCAGCCATGCTGCTTGCAGGAACCTCTCTGGTGAGGTGAGGGTCCTGGGGGTGGGTGGAACCTGAGTTCCTTTGGGAGGTCATGCTCTTTGCAGGAGCGTGGGGGCGAGGCTGCCTGAGTCCGACGGGGAGAAGCAGCTGGTGCTGCCCGTTTCGTCTTCACAGCTGCCCGCAGCGCTTTCCAGTGGTGACTCAGAGTCAGGCTTTCCCCCGTGAGGCTCCACCAGCCCAGGGGCTCCTTGAAGTCCCCTCAGGCGCCCTCCCATCCATGGGCACAGTGAGCTAAGAGCAGGAACGTGACACTGCCTATGAAGGGGAAGGGTGTCGCCGATGTGGGCGTGGACTGTAGTCACTGGACAGAGTCCGTCGAGGCTGGGGACGCGGGGACAGAAGAGATCTGCAGACAACTGTTCTGTGGCGACCGCCTGGCTGTGTGGCGGTTCTGAGCCGAGGACCTGCGGGCACGGGAGGAAGGTGAGGGAATGCCGCTTCCTCTCACACGGTAGCAGAGGCTCCACGCGGTGCTAACCAGGAGCCACGTGGGGTCACACGAGAACCACCACGGCCTGCCGCGGAGGAGACAGTGGGCAGCAGATGCGGCGAGGGTGTGGCTCCTGGAGGCAGAGCTGAGAGCCATGGGAACCCTCCTCTGAGAGCAGGAGTCAGATGAGGCGTGGCTGTTCCTGGGCTCCTGGCAGCCAGTGTCACCGAGAACACAGGAGCCCTCTGGGTCTCCCTGCATGATTGTCGTGGCCATAGCAAAACCAGCAGCCATCGTCTGTGGGTCTGCGCTCACGGCCAACGCCTTGGCTCTTAAAGACACAGTGCTGGGCACGGCTGGGGGTGCTTTGCTGCCTTAACTCGCCAGATGCGCCAATGGTGAGCGGGGACCCTGCGGCCTGAGTAGCTCAGCGATTAGCTTGCAGTGACACGGGTGGTGAGTGGTGGAGCTGGGATTTGAACCCAGAGCCTCTGGTACGAGGGTCCCATTGCTTTACCCGCCCTCTACCCCTGGGGGCTGTGCAGGTGTTGGGAGGCCAGCACTGGGGGACCACACTCAGTGCCCACATTCCTGGGGCCTTTGGGGAGACGCAGAGGCCAGGCCCCCGGAGCCTCGCCTATGTGCTGAGGACTCCGGATTCTCTGCTGACAGCAGCGCGGAGCCGAGGATGATTCTCAATCAGGGAGAATCGTGGTCAGATTTGTATCTCAGGAAGGTTGCACTGCAGTGAGTGTCGTGGGGCGATCAGATCAGATGCCAGAAGCCGAAGCGTCCGGGGCAGTGGGACTGCAGATGCAAAAAAAGGTGGCCGTGCTCAGAAGTGGGTTCTGGAAGTGGAAGAATCTGAGTGAGACCCAGCGGTGTTTGGATGTGAAGCTCTCGGAGCGAGAGGGGCACGGAGCTGAGCTTCTGTTTGGGCACCTGGAGGATGGATGGAGATGTTCTTCCGTACACCGGGAGCATGGGAAGGAAGAGGAAGTTCAAAATGTTTCACGTAAGGATCGTGGGGTCTGCGCGGGAAAGTGCTCACAAGGTACCAACTATCACTCATGGTAAATTTTATGCTGTGTTTTTACCACAATGAGATATACACATGTGGCTGAGCACGGTGGCTCATACCTGTAATCCCTGCACCGTGGGAGGCCAAGGCGGGCAGATCACCTGAAGCCAGAAGCTCGAGACCCGCCTGGTCAACATGGTGAAACCCTGTCTCTGCTAAAAATACAAAAATTAACTGGATGTGGTGGCATGCACCTGTAGCCCCAGCTACTCGGAAGGCTGAGGCAGGAGAATCACTTGAACCTGGGAAACGGAGGCTGCAGTGAGCTGAGATCGTGCCACTGCACTCCAGACTGGACGACAGAGCGACTTCATCTCAAACACAAACACACACACACGGTGGATTTGTAAATACATACGTATAAATTCCAGAGAGCGGGTTTAGTCATGCTCAAGCCATGATTGCATTTTCTTTTGAATTGTGATTTTAGGAACTTCCTTCTCATCATAGCTCAGAAGACAGCGGGGAGCACACAGCCCCTCCCTCCACTCTCATGGGGGTGGCACACTCAATCATGCCAGTCTCCCAGGGAAATCACCCTCTGTGCCGTGGGCGGGCGGTCTGTGCCGTGGGGAGGTGGTCTGTGCCGTGGGCGGGCGGTCTGTGCCATGGGCGGGTGGCCTGTGCCGTGGGCAGGCGGTCTGTGCCGTGGGGAGGTGGTCTGTGCCGTGGGCGGGCGGCCTGCGCCGTGGGCGGGCGGTCTGTGCCGTGCGGAGGTGGTCTGTGCCGTGGGGAGGTGGTCTGTGCCATGGGCAGGTGGGTCAGATCCCAGGACTGAGCCATGCCTCTGGTGCCTGCGGGTCCCTGTCCAGCCAACTCCGTGTTGAAATGAGATGCAGGGGCTGCAATGGCAGGTCCCCATTGAAGCACAGGGAAGCTCAGGCTTACTGGGTGGGTGTGATGCTTGCATTAAAATAAAAGCACCTGAAATATTTATGTTGCTCAAAAGCATGAAACTTCAGGGCTGTGAATATAAAGCCGAAGAATATTATTCAATGTAGAACATTATTCTATTTAGTCACCAACCCTGCAGTGCAGGGGCAGGAAGGATAGAGGAGCTTCAGTATGTTCACAGACATAAATATGTGGTCAAGGCCAGCTCGGTGGCTCACACTGGTAATCCCAGCACTTTGGGAGGCCTAGGCGGGTGGATCACCTGAGGTCAAGAGTTTGAGATGAAACTGACCAACATGGCAAAACCCCATCACTACTAAAAATACAAAAATTGGCTGGGTGTGGTGGCACATGACTGTAATTCCAGCTACTTGGGAGGCTGAGACAGGAGAATTGCTTGAACCTGAGAGGCAGAGGTTGCAGTGAGCTGAGATGAGGCCACTGCACTCCAGCCTGGGCAATGGAGCAAGACTCTGTCTCAAAAAAAGAAAAAAAGAAAAAAAAATACACACACACACACGTATGTATACACACACATTCACAGGTGTTTTGTGGCATGCTGGCACCTGTGGGACATGCAGGCAGAGATTTCCAGGAGGTTGATTAGCTGGGTGTGGTGGTGCACGCCTGGAGTCCCAGCTACTCAGGAAGCTGAGGCTGGAGGATCCCTTGAGCCTGGGGAGGCAGAGACCGCAGTGAGCTATGATCACACCACTGTACTCCCGCCTGGGTGACATAGCAAGATCCTGTCTCAAAAGAAGTAAAATAAAGTAAGAAGCCCAGTAATGTAATTGTGCCAACAGTAAACATTGACCCTGTACGGTGTCTATTTTTTACTGCTGCCATTTAAACATCACCTTTCCTGTAATCCCAGCACTTTGGGAGGCTGAGGCAGGCAGATCATGAGGTCAGGAGATTGAGACCAGCCTGGCTAACACGGTGAAACCCCATCTCTACTAAAAATACAAAAAATTAGCTGGGAGTGGTGGCGGGCGCCTGTGGTCCCAGCTACTCGGGAGGCTGAGGCAGGAGAATGACGTGAACCCGGGAGGCGGAGCTTGCAGTGAGTCAAGATTGCGCCACCGCACTCCAGCCTGGGCGACAGAATGAGACTTCGTCTCAAAAAAAAAAAAAAAAAAAAAAATCACCTTTGACCGAGCGACGTAACAGCACAAAGCAGGTGCATCACCCCACAGCTCTGGAGGTCAGAGGTCAGCCGTCCAGCCTGGGTCTCATGAGGCTGCATCCCCCAGGGGCTCCAGGGCAGGATCCGTCTTTCCAGCTTTTAGTGGCATCTGCCTCCTTTGACTTGCGGCCCCTCCTCCATCTCCAAAGCCAGCGCCATTTGCCGAGTTCTTCTCTTGCTGCTCTCTCTCTGCTTCCATGGGAAACAGGACAAAGAGGCAGCGGTGACACGGCCAGGAGGGTCTGAGTGCCAGGAAGGGGAGGGAGGAGAGGGCCTGAGCAGAGCATTGTCAGCGGGTCACACCACAAGCCAAGGACGCAGAATTTCCACCTGAGGGGCCAGCCGGGAGCTCAGTGAGCTTGGTGATAACTTGTTAGAGCAATGGCGGGGACAGGAGCAAGTGGCAAAGTCCAACGGATCCAGGAAGATGTGAAGACCGGATCAGGTAAACATCTGACAACATCTCCTTCCTAAGGTCCCCAAACCATCCCTTTGAAGAGCAGGCTTTGGAAAGCACCAGGGTGCACTTGAACTCTGCTCCCCTCAGAACCTTCAGACTTTGGCACTTGAATCCTGCCCACGACTCACAGGTCCCCATCCAGGGGCTGGGGCCCCTTTGGGAAGGTGAGGCCAGCCTGTGTGACACCGACAGATGACAAGGCCGTCGGTTGATGCAAGAACGTCTCGTGGGCTCCCACAGACCTTCCCTGAGGTGCAAATTCACAAGCAGTTAACCTCGATGAAGACCTCCGTGGCCTTCATGGACAGTTTAATCATTTGCTCCACGCATTGCCACAGTGCAAACATCTGATTTACCGGGTGACAAAGAGGAGCAAGCTGGTACATGCAGCCAGAGGCGTCCTGGGGGAGGCTGCCTTCCCTGTGTTAAGAATGAAATAAGAGTCCTTCGAAGGGGACACCCTCCTTGCAACTCTCCTCACTGAGCCAGAAGACACAGAGCAGAGGAAGGCAAGCTCTCCTCCGAGGTCCCTGGGGCTGTTTGTCGGCTCTGCCTGCACTGGAGCAGGAGGGGTCAGGAGTGGGAGCCGATGTTCCCTGGGGCCCCTGGTGGTCGGTGTGTTCTGAGTTAAACTCACAGCTAACCCCTGACATACAATGAGCCATTTATTATTATAAGGTTGCAATTAAGCCTTCTGTTGTGGACACCCAAACACATTATGTGGGGAAATAACACACACAGTCACTGTGAATACACCAGAGAAGGGCGTATGAGAAAGACTTAAATCATCCTCCTTTGGGGAGGAAGATGCTTAAAAATATTGGTGTGTACTCTTTAAGATACTATCCACCTATAAAAATACAGAGAAATCACATGCATTTAAATATCATGTCATAGTACATATCACATATCACATGTCACATTATATATCATGTCACATAAATCATATCAGGGCTGGGCGTGGTGGTTCATGCCTGTAATCTCAGCACTTTGGGAGGCTGAGGCGGGCGGATCACAAGGTCAGGAGATTGAGACCATCGTGGCTAACATGGTGAAGCCCCGTCACTACTAAAAATACACAAAAATTAGCCGGGCGTTGTGGCGGGCGCCTGTAGTCCCAGCTACTCAGGAGGCTGAAGCAGGAGAATGGTGTGAACCTGGGAGGCAGAGCTTGCAGTGAACAGAGATCGGGCCACTGAACTCCAGCCTGGGTGACTGAGCGAGACTCCATCTCAAATAAAATAAAATAAAATAAATCATATCAAATCATAGTAGGAAGACTAAAGCCCTCCTAAAGACACCCGTGTCCTAATCCCTGAAACCTGTGAACCTGTTACCTGGCTGGTACCTGTCATAAGGGGTGCCAGGGTTGCAGGTGGAACTTGAAGTAAGGGAGGCAACCTTGGATATCCAGGTGGGTCCTGTCTTCCGCTTAAAGGTGGAAGAGGCAAGCGGAGCGATACAATGGGAGAAGGACTCCACCCTCCATTGCTAGCGGTGAAGACAGAGGAGGCCCTGGGCTGCAGAATCCGGTGGTTCTAGAAGCTGAAACAGGCAAGGACAGGGATTCTCCCTGGAACCTCCAGGAGGCCCTGCCTACCGAGACTCATGCTGGACTTCTGATCTCTGGACCTGTAAATGAATACATTAGTGTTGGGTCTGACGGCCAAGTTTGTGGTCATTGGTTACAGCAGCTGCAGAAAATTAATAGAAGTACTTTGTGCTTTTGAAGTCTTAGTTTCTAAGGCAGTAGCTGATAATGTAGAAGGACGAGCCGCAGACAAAACCCCTCGGACACCGAGTTGTAGAAGGAAGGGCTTTATTCAGCTGGGAGCATCGGCAAGCTACCGTCTTAAAGTCCGAGCTCCCGGAGTGCACAATTTCTGTCCCTTTTAAGGGCTCACAACACTGAAGATTTCACATGAAAGGCTCGCGATTCATCGAGCAATCTGAGGGGTACGTGACAGGGGCTTCATGCACCAGTAGTCAGAGTGAAAGAGAACAGAGCAGGGAGTTTACAACGTTCTTCCACACAATACCTGGAATTTATGGATAACATCGGTTGCTAAGTCATGAGTTGATGTTTAACTACTAGGTTTAGGCCAGGCAGGCCCAGGCCCAGGCCTGGTTTCGGGTCTGGTTTTGGGTCTGCTGCCTGCCTTTGGTTTCACTTCCTTGTTTCTTTTTAAAACAGGTACTGAGTATAAAACGATATAAAACAATAAGAGAGAGGGTCTCTCTCTTCCCTCAATAAAACACAGCACTCTGCATGTGTCTGCAAACACAGTCCGGAACAGCTGCAGGAATTATCTGCTCCTCTAACGTGTGATAGATTCCCTTTTCATGACCACCTTTTCCAGGTTTTTTTTGGACACGGGAGTCTTCGGCTATAATTTTAATTTCTTCAATAAGTATTGGTCTATTTAAATTCCCTATTTCTTTTCCAGCCTGTTTTTGCATTTTGTCTGTTTTATCCATTTAATCATTTTTCAGATGCATAGGGGTAGAAGAGTGGACAAACTTTTAGCGTGTTCTCATCGCTGCACCCCTGTAGTTCCCCTGCATCATGGTTGCTCTCTTCCCTCCCTCTGTGATTTGTCTCTCCTCTGCCTACATTTTCCTTACTCTGATTTGTGGAAACCTATTCTATTGTCTCTGTAAAGAATCAGATTTTGGTTTCCTTTCTTGTCCAATCACCTTTTCTATTTCACTGATATTTAAAATAGATTTAAAATACATTTTTAATTGACAAATAATAAACGTATATATTTATGGGGTACAACATGATGTTTTGATATTTGTATGCATTGGGAGAATGATTAAATCAAGCTAATTAACATTTCATTATGTAAACTTTTAATTATATTATCACCTCACTTACCCACTTTTATTTTGTAGAGAGAACATTTAAAGTCTCTTGTAGCAAGATGAAATGTTCAGTACATTACTTATTCTGGACAATAGTCACCATGCTGTGCAGGGGATCTCAAAATCCTTTCCTCCTGCCTGAAAAACTTTGTACCCAATCTCTATAACCAACACAGATGGACTTGGAGAACATGAGGCGAATGAACTGTTTCAATGATTTTCATCCTCTTTTTTCTTGTTTCTACATTTCTGGTTTCTTTGGGTTTCTCCGATGTGTCTTCCAAACTTCTTGATTTGAAAAATTAGTTTATTGTTTCTAACCTTACTGGTTTCCTGGTTAATGCAAGGAAAGCTATAAATTTTCTCCCTGAAGCTTTTCTTTCCTGATTGCTTTTGCTTTGTCCACACATTTTACATGTAATATTTTTACCTTCATTTACTTCTAAATACTTTGATTAGTTTTCCATTCTTCTTCATAACCCAAAGTTTACATAAGAAAATATTTCTTCATTTCCAAACATATTGACAATTTGGATACATTTTTGAAATTAGTTTCAAAAATTGACTGTATTGTAGTTGGGAGATCTTTTCTGTATACTATTTAAACTGAGAATGATTGAGACTTTATATGTCTATGCTTATAAATATTTCCTAGATCTTGAAATTATTGATTCCGTCTTTACCTCTCCTTTCTTTCTGTGTGTGTTTGGTTGCTTGATCTAAAAATATTCTCAGAGTAGTTAAAATAGCCAGTCACAACATTTGACTTAGCTGTCTCTTCCAGGAGCTTTTTTAGATTTTGTTGATGTGCTTTTAAGCTGTGTTTCGATGCTTGCATGTTGATGATAGCTATGTGTCAATTTAGCTGTCCTTGTACTCCTCCATTGCATCCTGCTTTGATCTTCAGGATATGATGCAGTTGCCTGTGATTTTGTCCAACGTTGTGGTTGCTATCTAGCCTTACTTGGGTTCATATTTCAATAGCATATCCTTTCCATCTGTTTCTTGTCCATCACTCTGCATTCTTCTTTTATGTCTCCTACAGATGATACGTTGTTGGCTCTTTTTCATTTTTTTATTCAACTTGAAAAGTTTTGTCTTAACTTTATTTTAAATGTTTATTTAGTAGAACTTACCTCTACCCTTTTATTTCATTTTTCCATTTGTCATTTACCCTTTTATTTATTTGGTTTACTTTCATTGTAGTCTCTGTATTTTCTTCTGTTTGGCAAGTTGCATAACCTATTTTATTTTACTAGTGGTTATTCTTAAGACCGTACTCATATTTATTTACCACTATTGATATTTTATGATATAGATTTTTATGTTGTTTTTCTAAGAAGACGATTAGTTTAGCATGCTCATGTTCCTTTCTGAGTTGTCATGAATATTCTTTCTTTTACCTCTTTGGCTTAGTTTTTAAAATTTTAAGATAATGGCACATAAATATTAGATCACTCTTATTCTCCATCTTGCTTGTAACATCTCTGGATTTGCTAATTTTACTTGAAAAATTCAAGAGTGTTTTTGTTGTTGTTATTGTTTGGTTACTTGGGGTTTTTTTTAACACATAAATGACAACATGACTAGATAATACATTTCTAAACTCAAACTTATTTTCTTTTAATATGTATATCAATTGCATCCACAGAAATCTGGCATCAGTCTTATTGCAGTTATTGTGAGCAAGCCGCTCCTTCCTCTATAGGCTTTGATCAGTTTCTCTTTGTCTTTGGCATTCTCCGATTTTGCTATAATGTGTCTAATTAGAGAAAGTTCCTCACTGATCTTCAGTCTCATGATTTTTTTTCAGTTATATCCATTCTACTATTTATTGTATGTGGTTGTTTTACATTTCAAATATTGCATTTTCATGCCTAATATTTCCAATTGCTTCGTTTTCAGTGAGTTTTCCTTGTCTCTTTTTTTTTGAGACAGAGTCTCACTCTATCGCCCAGGCCGGAGTGCAGTGGTACGATCTCAGCTCACTGCAAGCTCCGCCTCCCGGGTTCAAGCGATTCTCCTGCCTCAGCCTCCCGAGTAGCTGGGACTACAGGCTCCTGCTACTACGCCCAGCTAATTTTTTGTATTTTTAGTAGAAACGGGGTTTCACCATGTTAGCCAGGATGGTCTTGATCTCCTGACCTCGTGATCCGCCCGCCTCGGCCTCCCAAAGTGCTGGGATTACAGGTGTGAGCCACCACGCCCAGCTGTCTCATTTTCTTCCCTTATATTTTTGCATGTATTTGACCATCCTATTTTAAGTCTTTCTGCCCTTGTTCATAGCAGTTTTCTCAGTTTTCCAGGTTTCTTAGCCTGTGGGAATGTGAGCTTCTCAGTTGCTCCCAGCGTTCTGGGGAAGGAGCAGAGAGGGTAAGACACTTTCTACACCAGCCCCTGCCATTTAAACAGAAGAGAGGATATGTCTTCTCAGGCACTGAACACGGCTGATCTCGCTTACTTGCCGCTGGGTCAGTCCACACCTGCTTTCATTAGCTCCTCTGCAGCAGGCTTCAGATGCGCCCCTTTCTTGACCAGGGCTGTCCTCAGACCTAGATGAGAAGCCGAGAGCGCTGACACAGCTGCCTCTGCCCGGATGAAAGGTGCCTTGGGGGAATATATTGGTATTAGATTGCACTGAATTGCTAACTCTTAAGACTTAAGCATATATCTATATCTATCTATATGTGTTTTTATATCTATTTATCTCCTTCAAATAAATAAAATTTATATTACATGAGTGTCTGTGTGTGTGTCCTTCAAATTAAAGAGAAGAACCTACGACTAACACATTTAAAGAGTGGGCAAAGGACACAAGCAATTTAAATGAAGTTGTATAAATGACAAATAAACCTAAAATATGATCAACCTCACTAGACATTTAAAAAATCTAATAAAAACAGGCCAGGTGCGGTAGTTCATGCCTGTAATCCCAGCACTTTGGGAGGCCGAGGTGGGTGGATCACCTGAGGTCAGGAGTTCAAGACCAGCCTGGCCAATGTGGCGAAACCCCGTCTCTAATAAAAACACAAAAATTGGCCAGGCGTGGTGGTGGGCGCCTGTAATCCCAGCTACTTGGGAGAGTGAGGCAGGAAAGTCGTTTGAACCTGGGAGGCGGAGGTTGCACTGAGTTAAGATCACACCACTGCACTCCAGCCTGGGCGACAGAGGGAGATTCCGTCTCAAAAAACCCAAAAACTTACAATAAAAACAATAAAGACCTCTGTCAAATTGGCAACTTTGGAAGGATTCGTAGCATTCAGGTTTGACAGGAGACTGGTGGGGGGCCCCTTTGCACCGAGGTTCCAAACATGAGTGACACTCTGCAAGGGAACCTGAAAGACAACATAGAATCCACACAAAGCTACGCTCAGCCTTCTCTCCTCTGCTGCTTCCAGTCGCCCTCTTTCCTGGCGGGTCCTTCTCCCGCCACAGGCAGCCTCTGGGCTCCCGAGTCCCTCAGAGCTCGGTGGGTGCAGTTCTGTCTGCAGAGGAGCTGGTGGTGCTGGTGGCTCTTGGAATCCCTGCCTCTCTCAGGTGGCCCAGGGAGGGAGGGAGGGAGGGAGGGAGGAAGGGGGTCTGCTCCCTGCCCTCTTTGGAAGATGCTGCTGAGGCCGCTGCAGTGGGGCCTGCGCTCTCCCGTGAAAGCACCGCTCCTTCCCATGTGATCCTTGGACACAGCTCGTTAAGAACCTGCTCTCTGGTCATTATTCAATTGCTGGTGTCTATTTTTCCTTGGAAAATTTTGGCAATTGGCGTTTCTCCCCAAAACGATCTGTTTCAACTAGACGGTCTGGATTGGAGTGTATCGCTCTGTAGACGGTCCCCCTGTCATGCGGTGGCTTCGCGGTATCTGAATTCTTTTTCCTGACTTGTTGTTCTTAATTAGACTTGACAGGGTGCCTCTATTTGACTGGTCTTTCCAAAGAAAAGATTCTCAGCCTTAATTATTCCACCGAATTACCGCTCACAAGTCATTACTTTCTGCTTTTGAGTTAATTAAGTTCTTCCTGCCTTCCTTTGGTCTTTGGTTGGTCTCGTTCTAATTTCTTAGATTTAATGCTCATTTTATTTATTTGTATTGTTTCTTTTTAAATGGAAACAATTATAAAAGTAATGAAATTTAACCTGAGTGGAGGTTTGGCCTCATTTTTAAAGGTCTCAAATGAATTACTTTCTTGATACATCGTAATGACAGTTTTAATTTCTACGTTTGGCCAAGGTTTACTAAAGGAAGTGTGTACTCGCACCTCAATTCCAGTTTTTGGGTTGTTTTAGCTAAAAGTTGTATTTGTATTTTCCTCTGTTATTATTTTGACATCATCAGGGAACATTCTCTGTGTAATTTCTGATTCTGCAAGTTATTGAACTATGATTTATTTGTTTATGTGACAGTGAATTATTTATTTTTCAAAGTCTTTCCTGTGCAGTAAAACAAATTACTTGTTTCTTCATTATATTGTTCAAAACTTTTACAATCTTATTTGTGCCTATTTATTGTATGAAGCACAAAAATATGTGGGTTAAAGTCTCCTATAACATTATGTTTCTAGTATTTATCCTTTATCTTCTTGTATTTTGCTTTAAACATTGCACAGGAATATAATTGCATAGAAATATTATTGTATTAATGGTCATACATATAAAATCCCATTAGTCATTCAAATGGCACACAATTGACATGATTTTGTGCTAATCTTTGGCCTTGAATAATTTTTGTCTAATATTAATAAGATAAATCATAATACTCTATACATTTATATTTCACATTTCTGTTAATGCTGATAATTACATATGTTAATATTTTGTTTTAGGAATGTCTTACAAGGAGCAAATAAGTGAGCTTTTTTTCTTATAATTTAAACATGTTGTCTTTAATTGAGAAGAATAGTTTATTATAATTTTTAAAACCGTATTTTATGATATAAAATATTATATGTGTTTATATGTGCACAAAATAGTAACAAGATTTTATGTAGATTTTAAAACATTAATCATTGAATCAATGGCCAAGCAAGCTATCATTCAGGCTAGCAATTACTGCATTGCCTCTGCCAGGCAACCCCGTGTGTCCCTCCACTTCTCCAGCGGTGGCTGCCTTCCTAATTGTGTGTTAACCACTTCCCGTGTCTCTTCATAGCTTCACTCCTATGAATTCATCCCTGAATAACATGGTCCGTGATGTAAAGCTCCACTTGGAACTTGTTATAGAGTGATGCTGTATTTGACATTCTGTGACTTGATCCTTTTGCTCAATATGTATCTTTTGAGATTTATTCACCTGAAGTGCTATTTTTGCTGTTGTATAATATTTCATTGTGTAGATGTGTTTTATTTACATATTCTGCTTTCGATCTCAACTTGTTTCAGTGGCTTTTTTTCCATTGAAAATATTGCTAAGGCCAGTAATCCTAGCACTTTGGGAGGCCGAGGTGGGCGGATCACGAGGTCAGGAGATCAAGACCATCCTGGCTAACACGGTGAAACCCTGTCTCTACTAAAATAAATAAATAAATAAAAATTTTAAAAAAATTTTTTAAAAACCTGTAGTCCCAGCTCCTCGGGAGGCTGAGGCAGGGGAATGGCATGAACCCGGGAGGCGGAGCTTGCAGTGAGCCGAGATCACACGACTGCACTCTGGCCTGGGCTACAGAGCCAGACTCCGTCTCAAAAAAAAAAAAAAATTATTAATAATAATAATAATGCTAAACTAAAATAAAACAACAGGTACCACATTTACCCTCCTGCCTGACAAATAAACAAACAGCAGCAGACACAATATATGAAACATGGTTTTCAAGACACAGGAAACAAGGCAATGGAGGGCAATCTGCCCCAAGAGAAAGAGGCAGGTGGGTCCTGAGCCAGCCCCAGGCTTCCACCTGCAGAGTTTGCAGGCTGTGGAGGGGGTTGGTTAGGTGGAAGAATCAGGTGGAACCCGGCAGTCCTCCTGAACTGAAGAAGGAGAGCCCATGGTCTGGGGAGAGACCAAAGCATCTAGATTTCACAGGACTTAGTACTCAAGAGGCAAGCGACACAGAGAGAAGCCTCACTGTGCAGAGGGGCTCCCTCAAGTATTATTTGGGGCATGGATCAGCAGGTGTGTGTGACGAGACCCCCAGCATGGGAAGGCACTTCACGCGATCATCACAGGGGAAAATGTCAGATGCCCACTCAGGGATGGAAAGAGCTCCTGTCCCTACGGGCCAGGCGAGGATGCCTCATAGTTCCTGGGGCACTGTGGGGAGACTCAGAAAGGTCTTGCCTCGTTAGTGGGGAAGATGGCCCTAGGCTATTGGGATGGAATGAATGTGCTTTGCCTGTGAGGAGGACAGTTGGGGCTGGTGGCAGAATTAGAGGCTGGGTGTCTACACCCCCTACCTGCCAGCATCACAGGCTGAAATCCTAATGAGTCTCCTTCTTATTTCCCTGTTTTCTCAATCCCTGAGAAAGTCTTTGGAATTTCCACCTGGCAGAATCTGTGATAATAGAAGTTATTTCATCTCCAGGGAATGTTTCCAAACTTCTGAAGAACCCATCTGGAATGTACCAATTCACCAGGAAATGCATGAGCCTCTCCCACTCTATTTTGAAATGAAAGCTCTGTGTTCACCCTAGTTGGACCCTCTACAATGATCCTTCAGGGTTTAATCTGTGCTGTGACAGGGTGAATGAGATTCAGGGCATCATGACTTTGGTCAGGTTGACGGATTTGCTGAGGATGGCTCGGAGTCAGGCTTGTGGCCAACCTGGGTGTGCTCAGACCCCTGAGGATGCCAGTCTGTGCCTGATGCTCCAGAGTGTTCTGTTCTGGGCACCGCCTGCTGGCACCCAGCCACGGGCACCTTGAGGAGGCCTCCTATGACCAGCAGTCAATGAAACTGTGTCTCTACCCTCAAGAGGAGGAAGGAAACTCGATTCTGTTAGGGTTCGTTCTCTAGGACACGAGAGAGATCCTCCACCTCAGGGCACCTTTCAATGGGCACCATCCTGTTTCCACTCGGATTATATCCACTGTCTGTGCTTATCATCTATGGAATCGTTAGAAAACAAATGCTTAAAATCTGTTTATGAAGATATTTTTTACAATTTCACTGTCTTTTAACACAGTGGAGAATTTTCTGACTGACTCTGGAATGTTTAAATATATATTTACACATATTTAATGCTCATTTTTATGCATATTACTATTATCCCATATAGTAAATCCAAATGCAAACATGGAGATAATGATATAATCAATGTTACAAAATACAATCTAAATTCTTGTTTATGAATCCATCCTGTGCTTGTTGAAAAGAGTGATGAAATTGACTGGTACCGAACTACATTGCTAAAATCTTTAAGCTTTCTTGAATTAAAATGATATATATATGTGTATATAATACATAGATAAATATATATCTCACACATCAACAAGAAAAATACAACTAAAACAATTAAAGAATGGGAGGAATTACATGAACAAGCAAATTAAAGAAATATGTATAAATGGCAAATAAACATAAAATACGATCAATCAACCTCACGAGTATAAAAACAATGATACCTCTCTTAAATTGGCTAAATTGGAGGGATTCTCAACATTCAGGATTGACAGGGGTTGGGGAAATGTGTGTCCTCCTGGACTATGAGTAAGACTCCTAATTGGCTCAGTCCTTGGGTTCATTCATTCAATAAACGTTCTCAGGCCTGGAAAGGCAAGGAGAGACAATAGGGGCCCCGTGTCTGTCCACATGGCTTCCACAGCTGATGGAAACACAGCCAGGCAGACAGTCAGAACACGGATTCGCTGCAGAGGGTGAAAAATTCTAAGGAGAAATCATGAAAATAAACCAGAGAAAAAGGGTACGTTTCAGGGGCAAATTGGCACTATCCATCACATTTTAAAATATGCATTTTCTTTTATGCAGCAGCGTTAGGTTTGAAAATCTCTGCAGAAGTGTGTGCATGTGCAGAAGGTGGACCCCGGGAGGCTCCCTGCAGCACCGCTCCCGAGAACGAACACTTGCCAACGACCATCAGTGTTCATGGGTTGGAAACCGGTTATGTAAATGATGATGCATCCACGTCACAGATTCACATACATCAGTTCCGTGAAAAGAGGACGGGCTCGGTGGCAGAAAGGCGCCGGGAAGAACCGTGGAAGGAAGGAAGCAAGTTCTGGTGTGGAAAGCACCACTCCATCTGCGCCAGGAGGTAGGAAACAGCCAGACTCACAGACGCAGCACCCCTTCCCTGCCCAGTGCAGGAAACCAGGAGAAAAACACGAGAAGAAATCAAGCACCAACCCCCACCCAATTTAACCACAGAGAAGAGGAAGGAGTGAGGCTGAAACCCTCAGTTCCCTGCTGGGCCCTGCAACGTCTGACGTGACCCCTCTCTCCACGGGTTTGATGCGGCTTTCCTCTACCCTCCGAGAGAAGCACCCCAAAGGCATTCAGACATCATCAGGACGGCCTAGGTTTCAACAAGGCAGAGGGGTCTCCACAGAAGCCATGGGGCTGGCAATGCCTGGCAGAGCCGCAGCAGAGGTCAGGGTCTGGGCAGCACCCCACTGAGCTTTGGAGGTGGCATTGTCACCTCCCTCTGCCGGCTTGTCCCCTTGGTCACTTGGCTCCAGCCAGCCTTGTCCATTCACCATGACTCCAGCCTCAGAGGGCGGCCCTGGCTGGAGGGCTTGTCACAGGGTTGCGCCTGCCTGGGACACGATGCCAGGGGATCAGCCTGGCTGTTCCCTTACAGCACGCGTCACTCTGCCCAAATGCCCACCTCTCAGTGCAGCCTCTCCCTGAGCAGGAAGATCCCTTGCCCAGGCTCCTGACTCTCCATCGCCTTACAGTGCTTGCCATCACCCGACTGATTTTATCCACTCACCTCCTTCCCAGCAGATCCCTACTCCACTGTGCATGCCCGAGGCAGGGGCTCCCCTCCAGGGCCTGGAGTCTGGGGGTGGTTGCAGATGCTCTGTGTACCTCTGCTGGCATCGTTCCTGGGCCGTTAGGCTCCAGAATGGTCTAGGAGCTGGGAAGCCCAGGGGATGTCTGAGCAAAGCCGCTCGCCGTCTGGGGTGACGGCAGCACAGGGCCTCAGCGCCATGCGGATGACCACAGGTGCTTTGGAAGAGGGGGAGGCAGGGAGCATTGTTGGCAGCTCACAGTGCAGCAGCTGGCCCCTCCCTCCCCTCCCTGGGCAGGTGACCCCGGGCCAGGTCCATTCTGCTTTCGGCCTCCTCCCCGAGTTGCCCAGAGCTCTCTGCCTGGAGAGGACCCATGCATCCCTCCTGTGGGCCTGGGTCCTTGGCTCTGCACACAGCACTGCCTCTGTCTCCTGCTGGACTCTTCCTTGGGCTGGGAAGTGCAGGAGACGCCCCAGGAACACCAGGGCTCTGAGGCCTCTCCTTCCTCTCCCAGATAGCAGAGGCTGCTCACCCCTGAGGGTACTGACCTTGGTTTTGCCCGTGTGCCCGGTGGCAGGAGGAGTCCTGAGTGGCCAAGAGGTCCCTCCCCCCCCCACCTAATTTTTCCCCTGCTGGGGGTGCTGGGGGCCCTGAGTCCTGAGGACCCGAGCCCAGGTCTGAGGAGCATCGCTGGGCGTTCTCTCCCCTTCCTGGTCCCTGCACCAGGCAGGACGGCGGCTGCATCTCTCTCCCCTATCTCTGCCCAGAGCCCGCACCGAGCGTCCACACGCAGACGTGGTCCAGGAATCGGGTGTGCAGCACCACAGGCGCTGTTGTCTTCGCTCAGGCTGCTGTGGCAAATGCCTTGGACCTGGAGGCTGAAGCGAGATGATCCCCTCACAGTCCCGGAGGCCGGAAGCTCAGATTGTGGCGGGACAGGGCTGGCTCCTCCTGAGGCTTCTGTGGCTTCTCTGTGGTTCCTCCCATGGCCTCTCCATGGCTTGCAGCCCGTGTCTCCTCCCTGTGTCCTCTCCTGGCCCCCCTCTCACAACGATGGCAGTCGGATGGGATTCGGGCTCACCCCAATGACCTCCCGTTAACTTAACTCCTTCTTTAAAGACCTGTGTCCAGATCCAGTCCCATTCCGACGTACCTGGACTTCCACACAGGAATTTTGGATGGACCAAATTCAGCCCATGACAACTATGTGTGCTGCATTTGTTTTAATTGGAGGATATTACCCGTTGTCATACTATATCACCTTCTTTTTTTGTTTGTTTTAATTTTGAGACAGGGTCTCACTCTCTTGCCCAGGCTGGAGTGCAGTGGCACAATCCTGGCTCACTGCAGCCTCTACCTCCTGGGCTCAAGTGCTCCTCCCACCTCATCCTCCCGAGTAGCTTGGACTACGGGTGTGCGCCACCACATCTGGCTAATTTTTGCATTTTTTGTAGAGACAGAGTCTCACTGAGTTGCCCAGGCTGATCTCAAACTCCTGGGCTCAAGCGATCCACCCACCTTAGACTCCCAAAGTGCAGGGATTACAGGTGTGAGCCACTGCACCTGGCCTCATCTTCTTATAAATAGCAAATCCCGGAAAGATTGGCCAAGGCGGGAGCTTTTATCACAGTCACCAATGCCCAGAGCCACGGCCCGGCTGGATTCCTGATCACCGCCTTCCGGAAGAGGCAGACGTCAAACGTGGGAAAATACTATCATCCCAGTGGAAGTGCGGACTCTGATGCCGATAACTCTAACTGCAGGCAGACCCACGCTTTCCCAGACATCGCCGTGACCCTCCCTCCCGCAGCCCTTCCTCACCTGAGGGGCTTCCTCCGTCCCTCCGGCTCCAGGCATGCTCACTCCAGTTATGACTTGCTCCCTTTATCTGGAAATCAGCCGCTCACGCTGTGGCTGTGAGCCCCTCTGTGGAGGCCGCTGTGGTGTAGGAGCTGGCCTTTCTATCATTTCATTTCTACCTGGACAAGAACTTCCTGGATGAGGAAACTGCCTCGGCCACTGCCCATCTGCGTGGAATCCTTTAAGTGCTTCTCCTGGCCACGGAAAACTGATCATGGAACTTAAGCTCGACCATTTGTCTCTGTTTTCCATGTGTGGTATAGAAACTGATTTTCCTGTGACTGTTCCTTAAGGATGAACCTCTAGATGCTGTTTTGGTGAATAATTCTATAGTTCACTTGCAAATGGCATTACACTCTGTCTGCCTTAACGCGAGCGTAAACAGAGCCTTAGTCACACATCAGAGAGCGAGGGGATGCCGGGGGCAGGGAGGCAGGGTTGAGAATGAACAGAGAGACAGTCTTGGCAGCCAGTGGCCGCAGACAAGCTTTCTGCTTAAAACCAGGCCGCTGTAGGAACATAGACACGAGCCATCTTTAGGCCCTATTTGATGTCAGCTGGAGCTCAGGCGGGCGCCGTGCAGCCACGGACCACCGACTCCATCCCAGCCGACTCCATCCCAGTCGGTGACTGATGAATTGGAGATCTGCAGATACAGACCTTCAGTGTTTAGCCATCTGGGGCCCAGCAGCAACCTGGTCCCAAAGGCGGTGAGGCGGGAAATGGGTTGTTAAACAGGGAGGAGGTCAGGAGCCGTGGGGCTCAGATCTGTGAGCGGAGACGGCTGCCTTTGAAGGTGGAAGAGAGGACCCCCATGCTGCAGACACCCATAGCCGAGCCAGCGGAGTTGTTTGGGGCAGGTCTGAGGCCGTGGTGTCTCAGGGGACATCCCGTGTCACAGCCGGGAGGTGTTGGGGTGAGAAGTTCCTTAAGAGAAAGTTGAGTCACTCTTAGCATTAATACTGGGGGATTGCAATATGTTCTGCAAAGTAAGCATCAACAGGAACTGTTTCTTTTCTTGTAATGTTTTAATTGTGTTAAAAAAAATACATAACACTTACCATCTTTACCACTGGTGAGTGAACTGCTCCATGGCAGTGAGCACATTCACAGGCCTGAAGCCATCACCACCCCCCATCTCCACAACTTCTTCATCTTCCCAAACTGAAACTCCAGTCAGGAGCTGTAGCTCATACCTATAATCTCAGCACTTTCAGAGGCCAAGGTGGGTGGATCACCTGAAGTCAGGAGTTCAAGACCAGCCTGACCCTCATAGTGAAACCGTGTCTCTACAAAAGAAAATACAAAAATTAGCCGAGTGTGGTGGCACATGCCTGTAATTCCAGCTACTCAAGAGGCTGAGACAGAAGAATTGCCTGAACCCGGGAGGTGGAGATTGCAGCGAGCTGACGTCGCACCACTGCACTGCGGCGTGGGCGACAAAACAATCCAGCCCCATTAAACATCAACTTCCCACCGCCCTCCCCAGCCCCGGCATACCCCATTCTTATTTCTGTCTCTATAAATTTGATGCCTCTAGGGCTCTCCTAGAAGTGAAATCATACAGTACTTGTCATTTTGTGAATAGTTTGTTTCACTTGGCACAATGCCCTTGAGGTTCATCCATGATGGAACATGTGTCCAACTTTCCTTCCTTTTTGGGGTCGAAGCTGCCCTCTGAGTGTGAGGACCGCATTGCATTACTGCGTTTATCCCTCCAGCTGTCGACAGATGGGTCCCTGGGCTGCTTCCGCCTTCTGGCCGTTGTGAAGAAGGCTTCTATGAGCCGGGATGTGCAATGGTCTCTTTGAATCTCTGCTTCAGAATCATAATTGTTAGAAGAGTGAGATGTGCAAACCCTACTTTCTCTTGTGGTTTTACACAACACGTGGCATGATCTGGTTGGTTCCCCAGGTCTTAGGGAAGCAGGGAGGCTGGGCTGCAGAGAGAAGGTACTGCAGGGTGCCCTGGAGGATGTGGAGGGGCCGCATCAGAGGCACTGGCAGCGCCTGTGGTCAGGGAGAGCGAGGCCAGCCCGGAGTTTCTCCCGGTCAGGGACAGAAGTTCCATGGAGTCTTGGCAGGTGCCTCCAACAGCAGAGGTGCTAACTGTGACTTTTGTTTCCAAGGCTTTGACCTTCAGGTCCTTACTGACCCTGGAGGGACTGTTCCCCGAGGTTTAACTAATTCCTAGATTTGCATCTGGGTGACTTGCATCTGAGCACACCTTTCAGTACAAACCATTCAGTCTGGAGGCCCCACCTCTGCCTTCTCCCTGGGTTCTCACACCCCCTGGGTCCCATCTTCCAGCCCTCATCACCCTGGGCCAGGTAGCCGGCAGCCAGGGACAGCCCCTGCCCAGCACCCGCCGGGGTGTCCACACTGGGTAGTCCTGAGCCCGCTGCCCTGCCCTGCCCGTTTCTTCCATGGAGCCACAGTAAAGGCTCTGCCCATGCTTCCCCTTCACTGCCTGGTGCCCCTGCGTGGCCTGGTGTGGCACAGGTGCCCCTCCTCTGGGGATCTGAGGGATGAACTCTCTTCCCAGTGGCAGGTGTTTCCTGACCTGCTGGCTCTGCCTGACCTTGCATTTCCTACATATGCTCTGCACTTCAAAGCCTGCAGCTTTGCTCCTCACATGCCTGTGAAGGGAGGGGCTCTGCCAGGCCCAGGGCAAGCGGGGGCCACATTGCTGGAGCTACCTTGGGAGTGGTGGCTGACCTAGGGGCCATGCCCTCCCAGGCAGCAAGAGCCTTATCCCACTGCCCCTCAGGACACACACCACTGTCTTCTGGTCCTTCACTCCCCAAACCAGGCCCTTCCTTCCACTTTTCTGCAGAGATGTGAGTTCTCACCCATTGTCTTTCGGCTCCTGAATGGCTGCAGTCCAGAGTCCACCTGCCCTTACCCGCTTCATTGCTAATTGAATTGAGATATGTCACTAAGCTCCACATGAAGCTCTGGAATTGAAATGGATTTGGAAGCAAACCCAGGCAGAAGCTGCTGGCCTGCCCTCCTCTCCCGCAGGGCTGTGTGGGGGGTGGTTTTGCTGACCAGACCTCACAGCTACTTCTCCTGCCCGCTTCTCCCAGCTCCTTCTCTTTGCAGGCAGGTTGGCAACCAAACCTCCGGGCCTGGAATCCAGCCACGGCCCCAACGAGCAAAGTCAGGAAGGGGCAAGGAGAGGTGTTGTTCCCTCGAGGCCACCACAGAACACTGAGGGGGCTCTGCCATGCAGGCCGACAGGCACAGTCCATATCAAGTTTCTGAGGACAGCACAGGTGTCCCCTGCTGTGCGCTGGCCACTGCCATCTGCCAACCCTCCAAACATCCGACACCAGAATGTCGGTCCTCTGGGTGGTTTTTGAGGAAACCTGGGAGGGAGTTAGAATAGGTTGGTAGGGACTGGGGATGGGAAGATTGCTGAATGTAAAATCTTGGGAAATGACACTTTTCTCCCCACATCAGGTTTGGCCTGGAATGTTGCCTGACTGCTTTGTGGGTGCCAAGGTCAAGGTCAGCTCCCGGTGTTTGGACCTCCCCAGGTCAGCAGCCTGAAGAAGGAGAGAGAAAATGTCAGGAAGTGGCGGAGGTGTGGGCAGCAAGGAAGGACTTTGTGGTGACTGTGTGGGTGGGTCTGTGAGGTCGGCAGGGACCAGGGAAGGAGAGGGCATGGCTGGGAGCTTCTCACTGTACAGGCTGCTTTTCCAAAAAAGCCATAGCTCAGGAAGTCTGGTGGCGGGGTTTGCAGCGTGGTTTGCAGCGTGGTTTGCAGCATGGTTTGCAGTGTGGTTTGCAGGGCTGAATGGAGTAGCCAGCTCCTCGGAGGCAGCCGGGGTCCTGGGAGCTTGGCCGTTGCTGCTCAGGGCCTTGCTTGGAAGCTTGTCTTGGCTCTTGCCAAGCCCACTCTGGTTTCCCTCTCTCCCCTGCGTGGTGGCTGCAGGGGCTCAGGAGGGGCAGGTGTGTGGTGTGTGAAAGACAGAGCCATCCTGTCTTCCTTTCTCAGAACCAGAGAGTTCAACTAGACAGAATCCTATGGCGGAGTTTCCTAGAATTTTTCTTAGCCATGAGTGACAATGTCAGCAGTGCTGGAAAAGTGGCCTGAGTAGGCAGAGCGGGCAGGAGAGGGAGATTCAGGGTCAGCGGATGCCTCCAGGGTGCAGAGAGGGCCCTGCAAGTTCCTCCATAATACCAATGGCCTCCAGGGCACAGAGAGGCTCTGTGAGCACCTCCATTATACCGATGCCTCCAGGGTGCAGAGAGGGCCCTGTGAGCTTTCATCGTACCAGGAAAACCAGGGGACTGAATCCATGTGGTTCTGTACTAGTGAGCAGTGGGGTCATTGGCTGCCTCTGTGTTGGCCTCTGTCCCTCTGATCCATGCTGACAAGAGCCAGGGGCCAGTCCTTTATCGTTGGCAGGGGCCCAGCGGCCCAGTTCCTGGGTTGGAGGCCAAATCCTGCATATGATGTCTGGGCTCCACCTCTCCAGAGTGTCGTTCAACGTATGGTCTAGAGAGGGCTCGAGGGGACGCATAGCTGAAACCCTTCATCATTCCTGACAGGCACCCCTCCCTGCGTTGCTGCTTGCAGCCCCTGGTCTTGTTCAACTTGTCCACCCCCCTCACCCTCATCAGCTCATCTCCAGCTCCAGCCCCACCCACCTCTCCTGAGCTGGAGGCCTGGGTTCCTCCTCCCTCTGCCAACCAGACCCCTCCAGCCACCCCCACCTGTAGGCCCCCACCCAGAGCTGCATTCTCAACCCTCTGACTACGGCTCCCAGAAACATCCTTCAGGATTTCTGTTCTGGGTCAGGTGTGGTGGCTCACACCTGTAATCCCAGCACATTGGGAGGCTGAGGCAGGTGGATCACCTGAGGTCAGGAGTTCTGAGACAGGCCTGGGCAACATGGTGAAACCCTGTCTCTACTGAAAATACAAAAATTAGCCTGGCTTGGTGATGGGCGCCTGTGATCCCACCTTCGGGAGGTTGAGGGTGGAAAATTGCTTGAACCAGGGAGGCAGAGGTTGCAGTGAGCCAAGATTGCACCACTGCACTCCAGCCTGGGTGACAGAGCAAGAGTCCATCTCAAATAATAATAATAAATAATAATAATAATAAAAAGAATTTCTGTTCTGATGTCCAAAGCTGTGCCACTATGCCTGGCAACACGTTTCCTTTATCCTTACCTACCTTCCCATCTCAGTGACCTCGCTGCCATCCTCCCAGCTGCCTGAGACTGCTGGGTGTATCTCAGAATTTCCTCTTTTAATTCCTGTGAATTTCATTTCTATACACTTCAAATATCATCTGCGTCCTCTCGATTCTTCATAACTGCACCTTTTACCTGGACTGAGTCTCCAGGAGACAGGATGCTCTCTTTCCTGCCTGTTCTCTCCTGCCCCTTCCCTGGCAGACATCAACAATCAATTAGGAAACTCCATCTCTCGAACCCTTCCCAGTTGGGTCCTCAGGGCTGCCCTCTGGCAGACATCAACAATCAACCAGGAAACCCCACCTCCTGAACCCCTCCCAGCTCGGTCCTCAGAGCTGCCTTGTCCATCTGCCAAGGAGCTGCACTGTCACCTCCCACCTCTGCAACAGCAGCACCTTCACTGACCTGCTCCTGTCCATCTTGTCACCATCGTCCACCTTCCTCCTGCCTCTCTGTGGCCACCTGAGCCCAGGCAGTGTTTCCGTATCTTCTGAAGTTGGAGATGTGCATGGCACAGCAATTCTACATACAGACATGCACCCTGAGTAGTTTCCAGCGATTGTGGCAAGATGCTGTTTATCAAAACAAAAACAAAGCCTGGAAATAGACTAAACCTCCCTCGACTGCAAACGGCTTTTCTGTATCATCACAGGATCACACTTGTGCAAGGTGATGTCACATGGCCGCGGATGTGTGTGAGGCAGGCTGACACGGATGCCCCTTGCAGGCAAGCTCCTCCACGCAGGTAGTTTCTTTCCATTTTGTTCATTTCTGCATTTTTAGGGACTGGAAGGGTTGTGTGGCTCATGGTGGGAGCTGGCATCTGTTAGCTTTAGCTGCAGAGGAAGCCACACCGACTGGCAGTTGTTTAAAGCAATGACATCATGTAGGTCACGATGGTGTAGGCTGATGATGTGGGCAGGCGAGGCCCTTTCCGGGTGTCCATGTGTCCTGCGTGCCACATGGGACACGTGCTCACCCCAGCCTCCTGCCCCAGGACAGCCGTCCCAGCAGGGATGCAGCGTCAGGGGTCTCTCTCTGGGGTCATTGCACAAGACAGGGCTGGCGTTATCTCAGACTATCAGAATGAGCCACTTTGGAATATCAGTTAATGAATTTTTTTCTTTCTTTTTCTTTTCTTTTTCTTTCTTTCTTTTCTTTTCTTTTTTTTCTTTTTTTTTTTTTTTGAGATGGAGTCTGGCTCTGTCACCCAGGCTGGAGTGCAGTGACATGATCTCAACTCACTGCAACTTCCATCTCCCGGGTTCAAGAGATTCTCCTGCCTCAGCCTCCTGAGTAGCTGGGATTACAGGCACACTCCACCATGCCCAGCTTATTTTTTTTGTATTTTTAGTAGAGACAGGGTTTCTTCATGTTGGCCAGGCTAGTCTCAAACTTTTGACCTCAAGTGATCTGCCTGCCTTGGCCTCCCAAAATGTTGGGATTACAGGCGTGAGTCACCGCATCTGGCCAATTAATGAATCTTTAATAAAATTAAAAAACATGTAAGAAGACTGTTAATTAAAGAAAGTACTCACTTAGAAGACAAAGGTGTCCTGGATGCCATGCCAACCGGGTACGGCTCCAGGTGTCTTGGGAACAGAGCAATGGGTGTAGGAGGAAAGGGAGGTTTTATTTCTTGTTGTGCAGGTCACTCGGTGACAAATAGAATGCAAAATGTCAAATACAATCTCAAAATTAATCTGCTGGGTTTAGACCCAGGACAAAAAAATCACGATGTGTAATAGTCAGAATCACCTAGTTTATAGGGCTTTCCTGAGACCAGACACGAATCCAAAAAAGGCTGGAATTACTTAGAGGTATTGTTTCAATTTCTTCCAGTCCTGCTGGAAATCTCCTGTTGATGATAAATAACTGAATATAATTTCTGATGTGACATCTCATTTCCCAAACAGAAGCAGGATGCGCTCCCTCAATCCATGTCTTGCAGCTCCCGCTGCCCAGTGGAGGAAAAAAATATCCCACACAGACAGCTCTGCTTGGATTTCAGCGCCCTCCCTCCTTCCTCCAGGTCTGCAGAGACCTGTTACCCGTTCAGCGCGGCAGGCGCAGTCCCTCCTCCCGCTTCTGTTCCAGCGAAATGCGCACACAGGCTGAAACATCCTACACCCCAGAGTCAAAGTTCTTAATAACATTTTCCAAAGGACTGAGTGCCTTTTTATGAATGCATGGAGAAAATACGGTGCGGGTTTAATATTGTATTATGAGCCTCTGACGAAGGATTTTAAAAATATGCTTTATGCATGAATATATAAAATGGGCATATGTTGCAGTAAAGTTTCACTGTTGTACATAAAGCATATTATAATAAAAGTTGTAAAGTTAGCCCTTAGTGGAGAATTGAAGAAAGAAAAAAATGCGATTCTTCCAGCCAGTGGGGATGGAATCGCCCAACACATTCTTTATTTTGCCATAGAAGCCGCTTACTTTTGCTGGAATATCTCCGGCGAGCCAAGGCTGGCTGGGGAGTAATGGTGGGGCAGTTATATGATGAATAAAAGGGTCTGAGACGGGTACCCCCCTGGGCAACCCAAGCCCCAGCCAACAGCAGATGCAAATTTGCCTCAGAAATGCACATGGATCAAAATCTTAACACTGCATTTTGTAGTGCTCTTGGAATGTCCCCAAAGAAAAAAATGAGAGATTTCAAAGCATGAACACTGATGGCTCTTTTTCCAGGCAGATCAGCTCGAAAATTACTGTTGGGGTTATTTACATTGCGCTTAACACTGACTACTCTGTGTTGAGTATTTAATTCTCCGGACAGGCCAGGAGTTCCTTAAAGGCAGAGATTCCTCATGGGCATTGCCCCACCACCACCCCCTGGACCACACACACACTCACACACCAGCTCTTCTTATGCCCAGAGCAGTAAGCATTAGCCAGTGATTAGTTAAATGCATTACTGAATTGATGGGCTCTTTTTTTTTAAGAAAAAAAAAAAAAAACACTCAATGAACTAAATCTAGGCATACCTGAGAGATATTGCAGGTTTGGTTCTAGAGACATTCTAGGTTTGGTTTATTAAGCAAATATTGCCATAAAGCAAGTCGCAAGAACTTTTTGGTTTCACAGCATGGATAAAAGTTATGTCTACACTATCCTGCAGTCTATTAATTGTGCAATAACATTATGTTAAAACATAATGTAAATAGCTTAATTAAAAATACTTTGTGGCTAAAATATGCTGACGATCATTTGAGCCTTTGGTGTGTCATCATCTTTTTGCTGGTGGATGGTCTTACCTCGATTTTGATGGCTGCTGACTGATCAGGGTGGTGGTTGCTGAAGTTGGGGTGGCTGTGGCAGTTCCTTCCCTCCCTCCCTCCCTCCTTTCCTCTTTCTTTCTTTCTTTCTTTCTTTCTTTCTTTCTTTCTTTCTTTCTTTCTTTCTTTCTTTCTTTCTTTTTCTTTCTTTCTTTCTTTCTTTCTTTCTTTCTTTCTTTCTTTCTTTCTTTCTTTCTTTCTATCTTTCTTTCTCTCTCTTCCTTCCTTCCTTCCTTCGTTCCTTCGTTCCTTCCTTCCTTCCTTCCTTCCTTCCTTCCTTCCTTTCTTTCTTTCCTTCCTTCCTTCTTTCTTTCTTTCTTTTTCTTTCTTTCTTTCGAGACAGAGGTTTGCTCTTGTTGCCCAGGCTGGAGTGCAATGGCACTACCTCGGCTCACTGCAACCTCGGCCTCCCAGGTTCAAGTGATTCTCCTGCCTCAGACTACTGAGTAGCTGGGATTACAGGTGCATGCCAGCACACCCAGCTAATTTTTGTATTTTTAGTAGAGATGGGGTTTCATCATGTTGGTCAGGCTGGTCTCGAACTCCTGACCTCAGGTGATCTGCCCCGCCTTAGACTCCCAAAGTGCTGGGATTACAGGTGTGAGCCACCGCACCTGGTCAGTAGTTTCTTAAAATAAGACAACAATGAAGTTTGCTGCGTAGATGGATTCTTCCTTTCATGAAAGAGTTCTCTGTGTTGGGCAATGCTGTTTGATAGCATTTTACCCACAGTGGAACTTCTTTCAAAACTGGAGTCAGTCATGTCAATCTCTGTGGCTGTGCTGTCAGCTGGGTTTGTGAAATAGTCTAAATCCTTTGCTGTCATTTCAACAATCTTTACATCGTCTTCACCCGGAGTGGATTCCATCTCAAGAGACCACTTTCTCTGCTCATCCAGAAGAAGCAACTTCTCATTCATTCAAGGTTTATCCTGAGACTGCAACAATTCAATCCCTCTTCAGGTTCCACTTCCAATTCTAGTTCTCTTGCTATTTCCACCACGTCTGCAGTGCCTTCCTCCATGAAAATCTTGAATCCCTTTTTTTTTTAATCTAATATTTGCCATCGCCCATCTCGTCTGCACACGTGTACACACACACGCATATGCTGCAGACAGTATCCATTCAATGGATCATTCCATTGAATGGATCATTCCAACCCTCAAAGTTATCCCTGAGGGTTGGAATCAACTTCTTCCAAACTAATGTTCATGTTCATATTTTGACTTCTGCTTATGAGTCACAAATGTTCTTAATGGCGTCTCAAACGGTGAACCCTTTTCAGAAGGTTTTCAATGGACTTTGCCCAGATCCATCAGAGGAATCACTGTCTATGGCATCTTTACAACATGTATTTCTTAGATAATAGGGTTTGAAAGTCAAAATGACCCCTTCATCTTTGGGCTGCAGAATGGACGTTGTGTCAACAGGCATGAAAACGTTCATCTCCTTGTACGTCTCCATCAGAGCTCCTGGGTGGCCAGGCACATTGTCCACGAGCAGTATAGTTTTTTGTTTCTTAGAAGGTTTTTGTTTTTGAGACAGAGTCTCACTCTGCTGCCCAGGCTGGAGTGCAGTGTGCAATCTCAGCTCACTGCAACCTCCGCCTCCTGGGTTCAAGGCATTCTCCTGCCCCAGCTTCCTGAGTAGCTGGGACTACAGACATGCAACAGGCTGGTCTCAGATTCCCGACCTCAGGTGATCCACTTGCCTTGGCCTCCTAAGTGTTGAGATTACAGGCGTGAGCCACCGTGCCCGGTTTGAACAGTATAGTTTCAAAGGAATCATTTTCTGAGCAGTAGTTCTCAACTGTGGGTTTAAAATATTCCACAAACCATGCTGCAAACAGACATGCTGTCATTCTGGCTTTGTTCTTCCATCCATAGAGCACAGGAAGAGCAGCTACTGCATCATTCTTAGGACCTAGGATTTTTAGAAGGGTAGGTGAACATCGGCTTCACCTTAAAGTCACCAGTTGCGTTAGCCCCTAACAAGGGATGCTTTGAAGCGAGGCATGATTTTTTTCTCTCTTGCTGTGGAAGCCCCAGGTGACCTCTTCTTCCAGGAGGAGGCTGTTTCATCTGCAATAAAAATCTGTTGTTCAATGGAGTCACCTTCGTCAAGGATCTTGGCTGGATCTTCTGGGGAACTTGCTGTAGCTTCTCCATCAGCACCTGCTGCTTCACCTTGCACTTATGCTCTGGAGATGGATTCTTTCCTTAAACCTCACCAACAAACCTCTGGTCACTTCCAACTTTTCTTCGACAGCTTTCTCATTCTCTCAGGTTTCATGGAATTGAAGAGAATCAGAGTCTTCCTCTGGATTAGGCTTTGGCTTCAGAGAATGTTTGATCTTCTCTCCCGACCACTCCAACAATAACACTGTTTTGCTTTCTTATCATTCGTGAGTTCAGGGAGGCACATTTCAAGAAGTTTCCCTTCGCATTCACAATGTGGATAATCGTTTGGCTTAAGAGTTTTTGGTCCATCCTGGCTTTCAACGTTCCTCCTTCAGCTTCATCATTTCTAGCTTTTGACTAAAAGTGAGAGACGTGCGACTCTTCCTTTCACTTGAACACTTAGAGGCCATCGTGGGGTTATTCACTGGCCTCATATCAATATTGGTGCATCTCAAGGAAGAGGACAGGGAGAGAGACACGGGAATGGCCGGTCTGTGGAGCAGTCAAAACACACACATTTATCAATTAAACTCACCGTTTTATGTGGTCATAGTTCATGGTGTCCCAAAACAGTTACAATAATAACATCCAAAATCACTGATCACCATAAAAAAAAACATAATAAGGCCAGGCATAGTGGTTCACACCTGTAATCCCAGCGCTTTGGGAGGCTGAGACAGGAGGATCACCTGGCCCCAAGAGTTTGAGACCAACCTAGGCAATAGAGTGAGATTTCATTTCTACATTTAAAAAATTAGCTGGGTGTGATGGTGGCCCCTGTAATCCCAGCTCCTCGGGAGGCTGAGGTGGGAGGATCGCGTGGGTCTGGGAGACTGAGGCTGCAGTGAGTGTGACTGCACCACTGCACTCCAGCCTGAGGAATGGGGTGAGACCCTGTCATTTGAAATACTGCGAGAATCACCAAAATGGGACAGAGATGCAAAGTGAGTACGTGCTGGTGGAAAACTGGCACCAATAGGCTTGTTCGACACAGGGTTCCCACCAACCTTCAATTTGTCAAACAGGCAACATCTGCAAAGCACAGTAGAGAGGAACTCAATAGAACACGGCCTGGCTCAGGGGCCCTCGGTGTGCTCTGCCATGCTCAGGCTGGGCAGACAGGGGAGGACTCTGCGTGATGGGCATTGGCACTGGGAGACGCGCGGAGGGGACAGGAGATGACCTCACCCTGGCTGGAGCGTTGGACAAGCCACAAGCAGGCCTCCCATGAAGATAAGAGACAGAAGCAAAGACTGGGAGGACGAACCAGTCAGGACATGATGTGGGATTGGGAAGAGCCGTCCAATAAGTTATGTACCAAGAAGATAAGAACAGGACTCTATCTTAATGCCAGAAGAAGAATACGAAGAAGAGGGAGGAAGAAGAGAAGAAGAAGAAAAAAAAGAAGGTTGCCAGGTGCGGTGGCTCATGCTTGTAATCCCAGCACTTTGGGAGGCTGAGGCAGATGGATCACCTGAGGCCAGGAGTTTGAGACCATCCTGGCCGTCATAGCGAAACCCCATCTCTACTGAAAATACAACAATTAGCCTGGCGTGGTGGTGGGTGCCTGTAATCCCAGCTACTTGTGAGGCTGAGGCAGGAGAATCACTTGAACCCAGGAGGCAGAGGTTGCAGTGAACTGAGATGGTGCCACTGAACTTTTTAGCTTGGGCAACAGAGCGAGACTCAGTCAAAAAAAAAAAGAAGGAGAAAAAGTAGTTCTGATAAGCCATGGAGAGCCACTAAAAGTGTCTGGAGAGGGATTTCCGCTTTCATAAAAATTGGAGTAAAAGAGGCCAGATATACTCTCCACAGCAAACAACCCCCAGTGGGTAAAATACATAAAACCCAACCCAAAATGGGCAAACTACATGAAACAATGGGTTATTCTGACACTTTTTTAACATAACAAAAGACAGCGATTCCTGAGCAGAGCAAAGCAGGGTAGGTGGATCCAGGGATTGCTCTGATTATTGCCTAGAGGCAGTCCCCAGACAGGGCCAGTGGACATCCAGGGTGGAGGAGACATTCCTGAGAGTTTAGGGAGATCAAAGCAGACAGGGTTCAAAGCATAGGGTGCGATGGAGGGGAGGCCTTCCGAGAGAAAGAACGACAGGGGTGTGCAGAGGGTCTCCCTCAAATACTCCTGAGTATTGATCAGCACAGGCATGTGAGGAAGTGCCTGAGGCCAGGAAGAAAACCGCTGGGTAGGACACGTCTATGCTCACACCCAGCTACAAATGATGCCTGCTCCTCCCAGGCAGACCAACCAACCAACAAAACCAGGGCTTGTGGGCATCCAGCAGGTGCACAGAAGGGCCCGCCCCTGCTGTGGAAACAGATTGAGCATTGCTTTAGTTTTGCTGAGCAAATCTTAAAAGCAAGCTCCAAGAAGATGAACCTGTTTCTGTGTCACTTAACTACATACCAAAACAAAGCTCAGATATATATATATTTTATACAGAGTCTCACTCTGTCGCCCAGACTGGAGTGCAATAGCGCAATCTTGGCTCACTGCAATTTCCACCTCCTGGTCTGGGTTCAAGTGATCTCGTGCCTCAGCCTCCCGAGTAGCTGGGATTACAGGCACCCGCCACCACACCTGGCTAATTTTTTTTTTTTGTATTTTTAGTAGAGGTGGGGTTTCACTATGGTGGCCAGACTGGTCTTGAACTCCTGACCTCAGGTGATCTCATCCACCTCATCCTCCCAAAGTGCTGGGATTACAGGCATGAGCCACTGTGCTCGGCCCAAAGCTCAATATATTTCAGAGCATGAAAATATCCATCACCCAACAAGGTACAATTTACAATATCTGGTATCCAATAAGAAATTACCAGGCAGGCAGGAAAATAGGATCCAAAATGACGGGAAAAATCAGTCAACTGAAATTATCCTGAAAAGGCACAATTTTGGACTCCTAGTAAAGGACATTAAAAGGCCATTTTATAATGAGAAAAGGGTTATTGTATCAAGAGGACATAATACTTTTAAACATTTATGCACATAACAACAGAACCGAGCTTCAAAATTCATGAAGCAAAGACTGATAGAACTGCTGGGAGGAACAGAAAAATCCGCAGTTGTAATTAGAGATTTAAATATGCCTGTTTCAATAATTTATAGAAAAAGTCGACAGAAAATCAGTAAAGATACAGAAAATTTAAGCAACACTATCAACCAACTTGACCTAATGGACATTTATGGAAAGTTCCACCAAATAACAGCAGAATACACATTACTTTTAAGTCCACGTGGAATATTAACCAAGGAAGACCATACTGTGGGTTATAAAACAAGTCTCAATAAGTTCAAAAGGATATCAAGTTTCATAAAGTATGTGTTCTTACCACAATGGAGGTAAATTAGAAATTAGTAACAGAATGATCTTCAGAAAATCTCCCAACATTTGGAAACTAAATAACATTTCTAAATGACCCATGGATCAAAGAATAAATCAAAAGATATTTTAAGAAGTATTTTGGACTGAATATGAAATACAAAAAAAGAACTGAACTGAAATACAAACATTAAAAAATATCAACGTGTATGAGATGTCATCGAAAGGGCAATTAGGGGAGAATTTATATCTCTAAAGGCCAATATTAGAAAAAAACTCAAATCAATGATCTCCATTTCCACCTTCCAAAATTAGAAAAAGTAAGCAGAGGGGGAAAAAAACGAACAATAAAGATCAGAATGGAAATCACTGAAATAGATGAAAACAGAAAAACAGCTGAGAAAATAACTGAAACAAAAAAGTTTATTCTTTGTGAAGGCAAATGCAATTGATAAGCCTCTAGCCATACAGCTCAGGAAAAAAAGAGAAAAGATATCAATTACTACTATGAAAGATGGATAAGAAAGGGATAATGAGGCAATATCATGAACAACTTTCTGGCAATAAATTCAACAACTCGGAGGAAATTGAAAAATTCTTCACAAACACAATATACCAAAAACTCACTCGAGAAGACATAGGTAATATGAATATCCCTATAGCTATTAAAGAAATTTCAGATAAGAAAGAAAAGGAAAACCAAACTTTAAACTTTCCTACAAAGAAAACCCAAGGCCCGAATGGTTTTGCTGGTGAATTCCCCAATCCTTCCAAACATTTAAGAAAGAAGCAATACCCAGGCTACACATACTCTCCTAGAAAATTACAAGGAATAAGTACCTCCCGATTCATTTCATGAGATTAGTATTGCCCTGATTACAAAAAGGAAAAAGCATTACAGTAAATAAAAATTACAGACCAACGTCCCCCATGAACCTAGAGAAAAGAATTCTAAACACAAATGTGGAATTTTAATTCCAACAATATATAAAAGATACTATGTCATGAATAGTGGAATTTAGACCAGGAATGCAAATCTTTTTAACATCTAAAAATCAATCAGTATAATTCACCACATTAGCAAACCAAAAAATTAAAACCATAAGATCATCTCAATAGATGCAGAGAGATATTTGACGAAATCCAAGACCATTTTCTGATATGAAGCCTCAGCGAGGCAGCTGCAGAGAAACACACTCAACCCGATGGGCCTGCCTTGGAATGCTGACAGCTAACGCCAAAGCAGAAGGGGAAGGAGTGAGTCCCTTTCCTGCAAGATGGGGAAAAACAGAGGGTTTCTGTTCTCACCACTTTGACTGAACTTTGTATTAAAGATTTCAGCCAGTGTAATAAGAAAAGAAAAAGAAATGAAAGGCATGTGATTTGTTAAAAGGAAGCAAACTGTCTCCATTCACAGAAAACATGGTCATCTAAGTAGAGAATCTGACAGAATCTACAAAAAGGCTTCTAGAATGAATGAATGAATCAGTAAAGTGATAAGTGAGTTTTAAAAGGTTGCAGGATATAAGACTGATAAATGTACATTGACTGGAAGACTGGCGATTACTTACAAGTTAAATGCATGCCTACTCCAGGGTCCAGATACTCGGCTCCTGGGGAATTATTTAAAAGAAATGACATCAGCCAGAAATGGTGGCTTACACCTGTAGTTCCAGCACTTTGGGAGGCCGAGGTGGGTGGATCACTTGAGGTCATGAGTTTGAGACCAGCCTGACCAACACAGTGAAATCCTGTCTCTACTAAAACAAAAATTAGCCAGGCATGGTGGTGGGCGCCTGTAATCCCAGCTACTAGGCAGGCTGAGGCAGGAGAATCACTTGAATCCAGGAGGCGGAGGTTGCAGCGAGCCGATATCGTGCCAATGCACTCCAGCCTGGACAGCACAGTAAGACTCTATTTCAGAAAACAAACAAACAAACAAAAACCTGACATCATAGCTCCACGAAAAGACTTGAATATGAATAGACATAATAGTTTTATTTGTCATAGCTCAAACTGCAAACAACTTAAAGGCCATCAACAGATGAATGGCTAAATAAACTTTAGACAATCTGCAGAGTGGATTACTATTCAGCAGAAGAATGAATGGAGCATTGATCATTTTTTGATAATTGATCATTACATCGATCATGTAACAACATGGGTGAATCCCAAGATAACAAAGCCGTGTGGAAGTATCCCCACAAAACAGATGCTATGTTGTACGATTCCATTTCTATAAGATTCTGGTAAACGGGCACTAATGTGCAGTGATGGAGAGCAGGTGGGACGTGGCAGGAGCAGGCGGTCCCGGAGGAAGGAGCACAGGAGCTTTTGGGAGTAATGGGTAGATTCATTCTCTGGATTATGGAGATGCTGTCTCAGGTCCGCGTATATGTCAGTGCTTAGGAAAGTGTATCCTTTAAATATATGTTATTGCATGTCTGCCTCACCTAAGTAGAGCTGGTTTAAAAATGCAAAAAAAAAAAAAAAAAAATGGGGTCGTGCTTGAATAAAAAGCCTATTTCATCTTAGAATTCTACTGTTAAAGTTTGGTTCTGGCCACTATTAAGGTGAAAAAAAAAATCCAGCTTTAAATTGTTAAATTCTGTTGCTATTTGTATGTAAATAATTCATTCTTTTGGGAGAATGAATTATCTGGATAATTATACACTGCCAACACTCATTCCCTACGACCAAGGCAATGGCATACCTTCTCATCCAAACTAGGCCACTTCTTCTTCTTTTTTTTTTTTTTCTCTCTCTCTCCCAGGCTTGAGTGCAGTAGTGGTGCGATCTCAGCTCACTGCAACCTCCGCCTCCTGGGTTTAAGCGATTCTCCTGCCTCAGCCTCCTGAATAGCTGGGATTACAGGTGTCTGCTACCATGTCCGGCTAATTTTTTGTATTTTTAGTACAGACGAGGTTTCACCATGTTGGCCAGGCTGGTCTCGAACTCCTGACCTCAGATGATCTGCCCACTTCGGCCTCCCAAAGTGCTGGGATTACAGGCGTGAGTCACCACGCCCAGCTAAACTAGGCCACTTCTGAGAACAAGGCAATAGGTGTCCACTGAGGCTGCCCTGGCAAACTGACCAAAGGTCATCTCATCTGGCCGAGGCCCCTGCTCCCATCAGTCCCCACAGGACATTCGGGCTCACCATGGGCCACACCTCACTCCTGCATCCTGGACCCCACACCTTCATGGAACCCGCTCTCCCATCCCCACTCTCTGAGCCTTCTAGATTGGTGGTGGGCACTGGGCACCCTGCCCCCTTCCCCCCACCATGATTCCAGGGGGCAGTGTGTGTCCCCAGGGCCTTTTTGAGTTCCTGCCATTCCTGATCCTCAGCAAATCTTTGGCAGAAGAGTAAATGAATAGTCGCAGACCTTGTTGGATATAAAGTTGGTGTGGTGAGTGTCAAGTCTCACGTTTCAGCGAATTTTCCTGGCGTGGGCATTTGTGGCATAAAAGCCCGGTGGTCACCTGAGCACCCCCAAAGGCTGCAGCACACGTTCCTGTGGTGGGGGCTGTGGGGGTCTGCACAGGTGGGTCCTGGGGAAAGTGCTGGCCTTGTCTGCTCAGCTCTGACTGTAGACACAGCAGCTTCTCCTCCACCTGTGACTCACTGCTTTCTTCCAGCAGCTTCTCCTCCACCTGTGACTCACTGCTTTCTTCCAGCAGCTTCTCCTCCACCTGTGACTCACTGCTTTCTTCCAGCAGCTTCTCCTCCACCTGTGACTCACTGCTTTCTTCCAGCAGCTTCTCTTCCACGTGTGACTCACTGCTTTCTTCCCCACATCTCACTCTCAGACTGAATTAACACATTGAAGGGTTCTTGTCTCAGCTTTTCTCCAAGGCGTGCCTTTCAAAGAATGTTTCCTGAGTTGTGAACGGCAGCACAGCCCTTTTTAAGTAGAAGGTTATTTTACTTTGGTACCTACTGGTGATTCCCAGCTTAAAATTAAACAGCTGGGGAATCCTCCATGAAACCTGTAGCGTTTCCATGGCAACTTTGCCCTAGAAAGGCAGGCCGGGGACCTGCCATTGTGGACCCCCACCTCGCTCCGGATCCCAGGGCTCCTGAGCCGGCTTTGCTGGTGAGGTGGCAGGGGGCAGGGGGCGGGGGCACAGGGTCTAGGCTTGGGGTTTCCTCGGCCCGGGAGGAGGCTTTTCTGTGACGTGAGCACAGCCTAGCAGTTCTCTGAGCAAACCCCCTCCCCAGCCAAAGTCCCCTTTCCTGAGTGAGGGAGGAAGTCCCTTTTGATAAACCAGCTCTGGTCAGCACTTGTCTGCATGCAGAGTTGGTCTGGAGAGGTTTCTGCTTCCATTAGGGAGGCAACCATCGTGAGCAACTGCATGACAGCCCCTCCCGAGATGCCTCTCGTGCGTCTGGCACCGACGTGTGCGGTCACAACACCTGGCCTCAGTGACTGAGCCACAGGAGGCTCTGGGGCGGGCGCTCGCCTCCAGGCGGGGGTCCCTCCTGCCCAGGTCCCCATCTGTGCTCTCAAAAACCACTTCACTTTCCTCCAGGATAATTAGAGGAAAAACTACATCGTGTCACTTGAAAGGATTCAAATTCCACCGATTATTTCAGAAGTTAAATAAAAAAATCCTCAGGGGATGGGAGAGGCTGAGGAGCCATTAACTAAACAGTGGGACTCAAATCCAGTTACATATTTGACAGGCTGTAAAAGGCTTTGGAAGCTGTGTGAACATTTTGACAAGTCTGAGATGAATAGGAAAACGGCCCCGGAAGATACTTGAGCAAGTGCGGTCCCCTTAGGAGGCTGCTAGGGAGGGACAAAGTGAAAGTGGGAGATTCTCCACCTGACACAGGCCAGTCGTTGGGACTTCATTTCATCTCCACGGCTGCTTCTGTCTCCAGCGGGCCAGCCCCAGAGAGAGCTCCACACCTGCTAAGCCGCGGGGGACTCCCTGTCGACCTGCGGTAAAACTGTTAATGGCCTGACTTCAACATGCCTGAAAGTGCACAGAGAAACCCAGGCAGGAGGCACTGAGTCGTGGCTGATATTCTGGGACTGCGGGGCCCGGGGTTGGGTGGTGGGGCCGTGTCCAGGGCAGCACAGCTTCCCGCACAGTCTCTTCTGAGCACCAGAGCCCAGACCTGCTTCTAATGCTGGACCCAAGCGATGAATTATTGCTGCAAAGCGGAGGGTCCGGAGCCCACCCGTTGTTTCCAGCACTCTGCTGAATCATTTCAAAACTTGAAATCCTTGAATATGTTCTTCGTCCAATTTGAGTTTTCTCTCTTCTGGTTTTCAATCAGCGGTGTTTGCGAGAGGTGGGTTCTTGCTATCCAAATGCACTAAACTGAATGCTTGTCTCATCCCCTCCCCACGTCTCACCAAATTCACGTTGAATCTTCACCCCAAGGTGACGGTGTTAGGAGGTGGGCATTTGGGAGGTGATGAGGTCATGAGTCCTCCTAGGAGATCACTGCCGTTACAAAAGGACCCCACAGACCCCTCACTTCTTCTGTTGTGTGGGGACAACAGAAGGGACGTGTCATCTGTGAACAAAGAGTAGGTCCTCTCCAGACACCGAGTCTGTTGGTGATTTGATCCTGGACTTCCAGCCTTCAGGACTGTGAGGAGTAAATGTCTGTGGTTTATAATCCCCCAGCCTATGGTACTTTGTTCCAGTAGCTTGGTTAGACGAAGACACAAAATAATTCCTTATTGAAATCCTGCCTCCTCCCTTGCCCCCGGCTCTGAGGTTGCTCAGTAAGTCAAAGCTCCTCGTACCATGAGCGTCTCACTGATGGACCATCAGTTCCTTCCTCACGTAGGCTCCTGTCCAGTGCTGTTCCCTCCTTGGTGGGAATGCCTGGATCCCACCTGCTGCGGCCACTTCTCTGTCCCTCGACCTCTGGAATTACGGCCGGTTGTGAACATCTGACTTGAAAACGAGGTAGATTTTGGCATCCATGAAATTTCAGATTGTGGAAAGAGGATCCCATTAAGTTGAAGAAGTGATACGAGGCCCTGTTGTAGGTTCAGGAGGCCTCCAGGGACAGGCGAGTCTCGCCTGGCGGTGCTGGGGCTGGGCAGAACAACCCCAGCTTCACAGGATGGGCTCTGGCCCTGGAAGACACATTTGCAGAGAAGACTTTGTGACAGCATCAAAAACATTGCAGGGGACAGCCAGGGAATCTTATGATCTTTCATACAAATGGTTAAGAACAGGGCTTACATTTGATTTTTTCTTTGTCTAGTCTAATAACGACACAAGCTTATGACTATCATCACAACCCACATTTTGTGAAACATAAAATAAAATGAGCTGATTCTCATAATTTTTAGTTCTATTCGTAAAGATAAGATCCAGATCGGGGGTCAGCCAGCTACAGCCAGGGCACCAGACTCCACCCACTGCCTGCTTGTGAAAATGAATGTTTGCTGGAACACAGCCATGCTCTATTGTGTCTGTGCCATCTGTGGCTGTCTCTGTGTTTTGAGAGCTCCATGCACCCCACCTTCAGTGCTCCTGCCCCCATGTGCTGTCTCCTTGCCTGTGGGACCTGGGACTTCCCTCTCAGCCACAGAATGTGGAGCAGGTGAGGACATCACTCTTGTGCCTTTTCCATTGGATAGGACATCTCCTCTGCAGTTGCCCTTGCTGGAGTGGAAGACAGTGGCTGCCATGCACAGGCTGCATGGCTGGGAAATACAGATGGCCTCCAGGAGCTGTGTGTAACTTGTAGCAGCAGGACAGCAGGACCAGGGCCCTCAGTCCTGTGGCCACAGAGAAATGAATTATTTCAGCACGGGAGGGAATTGGGAGGCAGGTCCTTCCTCAGTCAAGTGTCCAGATGAGAACGCAGCCCCAGGAAGCACCTTGATTGCAGTGGAGCCATGCCTAGATCCAACCCACAGAAGCTGTGAGGCCATGAGTGTGTGTAGTAAACCACTGACTTCGTGGCAGTTTGTTACGCAGTAGGAAACGCGTGCACTCTGCCACAGGAGAGTGGAGTCATTTTGGTAGGAACCATATGGCCTAAAAACAAAAAGTATGAAATATTCATTATCCAAACCTGGACAGAGAAGTTGGAAAGGATTGCACATTTGTTGGAGACCTGCTGACTCAGCAACCAGGCTCTGCAGATGTGAGGTCCTGATGTTTGACCTGGGTTTGGTTTTGGGGTGAGGTTCAGGCTTCTCTAAACACAAGAGACCAGCAGTCCGTGCACTCTACTCTGTAGCAATAACTGGCTGTTTTCAGGGCATTTCACCAGCAAGTTACGGCAAACGTGTTGATTTTAGCTGCCACACTTCTTCTGGGCTAATTGGCTCTCTGATTACATTGGTGTTTCAATATATTAGTGGTCAAATCAGCCGACTCTCGGAATGAAGACTCATTCACCCCACCCACCTCCAGTCACTGCTGTTTCTTCAGGAAGCTGAGCCGGGTAATTAGGACCAACCCAGTGAGGCCCAAGTGCTGACAGCCATTAGGTGACCAGTGGACAGTGAAGGGTAACCTCAAAGTTGGCAACTCTGATTAGAACGGATAACTCATTCCCACGATGGGTGGAAATAGCTTTGTTTGTCTCTGGCTGCTTGGCAGCAGTGATGCTTCTCAGGACACCGAGATCGTCCTGGAATGACCCAGCTGTGACCCCAGAAGATCTCCAATGCGTGAGGTCGTGTGTCCATGGTCTCTGTAAAGCCTGACGTAAAGGCTGTTCTGATGGGAATACACAGCGACGCGTCTGACACACAGACTGTGTAAATGAGGCCAGGGCTCCTCATTCTCTTCCCTTTAGACATTGTTTTTTCTCCCAAGTAGCCTTCCTTCGTTGAAGTCAAGTATGTAAATCCGTCTTTCTTTATTTGAGTCAAGAGCTCATGACCAGGGCAGGCTGTTCATGGCTCAGGTTTGCTGTCCCCAGGAGTCCCCAGGGTTTGTCCGTGACCATGGGAGCCTGAGCCAGGTTGCATGCTGCCCTTCCCCCAGGGTGCCTCCTGGCCTTGGGATGGCCTTGGTCTTGCAGCAGGAGATATACCTGACCAGTCCAGCCAAGTGTTCCCGGTGGTCCATGCCTTCCCCTCTCACCTGGCTTCTCTCCTCCACACAGGCACCTGGATGCTGGCTCACACCTGAGCCTGAGCAAGCCCTAAAGTGCAGAGCGTCCAACGTCTGCTTTTCCCAGGGTCTCAGTCAGTTGTGGCTGCTGGAACAAAATCCTGTGGACTGAGTAACTAAGTATCTTACAAATGACAGGAGTTTATGTCTCACAGTTCTAAGGGACGGAAGTCCAAGATCAAGGCGTCGGCAGCCACAGTGCTGGTGAGGACCTGCTTCCTGGTTTATAGACAGTGCCTTCTTGCTGTGTCCTCAGGTGGCAGAAGCTCTCCGAGGCTTCCTTTATGGAAGCACTAACTCCATTAATGAAACTTCTGCTCCACGGCTTCATCGCCTCCCAAAGACCCACCTTGTAAAACCATCTGGGGGCTGGGGTTTCAACACAGACATTCTAGGGGGACACAAACATTCAGTCCACTGCAGCCAAGGAGAACCAGCAGAGAATCAGACAGCCGCAGAGAGACACACTTGCCGTCCAGCTACACCAGTCTTGCTGTCTGCCCATGAACCTTGCTCGCCCAATCTGCCCTAAGGCTGTCTGCTAAGCCCTGCTCATCCCTGCCTGTAGGGGAACAGGCCTTTTCTGTATGATTTTGAGATGCTTGCAGATTCTGAGTGGTCAGCCTTTCAGCATAAAGTTCCTCCTTTTCCATCTGGATTTGTTTAATTTGACATCATCTGGGAGGGGAAGGTGGTGTCGAACAGGCAGCTGAGGCCCTCACAGAGAAGCTGGAGCCCCAGCCCTCCTGGAGGACTGCATTTCTGTCTCTCTTCCTAGTGTAAAAGGGGCACTTCCCAGGGCCTGGGTCCTCCTGCTTGTTGTTGTCTCTGCCCTGGATCCACTGGCTGGACTTGGGTCCTGCAGTCAGTCACCTGCTCAGGGGTTCAGGCATGAAGTTGGCTGGAGTTTGAGGGAGGAAAAGGCGTATTTGTGGTGGCTTTGAGCCATCTCTGCCTTGCTCCTGGTTGGTTTATGTCATGTAAAAGTGGAGAGGCTGGCTCGTCTAAAACAGATATGTTTAATGACACATTCATCTCCGATTCCCATCAGTCCAACCCAGTCTTTGTTCCTGTGTTGATGCATAAGACTCATCTAAGTGCTTTCGAGAAACTCAAGTGTGTCTTTTCTGCTTTGCTTGAGTTTGCATATTTGAAGTGTTACAGCTGGTTAAGCTGAAGCAGTGCTTTTCATCCTTCTTACAGGAGGGCAGACCACTCTTTCTTGCATGCAGAGGTTTGCCCTGTGCACGTGGGGATACTGAGAGGCATTGAGACCTCCATGAGATAGATCCAGCAGCAACTCCCCCTCAGTTATGATGACCAGAAATGCCTTCAGACATTGCCAAGTGTCTCCTCGAGGCAAATTAGCCCCAGCTGAGAACCACTTACCTAACATGTACTTACATGTGTAAGTTTCAGTTAAAAAAAAAAAAAAAAAAGAACAAAAAAACAAATTTGAAGCCACTAACCAGAAAGTGAAGACAGAGAAAGTTGAACACAAAAAACAAGCAGCCTGGACTTTGCGATGGAGGAAAAATCCATTGCATCCATTGCCACACTTTGTAATGGCCCTTGTTACCTGCATGTGCCTGTGTGCACACATATGCATGTGGGTGTGCACGTGTGTCTCTGCATGTGTATGTCTGTACATCGGTGCACATGTATGCATTGTGCACGTGTGTCACTGTGTGTATTATGTGCATGCATGCTCATGTGTCTGTGTATCTGCCTGTGCATGTGTGCAGATGTGTGCGTGTGTGCACGTGTGTCTCTGTATGCATTGTGTGTGCCTGTCCATGGGTCTGTGTGTATCTGCCTGTTCATGCATGTACACATATGCATGTGTGTGCACACGTGTCTCTGCATGCATGTGTCTGTACTTATGTGCACATGTGTGTGTGTCTCCATGCACATGTGTGTGTATTTGCTCATGCTCACAGTTCATCAGGAGGCAGGTGGACGGGAACAGGGCAAAGGCTGTGGCTGAAGGAGGACAGAGCAGGAGTCCCCACAAATGCTGGGGTGGCTGATACACACAAGTTGTCTCTCACACCTGACCAGGTGCTGCAATCAATTCTAAATGCATTAATGTGCTGTAGATTTAACCCGTCGAACATTAAAACCTGAAAGAAAAACTACAAAGATTGAATTAAACATTTCTCAAACTGCTGTAGGAGAAGGAACACTGTGCGTTTAGAAATAATAAAAGAAATCATAAAGGAAAATGGAAAGATTAGAAACCATAACGATTAAAAGCTGGAACCATTTAGTCACAAACACCTTGAATGAGATAAAGAGGAAGCGTCTGTGAACACGTCACTGGGGGAATTAGTTCCGAGTCAGTCGTCTCTAGACTGTCCTTTGTGGGGGCTGTGGTCTGACAGTCAAGCTGGGCTGGGGGTCCACCGAGGTCTGTTTCTCCCGGCTGGAGGGTAAGGCTGGATGTGACACCACACACGGAACCACTGACACTCAGTCAAGGTGAGCAAAGGCCCCTCCAGCTCCAGCTTAGCTGCCTTCTCATGTCTGGTCATTCCTGTGAGACATTGATGTAGGTGTGAGATGTGTCCAAAGACCTGGAGGCTTGCACCTCAGCAGACATCTATCTTGGCTCAAACTGACCAGACAGACAAGCATGTTGCCTCACTCTGAACGCAGAGGTCATTGTTCACTTGATCATTACTGGGTAACCACTGCAAGTGTGGCCTGGCCTGCCCTGAGAAAGCACCAGAGATTATGTGGCTATCTCAGTGCCGGAGGCCAGAAATCTGAAATCAAGATGTTGGCAGGGCTGTGCTCCCTCTGGAGGCTCTGGAGGGATCCTCCCTTGACCTTCCAACCTCTGGAGGCTCCAGGTTTTCCATGGCTGTGGTCACATTGCTCCATCCTTGCCTCCATTGTCATGGGCCTTCTCCTCAGGTGTCTGTGTCCGAATTCACCTCTTCTCGTAAGGACACCAGTCAGAGCCTAGGCCCGCCCTCCTCCAGTGCACCTCACCTTAACCACCTGCAAAGACTGCGATCCCAAGAAGGACGTTCACAGGTGTTCAGGGCTAGGACTTTAGCATCTCTTTTTGGGAGACATATTTCAACCCTCAACACCCACCATGTACCACGTGCTGATAGTCCTGAGCTCCAAGGCCCACAAACCCTGGAGTGAGCAGGAGATGGACTTTCTAGAAAGGTCTACAGGCTTATATGAACCACACATGAAATGAGATTTAAATGTTGTCCAATGAGAACCAGACCCTCTTCTTCCTGAATGCACTCTTTTCCAACTGGCTGCACTGACACTCTCAAAGCATCCCTGGGATGCACTAAGACAGACGGGGCCATGCTGGGGGCCCTGTGACCCTACTCTGATGCCCCCAAGTGCAGGTCCCCTCCACCGTCCACCCCTGGTGGTCAGGGTGATGGGGCAGGAGGGACACGTGGAGGGCCCAACAAGTGCTGACCCCATGGCTGGGAGTTCCTCCCACAGCTAAACACTGGGGGAGCTGAGAGGAGGGGAGACGGTGGAGCCCTTTGTGCCATCAGGGTTGGCAGTGTGTCCCTGTGGCTCCTTGGAGTCTAAGATGGTAGCTGAGATGAGATTCAGGAACAGAAAATGGGGCCACACAGGGCTGATGTCCCATGTAGGTGCCACAGGAGTAGAGGTCTCCAGACCCAAAACCCCGAGAGCATCGTAGCCTGTGGTGGGGGGATGAGGGGTCCCCACTGGATTCCTTAGGAGTGCATGTTTGCTGCTTGAACCTTGAAGGCTGGATGGTGAGCCAAGGCCATGCAGCCCAGCTGAGGAACAGATGTCCCTGAGAACCCAAACATTCCGAAGCGTTTCTGGGAACCCACCAAGAAAAACAGTTTCAGCGTACACAGTAGGCAAACAGCCAGAAAATTAGCTTAAAAGCCGCTTAGAGACAGTGGCGGGGCAGATCCCGGAGCTGTCCCAATACTGCCTGGGAGTTGCCTCCTGTGTGAGTCTTAAAAGACTCATCTTACCAAGCTGGGCTTGTCCCAGGCATTCTTCGGCCTCTCAGTTCCTTCCCAGTTTGAGGGTATGTTACAGCCCCAGGTTTTTATTGTTAACACACAGCCTGTGCCCACCTCTCCCTCCAGCCTCCTCTGGGGAGTGAGCTTTGAGCTGACCCTCGCCTGGGTGCTTTTCTCTTGGCATCAGGAATGCTCTGGGCATCCTGCCCAGTGGTCACAGGCTTGAACAGACTTCCGGACATTTGGCCAGGACTTCAATTTTCAAATTTAATTTCAAACGAAATCATTCCCATTGCCATTGTATTCCAATGTTGTAGAACACCCTGAAGAAAGGATGTCTGCACACACTCTGATTTTGTACCTGGGGAAACAGGCTCAGGCCAAGTCCACGCCTTCCTCATGGTCACTGCATTGGAAGGTGAGGGAACCTGATGTTCTCACTTTCTTTTCTTTTATTTCTGTCATGACACAGTCACATCCTTTGTCTCCTTTTGCATGTGGGGTTCTCTTATTTTAATTTGCCAGTTTCTCAAACTCATGCACTTGCTTAGCCTGTATTGGGGTTGGTGGAAGAGAAACCTCTTTTGAACCCAAACCCAAAGATCATGTGAGAGTCAGACTTCACAGGGATTTATCATGATTGCACCAGTCATCTTGGACTGCATAACAAATGCCACAGACTGGGCAGCTTAAACAATAGAAATTTATTTTCTTGCGAGTCTGGAGCCTGGAAATCTAAGATCGAGGTGCCCTCAAGTTTGGTGCCTGGTAAGGGTTCTCTTCTTGTCTTGCAGACAGCATTTTTTCACTGTATCCTCACATGGCAGAGAGAGTGAGAGGGACAGAGAGAGAGAGAGAGAGAGGTGGGGAGAGAAGGGGAGAGAGAGAGAGAGAGAGAAGAGAGCCCTGGTACTCATCTTCCAGGGACGCCAGCCCTGTTGCGTCAGGGCCCCACCTTCAAGACCTCAGTTGGTCTGAGCCACCTCCTTGCAGGCCCACCTCCCACACCATCACACTGGGGTGAGGGCTTCACCACAGGAATTTGGGGAAACGCAGTTCGGTTCTTGTTTCTCTGTGCCTGCATGTGAGTGTCTAGGCCGCATCCTCACTTTTCCAGCTTTCTTCAGGAGGAAGTCACACTTCATGGCCCAAGTCGGACGTGTAGATCAATCTTTCTGGAGAGGTGCTGAGCCCTCGGCTCCACAGCGGTGCCACCCGGCTGTCTCACTTAGGGCTATGTGTGATTGATTTAGCAATTGATTTTTCTCTTCGAACAAAATTCTCATCCCATAGCCTTAATAGGACTGATTATTCATCAATATTAAAGCAGCAAATTCATTATAGTCTAATAATCTGACATCAAATATTAAATCTCATTGTGTGAGGGGCTGGGATTTAAGGCCTGATCAAGGTCTCAGGTGAGCAGCTCCCACAGAGGGGCAATAACAGGCCCTGTGGCTGCATCCTTGCCTTCCAGGCGATGTGGCTGCAGCACCCACTGCAAGGCTGGGAAACCTTTGTGACCTGTGGGCACTGGGAGGTGAGGAGAGAAGAGCCTGGGAGTCGCATTCTCTGCGTTGCCTGAGCACAGGGGATCTTCCAGGCTCTCCCTCTGAGGCCCAGCATCCGGCCATCAGCAGAAGCACTGTCCAGCATCAGACGCTGTCTGGGCTCAGGTCTGATCCCCTCAGAGCCTCACTGCTGGGCACCAGTGGCTGCCCGAGGGCCTTGCTGACCCAACAAGTCGTCTAGAAGTTTCAGGAGCACGTGGATTATTTCTGAATTCTGTGCCTTTCTGCCCAGGAGGACCACCTGCTTCCCACCTGTCTTCACACATGGGTGCTTCTTCCCCGACTGCAAAGCCCCTGGCAGAGCGGCTCACCCTTCTGGGCTCACACCGCCAGCACGGCAGGCCCCCTGCACCAGGTCTGTGTCTCCCGGTGGTTCTAGTGTTAAAAAAAATGCTTCAGTAGAATCTGCTAAAGCTCAATGAGGAAGATTTTATTTAGGGCCGTTACGATAGGCGTGGGGGAAGATTGGACTCAACACCAAATATAGCATGGGAAGTTGGAGTTTACAGCCCAGGGGCAGGGTGGGGCAGGGCATGGGACATCACACAGACGAGACATGGGGTCAGGGGGATTCTGGCTACACTGACCCAGCAGGGTATTGCTGAGGATGGGCCAGGATGACAGGCATTACCCGGGTGTGGTGGGCAATGAGGAGCCTGAAGAGATCATGAGGGTGATGAGGTTTCGAGAGCAGGGGGTCTTGCTGACCTGACTCAGTTGGGTTCTTGCTAAACTAGGTTTTATAGGGATGAGCCTAGATGGGCCCAGGGGATGTTCTGGAGCCTGGCTGGAATCTGGGCAGGCAGGGCCTTTCTGTCACCAGACAGCCAGGACTGCCCCACCCACCATGAGGCGTGGTGCAGGTGCCTGTGCTCGGAAAGTCTCCCAGGCAATTCCTCCCAGCGGTGGGCGTGGGACGTGGCCCTGGCCCCTGACCTGTGAGCTCCCTCCTCTGCAAGTAGGTGTGAAGACCTGTCCTGCCAGGCCTGGCTCCTGAGGACCAGCCAAGGATGGGAGTGGAACACAGGAGCTTTCTCCACATGTGCTCTGTGCTGCAGCCATGCAGTCAGGCTGCGGATGTTGCTGGGATTCTCTGAGGTGTCCTGACTCTTCCCTGGCTACCCACAAACCAAGCAAGCTTTGTGAACATCCACAAAAATGGCAGACGACAACTGCCTTGGGAGAGTGACGGCTGGGGAGTGGGGATGGCGCTGGTAGCCCGAAACGCTGAGCACCCTTGTCCACTCATCTAACCTCAGTCTGCGCAGGGAAAGGGGTCGTTGCTGATCAGTGGGAGACGCATGAGGTGGGTTGGGTGTGGCACCTGCCGAGAAGGCCTTTACCGCTCACCCATGCAGGGCTCCTGGCTGCTCTGGGCTGAGAAGCCAGGGAAACCTCACACGGCCCTCACTCAAGAGAGCAGCAAGAGGGGGCGGCTTGTGTGGGGGAGGTAGCTGCGTGCAGCAGAGGGGCCTGCAGGCGGGACAGCCATGCCACTGCACGCACTGCGGGGGCCTGGACTGGGGGCGCCCGGCTTGCCTGTTGCTGCCGACACACATTCCCCACGTGTATTCAATGCCACAGCATCAGGGCAGGGTCCACGCTTGGTCAGCCCTCACCTGGACCCAAGGTGGACGCCCTCATCCCCCATCGAGGCCCCATAGTCACCTTCCTCATCTCTCTTCTGGGCCTCATGCTCACCTTCCTCAGCCCTCACCTGGATTTTCCAGCCCACCCCTCCTTCTCCCAGGGGAAGGGCTGCTCACCTGCAGTGTGGATGAACATCAAGTGGATTAGCTGGACATTCAGGGATGCTTTCTTTACTCACCCGACTCGGTTACTGACTGCCTCCTAGAAGCCGGACATTTGTGAGGCTGTATAGAAAAGCAATAGTCACAGTTCTTTAGGGTTCACAAAACCAACACAAATGTGTTTTCTGTTGACATTTTATAGCGTAATTTGCAATTACCTCTTTAGACAAATGGATTTGGTTTTCCACTTAGCTCAGAAGAAGGATCCAGCACCCAGTAGGCTCTGGAGCACCCAGGCTTCCTGGAAGCAGAGTGGGGACGTGGGTGGTTGTGCAGGGCCTGGAGTTCCCCTTGTGGGACTGAAGCTGAGCTGTTTCATTTCCAGGGGTTGTGAGTCTTTCATGTGTGGAACAGGAACAGTGGCAGTCCTGCCCACTGAGCTGAGGGCCAGGTGGGGTGCACAGCTGACGGCTGAGAGTATGTGAGCGGCCACCAAGGCGAGACACTGTTCTGCATTTGCTGGAGGGACCGGCTGCCTTCAAGCTTGGCTCCAGGCTGAATGGGAGCCCCAAGTGGGTCCAGTCTACTCAAGGACAGAACCCACTTCAGCCCTTCAGACTGTTCTTCACAGCTGCTGGTGGCAACAATTAGGGGGCGGCAGAGCCCAGGCCATGGGAGGTGGGTGCTCCTCTGTCAGTCTCCCTCTGTTCCCCTCTCCCGGGAATGTCCTGATGGCAGTTCTGTGCACCAGGAGGCCGGCATGCTCTCCTGAAACACCTTTCCTGGCATGGGTGACACCTCTGTGTGTGACCTCAGGGGCTCCATCCTGTTTTCCAAGGGATACAGCCAAAGCTGGCGGCCCACAGGATGCAGTCACAGCTGCACTGGGGCAGGAGGGTGGCAGAGACAAAAGTGAGCTAATGCCTGGGAGCCCAGGGAATCTCCCTGAGTCTACAGGCTTTGCAGGCTGCACAGGGCAAGGCGAATGAACGCCTGAGTGGGTTGCTGCTGAGGATTAGTGATCTACACTGACCATGCACATCACCCGCCACACACAGAGAAACACGCAGACCACACACCACACACACACCATGAGCACATCACATACCACACACAGAGAAACACGCAGACCACACACCACACACACTGTGAGCACATCACCTGCCACACACAGAGAAACACACAGACCACACGCCACACACACCATGAGCACATCACCCACCACACACAGTGAAACATGCAGACCACACACCACACACACACCGTGAGCACATCACCCACCACACACAGAGAAACACGCAGACCACACGCCACACACACCCCATGAGCACATCACATACCACACACACTACTCCTGTACATATACTACATGTCACACACACAGAAACACACCACACACATCATGCACACTTCACACATCACATACCACACACACACACCACTCCTGTACACACACCACATGTCACACACACAGAAACACACACACCACACACACCATGCACATATCACCTACCATACACATTACTCCTGTATACATACCACGTTATACATACACCACACATCACACACACAGAAACACACACACACACCACACACATCACATACCACACACACACCACTCTTGTACACACACATTACATGTCACACACACAGAAACACACACACACCACACACCATGTACACTTCACACACTCACGCTCCTTACGGACGTTCAAGGTTGAGTGTGTTCTTTTCCCCCTCCTGTTGAGCCTGACCCCACAGGTCTCCAGATCCTGCAGCCGTGAAGTGGGTGCACCACATCCACCAGGGTCTCCCGATCTCAAGGTGTGAGGTGGGGACCACAGGCTGGTCGGGGTCTCCGGAGCATCAGTCCTGGCTCACTGTCCTCTGCCCTGGGACTCCTTCTCTTAGGTCGAGGGAGAGCAAATGTCCTGAATCGCACACTCTGACCCTCAGACTCCAACTCAGCTGCACCCAGCCCACAGGGAGGACCCCATGGCCCGCAGAGCTCCCCGTCTCAGAGGAGGCTTGTTCCTGCGATTCTCCTCCCTCGCGCCCTCCTCCCGACCTGGGCCGGGTTGTGCCGTCCCTTCCAGTTCACCCACAGCCCTAAGGCCCCAAGCTCATCATCCTCCCTGAACTCTCCTGGGTGCTTTCCCTGGCCATCAGCATCCTGTTCAGACCATGAGGCTGAAGAAGAAGAGGCACCAGCAGCCCCCAGGCCCGTGGCTTCATGACTGGGATCCCTTCAGCCTACAAAGCTTGGAGTTAGGAGAGTCTCCTTAATTTGAATTGAAAAGTACTCTGGGCTTCTTACAGTACACAGCACTGTGCAGGCATTGCGTGTCATTCTCCAGACGTAGAATTTATATCAGAATGATTGTCCTCAACTACCCCTTTACCTCCTGCTTCCTATCAATTGCCCTCAGTAAGTGCCAGGTGGAGTCCAGGTCCCCGAGGCTGGGGGTCCAGCGCCTGATCTGTTCTTAGCCACTGTCCAGTCTCATCTCTTCGCCCTGCTGGGCGGGGCAGCCCCTGGATTGTCCCTAGGGCTTTACCTGCTAGGGTTGCCCCATCCCTGCCCCCTGCACCTGCATGCAGCCCAGGGGATGGAACTGGCAGAACTCATTCGTCCACTTACAGGAAGATCCCTTGGTGCCTCCCACGTGCTGAGCTCTGCTCCGGAGGGGAGGAGAAAAGACCCAGGGAGGAGAAAAGACCCAGAGACTGTTTACGTTTCTGATGCATCCTGTCCCTGTCACCAGGTTTGCCCTCAAAAGTATCACATACACAGGAGATAGTTTATCACTGTTATTGGATATTTCTGGAAGCAAAATATGAACGTTAACTCATGTTTCTTCCATGCAAATGACAGAACTCGGAGCCTTCCGATTCACATGGGCCTATTTCTTGTTTTCAAGCAGGACCTGAGAACAGCTGTGTTTTGGACAAGGGACACCTTCTGAGCAGCAAACTTGGGCAGTTGCATCTCTGTGAATTAGCGGGACACATGCACACATAGGCACTAATCCGGCCGGCTCCGGGAGACTCTCCGCCGCCTCCATCCATCTCCCTGACGGGTACCAGGTAGAAGCGGCAGGGCCCAAGCTGGCTCCTCGGAATGAGACAGCCTCAGAGCTCAGGAGCAGGTGGGGCCAGCCTCCCAGGCCACGCTCCCGTTTTAGACGAGATGCAAATGCCATGAGAGGAGCCCCACCGTTTCCCAAAGCAGATGGAAAGCTGATAATAACTCAGTCTTTGCCACGGGAGGGACAGCTTCCTGGAACACATCCACGGCCGAATCCCCACAGCAAGCACAGCGAAGTGCACAAATCGGGCTTGTCATGGAAAGATCAGCACAGCACAGCAGGGGGGCGGGCCTTGTCTGCCAGCGCTGCTGCCCGGAGCCACTCGGGGTGTCAGTGTCAATCATCCCGAGGACAGGGACAGAGGTGCAGCGTGGCTTCCCGGGGCTGGGGAGGCCAAGGGTGCAGCTGATGCCAGCCCCTGGGGCTCCTGGGCGCCCATCCTCTGTTATCATCCCTGCCCCGTTATCCACTTTAGAGGCTGAGTTTCAAAGGCAGAGTTCAATGATCATGAAAAGGATCTCCTGAAGAACACACAGAAAGGCAGACTCCTCCTCAGAAACTGAGGGGGCTCCGTGCCTGAGTGGACGTGGGAAGCAATGGGTTTTATCCTCTCAGGCCCCGAGGGCGGGTGTGCTGTGTCCCCAGTGGGTGAAGAACAGCGTGCCCCTGGGACAGAGGCAGTGTTCAGACAGGATGGGAACACGCCCCACCCCACAGGAGGGACAGAGGCAGCTGCAGACAGGATGGGAACAGGCCCCACCCCACAGGAGGGACAGAGGCAGCTGCAGACAGGATGGGAACAGGCCCCACCCCACAGGAGGGACAGAGGCAGCTGCAGACAGGATGGGAACGCGCCCCACCCCACAGGAGGGACAGACAAACATACGGCAACAATCACAAATCCTGGGGTTGTCGGGGAGGATCTGATTTCCAGACCTGCTCCATTACATCCTTTAAAATATCCAGCTCTCCACAAAAAATTATGAGACGCACAAAAACGAGGAAATTATGGCCCATATGCCCATGGTGGGGAGGGGAAAGCAGTGCATTGAGACAGTCCCTAAAGAAGTCCAGGCACTGGACTTGCCAGACCAAGACTTTATTTATTTATTTATTTATTTATTTATTTATTTATTTATTGAGAGACAGAGTCTCCCTCTGTCACCCAGGCTGGAGTGCAGTGGCGCGATCTTGGCTCACAGAAACCTCTGCCTCCCGGGTTCAAGCAATTCTCCTGCCTCAGCCTCCTGAGTAGCTGGGATTACAGGCACCCACCACCATGCCTAGTTAATTTTTTTGTGTGTTTTTAGTAAACACAGGGTTTTATGATGTTGGCCAGGTTGGTTTTAAACTCCTGATCTCAGGGGATCCACCTGCCTTGGCCTCCCAAAGTGCTGGGATGACAGGCATGAGTTGCCATGCCTGGCGTAAGTCAGTATTATAAATAGGTCCAAAGCATTAAAGGAAACCATGTTTTCAAAAGTTAAAGTATGAGAACTATGTCTTGCCGAATAAAGAACACCAGTAAGGAGAGAGGAAATAATTAAAAAAAGAACCAAATAGAAATTCTAGAATTGAAAATATAATAACTGAAATGAAAAAAATCACATCTCATGAACCTAATGTAGAAATCAGAATATATTATTCAATACGTCTCCAAAGATTGTGTCTGCTTTGGTGGCTAAACACCTGGGCTACCACAAATAACTCTTATATTTATGGGACTGAGATCCCCTACTTAATACTGCATGGAGTTATGATTTTTTTAAAAAATATGATTTTCGGAAGTTATTTAAAGTTGCAAAACAATATATTTTTTTGAAAGTAATATTTTGGCTGGGCACGGTGACTCACACCGGTAAACCCTGCACTTTGGGAGGCCAAAGTGGGTGAATCACTTGAGGTCAGGAGTTTGCGACCAGCCTGGCCAACATGGTGAAACCTTGTCTCTACTAAAAATACAAAAATTAGCCGGGCTTGGTGGTGCACGCCTGTAACCCCAGCTACTCGGGAGGCTGAGGGAGCAGAATCGCTTGAGCCCAGGAGGTGGAGGTTGCAGTGAGCCAAGATTGTGCCACTGCACTTCAGCCTGGGTGACAGAGCGAGACTCCATCTTAAAGAAAAAAAAAAAGTACTCTGATAGCACATGATATTTAGTATGGTTTGGCATCTGCCTTTTGGGGAAATCTGGTATTTAAAGCAGTCCTATTCATAAGCAGTGCAGAAGCTGCGGCCTTCTGTGAGTGCAGATTACCCAGGCATAAACACACGTCACAAATACACCGCAGGGCAGAACGTGCTAGATTCATTGCCTTCTCAGTTTAAAGTGTCTCTGCACAGTGAGCTGACTTTTATCGCAAGTGCTGTAGCAGTGTTCTCTGGTTAAGGGAGGCCAGTGACCTTCTCTGCATCTAGGAAGCTCTATCAGGGTTCCTTAAAGAAGAGAGGTCAGTTGCTTTCGGATGTTCCACTAAAAATACAAAAAAAAAAAAAAAAAAATTAACTGGGCCTGGTGGTGGGCACCTGTAATCTCAGCTACTCGGGAGGCTGAGGCAGGAGGATCACTTGAACCTGGGAGGCAGAGGTTGCGGTGAGCCGAGGTTGCACCATTGCACTCCAGCCTGGGTGACAGAGTGAGACTCCGTCTCAAAATAAACAAATAAATAAATAAATAAATAAATAATAAAATAAAGAATGTGACATACCTGACAATAACAGGACATGGTAGGTGGAAGCAAAGTGCGTTGAACTCAGGAAATGACACTAGGTGGTAACTCACATCCCTAGGTAAATGAAAAAATGCAAAAATATTAAATAAGAGGATTCCTGTAACAAACTCTATAAATCAATATCTACTCTCCTTTCTTCTCTCAACTTTAAAAAAAGACATAAAACCATATAAGCAATAAGTATAATAGATTGTTGGGTCAGCAACTTATAATAAAAATAATAGCACAGGAAGAGAGAAGAGAGAATAGAACTATAAAGAAGTAACATTTCTATAGCTCAATGTAATTAAGTTAGTATAAATCTAAAGTAGACTTACATAAATTAAGAAGTTTATAAAAGCACTAGAGTAACTATAAATGAAATATCTCAAAAATACTGTGAAAAACCATTAAAACATTAAACTAGAAAATATGCACTTAGTGTGAAAGAAAACAGAAAAGAAGGAAGAGAAGAACCCAAAACATCAGACATACAGAAAACAGAATGCAAAACGGAAGATGTAAATCCAAATACATCAATAATCTCATCAAATGTGAATGGATTAACAATGCAATCAAAAGACACATTACAAGACTAGATTAGTAAAAAAGATTTAATTTTATGCTGTCTACAGAAGACAGACTTTAGATCTAAATACACAAATAGGCGGAAAGCATAAGAATGGAAAAAATTTACCATGCAAAGAGCAACCATAAGAAAATAGTAATGGTTATATTAATATTAGTCAAAATAGACTTTAGATGCCCCCGAAATATTACAAGAGAAATATTTTATGATAACAAAAGGTCAATCTAACAAGAAGATATAACAATTATAAACATATAAAAAACAGATTCCCAAAATACATGAAGCAAAACCAGACAGAGTTGAAAGGAAAGTGAGATAATTAAACAATCATCCCTGGATAATTCAAAACCAGACTTTTAATACCGTAAAGGACAACTAGACAGATGATCAACAAAGAAACAGCAGACCTGAGAAAACACTGCAAACCACCAGACCTACCAGACATTTAGGAAAACCTCTACCAGTGACATTAGAAGACACGTTATGCTCATGTGTACATGGAATGACCAGCAGGACGGACTACGTACGAGGCCGTAAGATAAGCTATGTAAGATGATGAGCATTATACAAAGTATTTTCTCTTACCATAGTGGAGTGGAATTAGAAAACAATAACAGAAGGTATTGGGGAAATCCATAAATGTGTGAAAAATAATTACACGCTCGAAATAGTCAGTGGGTCAGAGAAGAAATCACAAAGGAAATTAGAAGATGTGGAGATGAATGGAAAGGCAGATGCAGATTCCAGACTCACGGGACCTGCAAAAGCAGTGCTTAGAAGGAAATCCATGACTGTGAAAGTCTGCATTGAAACAAGGGAAAGAAAAATCTTAAATCAATAAACTAAACTTTGCTTTAAAACACTGGAAAAAGAAGAGCAGATTACTCCAGTGCAAGCAGAAAGAAGGAAATAATGAAGATTAGAGCGGAAAGTCATGAAACGGAGATAGAAAAATCGAGAAAATTAATGAAACCAAAAGTTGGTTCTCTGAAAAGAGCAACAGAATTGACACATCATTTGTTAAATTGGTGGAGCAAAAAAGAAAGAAGACTCAAATTACTAAAATCAGGAATGAAAGAAGGGACATTATTGCAGCCCTGGCATCTGTTCTATGAGCTGCAGACAGAGTGCTCACATCCTGTGTCTTATTTCTCCAAGGCATCTATCTTTCCTTATATTTCAGGGTAGTTGGTTGCTCTGGGACTTCAGTTCTCTGTGGGAGTCAAGAAAGGATGAGTTGGGGGCTATCTGGCTTTTGTTGCTGTAATGATGGAATCAATACCCTTATTGTCATTCTACGTTCAAAGTGGCAGGAGAAAAGCTGGGACAGCTTCTGGAATCTTGAGTATGGCAATGACTGTGTAATCAAGGTCAAGGAGTAATCCAGGAGAGGCCATCTTTGGTATAATCCTGAGAAAGGGATTGAAGAATCAGGACTTTGTGAGTGTTAGAACGGGATTAATATATGAGCCCTAAGGACCTACTACGTGACTCAATCACCTGTTAGAAGGCCCTTCACTAAGGCAATAAAGAGGAGGCTGCTGAGAAGGCATCTGCATTTTTGAGACCTATAGGCTGTCCTCTGATGAGAGGAGATGATCCCATAAAAGTGGGCTTTTTAAAATTGTCACAGTGGTGGGGCTGTAGAACAGCATAATAAAGGTGACAGCCCCATCAGTAGTAAGTGATGTCACCCGAAGCATCAGTAGCAAAGCCAAAATGGCAATCTGGTTATCACTGGGGATAACTAATAAACCACGGTCTTCCTAGGAATGACAGAGAGGGATGGACGCTCTGTGTGTTGCTCAATTTATGTAATACAAGCAAATTGAGATCTCATGAGCGGTCAGATAATGTTGGCCTCCGTAATGGAAAATCATGATCCCTCCCTGAGAATCTAAATCAGTTACAAGGACCAGAGCCAACTGATTGAAGGAGAGATCTTGTTGAGGAAGGATTCTATCTATCTAACTGTCCATTGCAGGCATACATGGTAAATACCTTTGCAAGACTCACCAGATGGTGCCGTAGACACTTACCAGGGCATTTCTGGAATAATGAAGGGACTATTCTTTCTCTTTAAGGACTGGTAGTTACAAAGTCTGAATTTACACGAATATGAGTGGCCCTGAAGTGCCAGCTGATGTAGTTGAGATATGAAATGGCATTGGTGCAATTCCATCTTACATGGGTTCAGTGGATCCATGAACCAAACTTTTTCATCGGTCTCAAATGAATAACCGGAAGACATAGTCTTAGTTTCATGAATATGGTTCCACTGATTCCATGACTTCCAGAATAAAAACTATTATGATAGAAAGGACCAAGTGGAAGGCCCTGTAACTATTCCTTCGTCTGACCAAGATTCACTTGTACGAGTAATACTCCTATTAGTACTATAATAACAACAGCAATAAACATCTCAGGAGGCACTGTAGAGCTTAGAGCCATGGTTGCAATTTTCAAGGAGGGAAGAAGGGTTGTCCCCATCACACCCCATTCAATCACTCTTGAACTCGGCAAAAGCTGGATGGGTCATGGTTGGACCATAAACTTGACTAAGTAGTAGTTCCTATTACAGGGCTTTCCCATCAATTGCATTTATTGGAGCCAATCGATACCTTCTCCGGCACTGGGTACATATTTTTACAACCACTCACAGCATCTTCTCCAGGGTCCTCACTGTCTGCCTTCTCAGACTGTGCACTTGGTATGGCACTACAGATGTGGCAAATGCTTTCCCCTTGTCTTTATCAATGAGAGGCCGAAAGCAGTCGGTCCTCACATGGCAGAACTCTATTGTGAATTGTTTGGGGTTGCTCTCAGTCTCTCACTTCCTGTTGCAGTCAATTCTGACAGTCATAGGGGCGTCCTGCAGAACAGTAACCAGAGCCCCCCATTGCCTACAGCGTCACACTGATTAGACCGAGGAACAGCACATGCCAGGGGCCTTGAGCCCTATTTGGCCTTAGTGTATTATTAGAATTATTCTTTGATACATTGATTGACATTAATTTCTTTTCTTTTTTTTTTTCTTTGAGGCAGAGTCTCACTCTGTCACCCAGGCTGGAGTGCAGTGGCGTGATCTCAACTCACTGCAACCTCTGCCTCCCAAGTTTAAGTGATTCTCCTGCCTCAGCCTCCCAAGTAGCTGGGACTACAGGCACCCGCCATCATGCCCGGCTAATTTTTGTATTTTTAGTAGAGACGGGGTTTCATCATGTTGGTCGGGCTGGTCTCAAACTCCTAACCTCGTGATCCACTCGCCTCGGCCTCCCAAAGTGCTGGGGACATTAATTTCAAATTGAGTTTTACATTTAAACTTGTAAGTATTGGTAGTTTTAATCATTTTTTGTCTTGTATTTAATTTTGCTTCTAAAGCTATACTAACTATATAATATTTAAAAGAGAGTTGCTTTTATAAAAAACTTTCTGTGTTCTGGAATATTTTAAGTGACAGATTAACTTGTTTTTACCTTAACATAAAAGATAAAATTCAGTCTGAATGCACCGAATTATGGTGATTTTATTCTTCTAGAGGTAGATCTTGAATCAGATTTCCAATATTTCTTTCGGGAATGACCTATTTGAGTTTTTCACTTCTTTTGTGATACATTTTTTAAACTTAAAAAAATACTTCCAAGAAATGTTCTTTCATTCTAAATACCAAATATGTTGCCAGAGTTAGATATATAATTAGCTTATAATTATCTTCATTTTCTCCTTATATGTAATTGTTTCCTATTCTCATTCCTCATTCTCCCCTCTCCATAATTAACTTACAAAGGTTTAGCTTCAAAGAATCAAATTTGAAATAAGCCATGCTTTCTACTTATTTTGCTTACTATTTTATTGTTTTTAGCTTTCATGTTTATTAAATTCATTCCTTCTAATGTTTTTGAATTCATTTTGTTATTTTCTTAATGTTTAGCAGAGTACCACATTCCTTTATCTTTGTTTTCTTTCTAAAAAATGAAGCCACCTTAAGTTAATGCATTTTCTTTAACAGAGCTTTTTCCGTGTGCAATTCATTTGGACACAAAATACTCTCCTTTTCAAAGCTTTCCAGATACTTTACCAATTGTTTCTTTATTAACTCTTTCATCCAAGGATAATTTATAAAGTGAATTTCTGATTTGTCAAACACTTTAGTCATCTCCTCACTATTATTTCTACTTTTATTGTTTTGTGATCAGATAGCACGACCAGCAGAGTTTCAAGTCTGATTTTTCATTGTTTTAAAAGGTTTTATTTGCAGGCAAGCACATAACCAATTTTTGTCAATAGATTTTGCAAATAGACTTGCTGTTTCTTTTTGAAGGATGTTAGTGTGCACAGGACTTAGCATGTTAGTGTGAAGGCTGTTCTTGTCTCATCAATCTATTTGATCAAGGTTAGTGGTTGTTTAATGAGACTTATCTGTGTCTCTATTACTGTCGTTTTCATCATGCACCAGATCAGCAGTACAATAAAGTGGATACGGGAAGTCTCCGTGTAATAGCAGTTTTAGGAAGGCCCCTTGCATTTCTCATAGCTCACAACCGTCCTGCGCTATGTGCCTTACAGAGCGACTCGTGAGATCCTCACAGAAGCCCAGGGCAGGGAACTGCCACTGTTGGAGGGACGTAGACAAACAGGTTCCATGCAGGGACCCGTTGGTGACTCCCTGGCTTCCAGGGAGACTTTGCTTCTGCTGGAGCTGGTCCACAGCGAGGCTGTGTGGGTCTGGACCCTTCATTCGTTGGTCATCATGGTGCCGCCGGCGGTGCTTTGGATGCAGAGTGTGGAGGTCATCACGTCACCACGACACGGACCTTCTAGTATTATGCACCGTCTTGCTCTCTTATAGCTTTTATTCAGTAACTTTTGCATATGAAATATTTTCTGTTTATTTCTCATTTACCAGTGTTTTCTTTTTCTTTTCCTTTCTCTCTCTCCCTTCCTTCCTTCCTTCCTTCCTTCCTTCCTTCCTTCCTTCCTTCCTTTCTTTCTTTCTTTCTTTCTCTCTTTCTTTCTCTTTTTCTTTCTCTCTTTCTCTCTTTCTCTCTCTCTTTCTCTTTCTCTCTCTCTCTCTCTTTCTTTCTTTCCTTTTCTTTTTCTTCCTTTCTTTCTTTTTCTTTTTTTGATGGAGTCTCACTCTGTTGCCCAGGCTAGAGTGCAGTGGTGTGATCTCGGCTCACTGCAGCCACCTCCCAAATTCAAGCAATTCTTCTGCCTCAGCCTCCCAAGTAGCTGGGATTACAGGCGTGTGCCACCACACCCGGCTAATTTTTGTATCTTTAGCAGAGGCGGGGTTTCACCATGTTGGCCAGGCTGGTCTCGAACTCCTGATCTCAGGTGATCTGCCTACCTCGGCCTCCCAAACTGGTGGGATTACAGGCGTGAGCCACCACGCCCAGCCTACCGGCATTTTCATTAGCAAACTTCTTTGATGTGTTCTATTGCTGCTGACACGTTCTCTTTTCATTTTCTAAGTCCATTCCCTTCTTTTGTTTTCCGCACTCTCTCATAAGCTTGCTTGGCTTCTGTGTCTCCAGAGCTCCACGTAGCTTTTCATGAAAACTGAGAGTCCTGCTCGGTACCAGGAGAAGACCGTTCGCTCCCGTTACTGCGATGACTAACATCTTTGATTCTATTGTTTTCCATATTTGTTACCCTTATTATTCATTTTACTGACTTGTTTTTGCAGGTTTGATCCAATTATTGTCTGTCTACTATAATTTTTCCAGTAGTTACATATTTACTTGAAAACTCAATTGCCGTTTCTTCCCTTAGAATTTATGTTCCCTTTCAGGGGATTTTGTTATTGTTTTTTGCTATTGATTGGAAGCACGTTTCTAACTTTCACCTCTCCATTATGTCCTGGTCCCCTTGTCCCTGTGAGGTGGGACATTTACGTGCCTGCGTTTCCCTCCACAACGTTCCTCCCACTAACGAGACATGTCAGACACTTTTTTACTTCTTCCTCCCTCCCTCCCTCAACCTTCTAGATTTTGCTGAGCTTGTTTAAAATATGTTCTATCTAGATCATTATTATAATTTCCATTTTGGTGAGCAATTGCATTTGTATTTATTTAGCTTACAGATCTACTCATATATAAGAAATAACATAGAAACAAGGATGTTCACTGCAGCATGATTAGGAAAAGTTAATTACTAGAAACAACCCAAATGTCCACCAATAGGGGACTGATGATATAAATTATGGAGCTTTCATGCTATTGAACTCCACAGCTGTAAAACACAGCTAGAAAGCTTTTCATACACTGCTATAGAAATGTCTTTGTGTTGAATGTTAAGTAAAAAGAGCAAAGCACAGCATATTATATATAATATGTCACTGTTGTTTTTCATTTGTGAAAAGGGGGCACCTGGCTTTATAGATGCACGTGACTTTGCGTGGGCTTCGGAAAAGACAGACGAGAAGTGAACTGGGTTCTGTGCCTGGGGAAAGACAGACGAGAAGTGAACTGGGTTCTGTGCCAGATGAGAAGTGAACTGGGTTCTGTGCCTCGGGAAAGACAGATGAGAAGTGAACTGGGTTCTGTGCCAGACGAGAAGTGAACTGGGTTCTGTGCCTCGAGAAAGACAGACGAGAAGTGAACTGGGTTCTGTGCCAGACGAGAAGTGAACTGGGTTCTGTGCCTCAGGAAAGACAGACGAGAAGTGAACTGGGTTCTGTGCCAGACGAGAAGTGAACTGGGTTCTGTGCCTCGAGAAAGACAGACGGGAAGTGAACTGGGTTCTGTGCCAGACGAGAAGTGAACTGGGTTCTGTGTCTCTGTGGGGAGGAGGCAGCACTTCTTGCCCTTTCTTGAGCATTTTCCTCCGATGAGGTGAGCAGGTGGTCCCTGCTCTGAAACTTGCTTATTTTGGAATGCTGCTTTTTGTGCTGACACGGGGCTCTGGGGCTGGATTTCCGGTTCCTGGACACGGTCCCCGTCTCCCTGCAGGCGGGATGTGTTACCTTATGGCCTCCGACTTCTGCTGTGGACCATGAGAAGGGCGGCAAATATGTGACTCTTTTGTTTTTTTCCTTTATTAAGATGGGGTCTCACTCTGTCGCCCAGGCTGGAGTGCAGTGGCACAATCACGGCTCACTGCAGCCTCGGCCTTTCAGACTCAGGTGATCCTCCTGCTTCAGCCTCCCGAGTAGCTGAAACTACATGCACGCACCACCATGCCCAGCTAATTATTGTATTTTTGCTAGAAACGGGGTCTTAATTTGTTGCCCAGGCTGGTCTGGAACTCCTGGGCTCCTGGGCTCAAGCGATCCTCCTGCCTGGGCCTCTCAAAGTGTTGGGATTACAGGCACGAGCCACCGCGCCCATCCATTTTTCCTTTCCCTACCTTACCTGCGGTATTTTCTTTTCCCCTTCCCAAAGTGCGCATTCCTCGTTGTACCTGTATCATTTAGGAATTCCTGGGGGAACGCATAAGGCCCATCCCTTCCCACCACCTCAGCATCCGGGGCCCTCCTGAGGCCTCCTGTGCCTCGCCCGACTGTAGCTCCAAGTATCAGCTTCTGTTATCGATTCGGGGGCTGCCTCTCTTCCGCCTTCTCCTTCGGGGATACGTGGCTGCGATGCTTGAGCTCCCTGACTTCCCTTCCGCGTCCATCGTCTTCCACGCAGCTCCAGTGACTCCTGTTTTGTCGGCCTCTGCCTCCAGGTGTGTGTAGCCAGGCCCGGCACGTCCTCACCTTCACACACAGATTTTTCATTTTGATTTGTGTTGACTTTGAAAGTCACTTCTCCTGAGAAAGTGCTTTCCAGGTGGCCCCTCACTGCCCTCAGAAGCCCTGTCTGTTTTGTTTTCTCTTCCTGCTGTGGCTGGTGTGTTTCTTTGGTGCCCGTTGTCTGGGATTTCCTCCTGCTCATCGGGTGGGTGGCAGGTCTGTTCCCTGGGCGCCTCCTTGCCTCGCCATCTTCAGTCTCAGCTTCAGGTGGCATGTCACTTCCTTGCCTGCCCCCTTCCCCGGGGCTCCTGGGGGCCAGATATCAAGACACAGTCCCAGGTCTGGTGTAGGCTGCACCTTTGGGGCCACAGGGCCCTGGTGCCTTCAGCTACCTCGGGGTCTGAGGGCTGCCTCCAGACTCCCACCTCAGCCCACCTTGCAGTGGTCCCCAGGACCTAAGCCCTTTCTGGACTCGAAGCTCACCAGGCCCAGCAACTCACTGCCCCCCAGAAGCCAGAGGAGACGCCAGATGGCACAGAGGCCGGTGCTCCCAGCGTGCCCCCGCCCAGCCCTCTCTGCTGAGCCTGGTGTCCTGGTGGACGCAGCGCTGAGCCCTCCTGTCCCTGCCTTGCTGCTGTGTCACACCATCGTCCCCTGCTATGTGGGGCCCTGGCTGAGTCAGGAAGGGGCCAGATCTCCCCCAGCCAAGGGGTGCCCGGAGCCAGGGTCCTCATGGTGCTATGCAGGGAGCGCTGCTCCGGGAGGGACGAAGGAGCCAGTCGGGGTCGTTCCGATTCCCAGTCCCTTCCCTGAGCTAAGAAGGCGCTCGAAACGGTCCCCTTGGCCCTGGTCTCACTGCTGCTCTGCCAGAACGCGTTTTATTTCTGACCCAGAGCACAGCCCCAAGTCCCTGAACAAAAATCTTCAGTCGTGCCAAGTTGGTCTTTTATTGTTGCTATTAAACATTTATTAAATACTCTGTGCAGAGCCAGAGCTGGGGAGAGCGGTGATGTGGGATGAGCCAGGCCCAGGCAGTGCAGGCCATGCCCGGGGCTCCTCCTCACAGGGCTCACAGCAGCCCTGGCCTCATGTCTGCAGGGGTTCGAGTCTGCCGGGGGTGGGCAGAAAGAGGGGCTTCGGGGACCCCGAGCAGAAGGAGAGGCAAGAGTGGAGGGCGGGAGGCGCTGTGGGATCGGGGCACCGACTTGGCAGTGAGGGTGGAGGAGGAGCCACCGGGGTCTTGGTAGGTGGGTGTGGGGCTGGCTCAGCTGTGGGTATTCGGGGCTGGCTCAGCTGTGGGCACTCAGGGGGGCACAGGTGCACCCAGGCACACTGAAGGCTGCTGAATCAGGGTGGATTTTTTTTTTTTTTAAATAGGCTTTTTATCTTGGAATACTTTTAGATTTACAGAAAGTTTGCAGAGTCCTTGCACCCCTCAGGCAGCTTCCCTGATGCTCACGTCTTACCTCACCGCGGGGCACTTGGCAAAACCAGGACAGGGCTGTGGGCATCACCAGGAGCGGAATTCCAGGCTTCAGGTTCCACAGGCACTTCCACTCATGCTCCATAGAGAGACTTTCAAAAAGAAAGTGAAGTTTTAAACCCCTCGATGTAGGTACAGACCTGCTGGTGCCCCGGGAGCCGCCACCTGGACTGAGCTCTGGACATCACTCCACCTTCCTTCTTGCTTAATCCCCAGAGGGGCCATGGTCCTGCTGCCCCTGCTGCCTCCTTCTGACCCTCCTGTGCCTCCTGCCCCTGAGGCCTCGTGGCCTCGTCCATCTTCCTGGCCTCTGCATCTGCTAAGCCTGTGACCTCCCAAAACTCGTTCCCAGTGGCACCAGGCTGCTCTGCAAAAACTGCCCGTGCCTTGCTAACCCCACCGTGCTGGCTCCTGCATTAGGGATGAAGTCCATCAGCTTCAAGGGTCACTCTTTATTGGGTGCCGTCTGTATACCAGGCAGTATCCCCAGGACTGTGCTATGTGATTCACGCAGCCCCTGGGGCAGAGCCAGAGACTCTGCATCCTCTTATCAAGTCCCAGAGCGGTCACATAACTTGCCAGGTGACGTGGCAACACGAGGGTCCAGCTCAGAGCCAGGGCTCCCTCTGTCTGATCCTACCCCTTTCTCAGCGCCCCCTTCCCTTTCCACTGGTGCTGAGCCCTCTTCTGGACTGACAGGTCCTGATTCCTCCATCAGAGGCGGCCAGGTCCTCCCCCACCTCACCTGGGCTTGCCCAGAGCCATCACCGCCTCACAGCCTCAGCTGGGCATCACCTCCTCCAGGAAGCCTTCCCTAGGCCCGTCTGTTTGGGCCCAGCTCCATCTGTGGCTGAGAGTCAGAGAGGCTGCTGCAGCTCTGGGGCAGAACACAGGATGCAGGGCTGGCCACGGGCCCACGACAGACCCACGGGCACGTGGCTGCAGACCCGGCCTCCTGAGGTCCTGCCGGTCAGCCCTGGGATGGTTTGAGTTCACTGCCCGTGTCCACCCCAGGCCAGACCCAGGGTGAGACCCGGCGGCAGAGGCGGCAGCAGCCACCAGGGGGCACTGTTGGCCAGCGCTGGCTGAGCTGGCAGCTTCGGAGCGGCCGGACCAGCTCCGTGGGGTTCATTTGCTGAGAGCGGCTGGAGCCCCTGGCCGAGGGGGCAGAGGGGCCAAGGAGTGAGGAGCTTCCAGAATCACACTGGGCTGGGACTCTCTGGGCTGCAAACAGTCTGCGGGCTGGCTGTCCGGGAGGCTCACTCAATACACTCAATTCCCAGGCCCTTCCCAGGTCCCACTGTTCTCTGCAAACAGGGTCTGGGGGCACCTCCCGGGCTCCTCCAATGGGGACCTGGGTGCCGAGGGCCTTGCTATCCGAGGAGCTGAAGACAGGAGAGCTGGACACCAGGCCTTGCTGCGACGGCTCAGCAAGCCCAGGATGGTCAGCGGCGTGATGGGGCCCCCTGCCCTGCCCTGTGCTGCTTTTATGGAACAGGCCTTCTGGGGACCCCTTGGGAGTGGCATGCAGAGGTGAGACTGGGCTGCACTGCCTGGGCCCCGGGTCATTCTCCTGCAGCCACGGCCCAGGGAGGTTGCACGGGCGTGCACTGTGCTGTCTGTGCCTAGGACAGGCTCACTGTTTCCGTGTAGGGAGGAATGTTCCCTCAACCGCTGACCCCCTCGGTGGGGATGGGGGTTCTGCTTTTCCTTCTGTACTTGCAGGGTTTTTTGGTTTCCATACAATGAATCCGAAGAGCGCAGTGATTAGGTTAAAGTGCTGCCTGCGGCCCGGAGGCAGGGTGGGGCTCCGGGATCCCTCTCCTAGCTCTGCCCCTCCAGCCTGTGCTTTGCTGGGAGCTTGGCCCTGCTGGGCCTTGTGTTCCCCAGCACTGTCCACTTTTTCTTGGGTGTCTTGGCTTCATGCTGTCTCGCACGGCCCTTCTTCTACCCAGGCTGCACCTCCCACAGCCCCTAGTTGGTGTTGTCCCCGTCCCTCCTGGGTCCTAACCCCTGTCCCCAGATGGGTGGACTGGCAGAGTGCAGCATCCCTCTGCCCTCCTGTGGCATGGCAAGGTTGGGGTCTCTCCCTGTCCTTGTCCTGGCCTGTGTTCCCTCAGCCCACTTCACTTAGGGCAGCAACAGTGATGCTCAGGCCCAGCCCTGGCCCCTGTCCTGTCCACACAGCACAGTGACCTCTGTGCCACACCCTGTGTACCCCCAGGTGCGCTGTATCCCCGCCCTCCACAGACTGCCGTCTGCAGCCTGGCACAAAGCCGTGGGAGGACACTCGCCATGGCAGCATTGACCCTTCTCAGGGCCAGCCTAGGCCTGGCGGGCAGGAGGACACATGGGCTGCAGGGAGAGCACTGCCTCTCCCTTGGGTGTCTGGGACCGTGTGTGCCTGTGTGCGTCTCTGTGTGCACCTGTGTGCGTACCTGTGTGTGTGCTTGTGTGCCTGTGTGTGTGCCTATGTGTCTGTGTGCCTGTGTGCGTGTGTGTGTGCTTGTGTGCCTGTGTGTGTGCCTGTGTGTGTGCCTGTGTGTGTGCCTGTGTCTGTGTGCCTGTGTGCGTGTGTGTGTGCCTGTGTGCCTGTGCGCCTCTGTGTGTGCCTGTGTGCCTGTGTGTGTGCTTGTGTGCCTGTGTGCGTTCCTGTGTGCGTGCCTGTGTGTGTGCCTGTGTGTGTGCCTGTGTGCCTGTGTGCGTGCCTGTGTGTGTGCTTGTGTGCCTGTGTGCCTGTGTGTGTGCCTATGCACCTGTGTGCGTGCCTGTGTGGGTGCCTGTGTGTGCACCTGTGTGCATGTCTGTGTGCGTGCCTGTGTGTGCACCTGTGTGCATGTCTGTGTGCATGCCTGTGCACATTCTCCTCTCCTTCCCGGTGGATTCCATACCTCGTGAAGATGCACCCATGTCCTCTGCCCTGGACCCCACTTCCCATCTCCTCCCTCTGCCCCAGGTCTTGGCACACAGCTCAGGTCTCTACAGCGGACCCTGGAGCAGGGGAACAACTGCTCCCCACGGTGCCGGCTGTACTGGAGAGCCTGAGGTCAGAGCTGAGCCCTCCCCTTCCTCACTGCCACCTCCCGGCACCGCCATCCACACTCACCCCGCCTTCCACGGACCCTGTCTCCTGCCCACTTCAGTCCAGCAGCTTCTTCCTCTGCTTTTTTCGGTGAAGCCATCGCATCTGGCCTGGCTGGACCCTCAGACTTCCATTTCTCCCAAAGCTGGAGGTAATTAATTGCTTGTGCCGCCTAGCCTGACTCTTCCCTAATTGCCTGCAGGAGTGATGAGCTTCCCTGGGGACTTCTGTGCTTCTGGGAGGCCCTCCCCAGGGTCAGGGGCTCAGTCATCTCATTCCCTTCACGTCCAGACCCGCTGTGGACAGACAGCGCCTAACAAGGCCGCCACCCTGCAGCCCCCAGGCCCGGCAAGCCCCGCCTGCCCATCTCCACCGTCCTCCAGGAGAGAGCAAACAGCATCCAATCTGCAGACAGTCACTCTCAGGAGACAGCAAACGGCATCCAATCTGCAGACAGTCACTCTCCATTCACTGCGTTTCCCTCCAGAAATAGACCTCTTAGATGTGCGGGGATCACGAATCCCAGCCCATTCTGCATTCCAAGCTGGGCTTCCTTTCCTGGGGTTTTAGAATTACATGTTTCGCATGAGCTGGTCTGTGGCAGCTTTTACCGCTGTCTGTGGGGACAAAGTGCTCCCTGCTTCATGGTTCTTACGGTAAACATGCATGGGTCTCTTGTGTGCCCGACGGTAAAGACGCCCCATGTGGGTCTCCCATGTGCTGGATGGTAAACATGCATGGGTCTCCCGTGTGCCCGACAGTAAACACGCGTGGGTCTCCCGTGTGCCCGACGGTAAACACGTGTGGGTCTCCCCGTGCTGGACAGTAAACACGCGTGGGTCTCCCGTGTGCTCGACAGTAAAGACACATGGGCCTCCCGTGTGCCAGATGGTAAACACGTGTGGGTCTCCCATGTGCCCGACGGTAAACACACGTGGGTGTCCCTGTGCCGGACAGTAAACACACACGGGTGTCCTTGTGCTGGACGGTAAACACGTGTGGGTCTCCCGTGTGCCCGATGGTAAACACACGTGGGTGTCCCTGTGCCGGACGGTAAACACACGTGGGTGTCCCTGTGCCGGACGGTAAACACACGTGGGTGTCCCTGTGCCGGACAGATGCTTCCGTGCTTCCTGGTTTTATTCTCAAAACGACAACCTCAGGAGAAAGACGTTATCTTCACTTTGCAGGTGATAAGCAGGAGCCCAGGGAAGGCAGATGGTTCCCTAGGAAAGAGGAAGATGAAAGACCCAGCCCAGGGTCTCTCTGAATCTGACACCTGGGAGCTGCCCGCTCCTCCTGTCTGACAGACTTCTAAAGACCCTGGAGGGCATTTGTGCGCTTCCAGCCAAAGCCTGGAGAGGCCCAGCTTGGCACTGGCCATGAGGATGAGCCTGCAGACTCCAGCCCCAAACCTCCCCTTGCCCCTGCAGGACGGCGCCTGGGGCAGCCTTGATGGCGGGGTACTTTCTGGGCCTCAGCAGCAGCCACCTCCTGGGCAGGGGCTGTCTCCCCACAGTGGGGCAGAGGCTGCCCTCTGCAAGGTACACGCGGCCCAGCGGTTCCCGGAGCCCTCCTGCTCACTGCTGAGGCAAAGCTGCAGACGCCGCCCCTCCTCCTGAGGTGACCCCACACTGGTGTCCCGAGCTGAAGTCTTTCCCACCTCTGGGCCTTGCCACGGGGGTCTCCGTCTGCCACGCCTGCCAGCCCCATCACTAGGAGAATTCATGTTTATTTTGCCCACACCCCACATGTCGCTTGTATGACGTGGGCTCTCACAGAAGCCTGTGGAGATGCTGGGGGCCCAGTCTGAGCCTCAAGGGCCTTTTCACTTTGCCAGCGATGCCCGCCTGGCCTGTCCCTCTCTGTGGACATTACACAGCCCCACGGGGAGGACCCATTGGCCAACCTGGTCAGGCTGGGCCGTGTGCAGCGTAGCTGGCGAGGATGGTGGAGGAGGCTCCTGGAGTCATGCCATCTGGGGACACCCTGCCATGGCCCCCTCATGGGACAGTGGCCTGGACCCACAGGCACAATTGGGGTCGTTTCCTGAGAAGTGGGAGAGATTTGGAAGCACATGTGTGAACAGAAGCAGCTTCGGGAAGAGCCTGCCTGCGGCCTTGCCGAGGGAATCTGTGCTCTCTTTGCATACCTGGGAGGTCTGAGCCTGGGTGGGTATTTGGGAAGAGCCTGCCTGCGGTCTCGCCGAGGGAATCTGTGCTATCTTTGCACACCTGGGCAGGTCTGAGCCCGGGTGGGCGTTTGGGTACTGGGCTGGCCACATCACACCTGAACTGGGGGTCTGGGGGTATCACACACAGGGCTCTGGGCCCCTCCCTGCCTCAATCAGAGCTACCCCACTTTTTCTTTCACGCCCCAGGATTGCCACAGGGACTTTGAGTAGAGGGTCCCAAGGTGAAGGAGGAGAAACCAGGGTTCAGTCCATGCATCCCACGGGTCAGGTGGAACCAGGGGTACAGGCAAGCCCTAAAGCCGGCAGAGCAAGACCGCAGGCCTGGGCCCTCCCTTCTGGCCCACGCTGCCCACCCTGCCCTCCCCAGCCCCCTCAGTCATCTGGGAGTCACCCCTCGGGCTGTAGGTGGGGGGGACGGGCCGGCCTTCTGGGGTTTCTGTGGCCATGGTGGACACCGACCATTGCCCTCTTCTGTGAGGTGACCATCACCGTGATATTCAGGGAGGGATTTTTCCAAGCCCTTCCCTCTTCTGTGGGCTCTGCACAAGCCTTGTGTGGTCACCTCCACGTGGGCTTCTCTGGTGCAGGTTCTCACAATAAGATACAAAGAAACTCCTGTTTTGGGAAGAGGTGTCTTCCTGTGTGGGTTTATCAGTGTGATGCAGTCAGGTCACTGCCCTATTGACAACACACAGTTAGCACACACACGCAGCACACATGCACACACACACAGCATACATCCACACAGCACACACACATGCACACACACAGCACACACAAAGCATACATCCACACACACACAGCACATGTCCACACACACAGCACACACACATACAGCTAGCACACACAACACACATGCACACACACAGCACACACAACACACATGTACACAGACACAGCACATGCACACACACAGCTAGCACACACAACACACATGTACACAGACACAGTACACATCCACACAGCACATACACATGCACACACACAGCACACACAAAGCATACATCCACACACACAGCACACACACATACAGCTAGCACACACAGCACACATGCACACACACAGCACACACAACACACATGTACACACACACAGCACACACAACACACATGTACACACACACAGTACACATCCACACAGCACATACACATGCACACACACAGCACACACACACACACACAGCACACACAAGGCATACATCCACACACACAGCACATGTACACACACACAGCACATGCACACACACAGCTAGCACACACAACACACATGTACACAGACACAGTACACATCCACACAGCACATACACATGCACACACACAGCACACACAAAGCATACATCCACACACACAGCACACACACATACAGCTAGCACACACAGCACACATGCACACACACAGCACACACAACACACATGTACACACACACAGCACACACAACACACATGTACACACACACAGTACACATCCACACAGCACATACACATGCACACACACAGCACACACACACACACACAGCACACACAAGGCATACATCCACACACACAGCACATGTACACACACACAGCACATGCACACACACAGCTAGCACACACAACACACATGTACACAGACACAGTACACATCCACACAGCACATACACATGCACACACACAGCACACACAAAGCATACATCCACACACACAGCACACACACATACAGCTAGCACACACAGCACACATGCACACACACAGCACACACAACACACATGTACACACACACAACACACATGCACACACACAGCACACACAACACACATGTACACACACACAGTACACATCCACACAGCACATACACATGCACACACACAGCACACACACACACACAGCACACACAAGGCATACATCCACACACACAGCACATGTACACACACGCAGCACACATGCACACACACAGCACACACAGCACACATGTACACACATACAGCATACATCCACACAGCACACACACAGCACACACACATGCACACATGCACACACACAGCTAACACACACACAACATACACACAGCTAGTACACACATCCACACATAGAACACCTGGCACACACACGCACGCACTCATGCACACAGGTATTTTGGTTTCTGTTTTGGTGGACGCAAGGACTTTCCTGCACGAAACGGTCTGTTCCGTCACTTGCCCGCTGTGGTTTGCAGCCTGCTCCGGTCACGAGGCTTGGTTCCTTCCAGCCCTTCTCTCGGGGGCTGTGTGAACTCAGCAGAACCCTTTGCCCCCTCCAGAGGCTTGGGGGTGTGCATGGCGCCCACAGACGGATGGTGTGGCCCTTGACTGAGAGGAGCCCCAAAACGCCGTGCCCTCCTGCCGCCTCCCACTTTTCCTCTTTGAGAAAATCCTGGAGGTTGGAGGAGGTGCGTGGAAAGCTGGGGTTGGCCTTCACTCCGGACTCTTTGCCTTGCCTGGGTAGGAATAAAACTTCATTTCATCCAGTGGTGAGCTCAGGAACCCCGCCTTGACCCTCTGGGACTCTTTGATGTTGCAGTAAATGGCCACAGAGCTGTGTGCTTCAGATGAAAGCGCCACGCTGGAGGGGAGTCAACAGCCCGCGGTGCTTCCCGCACCCGGGGGAGCCTCCTCCAGCTGACAGCACCTCACTTCAAACACCTCTCAATCGTGGGGTGGGCTCCACAGCCAGATGACAAATCCTACTGGCAATTCTCATTGGACAATTAATTTGTATTAGAAGAAGCTTCTGCATCCCACTCCACCCAGGGTCAGTGATGTTCCAGAAGGGTCTGCCTGCCTGAAGGGCCTTGAGTCCTTAGGGGATGGGCATCCCTGCTGCACCTGCCTCCTCCACTACTCCATCAGAGTTGTCCGCTCCACTCCTGTGCTGCCCTATAAGGTGCTGCAGAAATCGCTTCTCGAAATTTCACTGTCCCTGGAGGAAGCTGGGCCTTTGGTCATTATCAGTCCATAGCTCACGTGCTGGGAAGGGACATGTGGACAATGGTAGCTGGGCGTGGTGGTTGCGGCAGGATGTGGTGGATGGTCTCTGGGAGGCGTCTGGAGAGGAGAGGGCAAGGGACGGAGTGCCCCAGGCCAGGATCTTGAGTTCACAGCTGTGCAGTTGCCCCAGGCTCAGGGCCACGGCGGCCCGATACAAACCCAGCAGAGGGGTGAGCTCCGGAGGGCACCCTGTGGGGACTGGCCGGGCCGAACTCCAGAGGCCACCTCTTGGGCAGAGGGTCATGAGTGTCCTTAGCGTTTCTTTCCTTTCAGCCACACATTCTTCTGTTGGAAATTGTGATGGAGAACCAGAGCTTGGAGCTTGGAGCAGGCTCCCGGCTCAGACAGCACCAGGTGGCCTGGCAGCCGTGTTCCTGCACCTTGCTCTACACAGACCTGGGCAGTTCTAGGATGGGACCCCGCTTCTCCCAAGGATGCCAACTCAAGGGAACCCCTGAGAAGCTGTGCTGGGCACCCCGCTTGGCCTGGGTCAGGAGGAGCTCCACTCTGACCCCTGTACTTTAGATCCCCCGGGGCTGAGCTGTCCTGACTGCACCGCCCAGGCCCAGAGAGGCCTCCCTCTACCTCCTGCAGAGGCCTCAGAATGCCCTGGAGGCCAGGGTGAGGAGCTGTGGGTGGTGGAGAAGCTGCCGCAGGCAGTGGAGAAGCTGCCACCAGTGATGGAGAAGCTGCCACCAGTGATGGAGAAGCTGCCGCCGGTGGTGGAGAAGCTGCCGCCGGTGGTGGAGAAGCTGCTGCAGTGGGTTTTGCCAGGCAGCCTGGAGCTGGGAGTGAGTGGTTAGGGCATCAGACGGACTAAAACAAGCTGTAGAAACGGAACTAATGAAATTGAATGGAACCGGACCTGGACACAAGGCTGAGGCAGGTGAAGCGAATGTGGGTTTACGGAACTGCACTCGGTTGGCAAGCACAGCCTCAGGAGCCAGTGGAGAGCCTCCTGCCCCAGGTGTGTCCTCGAGACGGTGAACTCTGTGAATTCTCCATCGATGTGACTGAACCACATGGTGCCCAGGTGACCGGCAAAATGTTACTTCCAGGCTTGCCTGTGGAGTGGACCGAGTGAAGCCGATGCCTTTCCCAGTGAATGGCACAAATGTGGGGGTTGGGTGGGTTCCCACTCCGCCTACCCCTCAGCTGGGCCGTCTGTCTTCTCCTGCCTACATGCTTCTGGTGCTCAGGCCTTCAGAGTTGGACTGGAATCCACACCATTGCCCCCGGCTCTCAGGCCCCCCGAAGGACACCCCCAGCTCCTAGGTCTCCAGCTCGCAGACGGCACAAGGTGGAACTTCTCCGGCTGCCTGTCTTGTAAACTGCTTCCTCCTCACGTCATTCTCTGTGCATCGCTCTTGGTTCTGCTTTTCGGGAGAACCTTGACTGCCCTCCCCGTGCCCCACCCCACCCCTCCCCGCCCGCAAAACAGGAAGGACCCATCTCTGCTCTGCTTCCAGCATTTCCTCGCTGCATCCTCCTCTCTTCAAGAAAGGCTCCCAACTTCTACCTCCTCACGGCCATCCTTCCCTCTCCCCAGGCACCCTCTAACCTGGCCCCTCCCACGGCAGGCTATGCCTCTTCCTGGAGCCCCCAGTGTCTGTGCAGCTGTGTCCTTAACCCAGAATGCCGGCCCCACACACCCACCCTGGGGAGCCCCCGAGACCTGCACAGGGTCCCGCCCAGCTCTGCAGCCAGCTGGTTCTTCCAGGCTCTGAACTGGAATGCCTGCTGAGCCCTGTTCATCTACAGGCAGCACACAGGCGCTACCACCACAGTGAGTGCACAGTCACTCCCCATCCACAGCCTGGCATGGGGCTGGGGCATCTCGGAGCCTGGAGCCCCCCGCCAGGGCCTGGACACAGCCTTCGCAGGCAGCCTTGGGGAGAATACGGACTTTTACTCTTGCAAAGTCATGTGTTGAGAAAACAGTTCACATCGTGAAGCTAGAAGTGGCTCCTTCAGAGCCAGTCTGGGAAGCCTGGTGTCTCTGGCGTTTTGGGATTGGGTTGGTTTCTCGGCCTCTGCAGCTCCCCTGCTGCTTTGCCTTCTCTCCAGGGGGTGCCTGGGAGGCTCTGGGGGACCAGGGGTGCCTCGGTCAGGCCCTCCACACTCACGGCTTCTGCACTTGGTTCCACACCAGGCTTGAGGATTCCTGGCCAGAAGGGAGCCCAGCCTGTGGGGGGCTGCAGAGCCCCGTGCTCCCCACCTCGCCCTCGTCACCCTTGGGGTCTCCCATGTGGCCTTCAGGGCAGGGTGTCCCCATCAGAAGCTCACATTGCTCCGGAAAGGCCTGGATGAGCTGGTCTTCTGCACTCACACTATTGGACGCCAAGCCCAGCAAGCGAGGATACCTCCCGTAATGAGTCCCCACCGATGCCAGGGCCAGGGAGGGAAGTGGGGAGCCTGGTGCCTGGAGGGTTGGATTAATGGCCTCTTTCTACAGGATCTCACTCCGTCTTTAGCCCCTAACAGGGAATCTACTGGGGGAAGCTCTCTTAGCAAAATCCCTCCTGAGTCCACGTCTCCTCTCCTAACACACACAGCCGTGTAATTTGGAACTTCATTTATTTCAACCAATTTCTGTTCCTTCTCCATCTAGTGCTGTGAAATTAACAGGAAAAAGTTACAGATTGCTGGAGGACAGAGGCCTCTAACCGTGGGCGCGCGGGCTTATGAGGGTTTGATAGGCTGATGACATTAAAAATAGAAAAGACAAGGCTCTAGGTGGACCAGGAGTCTTTAAACTTTAATGAGCTTCAGGCCAGACCCAGCAGTCAGAGGAGAGGACAGGGGCCGGCTGGGACGGTGAGAGCCCAGCTGTCCGGCAGGAGCAGGCCACACCTGCTGGCCCCGAGGCCCTCTGGCCTGTGCTGCTGTCCATGACAGACCCCACCCCTCCCGTCACCCCGTCTGACACCTGGATCCAGGACACACTCACCTGTGTTCATCATAGCGCCTAACGGAGTCCCCGGCATGTGCTGGGGAGATGACATTTGTGTTTTATAATTTATCGATTAATGAAATACCTGAAAAATTCATAGAAATAAGTCAGTGGAGCTGTTAAGAAAGCACTGAAATTCCTTGCAAAAGCCCCAAGAGAGCATGTGTAAGGGGACTTTGCTCTACCATGGAGGTCCTGCCTTCTGGGTGCAGAAGGACCACCAGAGCCCCGGGCATGTGGTCTTCCTCTTGGCGTCTCACACAGCCTGGGCCCCGGAGCTGTGGCTGCCAGGAGGGTGCCTGGGAGGACAGAGGCTCTGTGCACCCCGGCTGCTCTGCTGTGCAGGGTCCATCCCAGGACGGTCCAGCCAGGACGCCTTGGTCGGCCGCTCCACCTTCAGAGCAAGCTTGTGGCTTAGGATGGGCAGCAACACGAAAGACCCTGTGGGTGCTGAGCTGAGATCCTGGTTGTCCTGCTGAAGTCACTTCTGCAGTTAAAGGCCTCAGGGGCTCCCCGACCCAGACATGATGCACTCCTCTCAGCCAGGCAGCCAAGGACCTCACAGCGTAGCCCACCTGCTCCCCCGTCTCCCGCTCAGTCTTGCCTTCTTGCAGACCAGCAGCCGGAACAGCTGGACGCTTGCTGTGTGTCCGTGAGGCTGTGTCTTGTCTCTCCTCCGTCCTTGCTTCTGTCTGAAATGTCCTCGCCGCCTTGCCCCTTAGCCCAGCTGCCTGGGTGCCATGACACCTCCTGGCCATCCCCCTGAAATTGTGGGCACAGCTGCCCCATGGTGCCATCCACACCGGGCAGTCACCGTTCCTGTTCAGCCCGGCCTTCTCCTGCCTCTGACTTGGACTCTGGCATGTGCCACCCATCGGCTCTCCTGGGTCTCCACCTTGCTTACCGCGGATCTGGGGATTTCTCTGCCTTCATAGTTTCAGGAGCCAATTCCTTCTAATAAATCGCTTATAGACCTAAATCTACATCATCTCTGTTTCCTATTGGTTCTGTTTCTCTGGAGAAGACTGACTACTATGCAGTGTTGTGAGCTGTTGCCTGGGCATCTAGGGAGAGATGGTGGGAGGCTAGCAGGTACCTGAGTTGGATCCCATGGGAGACGCCAACTGCAGACACGGGGGCAGGGGTGTGGCTCAGTGGGAATTGGAAGAGGAGCGTGCTGGGGCTTGCTGACGTCATTCAGGGAGGGAGCCTGGCTGGAGGAGCGTGCCCACCTGACTCCACAGCCCTAGAGTCCACAGCCCTAGAGCTGGGCAAGGTGGAGGCAGACAGCCTGAGGGCTGTTCACAGAGTGCTCGTCCCCTGCCAGGCGCGGCTCCAGTGCATGCAGGTGCCCGCAGGTGAATCTGCAGACATAGCTCCGTGCTGATCTGCGCCCACTGGATCGGTGAGCTCTCAGGCTCAGGGAAGCCCAGTGACCCACCGAGGGTTCCAGGTCCCCCCGGAGCTGGCTGGCACCAGAGCGTGTGAATGTTTGTCATGTAACTGGATTCACTTGCCAATGGTAGAGACCATGCTTAGAAATGTGGAATGCTGACGCTAGAGAGGCCCTTCCACGTGCCTGGCTCTCCCACGCCGTGGGGCCCCAGCTACCCGTTATCGGATGTGCTCAGGCCCGAATCAGGGAGCCAGCTCCTCTGTTCTGCCCTTGCTCATATCCTGGGCTTCTTTCTGGTTCTTTGGAACCTGGACTTTAGCATCTCCACCTGTTTCCACCCTGCAGCCACACTGCCAGCCCTGCTCCCTGCCTCTTGCCTCTGTCTGCACCAAGGCCTTTACCCCACGCACTCCCAGGGTCCAGAGTTCCACGTTTCACTTTGGGGGCAAGAGGGCTCAAGCCTGGAGCTTTGCCTTCGTCACAGCCCCATGGATTGGTTCTGCTTCCTGCGTGCTTCCCCCAGCGTAGGCAAGGGTGTCCTGCTACAAAGGAAGCCAGGAACCAAGTGGATGTGGAGACGGGTGAGTGATGCTCATCTACTCGGAGCTCAGGCAAACCCAGCCCCTGTACATTGATTCAGCCACGTTTGCTGAACGACATCGACTCTCCAAGTTCTTTTCTTTGGAAAAACATCATCATGGCCGAGAACTACTCACCCTGGAGTACACTGCCTCACCTGTTCAGACCTCGTTCACAGAGGCCAATTTCCTGTCCCCAGAAGGAGCCCCACACAGGCAGTCATCTGGGTCTTATATCTTGGGGGTTGTATTCAAGAACTTCATGGATAGGACACCACGGAGTAACCAAGCAAGGATGCTGAGGTGGTCCCACGCCATCACCCTCACACCATATTTGTATTTTAAACTTTTATATTAGGGTTAAAAAACATTTATGCACCATCATTAGAGTGCTACATTATTCTGTGTTTGTATTTATAGTTACTTTGACCAGTGAGATTTATGCTTTTATATGTGTTCACATGGCCATTTAGTGTATTTTTATTTCAGTCTGAAGAACTTACTTAAACACTTTGTGAAAGGCATGTTTAGTGGTGATAATCTGCTTCAGGCTTGTTTGGTCTCAGAAAGACTTTATCTCTCCATTAAAAAAGAACTAAAAGGCAATGTTGTTGAGTATAGTTTTCTTGGTTGGCAGGGTTTTTTAATTCTTTCAGTAGTTTTAACACATCGTCACACTCTCTCCCTTTTATTGGTTGGCAACGTTTTTTAATTCCTTCAGTAGTTTTAACATATCGTCACACTCTCTCCCGGCTGATAAAGTTTCTGCTAAGAAATTTTCTGAAGATCTTAAGGAGGTTCTTCTAATGTGAGGAATCACTTTTCTCTTACTGCCTTTAAATTCTTTCTTTGTGACATTTGATTGTAATGAGTCCAGGTGTGTCTTCTTTGGTTTGATCCAATTTAAAAACTTCTAAGTTTCATAAATCTGGATGCCCATTTTCCTCCCAAGATTTGTGAAATTTTCAGCTAGTATTATTTAAATACATTTTTAGCTTCTTTCTTTTTCTCTTCTCCTCTTGGAACTTCATTAATGTGTGTATTGGTTTTCTTTATGATGTCTCATAAATCCCTTAGGGTTTTCTCACTCTTTTTAAATCTTTTCAAAAAGCTTTTCTCCTCCAATTGGATAATTTGACATAACCAGTCTTTGAATATGCAGATTCCTCTTCCTCCTCCTCCTCCTCCCCCTGCTCTTCTTGCTCTTCCTCTCCTTCTTCCTCTTCTCCTTCTTCTTCTTCTCCTTCTCCTTCTTCCTTTTCTTCCTCTTGCTTGATCGAATATGCTGATGAAGCTCTCTATTGAATTTTTCGTTTCACTCATTTTATTCATCTCTCCTAGTTTCCACTTGACCCTCAAGAAGATGACCATAGTGGGCCTCACTAATTCCTCTTGAAAAAAATCCAGTACAACTGTCTAGAACCCATCTCAAGGAGCTATCCGTGTCCATAACCTGCCAAGACAGAGAGGGAGATTCCCAGGGAGATGGTGATAGCTTTGCCTGTGAAGCAGCACACAGAAGCCCTTCCTTATGTGGAACAGGCTTGAAGAGGAGCACACGACATGGGGTGGAACCTCTTGCATTGACTCTGGATTCACCACAAACTCATGAGCCCCCATGGGCCAGCATCTCCTCGATCCAGTTGTTGCCTCCAGGTTTGTCTCTAACCATCTGCTTGTCAGTCTGGGACCCTCCGTGTCTAGGCGCTCTGCACTGGGCTTCTCCTGGAATGAGTTTCCTCATGAGAAGGCACGTCTCTACCACGCTGGCTTTTCTCTGCTGGCTGCTTATTCAGATATACCTTTGAATGGGTGAGCTTTGATGGTTTCTCATGCACTCTCTTGCATGCAGGGAAAACCTCTCATCATAGCAGGCTTTTTCCCCTGGAGCTTTTTCCCCTCTCTGTGTTACAGGAGACCACCACCCCCCAGGACTGCTTTTCATTAACAGTTTTTTATTCAGTCTCCATGACATGACGATTAAACTGGATTTCTGCTCCTCCTGGTGCTGTAACACAGTAGATTTTCTTTCCAGGTGTCCCCCATTCCAGAGGTCTGACACAGAAGTTGCCCTTGGCAATTCCTCTCCCAGGGAAACGGCAGAAATGGCCATGGTTTCTGTGATGGCCAATGCCCTGCAGAGTGGGGACCACCATCAGCACAGTGTTCATCTTGGTGTTATTCCCTTAACACCTTATTCCACCACCTTTCTGCATAGGAAGCTGGAACCAGTTTAATACATGAGACAGTGAGGACAAGGACACTGAGAGAAACAGAGTTTTTTCAAGAGGAATTAATGAGGCCCACCATGACCATCTTCTTGAGGGTCAGGTTGAAACTAGGAGAGATGAATTCTCAGTATGTGAGTCCAGAACCCAGGGCAGACCTTGCGCGGCCATCACTGAGTGAGCTCCTAGGAGTGGAAGTGGACATCAAACTGTCTGTTGTTAACTCCAGCCGCCAGGTGCTGTCTAAGCTCACAAGGCAAAGTGGTCTGGGAAGGCCCGGAGCCTATTCCATGGCCTGTAGCCCAGACGTCTTTTCCTGAGTGACTTTGTGCCCTGTTTTCTCTGCAGGGGAGGAAGTACTCAAAGGGCAGAACTGAGACCAGGCGATGTTGAAAGGTACGGGGATGTCTCCAGGAGCTCAGGGACCATCTGTCTCTTATATGTGCAAGCCTGGGCCACAGATACCCTAGACAGGTAAGCACCTGTGCTGAGTAATGCAGCTGTGTGCACCTGAGGGTGTGGAGAAGGGCCCATGGATGCCATTTCTGAGCAAGACCCCATAGGAGGCTGAATGCAACAGCAACGTCAAAGGTGGGTCCTGCCTGGCCACCCTGGGCCCAGAGGAGGTGCAATAAACTTGATGGCAGTGCCTAAGTGATACGTCCACATCCTAACCCCTGGAACTAGGGAAGGTGACCTTTTTGGAAACAGGGTCTTTGCAGAGGGATTAAGGTAAGAATCTTGAGATGAGATCATCCTGCATTATCCACATGGGCCCTAAATCCAATGACAAGTGTCCTCATTACAGACACACAGAGGAGAAGACACCCACACCAGGAAGTAGGCCGTGTAGGGATGGAGGCAGAGACTGGAGCGATGCAGCCACAGGCCAGGGGATGCCTGGAGCCCCCAGAAGCTGGTGGAGGCGGGAAGGATCCTCCCCTAGAGCCTTGGGGGAAAGCAAGGCTTTACCAACAAGGTTAGACTCTGGCCCCCGGGACCATGAGAATAAATTTCAGTTGTTGTGGCCGCCCAGTCCATGGTGTTTTGCTCCGGCAGCCCCAAGAAACTCACACGGGAGGGAAGGATCTTGAAAGAGAAGTGAAGATTCCAGTGAAAACTGAGCAGCTTTGCCCTCCTCCCCTGCACAGGCCAAGTGTGCAAGTTTCAGAGGCAGGGCGGGCCAAGTGTGCAAGTTTCAGAGGCAGGGGCAGGGGATAATCAAGGCCAAAGCACAGCAGGGGAGGTGCTGGAGTGGAAAGCACTGCTCCCTCTGGGACATGCCGGGGCAGCCCTGGTCCTCTGGTCCTGTCCCTGCACCGTGCGTTGGCCCTCCCTGCCTCCGCGAGCCCAAACCAGGCAATGCCAAGCTCTCCAGTCCCGCTGTGCCGAATGTACGAACAGATTCAGAGCATGTTCCGGAGCGGACGGCCCTCACTGAGGAGAGGAGTGGGCTGCGCTCACGTGCAGTGCTTTGCTTCTGGGCTGGGTAACTCCTGTTTTAGTGTTTGCTTCCTGTATCTCCTCATCCTCGTCCCAGGAGAAGGAAACCAGCCGAGTCTCAGGGATTTCTGCTAAGGGTAGAGTAAGGAGGGAAAAATAAGCCTATAATGAAAATAAAAGAAAGAGTGGGGGACATCCCTGAAAAGGCAGATGGAGGAAAGGAGTCTGAGGGTCTCCCGAGCGTGAGGGCTGCCTCCTGCTCCTGGACACTGCCCCTGGCTCCGTGGTGCGCTCAGGGGCCCTGGGGTTCGGGACTGGGATTCTGGGACTTCCCAGAGATGCAGTGCCGCAGGGGGTCAAGGACCAGCTAAGCTCTGAGGCAGGGAGGCACCACCGGGAAGAGGCCCTGATAATACCTCTGCCCCAGATAATATCAGGGAGTGAGTAAGGAGGAGGAAAACTAACAGCAGGATACCTGCATGTCCGAGTTCAAGTCTGATTTTAGAAATAAACAGACCTAAAATGCAAAGGAAAACAGCCTCTGCCTGGAAGCAGAATCTTCGTTTTAGGGCCAGAGGAAAGCAGATCCGGTTAATAACAACTGGTTTTGTCAGGGCCACGCAGGACAGAGACCATCCGCTTCTCATAGTGAGAGCTGAGACCAGCCACAGCCGCCCACCCCGCCCCCCCAGTGAGCGCGACGTCACCGTTCCAAGGAGAGCTCGCCCAGGAAGACCGAGTTCCAAATGACTTTATTCTTCATTTCAGGGACTGGCTGAAAACCCATTTATCTCAGCAATAGACTGCTCGGCTGGTCCTCATCGGAGCAAGCGGCCCCATCTCAGAATAGTCGGCGGATCTCTCAGCTGGCCTTGTCGAACAACTGCTCATTGCTGAAAGCTTATTTGAAAGCCTGCCCCTTGGTGTCCACACATCCTAAATTATTATCATGTGAACTTTGACCCATTCCGGTTACCCCTCCCCACCAGACACACACACTCTGAAAGGCGTGGCTGGGGCGGCCCCCAGCCTTTACAAACCCCCCTCCTTTGCTGAAATGTTAGGAGACCATTCCGCAGGCACCCTCTTCACTGCAGTGTTGCAATCAGCTCAGCTTTGTTAGAAAACTAGGTCAATCTGCTGGGCCCTTTGGGCAGCGAGCAGGCAGCAACAGTTTGATCAGAGAAACCAATCTGACTTGAAGAAAAATAGTTTGCTTGGATGCCACCACCCAGGATGGCAAGAGTAATCCACAAGGAGGGTCACCTAGAGCTTCACACCCTTCCACACAGCCGGACACTCAGGCTGGAGAGTGCAGCACAGCCGCCTGCCCGTCATCCGGTGTCCTGAGTGGCAGAAAGTCAGGACCGAAGGCTGCTCAGGAGTGATCTGGGCCACTACAAGACTGGGGGGGCCTTACTCACTCTTAATTTTTTTTCAAATAAACTTTTATTTTAAAATAGTTTGGGTTTACAGAAAGGTAAAGAAAGTATACAGTTCCCATACACCTCACACTCAGTCTCCACCATCACCATCTTCTATGACTATGGTACAGTTGTTAGAATCAACAGACCGAGGGTGATGTGTGATTATGAACTAAACTCCATGGTGAATGCATATGTCCTTAGTCTTCACCTATTGTCCCTTTTCTGTCTCAGGATCCCGTCCAGGATCCCACACGACATTTAGTCATCATGCCTCCTGAGGCTCCTCTTGGCCATAACAGTTTCTCAGACTTTCCTCGGTGTTGACAACCTTGACAGTTTTGATGACCTTGACAGTTTGGATGACCTTGACAGTTTTGATGACCTCAACAGTTTGGAGGAGGACTGCTCAGGTGTTTTGCAGAACGTCTCTCCATTGTGATCTGTCTGTTTTTCTAGATGGGGGTTGTGGGTTATCAGGAGGTGAAGGGCTATTTCCATTGCATCCTTTCAAGGATACAGGACGGCTTCTCACTGTTGGCATTGACCTTGGGCACCTGGCCGAAGTGTCTGCTGGGCTCCTGCATGGTGAGGAGTCTCTTTCTTTGCCCTTATTTATACTCTACTCTTCGAAAGAAAATCACTAAGTGAAGCCCACGTCAAGGGGCAGGGAAATCCCCTTGAAAACACTAGGAGATGGACGGATTCCGGGTATTTAAGAAATCTCCATCCAAGCATTAGCTGAGCACAGAGCTGATCTAATACTACAATATTATTACCCTTCTTGGTTCAGGTTTTTCCAGCTTTGGGCATTGGCTGTTTTTCACTGACTTCCATGTCCCTTTGATATACCTCAATCGTTTTGCTTCTTGAGGCTTCCTTACTTTTTGGCACCGCACGATGCTGCTGGCTCACGCTTCTCGATTTCCTGCCCCAGTTTTTGAATCTGCTGTTTTTCCAAGGAACCCTGAGTCCTCCGAGAAGTGGTGTTAGAAACCAAGGCCTGGATGCTAGGGGTGCTCACAGCTACTGGGGTGCTGATGTGTTTAGTCATTTTTAGGGACAGAGCTTGGAAGTATGTGTGTACATACTGTGTATATACATGTATCTATAAACAGCTCTGCATGTAACTATATGGATTTCTAGCAAGCCCAACATGGGTTCATGCTAGTGTCTGCAGCCCTGACCCATGACCTCATGGATCATTTAGCCTCATGCTATTATTGATCATTAACTCCCACTCCAACAGCAAGAAATCCAGCTCCCCTATCCCCCATCCATCGAACTCATTTGTTCTGACTCAGCAGCAGACGAAAATGGCCTCAGAACTGTTAACCCACACCCCCGTGAACAACAATGCTCACATTACGACTTTTGAATAGCAGGTACATGATGGCAAAATGAATAAATGAATCATTTGGGATTTGGGAAGAATTTTTTTAAGGACGTTCTTCTACTTGATGCTGCAAATTTGAATAGGGAAAATTGCAATTGGCACATCACAAAAATTTTTCGTAGCATTTTGCATGTGACGTGTGCTCACCTCTGTGATAATGAAGCAAGCACAAAAGCCGGGTGCAGACGAGTCCTCGGAGCATCAGGCGTCCAGGGAGGCCCCAGGCTCAGCGCCTTATTCCTGGAGATGTTTGCGTTTTGCTCGAAATCACTCTAGAGCTGTAAGGTGCTGAGTGCCGTTTTATAAGAAAGCAAAACGGATGGAAATCTGCCAAAATCATCTGGGATTTCTGTTTGAAGAAACAGAGGACTCTCCAAAGCTAAAAGAAAATGGACTGTGACCAAAATGTGTTAAATCTGATCTGATTTTGTCTTTATAAGAAGCGTATTTTGCGACCTGGTGTGCGACGGTGAAAAAGACACAAGCAGGGGTTTTGCTGCGGTAAATCCAGGGTGGTAATTTCCAGGCTGTAATAGAGGTATATTTCTCTGATGGTCCCCGCTGCCTACCTGGGCTTATTTCTGACAGTGTTCAGCTCTTTAAAGAAGGAGCTGGTTGGTAAAATATACTGCAACACAGGCCCTTTGGTTTCCAAGCAATCAGAATTCTTCCATAAAATGCCTGAGAAGAGCTCGCTGACACACATATGAACACACGTGTGCCACATGCAAACACAGGCATGCACACGTACTCACACACAACCCCGGGTAACCAAAAAGTGACTGAGGCAGATCTCAGCCAATCTAGAGGTTTATTTTTGCCAAGGTCAAAGACATGCCCAGGAAAAAGAAACACAAGTTACGGTGGGATCTGTGGCTATGCTTTTGGGAACTTCTTTTTTTTTTTTTTTTTCTTTTGAGATGGAGTTTTGCTCTTGTCACCCAGGAAGGAGTGCAGTGGCGCGATCTCAGCTCACTTTCCCTTCGGCGCGGTGAATTTGGGGTCCTGAGATCCTGCTTTTTTCCTTTGGCCCCCTCTCTAAGGAGAGCATGTCTGTGGACAGCAGCCAGAGTGGCCGCAGCCCCTCCCTCGTGCCTCGGGGCTCCCTAAGGCTCCGGAAGCTTGGCCCGGTCCCCGAGAGAAGACCAGGAATGAGAAAAGCTGACGTTTCCGTCACTGAGTCTGTCGGAGGCTGGAGTCAAAGAGAAGCTGAAATACAGGCAGTGATGCCACAGGCTGACACTCCTGAGCCCAACTTCGGGCTGCGCCGTCATCTCGGCTGCCGTGTGTTCGGTGGGTGGTGTTGAGGGGCTGCACCGAGTGCTCCCGCCAGGGCCTGGTGGTCTGTGGGGGAGGCTGCGCCGTCATCTCGGCTGCCGTGTGTTCGGTGGGTGGTGTTGAGGGGCTGCACCGAGTGCTCCCGCCAGGGCCTGGTGGTCTGTGGGGGAGGCTGCGCCGTCATCTCAGCTGCCGTGTGTTCGGTGGGTGGTGTTGAGGGGCTGCACGGAGTGCTCCCGCCAGGGCCTGGTGGTCTGTGGGGGAGGCTGCGCCGTCATCTCAGCTGCCGTGTGTTCAGGTGGGTAGTGGTGAGGGGCTGCACCGAGTGCTCCCGCCAGGGCCTGGTGGTCTGTGGGGGAGGCTGCATGCTTCGCCAGATGTGTGTCTAGACATCCTCTTTCCATCCTCTGTCCAAAGCGACCCACAAGAGCTGCTTCTCAGACAGAACAACCCGCTCTGGAGCCGGGAGGACGAGCCCATCCCCGTTCTCGGAGCCCGTCCCCGTTCTCGGAGCCCATCCCTATTCTCCCACACACAGCATGGAGGGCTCGTATGAGATGCGGATGCTCCGACCTTCCCTAGATGCAGTGAGTCAGATGTGGTGGATTAGGCCCAGTGACCTGTGTTCCAACCTGCAGGTGGTTCTCACAGATGGGAAGTCTGAGAACCACTGGGTGGGAGACTCACACGCCCCCGGCCCTCCAGGGGCTCCTGGAACAGGGAGTCAGCTGGGGGTGGGGTGGGGCCCGTGTAACTGGGTCCTGTGATAGGGAAAGTGTTTGTGCCCTGCCCCCGATTTATATGTTGAAGCCCTAACTCCCAAAGCACTGGTATTAGGACCTTGGAGAGGTAATTAGGGCCAATGAGGACATGATGGTGGCCCCCAGGGTAGGGTTAGTGCCCTTTATGGAGTGGGGTGAGAATGGCTTCTCACTCTCTGCCCCATGAGGGCACAGTGAGGTGGCTCCTTCTAGGAACCAGGAAGCCGGCTCCCACCAGACACTGCACCTGCTCGTGCCTTGATCTTAGCCTTCCAGCCTCAGGATGTAAATAATTAACATTTCTGATTAAACTGGCCAGTGATGTTTTACTGTAGCTCAAGCTGACAAGACGGGTTGTGAAGAGCAGTGAGCCCTGCTAGCAGTGAGGCTGCATGGGAGAGGCGCTGGGGGCAGGTGAGCATGGAGAACCAAATTCCCAGAGCCCAGAACCTCCGAGCATCGTCCAAGGTGGGTCAGCTGTGCCTCTACCTCACCTCTTCCCACCCCTGCCTGCCCAGACCGGCCCAAATACCACCTTGGAGACCCAGGCTCCCCTGGAGCAGCCAGGCAGGACGGTCCACCCTCGGCCACAGAGGAGCCCAGAGAGGCAGCCGAATCCACCCATAAGGATGATGCCATGTGCCCCTGGGCCTGAGCCCGTCTGCTCTTGCAGAGAAAAGGAGGACATGCGGGTGGCATTACTGGGCTCTGGAATACAGTCTGCGTCCCCTTCAGAGACCCCCTCCCCATACACTGGCCATCCCTGGGCCATTTGAATCTACGCCCCACCCCCTCCCCGCATACAGTCTGTATCCCCTTCTGAGATCCCCTCCCCAAATGCGGACCATCCCTGGGGCGTTTGAATCTATGCCCCGCCTCTCCACATCTCTGTCTCCTTCTAAGACCCCCTCCCCACACCCCGACCATCCCTGGGCCATTTGAATCTATGCCCCGCCTCTCCGCATCTCTGTCTCCTTCTAAGACCCCCTCCCCACACCCCGACCATCCCTGGGCCGTTTGAATCTATGCCCCGCCTCTCCACATCTCTGTCTCCTCCTGAGTACGCCCTCACGTCTCTCCCCACAGTTATTCTAAAGCCTGTTTCCTCTTATTTCCCAAAGGCTCCCTTGAAATCAACTTTCTTCACTTACCAAGTCGGCGGAGACAGAGAGAAAACGTGTTTTTCTTCCCTGTTTGAATTGCCGCTCCTGCAGATGCATGCCTCAATCTCTGGTCCTGTGCGTCCGGTCGGATTTCGGAGGAGCCTGTGGAGGGCAGAGGTCACAGCACCTGAGTTCGGCAGCGTGACCCTGGCACCAGGGAGGGGTCTCGTCCGCCCCTGGCTTTAGCTGGATCTGCCTGCCCCTGAGGGCTGGAGAAAGATGGGATCCACATTTAATGAGATGATTAACAGGGTTTCAAACATGAGGCCTTGATATCTGCAATGTCCTGATGGAGTCTTCTGAAATTAGCAATGTCTAGGAGTTACAGGTGGGGAATTCACCCTGCCTTGAGTTCTGGGAGAGGAAGCCGAGAGCCAGCCCTCCAGCCTCAGACTTACAGGTGGGGAATTCACCCTGCCCCAAGGTCTGGTAGAGGAAGCCCAGAGCCAGCCCTGCAGCCTGAGACAGAAGGTGACGGAGAGGGGAAAACAGCCTCTGGATCACCCAACGTTAGCTCAGATCGTTCACAATAAAAGCAAACAAACAAAAAGCAAAAGCTCCTGCGAAGTACCGACACGTCCACATATCAGAATTGGGTCTATAAATTACCTATGCTGATTCTACGTAACCTTGAAAAAGAATGAGATAAGGAATAATCCGCAAGTTGCACTGTGAAGTGAAAGAAAAATTAGCGCGTAGAATAGCAGGGCTGTGGCAGCCATTGATGTAAAATCACGTAAGAATCTATGGCTGCTGCCTAAAAGCACCACCAGCGTAGCCACTTAAAACAAAGCAAACGTGTGCTCCGACAGTTCTGTGGTCAGAAGTCCAGCGTGGGTCTCCCTGGCTGATGTCCTGTGGGCGGGGCCGGGTCTTTTCCCGGACACTCTGCAGGTGCCCCCACCTGTGTCTTTCCCGCCCTCTGAGCTCTGGGAGCTTCCTGAGGCCCAGAACGGTGGGTCCAGTTCTTCCACATCACAGCACTCTGACCTCCTCTTCTGCCTCCCTCTTCCACTTAATAAAATAGAGTTTATTTTTTAGAGCAGTTGTAGGTTCATGTGAAATTGCGTGGAAGGCACAGGGAGTTTCTGCATGTTCCCTGCCCACCCAGGCGCCCCCACACGGCCGTTCCCCACTGTGTGTGCATTTGACAGGATCCCAGAGCGGATGACACTGAGCATCGTTATTGCCTACAGGGGTGACGTGCATTCTGGGGGCTTGGACAAAGCTATAATGGCAGGTATTCCCCGTTAGACTATCATGCCGAGTTTCCCCTGCCCTAAAAGTCCTCCGTACATTGATTCATCCCTTCCTCCCTCCTCATTCCTAGAAACCCCTGATCTTTTTATTATCACCATAGTTTTGTGTTTTCCAGAATGTCATATGGTTGGAATTGTACAGTATGGAACCTTTTTAGACTGGCTTCTTTCACTCAGTAATAGGCATTTAAGCTCCCTCCATGTCTTTTCAGGGCTTGATGGCACAGGTTTTCAGGCCTGGTTGGTGCGCCAGGATGATGGTCTGAAGGCACCAGTTCATTTCTTTCTCCTGCTGAGGGGCATCCTGGTTGCTTCCAAGTTTCAGTGATTATGAATAAAGCTGCTGTGAACACGCCTGTGTGGGTTTACATGTGGATACAGGTCTTCAGTCCCTTTGGGTAAATGTCAAGGAGTGTGTTTGCTGGATCTGATGTTCAGAGTCTGTAGAGTTTTGTAAACTGTCTTCCAAAGCCGCTGCACCATTCTGCACTCCTACCAGCAATGAACGAGGGTTTGTAGCCCCACGTCTGCAGCATTCGGGGTCAACGTTTTAGATTTGGGGGCTTCTAATAGGCGTGTAGTGGGGGCTCATCGTCCTTTTACTTTGCATTTCCATCAGGACACGGACTTCCGTACTTCCAGCCCGGGGATGCATGTACACACAGAGTCTTCTAGAAGCAGGATGCCTCATGATTATCTTCCAACCATAGAGTGCTCTGCTCCAGCCAGGGCTCTTATTTGATTTCCCCGTGAACACACACGTCCTTTACGTTGCAGAGCGCCTCACGTTGGCTCTGGGCAGCGGGGCCCACAGGGACCTGGTTTGCTCGCTGCCCCTGCACCGATCGCTGAGCTGAGGTCTTCTCCGGATGGATTTGCTGCCGCTTTGATCTGGTGCCTGCTTGGTGTTCGTCCTGGGACTCATTTTCTCTCATTTAAAGGTGGAATCTACAGGTTGGGGGGAAGATAGAGCAAGACCTGGGATGGAGGAGATGTCCAACCTGGCCTCCTCTGCCCACCAGGAGCGTCTCCTCACAGCCCCATGCCCTTCCTCCCGTTCCTGCCTCTTCCCTCCCTAGTGACCTGTACGTTCCTCTGGGGGCGGACACTGGCTGGTTCACTTCCCCTGCCCCCTACACCCCTAGTTCAAACACAGCACAGCCTCCTGGAGAGTATCTGCTAAGTAGAAAGTCAGGCGACATTTTATCGCTGGTTTCCGCAGTGCGCCCACCCGCCTCTGGAAGGCCAGCCACTGCTGGTAGGGTGTGATCCTCAATTACGTGGTTAGATCAAGCTATTAAGAAGCTGAGATTGAAACTCCTGTTGTAACGAGCGCGCTGGCTGACTCATCATGGACAGGGCTGATGTGTGTCCTCATGGCCAAGGTCGTACAGGATCAGCCAGCGGCTGGGGCAGAGCCTCTGTGTCTCCTGGAGAACTTGGCTCCAGGCACCGGGACCTGGCGGGGGATGACGGACCACAGGTCAGTCAGGAACTGGAAGATGCTTGCCTCTTGCTTGAGGATGAGACCAGTGAGAATCAGAGTTACAGTGAGGACGGAAAACAGCCGAGCTCAGACTGGAAAATGAACCTCCCTTCTTGCTTGTTCAAGACTTCCACCTCCATCCCTGCCTGGACCCAACACAGCTGTGAAAGATGCAGCCATGGCAGAATTCATTATCCTGATGTATCCAGGTTCTCCAGAGAGCAGACCCAGGTGGACATTTATACAAAAGGGAAATAAATTCAAGGAATTTGCTTTGGTCATGGTGAGGGCTGGCAGGTCCAAACCCTGCCGGGGAGGCTGGAAACTCAGGCAGGAGCTGCTGCTGCAGTTTCCTCTGGAGGCAGAATTTCTTCTTCTCTGGGAAACCTCAGTTTTTGCTCTTCAGACCTTCCACTGATGGGGTGAGGCCCACCACATAAATAGGTTATCTACTTAAAGTCAAGTAATTGGAGGTATTAACCACATCTACCCAATACCTTCACATTGGCACCGAAACTCATGTTTGATTCAAAAACTGGCTGTTCCAGCCCAACTGAGGTGACGTATAAACCTGACCATTACGCCCAACCTATAGACGAGAAAACCAAGGCCCAGAAAGCGTAAGTGGATTTTCTAAAATCACACAGCTAGAACTGAATGTTGGAATGACAGCCAGGGAGCCGGTATCATGTTGGCTGTTGTTTCTTAGAAATGGGATCCTCAGGACTCAGGCCACCGCTTCTCTATCTCTCCTTTATCGGCGCTGTTTCCTGCTGTCTCACGGCTTTGAACTCCGTCCAGACACTGGCCACCCCTGAGTCTCTGCCTCCAGCCCCGAGCTCTTCAGGCTCCTCCATCCGGCTACCTCCCGCTCGAACTCCTTAGGGATCTTTTGGGTATCTCACCCTTAACTCGTCAGCACCCGAGAGCGGACACTGGACATTCTCTTCCCCACAAACCTCCACCACCTTTGTTCATACGCTGACTCCATCCTTCCAGGTGCCTGCAAAGCAAGGGTTCCTCTCACAGCACATGCACAGTCCATCTGCAAATATGGAGAGCCTGACCTTCAGATTCTACCTAGATCTGAACCCTTCTCACTGTCTTTCTGGCCACCACTGTGGCCCAGCCACTGTACTCTGCAATCGGGTTTTTGTCATGACTTTCTAAGCATCTCTCTGCTTCCACTCCAGCTCTGCTTTTAGGGTCCTCTCTGCAGAGCTGCCAGGTAAAACCTTTTGAGTAGTTCTGACTCATCACTCCTCTTACCAAACCCTGCTTGGCTCTGAATTTCTTTCAGAGTGAAATAAGTTTCTTTACAACGAGTAAGAGGCTCCTAAGTGCCCAGTTCCTTCTCTAAGTTCAGCCTCGTTGCCTCCCCTCACTCAATCTGTTCCATCCTAACGTGGCCTTCCTTATCCCTCAGACCACCAAGCCCACCCTGGCCCCAGGGCCTCAGAACCCCCACCACACGAGGCTCCGGTGCTCAGCTCCCTCCGGTCTAATGCACAAAGCCGTGAGCTCTGCAAAGTTTTAACCTGCCCTCTTCTCATGCCCCTTTCTGCAGCTCTCTGGTTGACTTGAAGATCAACAGCCTGCAATCGCTGTGAGCCCAGCAGCCCAGCACTCACACGGAGGAGAAGCACAGGGCTGGGGCCCCTTCCAAGCCTTACCTGCAGAAAAGTGTCATGACCTGACCTGTCCGGCGGTTTCTGGAGGACCTCACTTACAAGGGTGTTTTCATTTGACCTGACTCAGAACTTGCACGATACAAAAAGCCTTCTCCCTGGAGGTGTTTGTTGAAAATTACTGGAGGAAATTGTTGAACTTCGCACCTACCTGAGGTGGTGGATGAGAGTTGACACAAACATTAGGCTAGCAAAGTGTTTCAAAGGAATATCTGGGGAATGAGATGTCCTCTGCAGTTCGGAGAATCTCTGATACATTCTTGGGAATCTAGAAAGTTATCTGCACATATAGAGCTATGTGGAAAGATCTGAGAAGATCTGAGAAGTTGTCTCTAAGCTTCCACCCTAGATGACCCCGAGGTTATGCATACACAGGAGGTGAAGCTACACAGAGTTGTACACTTGCTGAGCGTGGTGGGCACACTCCTCATGCACACAGAACCCCTTCCAAACAGACTGGGAGACTGACAGATTGCAGGTGTTTGAGATATCTCCATCCAATCCCTGGCGGGCCACAGAGCTAATCAAGCAGAGACGTGAGTGGCCAAACATGACAGAGAAGACGGACTTTACAGAACTAGTTAACACGAGTCCCCAAACGAACAACAACTATGACAACAAAAGCAAAAACAAAAAGCAAGAGTGACACACCCTGGGAAGGGGTAGGAATCTGATTTCCAGAGCTGCCACATAGTAGTATTTAAAATGTTCGGTTTTCAACAAAATCTCTGTGGCATATAAAGCAACAAAAAATGATGGTTTTATAACATATAAGAGAAGCAATCAGTTAAAACCATCCCTGAGAAAGCCCAGACATTGGACTTAGTGAACAAAGACTTAAAATCACCTAATTTTAAATATGTATAAACAACAAAAGGAAATCATGTCTAAAAACTAAAGAAAAGTATGAGAACCACATCTCACCAATGAGGCAATATCAGTAAAGATATAGAAGCTATAAAAAAATAAATTTCTGGAGTTGAAAAATGCAATACCCCAAGTGAAAATTCACTAGAGGAACTCAATAGTGGGTTGGAATAGGCAGGAGAAAGACCTAACAAGCTTGAAGGTGGGACAATTGAGACGATTCAATCTGAGAAGAGAGAAAAAAAAAGAATAAAAAATGGGCAGAGACTCAGAGACCTGTGGCATTGCCATTAAATATACCCACACATGCATGACGCGAGGTCCCAAAGGACAAGAGAAAGATATAAATTATTGGAAAAAAGGTTTAAAAATAATTCCTGAAAACTTTTCAAATTTGATGAAGAAAACATTAGTCTATAGAACCAAGAAGCTTAGACAGTTTCAAGTTGGACAGACTCCAAGACACATAGACATGCTGTACTCAAACTATCAAAATTCAAGAGAGAATCGAAGACAGTAGGAGAGAAGTGACAGAAGTGTAATGGACCCTCGGTAAGATTAACTGCTCATTTCTCATCAGAAACCATGGAGACCAGAAGGCAGTGGGATGAAATTTCAAGTGATCTAGGCTGGGTGCAGTGGCTCACGCCTGTCATCCCAGCACTTTGGGAGGCCAAGGCGGGTGGATCACCTGAGGTCAGGAGTTCAAGACCAGCCTGGCCAACATGGTGAAACTTTGTCTCTACTAAAAATACAAAAATTAGCCAGGCATTGTGGTGGGCACCTGTCATCCCAGCTACTCAGGAGGCTGAGGCAGGAGATTTTCTTGAACCCAGGAGGTGGAGGTTGCAGTGAGCCAAGATCGTACCACTGCATTCCAGCCTGGGTGACAGACCAAGACTCCATCTCGGAAAAAAAAAAAAGAAAAGAAAAGAAAGAAATTTCAAGTGACCTAGACTAGCCCAATCAATCCTGACAAAGAAAAACAAAGCTGGAGGGTTCAGACTTCCCAGATTCAAAACTCCCTGCAGAGCTACAGTTATGAACACGGAGAGTCACCAAACTGTACACTTTTTTAAATGGGATGAATTTTATGGTATCTGAATTACGTATTGAAGAAACTCGAGCCAGTCAACATTGCTGATGTCTTCACATGTGAGCAGTGTCATGGCCGTGCACGCGAAGATTGAGCCTCCTTACAATGAGTCACTTTTACATCTCCGGCGAGTGTGTGTCTTGGTGTGGAGACATGCTGGCGTTGCAGACAATGCTGCAAGCTGAATGCTCTTATAGTGGAAAACGTCCATGCTGTCTGCATAACAGAAAGACCCACAAGAAACAGGCCTCCTGCAAGACGCCAGACGTCTCTGTTCAATCTGCTAACGAGGTGTGAGGCTCCTCGCCTCTTTAAATCTGTATGATATCCGGTGGGCCCTGTACATGTTTTTAATTTAAAATTAAAGTCAGATAGCGTGGTTATAAAAATACCTGCTCTTTGACTCATTCATCTTGGTAGGAGATGGAGAACATGGACATTTTTTCCCCCCGAACTCTTAATGAAGGCTTTAAGATACATGGATAATAAATCTGATTTCCCAGACTTGACAGCAGCAATTAGCTCTGGCCACTCTATTTGCATTCGCGGCTCGGAAGGGCCACCTGGGACCCCCAGGCAACCCTTGCACACAGCAGATGTCCACCTCCCCCATCAGCAGGAATCGTGTCTTTGGTCAGCCAACAGCGAAGTGGCCCCTTGTGCCGACCTCGTAAACAGTGATGGATTGTGGCTGTTTAACTCGAACCCTGCGGCAGCTCAGGGCCCCACAGAAGGGGCAGAGGTACACACTCCCAGGCTTCCGGGATTCCCATCGCAGGTGGCAGCCAAGGACAGAGCTTGCTCACGAAGTCTTACATCTCCTTGGCTCCCTGCTTCTCCGAGTGAGTTGGGAATCGTTTCATTTATGTCGCGAACAGACTGGCCTGTTCTCCCACCGGACCCCTGCAAAGTCTGCCATTATTACGGGCTGTCTTTCTGCAGTTTTTAGGGGGAAAGGAAACCCTCCCACTAAAATGAATTATCTTCTTTTCTGTTCTCACAGCAAATATTTAATAAATGAATCTATTTAGAAGCCATTTAAAATGTTGGTGGAGAGGCTGGGCCCTAAAAACCAGCTCGAGGGACAGTGTGGGCCACCGGCCTGCCACAGGCAGGTGTTCAGTGTGGCAACAATTTCAGAACCATAAATAAATCAATGCAGGATTGCCAGGACAGGGAGTTCTGTGGAATTTAAAAAACAATTATATTCTACACAAATGTTCCCAAGGGACATAAGTGCCCTCCCCAGGCACCTGCGTCCCCACTTCATGCTGTGGTCCTCTTCCTCTTTGCTCCTTTCCATCCACCCAGGGGAGCACACGGCAGAGAGCACAGCCTTCTTGTGAAATGTGGGTGTGCCAGCCTGGCACATGGGAGGTGTCGGTGCAATTTCACGAAATGAAAGGGCCAATATGTGATCATTTTCATCACCCACCATCACCGGTTTCTACTTCTTAACCGGCAAACACTCTGTCAATATTACCAAGGACTTATCAAACAGGCCACATTAAAAAATGCTGTCCTGGCCGGGCGCGGTGGCTCACGCCTGTAATCCCAGCACTTGGGAGCCTGAGGTGGGTAGATCACTTGAGGTCAGGAGTTTGAAACTAGCCTGGCCAACCCTGTCTCTAGTAAAAATACAAAATTTAGCTGGCCATGGTGGCATGTGCCTGTAATCCCAGCTACTCAGGAGGCTGAGTCAGGAGAAATGCTTGAACCCAAGAGATAGAGGTTACAGTGAGCCGAGATCACGCCATTGCACTCCAGCCTGGGTGACCGAGTGAGACTCTGTCTCAAAACAAAAACAAAAACAAAAACAAAAAATGCTGCTCTTCAAATAGCTAATGCATGCAGGGCTTAATATACCTAACTGACGACGGGTTGAGAGGTGCGTCAAACCACCATGGCACACGTTTACCTGTGTAACAAACCTGCACCTTCTGCACGTGTATCCCAGAACCTAAAATACAATACAATACAATACAATACAATACAATACAATACAATACAATACAATAAAAATACGTTCCTTATCCTCTGGGGCTGTGTGGCCACGTCAATGCGATTTCACCGCTCCAGGATGGATCAGGACACGCTTCTGAAGTTGGCAGGTCCACGCTGACCTGGCAGAAGTCATGCCCCACCTTGTCCATTCACTGCAAAAGGTCCTGTTCACACAGAGGTGCCTGGGCTGGAGGGGCATGGATGCTTGGAACGGGTTCAGCTTGTACTCCAACTCCTCCCCAGCTTCAGAGAGATCCTGAGAAGCTGGCTCCAAGGAAGGAAGGTAGATGTGCCCTCCACACCTTCTGACCACGTCCAGGATCAGGCGGAATGTGGTCTGCTGCATCCTTCCATCAGTGAAAACGAACCTATGCCAGGCAGCATACAAGCTGCAAGGGCCGACACCTGGCCCTCCAGGAAATCCAGGAGGGACGTGGACTCCGGGAAGTCAGGCTATGAACCCGGTCTCGGTTCAGGCCATAGGCACAGGCACACAGAGGTGATGCCACACAGGATGGCAGTAGTCCCGAAACAGCAGCAGCACAGCCCTCGGGAACTCTGACGGGGGAGATTTCCTCCACCGAGGGTCCTCCCTGAGGCTTCCCAGAGAAGGGCTCCTCCTTTGAGGGGCTGATCTTCAGACCAGAGGCGTCCGGACCAGAGTCACCGTGCTGGGACAGCACAGAGTCACGTGTGTTCACAGGGACTCACTGACTTCGGGGGGGGAGCTCGGTGGCAGGACCCTTGCTGCTTCAGAGGAGATGCTTTCCTGAGACCTGCTCTGCTGAGATCTCCTCAGGGCTCCTCAGCACACAGCCCCTTCCCCTCATTGTGGGAGAGACAGTTTCCCTGAAATCTCTGCACATACCTCCAGGGAATAGCCTTTTTGTGTCTGTTGGTTTGAGCTGCTGTGGGATATGTTGTTCTCTGTGTGGCCTCAGATCACCCCACACAACTTTCCTTTGATCTCCTAGTAAGAACCTGGATGCTGGGGACAAAAGTCTCCAGAACAGCTTGGCTGGTGTCAGATGCACCTGCCTCAAATATCTGCAAGGTCTGGGGAGCTCAGAGGGGTGGGGGACCTGGATCTCGTGGTGGTGCCAGTGGATTCATTTGATGAAAAAACCTGTGCTCATGTCAGTGTGAGCTTGACACATAGTTTCAGAAGGCCAAGAGATAAATCCTCCCAACTTTGGCAATAAGAAGAAGTCAGGATTAGTAGATTTAAATTTTACCTTAGTGGGAGGATTGCAAGTTACTGATTGTTGCCGACAAATACGGTGTAAAATAAGATACCATTAACAGCACAAAGCAAGTATAAAGTCTATATAAAGGATACACAAGCCATATTTAAAATCTCTACATAAAGTATGCAGAAAGCTTTAAAACTCAATCCTGGGACCTGAAGGAAGACCCTGGATGGGTGAACATAACGTGTGCAGGGCGCCAGCCCCGTGTGCAGTCTCCCCGGCTCAGGGCCGCTCCGAGCCCAGTCCAGCCAGGCTTTCCCAGGGATCTGATGCACACACTTCAGCTGGGGCTGGGGGTGGGTATAAAAGCCAGCTTGGAAAGCAAGAAAACCAAGAAAGAATACTTGCTTTACCCAATGTTAAGAGTTCTCCAAAATCCCAATAATGATGATGAGGATGATAATAATGGCATAAACAAAGGCATAAACCTAAATACTGAGGACCTGTAGGTGACAACACAAATTAATGAGTGTGATGGGTAATGCTGAGTGTCAGCTTGATTGGATGGAAGGATGCAAAGCATCGATCCTGGCGGGTCTGTGAGGGTGTTGCCAAAGGAGATTAACATTTGAGTCAGTGGCCCGGGAGAGGCAGATCCATCCTTAATCTGGGTGGGCACCATCTACTCAGCTGCCAGCGCAGCTAGGATATAAAGCAGGCAGAACAACATGAAAAGGCGAGACTGGCCTAGCCTCCCAGCCTACATCCTTCTCCTGTGTTGGATGCTTCCTGCCCTCAAACATCGGACTCCAAGTTCTTCCGTTTGGGACTCGGACTGGCTCTCCTTTTTCCAGAGCTTGCAGGTGGCCTATAGTGGGGCCTTGTGAGCGTGTGAGTTAATACTTAATAAGCTCCCCTGTTTATCTATCCTATTAGTTCTGTCCCTCTAGAGAACCCTGACTCGTACACTGGGGCAAGGAGGACCCCCCCAGTAGGTCCTGTGGGTGATCCCGGCTCACTCTGGAGGGAAGGACACCGGGATGCCTACCTGATCCCACACGTTAACAGGGATCTCAGGTGGATTCAGGCCTGAATGCACAACGTTAAGCTGACAGGAGACCATGAGGATGAATATCCTTGAGGCCTGAGTACAGGGAAAATGGGACACCACGAGGGGACACCTGGGTTCCAGCAACACTGAATACTTGTCCCCAGTAGGCAATGCTGTGGCCCGATGATCAGCTGAAAGAAAACAGAGGGTCAACGAAGGACTAATGTCGAGACTAGAGAGGCGATTCCTACATTCAGAAAGAAAAAGAGAGAAAGCCTAATGGGAAACTGGGGGAAAAGTTTAACATCAACCAAATACATCCGGACTTCCCAGGCTCATTTGAAATCAGTGAAATACAAAACACATCCTTGTCACCACCACCACCACTGCAGAGATGAGAAGCCAAAGTACAGGTTTGAGGACCTAGTTATATTCCTCATAATACCTTTTAAAATAAAATCATCAAACTATTAAAATAAGAAACAACTGCCCCTGTGCCCCAAAACCCTCTCCCGTGCCACTCTGTGCCCTCCTCTTTGGAGTCTCCAAGACCCACCCCGGGGAAAGCTGAACGTCAGCCAACCTCGGAGTGGTCCCGGTGAGCTGTGGGGTGGGTGGGGAACGCAGGGGGTTGGGGGCCTAGTGAACTCAGAGATGCGTGGCACCACCCTGTGGTGGGCCAGCCCCCGAGACACCAAGCGGAGGGAAGAGGCCCTGTGGCTGCCGACCCGGCATTGCCTGTCCTGTTCCAGAGGAACAGGAGTCAGAAGCCAGCTGAGCCTGTGTCAGAGGCGGCATAAACCCAGGGCACTAGGACTCCATCAGAGGCCGGGCGGGGCTGTGGGCACGTGGTCCATTCGGTGCAGAGGGCTGGGCGGGGCCTGTAGGCGGGGCCTGTGGGCGGGGCTGTGGGCACAGAGTCCATTCAGTGCAGGAGGCTGGGCGGGGCCTGTGGGCACGTGGTCCATTCGGTGCAGAGGGCTGGGTGGGGCCTGTGGGCGGGGCTGTGGGCACAGAGTCCATTCAGTGCAGGAGGCTGGGCGGGGCCTGTGGGCACGTGGTCCATTCGGTGCAGAGGGCTGGGTGGGGCCTGTGGGTGGGGCTGTGGGCACAAGGTCCGTTCAGTGCAGGAAGCTGGGTTGGGCCTGGGGCGGGGCTGTGGGCACGTGGTCCGTTCAGTGCAGGAAGCTGGGTTGGGCCTGTGGGCAGGGCCTGTGGGCACGTGGTCCGTTCAGTGCAGGAGGCTGGGCGGGGCCTGTGGGCGGGGTGTGGGCACGTGGCTCATTCAGTGCAGGACAGGGAGGAAAGCAGCACAGAATCCTCTTGTAACTGAAAATGCACATCCACGCCAACCTTCTGAATCTTACACGCCGGCAAGTGCACTTCAGCACATCGCAGAGTGAAACACCCTTCCAGAATGTCCACACCACCTTCTGAATCCTACACACAGGCCAGGGCACTTCAGCACACGGCAGAGCGGAACACACACCCTTCCACGGCGTCCACGCCAACCTTCCGAATCCTACACACAGGCCAGTGCACTTCAGCACACAGCAGAGCGGGACACACACCCCTCCACAGCGTCCTGGGGGAGACCTGGCCGGTTGTTTTGGAATTGCTGCTTCCCTGTCACCAGTGCCTTGTAGGAGTGTCCCCACCTCTCCAGAGCCCAGCAGATGCATGGGGAGGGCTGAGCACCTGGGCCTTGCTGCAGGTCCCAGAGCAGAGTCCCCCCTACTCTGCCCCCAATCTTTGGGCTGAAGCCCATGACGGGGGCCCCATACCAAGGCAGAAGCAATTGAGAGACCAAAACTTTGCTACCTGGATAGAAAGTCTTCTAATGGATGACATAGCCTGTAGGAACGGGCGTAGGAGGTGTGCTTGCGGCAGGATTTCTGTTCCTAGGGTGGGTCTTGGAGACTCCAAAGAGGAGGGCTGGGGTGGCGTGGGAGGGGTGGTTTTGGGGCACAGGGGCAGTTGTTTCTTATCTTAATAATTTAACGATTTTATTTTAAAAGGTATTTCAAGGAATATAACCAGGGCATCAAACCCGTAATTTCACAGTGATATAAAGTTTTCTTCACAATAAAAGTAAGACATGAAATGAGTTGATTGAGAGGAAAAATGTAAGTTTAAGTGCACGAAGGTAAGAGGAGACCAGGCAGGGATGGCTGTGTGGCTCTGTGGTGAGCGGCGAGGACAGGTGTCCCTGGTGGCTAATTGAGTTGACCTTCTGTGGAGGGTTGCCAGATATAGTCCAATTAAATATTGAAGGATTCACACCAAAAATGTCTGTTTTTGTTTTAGAATAATTGAACTGAGACCTTCATTTCTGACAGCCATTAGACAGCAGATCAGCTGATTTCTGAGACCATCCTAGTTAGTGACAATAAAACCAAACTGTCAACTTGTAAGGCAATGTAGTCTTCAGTTTAATTACTGTACCAGCCACTTTAGAACTGCAGAGGCATTTCCAATGTCACAGTAATGAGGACCTCAAAGTTTAATGTTCGGCCATGGCATTTGCTGAAAATCAAGGAGACATTTGCACACTTTTCATTTTTGCCAGAACGTTTTCATATATGATGATGGATTTTGAGCTGATTTTTTTCCGGTAATGTAAACTGTAATCCTGTTTAGAGTTCATATACCCTATAATTTGCAATGAAATTTATAAATTTAAAACATCGTAGTGACACTACCAATGGAACTTAAACAGTTTTTATTTTTATTATTTTTTTTGAGACAGAGTCTCCCTCTATCTCCCAGACTGGAGTGCAGTGGCACCATCTTGGCTCACTGCAACCTCTGCCTCCTGGGTTCAAGTGATTCTCCTGTCTCAGCCTCCTGAGTAGCTAAGATTATAGGCACCCGCCACCATGCCTGGCTAATTTTTGTATTTTTAGTAGACACGGGATTTCACCATGTTGGCCAGGCTGGTCTCGAACTCCTGACCTTAGGAGATCCACCCGCCTTGGCCTCCCAAAGTGCTGGGATTACACGTATGAGCCATTGCGCCTGGCCAAACTTAAACAATTTTTAATAACGATCTCAAAATTACTATGCACAGGTTAAAATGGAAGTATTTGATTATCACTGACAATGATAAAGTTTCACATTTTTAGATGGTAAATCACATATGTATATTTTACTTATAACAAAACATTTTTTAAAGTTTAATATTTTTATGGAATTTTCAGTTTTCATAGACATTTTATTTTGAATAACCCTGTGTCAGCAATAAAACTTCACAGCTTTGGTGTGACGTCCTGGTGACGTCCGCACATTTGAGCAAGTTCTAAAACGTCAGTGCCTTCACATCCATGGAGTGTCAGGGACCACTTGGCACAGGTGGTGGTTGATGTAGGGCGGGTTCCCGGCAGACGACAGCTTCCTTCACATTAGCTTTCCATGGCAGGTGTTTTTGGATCTGATTCTTTTGTGTGTAGATGCATGATCCAAACGGTAGATGTAACTATCACTCGGAAAATATCGAGCCGCTCCTCCTCCTTCTGCTGTGCATGGGATACATTTTCCCTCCTGGGAAATCTGGGTTTGGTCACGTGTCTGCTAGTCGAGTGCTAGACGGCGTGGCGTGAGCCGTAGTCCCCCCTGCTTACCTGGCTCTCTGCACATACGCCATCCTCCGACCTGGACAGCTGCCTCCCTTCAGCCTGGACTTCCCATCACACCTCACAGTCCAGACTCCAGTTCAGCCTTCAGCTTTGCAACCAAGCTGCCCAGAAAAGCCCAGAACTGCAGGAGCAGAACTGCAGCTGCCCTGCAGATTTGTGAGAGTGAGAATGAACACTCCTCACAGAAAACTAGCAGGCCTGGGGGTAATCGTTTCCCCAACTCCATCGTGGTGACACCGGACTGAGGGATTATACGCCGGCCTCGTCAGAACCATGACGAGAATGTGGAAGCTGTGGACAGTAAAGAGTTACCCAAGATCCAACATTTACTGAATTTAAAATAAATGTTATATGGGTGGACTTCACTGGGATCTCCTCAAATAATGCATTTGTTATTATTGTTGTTGTTATTATTATTATTATTTGTTATTGAATGTAGGTATTTTTCTTTGTAAAGACAGAATTTTAGAAGCAAGAAGGAAAGCTAAATTGCGTCTAGCCTGATAGTTTCTGTCTTGGCCTCTGGGTTTGATTTAGGGTTAGGGTTAGGGCTGAGGTTAGAGGTTAGGAATAGGGGTTAGGGTAAGGGTTGGGATTAGAGGTTAGGATTAGGGGTGAGGGTTAGAGTTGGGATTAGAGGTTACGATTAGGCGTTAGGGTAAGCGCTGGGATTAGAGGTTAGGATTAGGGGTTAGGGTAAGGGCTGGAGTTAGAGGTTAGGATTAGGGGTTAGGGTAAGGGCTGGGGTTAGAGCTTAGGATTAGGGGTGAGGGTTAGGGTTGAGATTAGAGGTTAGGATTAGGGGTTAGGGTAAGGGTTGGGGTTAGAGGTTAGGATTAGGGGTTAGGGTAAGGGTTGGGATTAGAGGTTAGGATTAGGGGTTAGGGTTAGGGTTGGGATTAGAGGTTAGGAATAGGGGTTAGGGTAAGGGTTAAGGTTAGAGGTTAGGAATAGGGGTTAGGGTAAGGGTTGGGATTAGAGGTTAGGAATAGGGGTTAGGGTAAGGGTTGGGATTAGAGGTTAGGATTAGGGGTTAGGGTAAGGGTTGGGATTAGAGGTTAGGATTAGGGGTGAGGGTTAGGGTTAAGGTTAGAGGTTAGGAATAGGGGTTAGGGTAAGGGTTGGGGTTAGAGGTTAGGAATGGGGTTAGGGTAAGGGTTGGGGTTAGAGGTTAGGATTAGGGGTTAGGGTAAGGGTTGGGGTTAGAGGTTAGGATTAGGGGTTAGGGTAAGGGCTGGAGTTAGAGGTTAGGAATAGGGGTTAGGGTAAGGGCTGGGGTTAGAGGTTAGGATTAGGGGTGAGGGTTAGGGTTGGGATTAGAGGTTAGGATTAGTGTTGACACCATTCAGCTTTGCTTCAGCAGCAAGCAACCTTCAAGTCTTGATGCTTCAGGACTCTGGGGCCCTGGAGACTCAGCTGCTCAGGCTGTGCTCCCTTTGGGGGTGCAGTTGTGAATGCGACATGAACATGCCTCTTTGCTTTGCAGGGTAGACCCCCCACCAGCCTCACACCTCCCTCAAGCTCCTGGTCCTGATGCTGAGACTTGGGGCAGTTCCAAAAGCCAGTGGCTTGTCCCAGGCCAACATCTTCACATCCACAGAGCAGGGGGTGCCTCCCGCGGGGGCAGCAGAGCCAGGTGAGGGTCTGTCTTGCGCAGAAAGGGGCCCACTTGGAGGTGAACCTGAACCCTGCAACCTGCGTGGGAACCCGTGATGGCAAGACACTGAGCCCCCTTTCCAGGTGCCTGCACACCCCACTGTTGGGGCTCTGCAGGTCTTCCAGGCCCCACAGGGTGGAGAGCCTTGGCCTGACTCCCAAACTTGGACTCCAAATCTTGTCTGCTCTCAGCGGGTCTGTGGAGGACTTCATTTGATGTAGGCTTAAGAGTTCCTTACGTAGGTCATCGCTTTGTGAGATGTGAAAAATCATCACAATTAGTGACCGTACACAGAATGAGAGCCGCAGTGTGCTGTCTGGGTCCTGGGCCCTGGGCCCTTGGATGGTGTCGGCTGCTGCTCCAAGCACCCAGCCAGGCACCAGCATCTCTGGTGCTGGGGCATCTGTGCTATTGCAGGGACTTGGTTATGACTTCTATTCCTTCTACCTTTGTCACCCAGCAAGTTCGTTACTAACTGAGCTCTGTTGCCGCGGACTAAGCTCACACTTCACACTGTCATATTTGGTTAACCCCGGGCGGGAGCTGGGTGATGCATGTTGTTGGTGAGCGTTTCTGACTTAGAGTATTCTAGTAATTTCACTTTAAGATACACATAATGCTTCATATAGGAATCATTTGTCTATTAATCTGTTGGATAGATAGATGAAGAATACCCCCAAATTTGCCTGTTCAGAAATAGTTGGCATTATCTCTGAGTTCCTTTTTATGGAAAAGCAACTGGTCTTGTAGACGGGGCCAAGCCTGTCCTTCTGCCCTTCCTAAGAAGCCTTTTCAAAAGCATTTGAGGAGTTTCCTGCAAGGGGTTCAATCATGAGGTTCACAGAAAGCTTGGCCGAGAGAAACTGGGGGGTGAAGCCTTGACTGGGGCTGTGACTCTGAAGCTTTTGTTCACCAGCAAACATCTCATGTGTGTTCAGTGAGGCCAGCCCGGTCACCCCTGCACCTCCCCTGCACTCGCTGACCCAGCACAGCTGTGGGCCCAGCCCCGACACCCCTGCACTCCTGCGCCCCGCCGCGCCCCCCCCATGCACTCGCTGACCCAGCACAGCTGTGAGCCCAGCCCCGACACCCCTGCACTCCTGCGCCCCGCCGCACCCCCCCATGCACTCGCTGACCCCAGCACAGCTGTGGGCCCAGCCCCGACACCCCTGCACTCCTGCGCCCCCCCGCGCCCCTCCCCTGCACTTGCTGACCCCAGCACAGCTGTGAGCCCAGCCCCGACACCCCTGCACTCCTGCGCACCCCCTGCACCCCTCCCCTGCACTCGCTGACCCAACACAGCTGTGAGCCCAGCTCCGACACCCCTGCACTCCTGCGCCCCGCCGCGCCCCTCCCCTGCACTCGCTGACCCAGCACAGCTGTGAGCCCAGCCCCGACACCCCTGCACTCCTGCGCACCCCCGCGCCCCTCCCCTGCACTCGCTGACCCAGCACAGCTGTGAGCCCAGCCCCGACACCCCTGCACTCCTGCGCACCCCCGCGCCCCCCCATGCACTCGCTGACCCAGCACAACTGTGAGCCCAGCTCCGACACCCCTGCACTCCTGCGCCCCCCCGCGCCCCTCCCCTGCACTCGCTGACCCAGCACAGCTGTGAGCCCAGCCCCGACACTCCTGTACCCCCTCTCCATGCACTCCCCAAGCCCAGCACGACCAGGCCCTGTGACCCTGCAGCAGGCATTCACCCCTCGGCCACGTCCAAAGCTAAATGGAGCTCCTGGACAACCTGATCCGTGGGAGATCGTCCTGGAAACTTCCCCGGGACAGCGGTGCAGAGTTTGCACGGAAACTACCATTCGGTTTGTGTTGAAAACGATAACACTTAATTTCAAGATGTTTAATTAAACAGAGCAGAGCTGCTGGGACATCTTTGAAAGGGATGAAGAGTTGTCAGGGACATGAGAAAAGAGTCAAGCAGGGCCTGGAAAATAGAAATCAGCCTTGTCCGTGGCCGAGGGAGTGCTTGAGCCTGACACACTGGGGCGGTGGGGGTGGGGGAGGGTGGGAGGTGAACTGGGACAGGATCGCTCTGGGACTTCCTGTCTTTGGAGTGGGCAGATTCTTTGGCTTCAGGTCAGCTGTTGTGTTTTAAGTTGACTCTTTGATTTGTAAATTAAGAGGAAAGAGCTCTAAGGGGGGCAGCCAGGGAGCTGTGGCTTTGGGTCTCTGGAATGGTGCAGGCACCAGGGAGACACAGGATGCCTTTGCTCTGATAAGAGGGGCTGCCACCTGCAGACACAGGACGGGGTCACAGACAGCAGCCCTGACACGCGGAGGCGCCTGCATCAGGAGCAGGGAGTGGGAGCTGGAGACAGGAGATGCTGAAGGACCTTCCCCGGGAGGGAGATGGGACGGGGCCCCAGGGCTATTTGTGGATAGAACCTGCTTTGCGCCTGGAGTGCACAGGAGAGACTCAGAGACGCCTCAGGTCAGATACAATTAAACCACAGAAGGCTGGGTGCACCCTCACTCTATAGTCCTAAGGAGAAGGAGTCAGGACTTTCATTATAAACAAAGGAATCAGAAAAAAATGATATGATGACTGATATGCACCTGTTGTGGTCACTTCATGTTAGGAATTAAATCAAAGGCAGAAAACAGCAAATATTTCTGGTGAATTTGACTCTGGCATAACAAATAAATAAAAATTACCAAAATAACATGACAAATAACAAACAAGAAATGACTCTGACACTCAGCCAGAAAAGGCTTATTATTGAAATAGAGGGCCCTTCAAATCAAAAGAAAGGGAAAACACTCTAATAGAACAATGGGCAAAAGTCCCCTTCCTTCCTTCCTTCCTTCCTTCCTTCCTTCCTTCCTTCCTTCCTTCCTTCCTTCCTTCCTTCCTTCCTTCCTTCCCTCCCTCCCTCCCTCCCTCCCTTCCTCCCTCCCTCATCTTCCGAGTCTTGGACCAGGTACCTCCTCCAGCCCAGCGTGGCTCCAGATGCCAGATGGACGCCGCGCTGCTCTGTGGAGCCGGCGTTCCATGCAGACAGGGAGAGAGTCAGGCAACAGACACGGAAATAAACAAATCCAACAATAATTTGTTGGTGGGAGATGCTAAGAAAGAAAAAGTGAACAAAAATACCAGGTGGTGAATGAGCGAAGGTCTCTGCTAGACCTGTGCTCATGCAGACATCACATTTGGGCAGATGAAGGGAGGGAGGAAGGAGGGCAGGGGAGGTGGGGAGAGACTCCAGGGCACCCAGAACTCAGTGTAAAGACCCAGGGCTGAGACTGAGCTGTCCAGGAGCAGCCAATGAGGCCGGGACAGAACGAACAAGATGCTGGGAGAAGAGAGGAGAGCCAGGCAGGGCAGGTGGGCAGCACACAGGGCCTGGGGCACCGAAGGAGCGTGCGGGTTTACTCCGCTTGGCTGAGAAGCCTCAGAAGGGCCGGCCGGTTCTCCTTCGCTGCTGCGTGATGGATGGAAGGGCTCAGGGACAGCAGGGAGAGACGGGATTTCACCAGTCCTGGTGAGCAGTAAACAGCAATGCCCACTCTTTTTCTAGTATGGCTTTTAGAAAAGTGGCACAGTCATGTAGTGCGGCTGAGATTTCCAATTTTTTTTTCCAGCAGGAGATTTGAGAATATGCAATAGAAGCCTTAAAAAGTCTCAAACAATTAGCAGTTTTTGTTATATTATGCTCAAGAAATTTTATTCTGAGGGAATATTGATAGATCTGCTAATGGATTATGCAAAGATACAGTTACACGAATGTTCATTGCAGTGTTGTTTATAATAATGGAAATTAGAAACAACCTAAGTATTATATCTGACTCCTTCATAAACCCCATATTCATAAAATGGAATATTGTGCCTCTATAAAAATGCTGTTGCGGAAGGATGTCCCATAAAATGGAAAGTATGCACACTCATAAAGACAGAAAACAATTTACAAAACAATATATAATAAATAGAGCTAATGAGGGCAATAAAGTTTCTGCTTGAAATTACAGCAAGGTTTTAAATCGTTACTGGGGAGGAGCCAGAAAGTGGAGGGTAAGGTCCGGGGAACAGGAGACAGGAACAGACAATACCTGCATGTGATGACTGGACGCTGATGCACAAACCACACCTCGCACACCGCAGCCCGGGAGGGCGTCCACCCGTCTGCTGCTATCAGCCCGCGTCCAGAGACTCCCAGCTGCCTTAACTTCTGTCTGCACTTTCAACTCAGAACCAACCAGAGAACCCCCAATGTGCCCCCTGCTTCCCCAGGCCTTGGCCTCTGATCAGGGGAGCCAGGAGCCATCCCTGTTCCATGGTGAAGTGTCCCCTCCCCTGCCTGTCGTTAGGTCTCAGCTGGGCAGAGGACTCCCTGCTGTAGGAAGCACTGAGTAAACGCCTCTGCTTGTTCTCTCGTGGGTGGACAGCAACTGCGCTGCCCCTCCCTGCAGACCCAGCCACTTGGCCGGGCCCTGAACCCCCAAAGGCCCCTGCGCCCGGGTGTCTGAGCTGGGGCAGCGTCAACACCAGGTCAGGACTCAGGCTGCCTGGGGCCCTCCGCTGTTCAGTCCTGGTTTGAGGCTGGGTCCTGCTTGTTTGGCGTCCTCTGTCGATTCAGGCCCCTCCTTCTGTTCCCCTGGGGCTTGTGGTCTGTGGCAAGCATTTTGTGTTGTGCTGCCTAAAAGTGCTGTTTGCCGCAGGAGAGGCCGAGGTGCACAGGCTCCTGCCTCCCACACCTGCTTGGCCTGGTCTCACACACAGCAGGTCTGCAGTGCTCATCACCGCGGGCATGCACGCCGACTCTCCACATGGGGAGAGTCCTCTCCTCACCAGGAAGCTCTGGGCCTCCCTCCTCTCCTCCACCAGGAAGCTCTGGGCCTCCCTCCTCTCCTCCACCGGGAGGCTCTGGGCCTGCCTCCTCTTCTCACCAGGAAACACCCCTTATTCTCATAGGCACTTTCCTTATAATCCTAATTCTTGTGCCCATCTTTCTAAACGCCCTAACTTTACCAAGGGAATAGGGTTTCTCAGGCCCAGGGGGCAGCCATTTTTGATTGGTATTTGGAGGCCTCCAAAGGAAATCTGATTTAATATTTTGATTCACTAGAAAAAAATTATCTGGCCAAAGCTAATCAGCAGTTGGACAACCTTCAGCAGCAACAGGCTGGCCTCTTCGCTGGGACCCTCCTCCTGGGTTCCCTGTGACTGCATTTCCCCTCCCCCACCCAACTCCCCCCTGTCCCTGTGCCTCTCTCGACGACTCCTTCCTCTTCCCCATTGCCAGACACTTCCCTTTTGCCGTGACCCACCTGGGATCCCAGATGCCAGGTGCCCCTAAGACCCACCCCTCCCGTGAGTCAGGAGATAGGCAGCCATGGAACTTGAATCCTGGACCTGAGTGGAGGGCTATGGCGAAGAATCTCTCTAAGCCCAGGCAAGGCCAGCAGCTGCTCCTGGTGCAGGTTTTGGGGGGTTGCACACAGCACAGGCTTCCCAACCTGCGTGGACTGGTACGTGCAATGGTCAGAACCTCCCTCAGATCCCAGACAGCAAACACAGACTGGACTGAGCCAGAAAACCACTCCTAGGATCCTCTTCCCACAATAAACCCGAGTGTCAAAAGTCAAAACAACACACACAAGACAAAAAACCCAAATGTAGGACAAAGGCGCATAAAAGTCATAACCTAAAACGTTCCCAGTAAAAATCAATTAAGCCATAATTCAGTTATGCAAATAGAAAAGCAACAACCATGTGAGATTTTCAGGGTAGACGTGAACATATTTTCTGACAAATTCAAGACTTTAACAAGGTGGCTCTTTTACCTCATTCTGTTAATAAAATGAAACCTGAAACAGGCCATCTAATTCAAAACCAAAAATTAGAACAGGAAGGGAACTCTGTGGTTGAACTATATCACTCAGCAGAATATTTTGAGAGAACTTGGTGAGGGGGCGTTGAGGGAGAAAGATGAAGAAACAGAACCCAAAATAAGGTCATAGCCCTGCAGATCCAATAGCCAGGCAGCCACTTCCCAGTCACCATCTTCCACAGGACACTGTAGACACTGTTAGCAGGAGGGATGCTGGACAAAAGAGTGTCTCAGTGAAAAGCCAGGGCCACGAAGGCCGGGTGCTGGGGTTCACGCCTGTAATCCCAGCACTTTGGGAGGCCGAGGTGGGTGGATCACCTGAGGTCAGGAGTTCAAGACCAGCCTGGCCAACATGGGAAAATCCCATCTCTACTAAAAATACAGAAAATAGCCAGGCACAGTCATGGGCGCCTGTTATCTCAGCTACTCGGGAGGCTGAGACAGGAGAATTGCTGGAACCCGGGAGGCCGAGTCTGCAGTGAGCTGAGCTCGCACCATTGTACTCTAGCCCTGGTCAACAACAGTGAGACTCCATCTAAAACAAACAAACAAACAAAAAACAAGCCAGGGCCAAGCATACCTTTCACCAGATCAATGAGGAAATTAATACAACTATGGACAGTAAACCTGGTATTGCTGGTAGTTCTGTGGGCTTCTGTTTCTACGTCGAAGCCTTCCTCAGAGTGAACACAGCGTGTAGGACGTCCAGGTTTCACATCAACTACTCATGTATCCTCCCTTCCTGTCCTTGACTGTTGCCCTGGGGGTCCTGCCTGAAAGACGTGCCTATGCAGGGCAGTACCCCCAGGCAGTTACGCCCTGAGCTTCACTTACACTCCCCCCATTTTTCCCAGGTCCTTGATAGAGACGTAAAAACGACGACATTTCGGAAATGGAGGAGAGATGAGAGGTTGCCAGGGGCGGTGGAGGGGATGGGGTGGGACAGTGGCGATGCAGCTCTGGGGGGACAGCAGAACAGCAGGACAGCAGGAGAGGACCCTGCGTGACGGGCGTCCAGGGTCTTGACTGCGTCGCTGTTGACATCCTGGAGGTGACATCGTGCTATTGTCTGACAAGATGTCCCCCCCGGGCGACACCGGACGCAGCGTGAACAGGATCCCTCTGTGTCGTTTCTTACACCCACACAGGGCTCTACAGTGACCTCAAACGAAAACGTGTACTCAAATCAATGAGCAGCTGCAGAGCAGTGACCGAGACGATCCCTCTTGAGGTGTCTCAAGCCGCCATACCCCAGGCCTCAGAGGCCTCCCAGGTGGCATTGGGAAATGCTGCCTGGACCAGGGAGAATTCTGCCATGGAAGAGGCCGATGACAATGATCTGGAATAATCCGGCAGAATCTGGAATCACCGGGTCTCATTCCTGCTGTGGCCCCACATTGCTTTGTTCCTGTGAGTCGGTGGCACCCCGATCCAGACCTCAGTCTCCTCCTCCGTGACACAGAGCAGACTCTGGCAGAGTGATTGAAGAATACTCTTACTTTTTCCCTTTTTTTTTTTGAGACGGAGTCTCGCTGTGTCGCCAGGCTGGAGTGCAGTGGCGCGATCTCACCTCACTGCAACCTCTGCCTCCCAGGTTCAAGCGATTCTCCTGCTTCAGCCTCCTGAGTAGCTGGGATTACAGGCATATGCCACGATGTCCAGCTAATTTTTTTGTATTTTTAGTAGAGATGGGGTTTCACCATGTTAGCTAGGTTGGGCTTGATCTCCTGACCTCATGATCCACCCACCTCGGCCTCCCAAAGTGCTAGGATTACAGGCGTGAGCCACTGCGCCTGGCCTACTTTTTCTTACTCTGGTTGTTAAGGCTCAACAAGAGAAGGAAGAGGTGAGATGTCCGTCACGTAGGAAGCAAGGGTCCTCAGTGGCAGCATCGCAGCCTGATGCCCCAACCTGGACCTCACAGGAGGAAGCCGGGAAATTGCCCCCAGAGATGGCCCAGTGTGAGAAGCAAGGTTTCCAGATGGTTCCATCGCATGGCATTGGGGTCCCCTGCAGGGGCAGCTCCCATCCAGAGGCCAGGGCCCCTGCGGTACCCAGGGGGAGGGAAGAAGTGAATGAAAGCGATGTCCCCAGGGCTGCTGTCGGGGGTTCACAGTCCCTTACTCAGTGCCTGGGGCTGCTGTGGGGGGTTCACAGTCCCTTACTCAGTCCCCAGGGCTGCTGTCGGGGGTTCACAGTCCCTTACTCAGTGCCTGGGGCTGCTGTGGGGGGTTCACAGTCCCTTACTTAAGCTGTTCTGTGTCCTAAGGGCCAAGGCTGGCATGTGAGGCAGGCAGGAGATGGTGGAGGCCGAAACACTAATGACGGTGACACCTACGTGGCACTTCCTCCAGGCTGTACCGGAGGCCACAGGAGAATAGATGGCCAGAGAGAGCAGTGTCAGAAGTCCACGCAGAGTAGACGTCCACGTTCTCTGGTAAATAACGGGGATAAAAAGTGTAGAATTCAAACTTAAATTACCATGACGAGAATAACTGTGTTGTCCTGCTGTTCAGCACAAGCTAATGCCTACTTGCATGCCTGAGCTCGTTCCTGCAACACGCCGAGGTCGGTGTGAGTGTGCCCAGCAGATCGTCTGGCTCAGCAGCCTGGCGCGCGACAGGTAGTCCTGGCAAAGTCACACGGTGGCTCCTGCACAGACCGAGAGGTTCCCGGCCTTTCCCCTGGGCCTCGTGCGCCTGCGAGGTTCATGTCTGTTTCCTTGACTTTCCTGTCCTGCCAGGCCAGGCTGGGATAAGCAGAACCTCTTGGCAGGGGAGGCTCCTCAGCCCAGCTTCACAAATGGAGAAGCCGAAGCCCATGGGGGTGCCCCACCGGAGGTCCCTCGGCCTGTCTCCTGAGCCCCAGCTCCCCCGACTCTGGGCCCATGTCTGCTGGTTCTCTACCACGATGCCCAGCAGGCCTCTCTCGAGGGACTCGTCCAGCCCTCGGCTCTTTCGTCTTCTCTGAGTAAAGCTGTCCCCCAGCACCTGCCCTGCTCCCCCTTCCTAAACGACATTTCTCCCTCTGTGGCGGCTTCCGGACCTCACGTGCTTCTAGTGTGACTCCTGGACCTCCAAAGGGCTCCTGACCATCCCCGGCAAAGGCACAAAACTGGGGTACTCATGTCCCCTCTTTCTCAGAGCTCACATTCAGTGGGTTGGGAAACCTTGGGGAGCTCCACTCTTGAAACACCCAGACTCCAAAGCCTTCTTACCAGCTCCAACTGCACTCAGGCCCAGGCACCTGCCTCCCAGCTGGGTTCCCACACCCATCACCATGCTCCTAACACCTGTGCTCACCGGAGCAGCCTTGGGGGCTGTTTACCCACAGCGGGCACCCCTGCACCCTCTGCCCTCGAGGGGGTTCCCTCTCTGAGGCCCTCCTGTTGTCCCCTCTGCCATCTCTGGACATCATGGAGTCTGTTCCTATTTCACTGTGGCCTCTACTGCACTGCGGATGCATCTGAGGAGCCCTCCTGGCCGCCAGGTGTGAACAGTCTCCACCCTCCTATCTCTGCACTGCCGCCACCTCTGAGGAGTCCTCCTGGCCGCCAGGCGTGAATGGGCTCCACCCTCCTATCTCTGTGCACTGGCACTGCCTCCAAGGGGTCCTCCTGACTGCCAGGTGTGAAGGGCTCCACCCACCCATCGCTCTGCACTGCTGCTCTCTGCAGCCACCCTGCCTCCCTTCACCATCTGACATGGTCCATGCAGTTTGGTTTATTATCGCCTCCCCAGCAAAGACTGAAGGTTCAACGAAGGTGAACATTGGTTTGGTTTGGTTTGTTTGCTGCAACCTCTGCCCATAGAAGAAAGCTGGAAAGTGTCGGCACCCTGAGTACAGAGTGAGTGAGTTGGTGAGTGGATGGATGGATGGATGGATGGATGGATGGATGGATGAATAGATAGATGGATGGGTGGATGGATGGATAAATGGGTGGATGATGGATGGATGGGTGAATGGACGGATGGATGGATGAATGAATGGATGGATGGATGGGTTAATGGATGAATGGATGTTTGGGTGAATGGATGAATGGATGAATGGATGGGTGAATGGATGAATGGATGGGTTAATGGATGAATGGATGTTTGGGTGAATGGATGAATGGATGAATGGATGGGTGAATGGATGAATGGACGGATGGATGAATGGATGGGTGGATGGATGGATGGATGGGTGGATGAATGGATGAATGGGTGAATGGATGGATGGATGATGGATGGATGAATGAACGGATGAATGAATGGGTGAATGGATGGATGATAGATAGATAGATGAACGGATGAATGGATGGATGGATGGGTGGATGGGTGGATGATTCCAGCCCTCAGTGCCCTCTGCTATGCTGTCCCCCGAGTCTGATGTGCTGGTAGTGAGACCATCGGCTTCCAAGCAGCTCCCATCTGTTCCCTGCAAAGTCACAGTCCGGGCTGATGGCAAGCAGCAAGTCAGGCGGGGAGCCCGGGCCTGGGAGGTTTCTCGGGCCTCATGTGTGTAACCAGTGCTGGGTAATTGAAATTGGTGTATCCGAGGTCTGTCATCAATTCTTGTAAATGTCACTTTGTGCCTGGGCTTTTCTTGTGGTTTTCTTTTTCCTGGAAACAGCATTGTTGTTCTCAGAGTGGCACTTGGGGATTCAGGGAGGTTTCCTATTCATTCCGTTTAACACCCTGCATCTCCAGCTCTGATTAAGCCTGACATTGTCTTTATAGAGTGAGTTGTTAAGAGGTGAAAAACTCTTTTCACAATGATTCTTTTTTGCATCCCACGAGATGACTTGGGAGAAGTGCCCTTGTTAGGATGAGCCCTCTGCTTCCAGGGTCTTCAAGAGCATTTACACGCAATAGAAAATCTGAGGCCAGGTTGGTAATTATAGATACTTAAATTGCATTATAGAGAGATGTAGGATCTATTTAAGAAACTTACAGATTTTTTAGTGACATGTAAAATATTCGTAGGATGTTGGCACCAAACCAGAGAACAGAAACCATGCCTGTCTTGGTCTTCGTTGTATCTGCATCACACAGCACGGCGCCTGGCACCTGACATATGCTGGATAAATATCACGTGAAATAAAGATCACCTCATGCACAGAACAAGCTGCAGAATCAAGACTTGAAGGCCTGGTGCTCAAACTCCCGAGTCTCTCCTCGTGTCTCGGCGTCATGCAGCTCGACTACCTGGCCTGGGAGGATTCTCTCAAAGCACCATTGCCTCGAAGCCTGACACGCAGCCAGTTCCTCAGCACTCTCTGGAGTCTCAAGCCTTTCAGGGAGCAGCCAGCTGTGCCCCAGATTTCTCAAAAAGCAGACCCCCGACTCTGAGATCTCACCCTGAGGGAGAATAAGACAATAGCTCTTCATAGGCCGATCACTCAAATGGTTGTGCCCAAGAATGTAGGTAAAATTACCCTCTGCTCTGTGATTAAAGTCGAGGCTAATTTTATTCCCCTGTGCTCCAGGATACTTGGAATTTTTCATGACAAAGTAATGACTTCCAGGAATGAGATAAACCCTACACGCATTTTCATGGAAAATGGATCACTTCTGGGAAATAATTAAAATGAGTCCGATGAAGTCTTTTCCAGCAGCGCCAGAATATAGAAGCGGGTCATCTGTAACCACGCGGAGCGTGTTTGGGGCCCACCGATCACCACGAGTGAGCTATTAATAAACCCTATTAGCGAGCATCAGGATTTATGTGATCCCTGTCGCCTCCTCTTCCTTAACTGTGCCGTCTGGAAGCCACAAGTGACCTGTGCCAGGAAGGTGGTGCCTCAGAACAGCGCACAACGCTGAGATGGCTAAACGAAAAGGAGATGACAGCTCTTTTCTCGAAACCTGTTGGAAATCCTTGAAAACATGTGAATCCTTACTCAGAAAGGATGGCACGGCTTCACGCGCAAAGCAATCGTTATGGAAATGTGTTTGTGGTGTGCAGGAAGGGAGCCAATGTGTCTGACACTTTCAAGGAGGAAGCAGAATGTGGAGATTGAGTGTGAATTCAACGAGGACTTTCAGTTTAAAATAGGATCTGGCAGAATACCTGCGAGGACTCAGGAAATGAAACAACCAGCCCTGGTGAGAGCTAAAAGCAGCAGACATGTTACCTGTTACGTGTTACGGGCACCCCGGCCAGGGAGTGGGTCCACTGGGAGCCGTGGCCGGGTGGGAAGCAGGCAGGGCCCTCCTGGGGAGGGATAGGGGTTTTTCTGTGAGGCTGCACCTGACCCAGAGTACCAGCCTGAGCCAGCCCCAGGCAGGCACTTCTGAGACCGCCACCTTTCTTCAGACACCCCCATCAACATATTTTTGAATTTTGCAAACAAAGCAAGCACAACACAGAAATCTCTGCTTTTTAATTAAACCTATTGAATGTTTTTGGAGGGGTTTTAGGGCATGACTTCTAATGGATGCTTTTCCCCCAAAATAGATAACGAATTGCTGGAACACAGTATCTTGAACAGCACTGGTATAATATCAGTGCGCCCAGGCTGGTAACACAAAATAGCACAGACTGGGCGGCTGAAACACCAGACATTGATTTCTCACCGTTCTGGAGCCTGGGAATCCACGATCAAGGTGTCAGCCAGTTCCATTCCTGGCCAGGGCCCGCTTCCTGGTTCACAGACGGCCACCGTCCCCACATGCGGGGAGAGACAGTTCTGAGGTCTCTTCTGCTTCTTATCAGAATGCCAGGCTTAGGAGATTCAGGCTCACCTCAGGACCTCATTTAACCTGAGTCACTTTCCTATAGACCCTGTCTCCAGACACAGTCACACGCGGAGCTAGGGCTTCCACGGACCAGTCCTGGGGCCACAGTTCCGGCCATGGCAGGTGGGATCCAGGCTCGCAGGTCGGGCACACAGGGCTGGGCACCCTGGTCTGGCCGGTGGGTCTGCAGCGTCTTGTCTGTGACAGCATCATGTTGTCTAAAACACTCAACTCTGCACTTCTGTTGTTTATTTTTGTTAAACAAATAAATTAATATATCATAATATATATTATATTTTATAATATGTACGATAATACATTTAATATATTTAAATACTATATTTAATATAGTATTTTAATATAATATATTTAATACTATATTTAATAATATAGTATTATTTAATATTTATATTTCAAATAATATAAATATAATTACTATTTATATTTTAAATAATATAACTATATTTAATGTTTCTATTATTTAATATTTAATAACATAGTATTAAATATATTTAATATATTTTATAATAATATATTATTGATATAATAATATAAATGAAAATAATTATATTATTTTATTTTGTTGTAATAGCTTTATTTCATTAGTTTTCATCTTTTAGGGTAAAATTCTTCTTGTTATAATACCTTAATGATGATACTCTCTTTTTCTTTCTAGGTAAGTTTCTAATGAACACATCGAGTTCCGGGAAAATTCCTTTTGAGAGCTGGGTCAAGGGGCAGCTCCCGCCCTGCTTTGCTGAAGGTAGACTTCTCAGCTGTCCTACCGTCCTAGGTCCTGGGAACTCAGGAGACACAGAATCAGTGGCCCAGCTGTGCCACCACACCTTATCTCCAGAAGCCATTTATACCCCCCACTCCTTTTCTTAACTTCCCCTTCTGTGACATTTATCCTCTTCTTCTTCTTTTTTTTTTCTTGAGACGGAGTTTTGCTCTTGTTGCCCAGGCTACAGTGTGGTGGCAGGATCTTGGCTCACCACAACCTCTGCCTCCCGAGTTCAAGCGATTCTCCGGCTTCAGCCTCCTGAGTAGCTGGAATTACAGGCACATGCCACCACACCTAGCTAATTTTGTATTTTTACTAGAGATGGGGTTTTACCTTGTTGGCCAGGCTGGTCTCGAACTCCTGACCTCAGGTGATCCACCCATCTCAGCCTCCCAAAGTGCTGGGATTACAGGTGTGAGCCACCACACCTGGCCCATTTATCCTCTTCTTTACAGAACTCTTACTAACTTCTTGTTCTACTTATTGATCTATACTTAACCTTTTTGTGACTATCATCAATGAAAATCACTACATTACATGTTCTAACGTGTTTTTTGCTTCCTTACAGGGAGCTATTAATTACCTATGTTGATTCAGTCCAATTGCTGAATTCTTTGATCATGTTTAGTAATTTTTCAATTTTCTCTTGAATTTTCTGCACAGCTAACATATTGTTTCCATGCAGTGACCATTCTCTCCCTCGTGCCTGCTCATATCTTTGTGTGCCTGTCTGCGTTGGCTGTGCAGTCCAAGGGTACAGCGTCTGCATCTTGGTCTCCCCCCCACTCCCATTGCCATTCCTAGGCTGAGACTACACAGCCCCACATCTCAGATCCTCCTGTGCCTAATGGGAATGGTTCTATGATGATGTCAGAGGTGTGTGAGATGGTTGATCTGTCCATAGCCTGGGAGGCCCCTGCGTGGGACAGGAAGGGGTCAGCGTCTTCCATCTCCCCATCTTCTTGTCTGATTAAAGGTCTTCAGAAGGAGGTCCCTGAGCCGACAGCAGTGGCCATGGATGGCGGGCACTGCCGAGCCTGAGAGTAGGGTCCACATCCTACTCATGCCGATGGCTTCCTCCAGGTGCCTTGAGAACTCATCCTTTGTGAGATTGAGGAGGCTCCGGCAAATTGTGCTGAGTTTTGCCCACTCCTCTTCAGCAGGGGGCCTCCCAGGCTTCTCTCAGTGACTTTGGCGAATCCCATTCACAGGTTGTGTTAATAGAAATCATCTGTGAATCCCCCTGGGGGTGCAGGCGAAGAGGTTTCTCACAAGACTATGGAGCTGTGGCTGTTGATAGGAGTTGACTGCAGGGCTTATTAAGAAAGACGGGGGGAAAAAGAGAAAGAAAAGTCCCCACAGAAGAACTGTGAGGTCCAAAATCCACCTGCCAGCAGTTTCAAGGGGAGGCTCGGGCAGGAGCATGTGGTGGGAGACTGTGGTTTTGGGGCTCCACAAAGGGCCTGCTGGCTGGGGGTCCACAGGGTAGGGGCATCTGACAAGAGGAGTGGAGGCTCCCAGTGGTGTCCGCTAGACCTGGAGGGGGGCTTTGCTGGGAGTCTGCTGCCGGCCAGTAGCCAGAGTCTGGAGAACAGCACAGTGGTCAGCCCAGGGCAGGGAGGGGCCCCCGGGGCTCTCTCCTCCCACACTCACTTCCCTGCTGCCCCTCCCAGGCTGAGCCTTGCTGGACATAAGAGGGGCTGTTATAGAAGCACCCTACAGAGCGGCCCCTCCAGCTGGCAGAGCAGGAAGGGCCCAAGGGGATGGAGCAGAACACAGGGCACGCCTGCCACTGTGGTTTGAAAGGAGGAGGGAAGCGTTCCCATCAAGTGTGGAGGAAAAGCATGAGTCGAGTTGAGCCATTGCTGGGCAAAGTACTATAAGAGAAAAGCAAAGCTGTGTGTGCTGCTGCTTTCTTCCTTTAAATCCTATAACATGTGTTACAGAGAGGCCACTTAAGTCCACAAGTGTAGGCTGAACGCTAGTGATTTCTTCTCTGTGGACTGGTTTGTGCTGTGGCGGGGTAAGTGGTGCTCCGCGGGCCTGGGAAATTGCAGGTCCCATCCTTACCCCTCCCAGGTCGTGGCCACCTCCTCTGACATGTGTCACACCCCCAGCCAAGAGGGCACCACACTGTGTGTTTTTGGCTTTTTTTCCCCCCACTGTTTGCTAATTGGCTTTTACCTTTTCATGGTAAAGGCACAGCTAGGTAGGGTAATGTATGCAAAGCTTGCTACTCTAAGGGCAGGACTCAGGGGTTTTTAGATGCACTTCTGCCAGAGTGACCAGCAGGCAGATCTGATGGGACAGTTCCAGTCCCGTCTTCACTGCCTCCTGCCCCCCACAGTGACCCCCAAGGTCACAAGAACTGTGACCTGAGTCACTAAGGGTTACTTTTGTTTGTTCCCAAATGTCCTTTGAATGGTCATTTAGTGCCTTCGATCTGTGGCTGTCCAGGGAGCTTTGCTCATCTTTGTGACTGTGAGAGCCCTGTGTGGATGTACAGTAGTAGGAGGTTCTTTACGTGTGTGTGTGTGTGTGTGTGTGTGTGTGTGTGTGTGTATTCTCCACATACACACAGAGATATTTATTCTAAGGAATTGGTCCATGTGATTGTAGAGGCTGAGAAGTCCCATAGTCTGCTGTCTGCAAGCTGGAGACCCAGGAAAGCAGACGTTGTGAGTCTCAATCTGAGATCGGGGCAGATGAATGTCCCAGCTCATGGAGTCAGGCAGAAAGAGCGAATTCTCCATCCCCTCATCTTTTTGTCCTATTCAAGCTCTGGCAGTGTTGGGTGAGGCCCACGCACACTGGGGAGGGAAATTGCTTTACACAGCACATGCATTCACATGCAAACCATGCCTGGAAGCAGCCTCACAGACACACCCAGAAATAAGGTCTAATTTGCTCTCTGGGAACCCCATGGTCAAGACAAGCTGACACATAAAATTAATCATCAAAGGTCATTTCTAGTTTCTGGCTCTTACACCAGAAAGAGCCCCTGGGACACCCTTCCCCTGCATGTAATTGGTGCATGTTCACACTGCCTCGGTGGGAGTGCTGGCCACTGGGGGCACAAGGGCAATCCCCTCACCATTTGCATTTACACCCCACCAGCAGCGTGCGGACATTCCAGTGTCTTCACGTTTTGCCAGCACGTTTTTGGTGCTAGTCTTTGGTGTGAGGGAGGGATCACACTGCACTTTCTTGCCGTTTCCTGCTCCCTCATCTGTGCAGAGGACCAAGATCACTGGAAGCTGTGGTTGTTCTTCTCAGGGTGCTCAGTGCCTGGGAAGAGGAGCTGCATAGGAATGGTTACTTTCTGCTGGGCGTGGTGGCTCATGACTATAATCCCAACACTTTGAGAGGTTGAGATTGAGATGGTGGATCACCTGAGGTCAGGAGTTTGAGACCAACCTGGCCAACATGGTGAAACTCTGTCTTTACTAAAAATACAAAAAAAATGTGACCAGGCATGATGGTGTGTGCTTGTAGTCCCAGCTACTCAGGAGGCTGAGGCAGAAGAATGGCTTGAACCTGGGAGGCAGAGGTTGCAGTATGCTGAGATTGTGCCACTGTACTTCAGCCTGGGTGACAGAGTGAGACTCCATTGAAGAAGAAGAGGAAGAAGGAGGAGGAGGAGGAGGAGGAGGAGGAGGAGAAAGAGTTACGTTCCAGTTGAATAAGTGCCTCTTCTTTGGCTAATTCACTGTCTGACCTTGGAATGTTCACTTCATCTATTTGGGTCCCAGTTAACTCATCCCTGGGATAAGTTTGTAAACCAGTGATTCTCAGCCCCTCTCCAGGGGCAATATGCAATATGCAACTCTCTCCTCCACGATTGCAGATCCATGAGCAGCAATGCCCACTCTGGAGTGGGAGCCTTACGTCACAGGGTCTTCCTGGTCTAGTCTTGCTTATTCCTAATTGATCACTGAGGAGACAGGAATGGGTTGATAACTGTTCCTGGCAGGCGCTTAGTGAAGGAGATGCTAGGGAAAAAGGCATGTTTACATTTTAACACATCCCAGCAGAATTAGAGTCTGTCCTGCTCATTGGAAACATGGCCAGATGCTCATGTGTCTTGCTACTCTCCATGTGACCCCAAGTGGGTCTGAGTGTGGGCTGCAGAGGCACAGCTGTGGCAAAAGCCTGCAGGGAACTCAGTGTCTCCTGGGCGTGCACGCTCTGTCTCTCCCTCCCTCCCTTTCTATCTTCTTTATTATGAACTACCACAAACATGCAGGCAAGTGGAGATGACAATTTCTGGACTCCATTCTGCCCCTAATGTCTTCACTCATCAACATTTTGGTTTCCGTCCATTGCTAATGGCACATCAGGCAGTCAGCGGCCTTCATCCCACAATGTAGTGTGGAGAAAACTGGCCTTTGTGGCAGGTAGCTGTTGCCAGCGTCTTCTCAAATTCACTCATCTCAAAGTCTCATTGTGACTGACTCATTGGATAGAAATCATGCATTTGCATGATAGTACCTGTTTTGACACTTGATTGTGCCTTAACAATACATTGCATGTATCATTTCTTTATGTTAACAAGCACTATGAGATGTCGATTTTCTTTTTCTCTCTTGTTTTCAGAGTAACCTACATTGAATAGCTCTGGATTGCTGGGTGATATGCATGATCTAGGAACTGCAAAAATGGTATGGGGTAGAGACAGGAAAACATATAAAGGATGAAAAAGTAGAGTGTTTTGAAGTGTACCGTGATGCAGAGCAATTGCACCTTGTTTTCTGTTAATTGAAGGCATGTTTATGGTAGGGTGAAGAAGGTTGACCCATGATATGGTTGGATACTGGGTATTGTAGGGCTTTATTTTTCTCACTACCTCCTTATGAATCTGCAGCAGGCTGAATCTTTCCCTAGCCACAGATGAAACCCCGGTGGGTCCAGATGGTTTTCCTGACTCTTGGATAATGGAAAGTGATTTGGTCACTTTCAGCTGCAAATAGTCTTTGGTCAGAAAATGGAATGTTCATTCCCCAAATCTGATTGTATGTCACATTTTCCTCCTTCCCTCAGCTCACACTCATTTAGGCTAGAGGTCTGCAGAGAGAAAGACAGGCATGATTGGATAGTCCCTGTTTACTTGTCTTATGTTTTTCTCCCCCAGTCTCTATCTCCAGTTTGTTATCCAGTGTCTGACCCACCAATGCTGGAATGGGGGGAAGTGTAGGCAAGAGGGTCTTACATGGTTGCAATGCCTAGAAACTGCTCTCACTCTCCCAGCCTTGCAGATTTCTGTATCCTGCTCTCTTCTCGTGGAAGTTTTTGTGGTTCCTCCCACATGGGCAGCCTGAGAACATCCCCTGTAGTTCCAGGACCCTGAACGGAGCATCCTTTCCAGGTATTCCTCAGGATGACCTCACAGCCACTCCTCCTCCTGCCCATGTCTGTCTGCTCTGTGGGGACCACACCCACAGTCCTGCTCTGACAAAGCCCAGGAGTGAGGCTGGATCTGAGGCAGGTCTTGCTGTCCTCCTGCCATAGGCACTTGACTCTCTCATGCCTGTGTCAGGTCAGAGGATGTGTGCCAAGTTCTTTGTGAGGCACATGGAGAATACTCTTGATGGGTATGACATGAAATTCAGCAAATGTAGGGTTCTCCTGACTTTTGAGTCCAACCTACCAAGATTGTCTAAGGAGAAACAGAAAGTGATCAATTTGTCCATTTCAATGAAGGTGTTAATTTCAATTTGTTTATTGGCATAGAGATGCTCATCACATTACCTTTTGTCTGTTTATAGAATAAGTAAAGGTAAATTTTATAACCATAGCACAAGGAATAAGTGGAGATATACTGTGGATCTCTTCTACCCTTTGGGAGGTGTAGTAGTCTCACTGGAGAGCACACTGTGAGGAGTTAAAGATGTTTACTCTGACACCTGAAATAGCCTGGGGAACTACAACAATAATGACTTAGGTAAACCAGCAAAGGAGAAAATATGAAATTACAAAAATAACTAATCAAAAACAAGTCAGAAAAAGAGTAAAAAGGGAACAAAAACACATAAGACAAATTTGCAAGGTGGTGGATATAAAGAATAGCAATACTCACATTAACTATAAATTATTTAAATGCCCCAATTAAGATGAAGAGATGTCAGATTAGTCAAGAAAACAAGACTCAAATATATGCTGTCTACAATAAACACACGTTAAATAAAAAGACATGGGGATTTAAATAAAAGTATTAAACACATACGTTCTATGCTAACACTAATGTTAAATTAGTGACTATGTTAATATCATACTAACTACACGTTAGAGCAAAGAGTATTGCCGTAATATCATTTTATAATGGTAAATGGGTACACTCACCAAGATCTCATAACCATCTAAACTTCTGTATCTCTAATAAGAAAGCTTCAAAGTATATAAGGCAAAAACTGATATGATAAAGGTAAGTTAAAGAAAATCTACATTTATAGCCTGAGATGTAAAAACTGCTCTCTCAATAATTGATAGAGTAAGTAGACAGAGAAGAAGTAATGACATGGAAATCTAAACTTGACGTCACTGATGGTTATAAAGCACTCCACCTGACAAGAGCAAAACTTACATTCTTTCCTAGCACGCAGGAAACACTTACCAAGACATACACCATGTTGTGGGCCGTGAAAGAGTCACAGTAAATTTAAAAGGCTTGAGAGGATGGAGGTCCTATTTATCCTGATGTGATTATTACACATTGCATGCCTGTATCAAAATATCTCTTTCAACCCGTAAACATACATGCCTGCTATGTACTCATGGACTATTCTTTAAAAAAATTTAGTAAACAAATTTAAAAGATTTGAGTCAAACAAAGGTTGTTTCTGAATGCAGTGGAATTATATTAGAAACCAATACAAGAAAGAACCTTGAAAAATTCTGAAATATTTGGAAACTAAGCAACACATTTCAAAATAACACATAGGTAAAAAAAAAAAAAATCAAAAAGGAAATTGAAAATACATTTTGAACTGAAATAAAATTAAAGCACTGCAGATCAAAATTTGCATGATGCTGCCAAAGCAGTACTGAAGGGGAAACTTACAGCAATGAATGTCTCTATTAGAAAAGAAGAAAAACCTTAATCAATGACCACTAGGGATCTATAAGAAGAAGATGGAATTAAACCTAAAGAAAGCGGGAGAAAACAAATCATAAACGAAGAGCAGAAGGCAATAAAAGGTGAAACAAACAATAGAAAAAAATCAACAAAACCAAAATTTATTTTTTTGAGATTTTTAAAAATGATAAATCTCCCATAAAGAAAACTCCAGATCTACACGCTTCACTGGTGAATTCCACCAAATATTTATGGAAGTGAGAGCACCAAGTCCGCACGCTCTATCTCTAAAGTGCAGGAAGGGGGATACTTCTCGTCTCATTCTTTAAGGACAGCATTACTGTGATAGAAAAACAAAAACAAAAGACAGACATTCAAGAAAAAACAACTAGCCTATTTCTCTTATCAACATAGAGGAAAAAATTCTAAATAAAACTTCAGTAAATAGAATTCAACAAAGTGTAACAAATGAAGTAATCGTATTGCCAGATAGGATTTATCCCAGGGACACAAGGTTTGTTTAACATCTGAAAATCAATTAATATAATTGACCATATTAGCAATCTAGAAGATACAAAGTGTACAATCATCTCAATTGATGCATAAAAAAGCCATTGATAAAATTAAACCTATCTCCATGATAAAAATTCTCAACAAACTAGAAATAGATGGGAACTTCCTCAGACTAATAAAGGGTATCTATGACAACCTTAAAATTCACATCAAACTCAGTCGGGGGAAAGACTGAATGATTTTCTCCTAAAAACAAGACAAGAATGCTGCTCTCATTATTTATCGTCAACATCGACCTGGCGGTCCCAACCACTACAATGAGGCAAGAGCACACACACACACACACACACACACACACACACACACACACACACAGGATCTAGATTTGAAAGAAGTAACACCATCATTATTCAGAGGACATGATAGTCTATTTTAAAAATCCAATAAAACCTACATAAAACTCACTAGAAGTAATAGTGAGTTTAGCATTATTACTGACAGAAGATTAATATACAAAGATCAATTATATTTTTATGCAATTGCAACAAAAATCCAGAAAATAAAATATGAAAAAATACTGTTTACAATAGTATCAAATAATGAAGTATCATGGGAAAAATTGACAGCAGATGTGTAAGGCCAATACACTGAAAACTATAAAGTGCTTCTTGGAGAAATAGAAGAACCAAAGGAAGAGAATGAGTTTGTGGATCAGACAACTCACAAGTGAGGATGTCAAATTTCCTAAATTGATCTATAGATTCAAGACAATCTCAATGAAAATCAAGGGCATTTTTGTAGCAACTGACAAGCTGATTATACAGTTCATATAAAAATACAAAGGACCTAGAATAACTCAAACAACTTTGAACAAAAAACAAAGTTGGAAGACTCACACTACCTGCTTCATGACTGATAAGAGACAGCAATCGAGACAGGGTGATTTGGTTTGGAAACGGACAAATACATGAATGGGATAGAATAGAAAGTCCAGAAATAGAGTCATACTTGTATGAACAGCTGATTTTGACAAAGTTGCAAAAGCAGTTCAGTTAAAAAAAAAAAAAAAAAGATAGTCTTTCAACATATGGTGCTGGAAACATTTGGATATACATATGCAAAAAAAATGAACTTCGATCCATATCACTAACTATATGCAAAATTTAATTCAAAATGGGTCATAATCCTAAATAGAAAATCTAAATTCTCAAACTTCTGGAAGCTTACATAGGAAAAAGAAAAATCTTTGTGACCTTGGTTTAAGCAAGTAATTCATAGATATGCTACCAAAAAGTAAAATCCATCAAAGAAAAAATTCATAAGTTGAACTTCATTAAAATTAAAAACTTCTGGTTCAAAAGATTATTAATAGAGTGAAAAGACAAGTCGTTGATAGGAAGAAAGTATTTTTCGAGTATAAATTTGATGAAGAAATTGTATCCAGAATTCAAAAGGAACTCTCCCAAAGCTCAATGAGAAAATAACGACACGTCAAAAAATGGGCAAAATATTTAAACAAACCATGCACCGAAAAACACATATGGATAGCAAATAAGTGCATGAAAAGATGTTCAACATCACTGGCCAAGAGGGCAATGCAGATTAAACCACACGAGATACCACTACACATCAATCAGAATGGCTGAGAAAGACGGCACCCACCCCTATCCAGGAAGGGGAGCTGCCGGAAGGAGTGGAGCCCTGGTGGAGTAGTGGGACCCCGTCACAGTCCTGTTTGGCCATTTCTCAAAATAGGTTAATGGAGTCTATAATCCCAAAGCATCTACTTAAATCCTCTTATATTAGGAGCAAGTCTCTCCTCCCTGACTGCATGAGGGGAAAGATTCCATCAAATAAAGTTCAGTTGGATCCTTGGGCATCCACGGGAGGATATCTGCAACAATAACATCAAGTGGCTGGAGAGCACGGAAGGAGGCCATCCCCCAACCTGGCCTCCTGGAGCCCTTTTGTCAACTCAAGTGTTGCACTTTTTCCCGTGTAACTCTGACTTAAGAAATATGCCCACCTGGTGGGGCTCTCTCATGACCCAAGGACAATCTCACAGCCTACACGAATCCTATGGAATGAGATGCTGTAGGAAAGTCCTCCAGAGTCTGAAGCCTTGTCACCTGGGTCCTGAGTCCAGAGTGAAGGAAACGCCTCCAGGAACCATCTTTCTTATTCCCCAGCAAACTCCTTTTCAGAGGCAGTTAATTCAGGCTCGTCTCAATGCATAAAACGCTTTGTTGAGTTGAGGCAGTCACATCTGTCTGCACTAGTTTATTCCTTCTTGAAACATTTATCAACATAAAATGCAAACTTAAATGCAAATTATCTTCCATCCCCTCTTTCACATGGTGCTCAAAGGTGATAAAACGATGAGTTCATCAGGGGTTTTTTGACTCAGAAAAACGTTGCACTCCTGAGTATCTATTTCTTGAATTTAGTATCTTCAAGTTCCTAATTAGCATAAGACTTTTTTGCAGTTCAGTAAAGATAATCAAAACGATGTCTGTTTAAACCAAGAACACTTTCTCTTTCTCAGTCAACCATAATTTGATCAGATTTCAGAGCGGGTTTTTTTTTTTGTCCATACTTGTGGAAATGTGAAATAACTAAGCAGTTAAAATTCATGATCTACACTTTTGTGTCATTATTATTGCATTAGCATGAAATTATACTTCTAGTTAGTCATAATTATACTCATAATTATTCAATTTATCACTATAGGTCCTCCTGGAAGTTTTATTGGAGGATTTATTAACATTAATAAATTGTTTTTCTTCATTTCCATATTATGAATTCTTCTCATGTGTGATATGATCTATTACCCATAAAATTATAACAAACCCCAAGCATTGGTGGCTGCCCAGTAATGTGAAGGAAACCTTTTGTCAGCTCATCTGGGATGTGACTCAACTGCCAATGTCATGGGGGAATAGTTTTGTGCCACCAGAGCTTGCTGCCATTAGAAGGCTCTCCAAGAAAAAACTCACAGTGGATGAAAATGGAATATTTTTCTTCTAGGCCATTCCCATCCAGCCAGTACAGACCTGATGCTGGAGCCATTCTCTGCAGCTCACAACTTGGCATGGATTGGGACATAACATCCGACCGGCTGGGCCCTTCCTTCCTTCTGGCACACGGTCGTGCTCATATCTCTGCTGAGGCTCTTTGGCCACTTGGTATTACTTTGAAACTCTTCTCCTGGAGAAACAGTCTCATTTTCATGAATTTGGTATTCCTTTTAAACTGTCCTCCTAGAGGATGATTCTCATTTTCATGAATTCATCACTTGCTGCTGCCCACCTACCATCCTCTCTCTGTCTGTGAACTCGTACAGTATCCTCCCGCCTTTCTGTTCAAAGACTTTCACATATGAACTCAGGGGAGTAACAACATCACTCCCTGAGTTCATATGTTCATATGCTCTTTCACAAAGCTTCAGGATGTTTGATATTCCTGGTGGGTGTTCTGGACGAAATGTTGTTACTCCCCAAAGTTCACATGTTAAAGCCTAATCACCAGTTGGACTGTATTTGGAGAAGGGGCCTTTAAACAAGCATTTAGGTTAAATGAGATTGTAAGGGCAAAGCCTGATCTAACAGGATTAGTGTCCCGACAAGAGACACAAGAGAGCTCCCCCTCTATCCACCATGTGAGGACACAGCCAGAAGGTGGACACCTGCAACCCAAATGGAGAGCCCTCACCAGGTGCCCACCCTGCTGACACCTTGGTCTTGGACTTCTGCCCTCCAGAACGTGAGGAAATTAATTCCTGTTGTTTACGCCTCCCGGTCTGTTGCGTTTTTGTTATGGCAGCCCAGGCAGGCTAACATGGTGAGGGACTGGGTGATATTTACTCATTTGTTTAAACTTGGCACATCATGCTCTGCACTGGTGAGGCACAGGGGTTGTCTTATGCAAATTGGTTTACGTGGGACATTTTGTTTGATTCTTACAGCATGCCTATGGGGTAGGGTCTATTATTATCATCCTCTTTCACAGATAAGACTACTGAGGTGAGTGGAAGGTAACCTGGGCAGCGAGTGGCTGTGACAGTGAGGACCCAGGTCACCCGCATTCTCCCATGTTGTGTGTGGGTTTTCATCTGAGCATCCTCATGGGAGCCCTTGTTCCCCTGAGGTGGGGGCTGCACTAGTCTCCTGGGCCTGGCTGATGCCCTGCTCACACAGCCAATGCCAGGTGCACCCATAGATTGTGAATGAAGGGAGCAGGCTGCATGGGGCTGGGGTGCTGGTCACCTCCTCTGGGGTGTACCATTATCATTGGCCGCTCCCTGTGTCTGCGACCTTGAGCACCTGTGGGGTCTCTCCCCATAAGACAAGAAGCCAAGGAGTGCCCCCTGCAACCTTAACCCCACAGCAGGTGCCTCCGGATACCAAATCCAATTCAAAATCCACACGATGTGGCATATCCTGCATCAGACGCCAAAATCCCAGCAACACAGAACAGCTTCTGATCCCAGGAAACCACAACTGTCTGCAGGAGGGCCCAGCCAGGTGTGAGGCACTCGAAAGGCAATCATAAAGCAGCCCACAGGCAGGTGTGATTTGGGGGCTGTGGGGCCCTGGAGTCTGACCGGGTCCTCAGGAATCATGAGTTCTCACAGGACAGGGCTTCTCACCTTTGCTGCGTCCCCCAGCCATTACCACCTGGTGAAGGGTGCAGGGGGGTGCCCCTCAGCGTCCTGGGTGTGGCAGCTCTGGGATGGGGACATACCTCCCGCCCTGCTCCAGTCACTGCCCCCAGGCCCTGCGAGAGGACCAAGGAGTCTGAGGCTCTGTCAATCTTGGGTCAGTGCCAGCCCTGGGACCCTTTTGGCCAGCGGCCACCTCAGGATGCCACATTCACTCCTTGGGAAATTAGTTCCTAATTCATTCTGCCGCAGGGCTAGTGTCACCCTGCATTTATTTACATAGCTGCAGGATGAGGAGATAAATGAAAATAATGAATATCCATTAAACAAGATTCATAATGAAGCACACCTCAGTCCTCCTGGGCTCTGCTCTCCCTCCAGGCACAACTCCTGCCCGGGGAGGGTGGTTTCACAGCAAACACACATTCCATGCATGGTGCGGGGTTCTGAAGGCGCTGATCCCCGCCAAGGCAGCCCAGAGACCCACAAGAAGAACCTTGTGCAAGGTTGTGCTTGGGGCCCAGGCTCAGGATGGCTCTGCCCGTCGGGACTTAAAGTCCTGTCCATCACAGTGGAGTGGTCAGAGGCCTGGGGGAAGCCTGGCCTCTGGGGGCTGGCCAGTTGTCCCTGTTTGACCCAGACCCAGGGTTAGGTCACTGTGGCTGGGGCTGTGGGGTTTTCAGGAAGATTTTGGTGGAGAGTGGAGCAAGCTTCCCACGGCTGTCTTCCCTGGCATAAGCAGTGGTCCTGAGGCCAGGCCTGGGAAGCAAGGGGGTGGTCCCCAGCAGGGCCCTGAACTGGGCCTTGTCCATCTAGCCCAGCCACCCCCTGGTGCCCACCTGGTAGGTGTGCAGGGCTCAGGGCCACATGGGACTCTGGGTGTGTGCAAGGACAGAGCTCTTTGTTCTGCCTGGCGTGGGCAGTCTGGGCATAGACACGAATGACAGGGAGGGATCTGAGGAAGAGAAAATCACCATGTCCAGCACAGTCCATGCTCATCATTTGCAGCGGCTATTCCAAAGTGGTTGCAGACACTGAGTGGGTGAATGCTGAATAGCCAGGGGGCATGGAGAGGAGGTTCCTTCGAACCTCTGGTCACATTTGCATCAATAAATCAGCACATGGCCTGGTTTTGTGTGCTTCTGCTGTAGACACCTTATTGGAAAGTATGTTGTTGAATCATGAACACTGCACTCAGGGACAACAGCTCTGGACCAGGCCTGAGTGAGGTGTACCCAAGATACAGTGAACAGCATGGGCTGGGGGACTGAGTGCTGGGTTGATGTGGCTACTCAAGTATTCATCCATTCACTCATTTATCCATCCACCCATCCATCCACCCATCCATCCACCCATCCATCCATCCATGCATCCATCCATCCATCCATTCACTCATCCATCCATCCATCCATCCATCCATCCATCCATCCATCCAATGCCATTGACCCAGTCATGTGCCAGGCAGGCCATAGCGACAGTGGAGAGTGAAGACAGAGAGTCCCTGTTTCTGGGGCCTTACAGCCCAGGGGAGATGGACCCACACTGATGCTGTGTAACCAAAAGTGAGGACACAGCTTGACATGAAAGAGACCTTCACACAAAGTCACTTGGCTTGGGCTGGCAGTGGAGTCATACCTTCCTGGGCTATGTCCACTGCCCCTACAACCGATGGAGACCTAAACCCAACGGGTGTGGATCTAGTAGCTGTGTAGCTATAGTTTCCTTCTTCCTGGGGAGAGATGCCTTCGATGTGAATTATAAATGGACAGGTCAGTGGAGTCTGACTCAGAGCTACTGTGTTTTAAATACAGAGCTTTTTATTCGTTTCCAAAGTGCAGAGTCTGCTTATCCCATAAAGACGAAGGAAAATAAGCTCCTTTGCCTTACAAAAATGGCTCTACCATATTCATTACATGATTAATTTAATGCTCTGATTTACAGTTGTCTACAAATTGCAAATTGCTTTAAAATACATCCTAAATTGAAAATGCATTTAAAATATGAATTCATTATCGTGGATCAGGGCAACATCACCCCAGGTCCACTTAACAACAAGAGCTGGCCTCCTGATGGTGGGTTTGCTGCTAATACGAGTACAGACCTGATGTCAGCTGCAGCCGCCCTGACTTCCAGGCTCATCTCTGCATCTTGCATGAAGAATTGAAAGGTTTCTATGTGTAATTGTCGAGAGATGGGTGGCATTCATTACTTTTTACTTAATTTTTTTCTAAATATGGAATGTGAGGTGCAGATCACTTTTAAATTATATTCTTACATGATAAACCAGCAGCCCAGAAATACGTGGCAGCAGTGTAATTGAGTGGAGATGAAAGCGCGATCGCAGAAGTGATGACCAGCAGGCAGCTATTTTGGGCCCAACGCGAGAGCGGCCGAAATGGAGGGCTCCATTTCACAGACGGCCTCCCCCAATGATCGTCTTTGTAAAAAATGGGCTAATTTGGGGACAGAGTCCGTGACCGTTACACCGTGGACATCAGTGTGGCTGTCAGTGCCCTGGCCCGGCCGCATGAGGAGTTTCTATTTCTATCCTCCCGCCCACCTACAGCATATGGCTCGACAGACAACTTTCCCAGTGACCAGAAAACTAGGGGTGCAGGGACCCTGACTTGGACAGAGCTAGTGTCATGCAAAGCTCAGTGACCTCCTGGGAATGAGCCGGCGTCAGGAGAAGCTCAGTGACCTCCGGGGGAGGGGACGGTGTTGGGAGAAGCTCTGGTCACCTTCTGGGAAGGGGCTGGTGTCCTGCGAAGCTCAGTGACCTCCAGTGGAGAGGACAGCATCGAGAGAAGCTCTGGTCACCTCCTGGGAAGGGGCCGGAGTCCTGTGAAGCTCAGTGACCTCTGGGGGCGAGGACAGCGTCAAGAGATGCTCTGGTCACCTCCTGGGAAGGGGCCGGAGTCCTGCGAAGCTCAGTGACCTCCGGGGAAGGGGCCAGAGTCCTGCGAAGCTCAGTGACCTCCGGGGAAGGGGCTGACTCCACCCAAGCATTATGCTTCAATATGATCAAGTCGAAGGAGAAAATAGAAAGAAAAACTCACATTTCTCTCACAAAACCGGGCCTTTCAGGGTCTCCATCACCTAAAAGAAAAGGGAAGAATTGCGACTGTTACAGAAAAGAAAGTTCCCACACCATAAACGTACATTTCCTTTAATTAGTCCATAATGTCTTGGCAAAAAAAAAAAAAAAAAAAAAAAAAAAAACCCAAAACAAACAAACGAAAACCACAAAAATCCCTTTTGCCCGGAACTCTGCATTTTCACTGGAATTTCTCCTGGACAACATAGTATCCCCTTGTCTGAAGGAAAAATATAAGAATTCTCAATCCATAAACTGTAGAATAATATCAGCTGGAAAGAGTATTGTAGGAAAGTAAACCACAGGGAGAGACGATGGAACGTAAAACGTAAAACGTTTATCTTTGAACTGAATCTTCCAGTGTTGTGAGTCCTATCGGTGCCACCTGCACAGGCCTGAACACGGAGCTGCAAAGTAGAAGTGAATAAACCGGGGGTCGTGGCCGGGAGACATCACGGTGCAGCCCGGGGCGGCCACTGTGCCCAGGAGGCTCTGCACTTGCCCTGTTGAAGGACCACAGCTCCCACCGGGACCGTCTTCCCCTGGGCTGGCTGCAGTGGCAGAGGGAAGGTGAGCCCCCACCATTCCTATTCTCTGTGGAGATGCCCGGGGGCTGGGCTGCCATGAAGGGGCCACACCTTTGGGCGGGTCTCCCCAGTTGGGTCCCTCCTGGGTGGTTTGGCGACCCAAGGACGCTGCTCACATGGGTCCCATCAATTCCTCAAGCTTTCCTGAACCCCTTCCGAGTGCAGGCCCTGGGGTCTCAAGCTGCCAGAGACAGACCAGTGGGCTGGGACTCTCACAGGCAGCTGCTGCCCATGCTGAAGGCAAGATAGGCTCAAAATGACACTGAAGTCCCCGGCATTGCCCCCCAGAACTCCCTAGTTTATCTCGGTGTCCCCAGCTGATGGGAATCTCATCCTCTGCACTGCTGCCAGGGACGGGAATGTTGTGGGCTCCAAGCTCCTGGTGCCAGCGGCTCAAGGCGGCCCCGAGAGGCTGGCTGTGCTCTGGACCAGGCTTGTCTCTCTCCACCATCTCCAGGGAGCTGGGGGAGACAGCAAAGCCATCTGTGCCTGAGACGTTAAGACGCCTACCTGTGTGAAATGTGCGCAGGCACACAGGTGAGCGGACATTTATGTGTGTGCAGGCACACAGGTGAGCGGACATTTATTGCAGGAAATAGGCTCCTGCTGCGATGGCGGCAGGCAGCAGAACCCCGGGAAGAGCTGGTGCTTCGTTTCCAGTCCGAAGGCCGGAGAAGAGCAGGATCCCAGGCTGGAGGTCTCCCCACGCTGGGCAGTGGGGCCAGCCACTGCCATCGGCCATACTCAGTCCCCCAGATTAATTGTTAACTCCATCTGCAGACACCCTCGCAGGCATGTCCAGAGTCACACGTAACCAGATGCCTGGGCACCCTGTGGCCCGGATCAGTGGACACGCGAAAGGAACCATCACAGCCCGCAGCCCAGGGACCCCGGAGGGTGCAGGGTGGGCCCTGCATGTTCTTTTCTCTGCATTTCTTTGACGTGTTTTTCTGCATTGTCTTCGGGGTCTTGCAGGAGGCCCCTTGCTGAACGTGGGCCTTCGAAAGCAGATTGTGCCTTCCCTCGTTGGTGGAAGAAGGTGAAGTCAGAACCTCACAGCACGAGAGGGACCTGACTCGCCACTGCGGGCTTCACGGAGGGAGGGGACCCTGTGGCCAGGAATCCCAGCTGCCTCCAGGGGCAGAGCGTGGCCTGGGGTTGGCAGCCACCAGGGAAATGGAACCTGAGACCCACGGCTGCTAGGACCTGGGTCCGCTACACACCGAGTGAGCGCGGAATGGTTTCATGCAGACCCTCCCGGCGAGGGCTTAGCCCGGCCCACACCTGGACTGGGGTTTGTGAGGCTATAAGTTGAGAACCCACCTGGGCCTGCTCCATTGCTGCCCTGCAGACTGTGAGATAAGGTGTGAGTGTCTCTCAGCTGCTGCATCTCCGGAGGCTGATCCTCAGCAGGGAGGGCAAGGTCAGGGCCGGCCTGCACTCCCCAACCCCTCACAAACAAAATGAGGTTTCCAGGGTCCCCTGGCTTATGTGTGAGCATCAGCCCCCTATGGCCATTATCCATTTGAAGGTGACAATCCCCCTTTCTAATAAAACGATGCTCAGAGCCCTCCAGGGCCCACCACCTCTTCAGTTTCAGGAAGTCCAGGCCGGTTACACAGAGTTCTGACATTTGGATCTCTAAGAAAAATATTCTCAAAAAGTAGCCTCAAGTCGGAGCACAGTCCCAACTCAGCAGTGAGCTCCACTTATGGTCTTTCGGCTCCTTGGCGCAGTCAGTGCCAGGGGCTCCGAGACCAGGTCAGGAAAACAGTGGGGGCTGCTGGACTGTGGGGGCCCTGGGACCCCCTCCACATTGCAGTCAATCCCTTCCCCTGAGGCTGTTGAGAAAATGGCGGCACCTTGCTGCCTCCTTCCTCAGAAACTTCTCCATGGAGGGCAGGAGACCGGCTGGTGAAGAGGACAGAGCAGGTGGATTCTAGAAGCAGTGAGGATGGTTGTTGGGAGGGAGGGAGAAAGGGAGGGGAGGGGAGGGAGAGAGAGAGGGAAACAGGGAGGGAGGGAGAGAGGTAGAGAGGGAGGGAAGGAGGTGGTGAGGGAGGGAGGGAGAGGGAGGGAGGGGATGGTAGGGAGGTGGGGAGGGAGAGAGGGAGGGAGGTAGAGAAGAAGAGAGGGAATGAAGGAGGTGGGGAGGGAGGGAGAGGGAGGAAGGGAGAGAGAGAGAGGGAGTGAGGGAGGGGAGGACAGGGAGGGAAGGAAAGAGGTGGGGAGGGAGGGAGAGGGAGGAAGGGAGGGAGAGAGGGAGGGAAAGAGGTGGGGAGGGAGGTAGACAGAGGGAGGGAGAGAGGGAGGGGAGAGAAGGGGAGGGAGAGAAGGAAGGAGACGGGGAGGGAGGGAGAGAGAGAGGTATCTGAAACTCAGGCACAAGACTTTAGAATGAATACTAAGGATACAGTGCCTGGTCTCCCCCAGGGAGCCTGCATTCACCAATGTGGACTAAGACATTTCATTCATTCATTGATTCATTGATTCATTCATTCATTCATTGATTCATTCAACAAATACTGTTTCCCACATTCTCTGAACTGATGGGTGATGGTGTGTGAAAATCTTCTTTGTGTATCAGCATAATTGCCAGTTCTACAAAATGGATGGGGCTAAGTGGCCCCTTCCCTGGCGTGAAACTGTCCTGGTTACTGTTAGTGTCAAGGACCAGTAGTCTGCTTTAGTGACTGCCATGCACATTCACACATGAGCTGACATGTTCCTCACAGTGTCTTCTTGCAATTTAAAAAGTAGAAGGACAACCAGCCTGGGAGGGGCCCTGTGAACGCCTGACAGGGCCGACCCCACTAGTCCCAGCAGGGAGGAGGGGCACGGAAGCGTTTGCCCAATGCTCCTGGCTCTCTCCAGTAACTTTAGAAATTCTCAAAAATGTTCCTAAAACCTATCAGATAAAAACATACCTGCCTCGCTTTTTGTGCAGGGAGGCCGGCTGGAGTCTCTGCTGGGCCCTGTGGAAACCGCCTCTCAGGATCTCAGCTGTGGCCCCTGACAGCCCATGGCTGCTTTGGAGGAGTCCTGGGAGCACCTGTGAGCCCTGAGATTTGGGAAATTGGAAATCTGCAGGGGGTCGGATGTGGCCCCAATGATCATGGAGCTGGGAAGCCACGGTGCACCCTCACGAAAGCACACGCTGGACCCAGTGCTACACCGGAAACCAAGTCCCACAGGCAGACTCAACGGACAGAGATGGTGCCGGCCCTGAACCCTGTGTCCTGGGGTCTGGGGAGGCAAATGGTGAAGGCAGGTAGGAACCGAGGATTGGAGGCTGGGGAGCACAAGAGGAAAAGAAGACAGCAGAGGCCTGAGGGCCAGGTGGCTGCAGGAACATCCACACCTGGATCTCTTGGTTCTACCCAGGTGGCAGCACTTGCTGTGTGCCCTGCGAGTGGGTGTCAGGCCACAGACCTCCTGGTCTCCTAATCAGGGCTCTGTGAATACATCAATCTTAAGATTATTCAGGAAATAATTTCATGCATATTATGGAGTGAACTGTGTTCCCTAAGTTCCTATGTTGATGTCCTGACCTCCAGCGTCCCAAAATGCAACTGTATTTGGAGACAGGATCTTTAAAGGGGAAATTAAATTAAAAAGAGATCCTTGGGGTGGGCTCTGCTTCCATCTGACTGGTGTCCATATAAGAAGAGGAGATGAGGATGCAGATACACACGAAGGACTCCCACACGAGGACACAGATAGAATACTGTCTACAAGCCAAGGAGAGAGGCCTCAGAAGGAACCAACACCTAGACCTTGGGCTCCCAACCTCCAGCACTGTGAGGAAATCAGTATCTGTTCTCGAAGCCCTGTCTGCAGTGCATTGTCGTGGCAGCTGAGCAAAGACAACGTGTAAAGCCACCTTGGAGTCAGCCTATAAAAGGGACATTGTGAGGATGTCACGTGGCTCCCCTTCCTGCTGTCCCTGGAGACCCCACCCACCTGCCCTTCTCAAGGGGCCAGGGCCTGCTTTATTCTTGCTAGAGTCCCCGATTTGAAGAGTCCCCATGCTGGATGAAGCTCTCCCTGGTCTGGGGAAGGCCCAGGTGCCACTGCAGATGCACAGAGGGTGCGGTCCTGGGGCCCTGCGTGCAGCTCCACGGCTCCTCTGTGGGGAGGATGGGATCCTGTCACCCCGGAAGTCGAGTCCACATAGAGAAGCAGTGAGCAGGAGCACAGAGCCACTGACGAGGCCGAGCCCGAAGCCTGCGCAGCTCCTGGTGGGTTTGAAAGAGGGGATTGGAAGGCTGGTCAATGTAGGAGGGAAAGGAGAAGCACATCTGCACGCCCAGCCTCCCCGGCAGGGGCCACCTGCTGTGAGTTAGCAACACCTCCCAGTAGGAGGCAGGCACCCCGGGGGGAAGCTGCTGCGGCACCTGCCTTCCTTCAAGGTAAACTGGTGAGACCTGCGAGGGGCCGGGGGAAGGGGAGCCCAGGGAGCTGGGTTCCAGGTCAGAAGGTAAGACAGACAGAAAGACCCTCGCCAGGATGGCTAACCAACCACTCCCCACAGCCTGTGGGGGTGTGGAGGATACAATTTTGAATTTAGGAGAAAAATACAAAAGCCCAAAAAAGAACACAGGCTAGCAAATGGGCAGAAAAAGCATAAATACTTGAATTTATACATTATTACTGCAGGCTGAGATGAGGGGGAAAAAATTAAGAGCAGGCACAGAATCGTGCGGTTTCCTGGTGACCTGCGTCTGTTGATCCTTCGGGCACGAGATTTCTCTGCCTTTCATCAGACACTCCTACATTTTCATATGCACAGTCCTATAGCTGCCTCATTCACTCTTTGCTTCTCATTAAAATCCGTGCTTGGTTGGTTCTTCAGATAAGGTCTAATAAAAACAATATCTTAGTTTAACAGCTAATGAACAGCAGTCATCAAAATCTGCTGGGCTCTCCTCTTCTCAGACACCAACTGGATATTTAATCAGAGAAGCATACAGATGGCTTTGCTTTGGTCATACAGTGATAAGAACATGGAGAACCTAGTCTGTAACAGGTTTAGAATGCATGCAGGTATTCGGAATTTGCACTCACTTTTCAGTGCTCATCAGCAGAGCATTGCAAGAGTCTTGGAGAAGAGTCACAGGAGGGCTTCCTAGGGCCCATCATTGGGTGTAGCTGGCTCCGACCCGCAGTGCCTGGGGTGAAGAGCTCCTCTCGGGCTGGGCAGCGACAACCTCTGCTGGCCTTGGGCTGCTGGGCCACCTCTCTGTGACACGGGCATCAGAAGGAAGGATCCCAGAGTCCAAGGCATGGAGCATCCTAGAACGCCACCCTGGGCCCCAAGAGGAGCCTAAGGTATGGTCTGTTTGCCACCCAGCTGCTCCCGGCTTCCTTGCTGCCTGCTCCCCAAGCCTGAGGGAGGGAATGGGGCAGAGATACTGAGCATGCTCAGACCTCACCCAGACAGGTACATAAGTAAGACAAACCAAGCACCTGTGCTCTGGTGCAGGAGGAAGCACAGCAAACTGCCTCTCCTGGTTCTTTGCAGTGAGCGAGGCCACTTCACCGCCTCAAGGACGGTCAACTCCAGGTGTCTCCGGGCCTCTTCCCCCAAGAGAAGAAACTTGGGAGTCATGCCATTCAATTTGGGGAGCGGCTATTTGGGGGTCCTGTGGGTATTTGAGCCTACGTTTTACATGAAGAACCTTGAAAATGAGAGCAACTGCTCCAGAAGAATCAGCAGGTGAGCTGCCTGGTAGCCGGGACTCTGTGTCCCATCCTCGTGGTGGGGACATCTTTGCTTCCACCTTACCCGTTAGGGCCTTGGGCAGCACTAAAGAAACAGGCTGGATGGAGTGTAGTGAATGAGGGCAACCAGGGAGCAGCAAATGAGTGGGTGGCACGCAGAGCCCAGTGAGCAAACCCGTCAATGGATCCCAGTTTCTGCCAAGAGAAGGAGGCAGAACATTCTTGTCTGTTATGACTTTCAAAGTCAGACACTTTGGCCAAAGCTGGACTCCCACTGCGTGTCCCTGGGGATCCCTGTCAGCCCCTCACCAGCTGTGAGCAGGCCCCCAGGGGTGTTCGCTGTGTGGGCCATGCAGCCTGGAGCAGCTGCCATTCCTGGCATTTTTCTCACTGTATCCTTGCTCATTTCTCATCACCCTATCAATCACTCAGCATCCAACATTGCAAAGCATTACACTTTCAGATAGCTGAGGCAGGTGCCTGGATCGGGAACAGGGCTGGGCTCCCTTGGGGAGCAGTCTGTGCAAACAAGATGACCCCATGTCTCCATCCCCCACCTCCCTCTGTTCAGAGGAGCTTTGAAAATCATCCTCCTCCCCACTAGGAAGCCTACAGAGGTCCCAAGAGCTACATCTCTGTTAACCCCTCAACATACCTGTGGCCTGGCTGTTCCAGGCCATGTCAGAGGTCACCTGTAAAAGAGAAACCATGAAATCCAGTGCCCGGGGAGCAGGGTCTCTGTGCCTCACTGGTAATAGCTCCCAAGTGCAGTAATGCTTAATGAGAGAGACGTTGTTTACTGACAATGTACCTAGTTGGAATATAGAAAGCAATGGAGATCTTGCTGTAATATCATTTTATTCCACTTGGGTTCACATTAATAAATGATAAGCAATAATAGTATATGAGGAAAAAATGGAAACCTAATGGTCTAGGGTGGGATGACTGTGGCACACACTGTCTGCGCAGCACACCGAGGCCAGCATGGTGCTGATTTTGCATTTCATAAATTGGATGACAGGGGAGTGGCTGAGCATTCAAACAGCCACGGGATCCTCCTTTCGTCTTTACCTTTATCTGTGGGCTGTATGTTAGCCCCGTGTCTGGTGCCTAATAAACACCCCGTCAATACCAGCTATCGGGATTGGGAGGGGTACCAGCACCAGACAGAGCTGGGCATGAGGCTGCAGCCACTGGGGCAGCTTTTCTCAACAGGGCAGCCGCCGAAGGTCTGCTGGAGAGTTGGTCATTCATTCCAACTCACACCCGTGCCCTCTGCTCCCTGCACCTCCTTCCCCAGCCTGTGCCCCCAGCACAGCGTCTGCACCCAGGAACGGGAAGCAGCTGGCCCCTCCCGGAAACCTTCCCAGGAGGAGCAGGCAGCAGGGTCCCTCCCAAGCTGGGCTCTTGGCCAGGACAACCTTCTCGTCGGCTCACCCTGTGCTCAGCGCCGCTGCCGGAGCGTGGTGGGTAATGAGTTCCCGGAGCGGCTGAGCCCTGGAGGTCAGTTGCTCGTTAGAGAGAGACAATTAACCACTCTCTGACTTAAACGTTGTTTCACCTTTTATTTAACGTGATTTTGAAGAAATTACTTTCACTCACATTAGCGGCATTTGATGCCAGGGTTTCCCTGAAAAAGCAGAACAAGCCGTGTTCTGGGGCCTGAGGCTGCAGGGCGTCCCTCCCCAGCAAACGCAGGGCTGGAGGATGAGGTAGGACCTGAAGGACTTCTCTTCCTCCATGGCCCGGGAAAGCAACGGGTCAGCAGGTGAATCGAGGCATGGCTTGGGGGCTGTGGAATGTGACTTTGGAAAGGCTTATACGAAACGGGGAAATAAAGCCCTGTGGAGTTTCTGCATAGAGAAAGCCACAGAAGGGCCCTCGTGGGCCTGCGTCACTCTGTCCCCAACATCCTGCCTGCAGAGCCATGATTCCAGAGGAGAAATGAAGCAATGCTGGTTCTCTCGGGGCCCAGACCCCTCTGTGCCTCCCATGACTGCTGGCAAAATTGTATCTGCAGAAACAGTGGATGTTGGGTCTGAGAGAGGACTGGGAATCTGCACTGGGCTGCCTAAAGAGTGTGACCAAGCTAATCTGAGACCCCCTGCCATTTTTGCACCATGCACACCGTTCCCACACTGCCCACGCCACTTGCCACTGGGGACTCTTCCACTCCCAGCCTAGACCCTACGCTGGGGCCTGGCTTTGTTCCCTCCTTGCTGAGCATCTGTCCAAGGCAAACTTGGCCCTGGGCTTCAGCCGAGGTCTCATGCTTTGGTGATGGATTTACAAGGCTTTCTGTAGACAAAAACGTGATGAGCCTATGCATTGCGATAAACACACCTCCTCAGGTCTTGGTTCTTAGCAAACAAAACCATCATTCACAGAATCAGATTTGTTCATCTAAAAACATGTGGGTGACACCTAGGAGCCCCTGTAAAGATCTGTGTGGTGCCCTTGAGTTCTAGGAGAGAAGAGAGTGAAAAGAGCTGTTCACAGCCTCTTTCGACTCCCAGGTGACAAATGCCCAACAGAATGGCGTGGCTGGGTGCTCTGTAGGGCCCAGAGGACAAAACTGGTCTCTGAGTGACGTGTGTGGAGGAGGAGGGCCCTGGAGGGGCTTTAGGGCCGGCCCTTAGCAGGAGCACCTCAGCCTTGCAGAGAAAGGTGTCCAGCAGAGAGAGTGAGGCATGCTCCTGGGTTCCCTCCCAAACCAGAGCACCCTACTCTCCTTCGGGATGAGGCAGAGGAAAGGGCGAGTCTCCACCTCATGATTGAACATTCACAGCTCACAGGAGACAGAGGAAGAGCCAGGCCATAGGAAATGAGGGATACAGGCAAGTCAAGGTAGGAGGCCAGGAGACCCCGGCAGGGACGGAGGGTGCGGCGACAAAAGTAAATACAGCTCTGCAGGTGGCTGCGGCACCCTCAAGGCCATCCCACAGCTTTTTATTTATAAAAGATATAATTGCACGTGTTTAAATTTTATATAATTCATTAAAGCAAGGGTAGTAAGTGCTTTCCGATAATTAAAATGCAGAGGAGCCCATTCTCGGATTTGAGGCCATGAATAAAAGTGACACTTCGCCAATTGCACCTTGCTGGGTCACCGTTTAGCTGCAGCCATGGACACCTCTCAGGTAATTGATTGCTCCTCACTGGGGAAAAACAAATGCAGGATGAACTGATTCTATTGCTACTTATGATGCTTTGCTTTAGCATGGAAATTGGGGCTTCAAATGAAACAGCGAGTTAACCCCATGAGCAGCGAAAATAGTATTTTTTTAGAAGGTATGAGGGGAGGACTCAGCCAAGGTTTTCCGAGAGCCAACTCCTGGCCTCTGGGCAGGACAAAGGCAGATTCCCATCCTAGGACCCTCCTTCACCTCCTCCCAGGGAGACATGGATTCCCGTCCATTCTGGGAGCTGTCCAAGGCCAGGGTGCTGAAGTGGTGAATGTAATGGGCCAGGGCTGCCTTCTGCCTGGAGCCCCTTCCTGGAATCCTGCCCTGGATTCCCTGAGGTGGAGCATTGCTGCACCACTTTGATCACTCCTCACTTTCACTGGACACCCCCACCCTGCCATCCTGTGCCCACATTGTCAGAGGGTCACACCTTGGTCCTCCTTGGAGACCTGAGTGGGCAGGGAGACGCTGGGTTCTAGGAAAGGTGGCCCAAACTCCGTGCATTGTCCCCTCCACTGTGACTGACTGGCTGGCTGGCACCCTGGCCCTTTTTCACCCTGGCGTTGTGAGTGCTGGGACGCAGCCGTAGGTTTCCAGAAAGCTCTTTGGGCCAACTCTTGCCTGGGCTGAGGGTGCCCTCTCCTTGCCCCATCCAGCTTTCCAAGGTGTCTTGCCAGGATAGGGGACTTATACCAGAACCTGGACCAGAGGGTCCTATGGTCCTTGCTCCCATGGCCCTGGGGTCTCACTCACACATCTGTCCTCCTCACTCAAAGATGCTGCTCTTTTAACTCCTCCTACTCCATGCCAGGAGCTGCCTGGCTTCTGAACCAAGCAACGAAACAGAAAGAGATGAAGTCACCAAACAGAATGTCATCAGAAAGCAGGAAGTTCTGCTGAGAAAGTAAAGCAGGGTCTTCTTTCAGACCAGTGGTTGGGGAAGGCAGTGGGCAACTGAGTGGAGGCCTAAGGGAGATGGGGGGAGGAGGTGGGGGGAAGGCACACATGCTCAGATGCAGGGAAGAGCCACAGCAGAGCTTGCCTGGGGCATTCTGCAAAGAGGTTAGCATGTGTGGCACGGGGAGGGCAGGGGAGAAGAGGCCAGAGAGTCGCATTCTGCGTGTGTAAGCAGCAGAGAACATAGGGTCCTGGAGGCTTGTGCACAGCCTGCGTCTTTTCCTCCAACTGAGATGAGAGCCTCTGGAGGTTCAGAGCCAAGGACTTGGCTTAAACGACAGCTGTAGTTGTTGAGCTGAGAGCAGACAGCAGATGCACGGAGAGGGAGCAGGGGGCTCTGCTAGGAGGCAAGTTCCTGGGTCCAGGGAGAGACAACAGTGCCTTGGTCAGAGTGGTGGTGAGAGGGGTGTCGGGAAGTGGTTGGATTCCAGATATGTGTCTCAGGCACAGACAAGTAGGGTTGGCTGCTGGATCAAGTGTGAGGGTGGGAGAAAGAGAGAGGCCTGAAGGGGACTCCAGGTCTTTTTCCTAAGAGCCTGGAAGGATGGAACTTTCAGCACAGACGTGAGTTGGATCTGATGGGGCAGCTTGATGGCAGATAGGCGTGCAGGCATTTATTTTTCATCTTATTAATTTGTTAGAGTTAACAAGTTAACTCTTGTTAACTTGAAGAGGCCTTTGTGAGTGTGGGCAGAGATGTCAAATGTGCCCTGTAGTAAACCACTGGGATTTGAGGGAATGTGAGGCTGGACCTATACATTTGGAGTTCATCAGTATACAGACAGCATCTCAAGCTGTGAAATGGGCTGGATTTCCAAGGGCAGGGCTGGGAGTGGTCAGAAGGTGCTGACTCCTGCTCTCACCACCAGCAAGCACATAACCCAGGACCTAGAGTGAGGTTTTCTGACCCCGATCCCAAAGACTTTGGCAGGTCTTGCCATTCCATGGCTGATGCATATGTAGCAATACTGCCCAGGCCACCTGCCCCAGAGACCTCTGGGTAACTTATCAATAGGCAGATACCTGAGCTGATTGAACCAGGTCCTAGAGACAAGAAGCCTGGGGATCTGAATTAAAAATAAAATCTCCCCGTTCCCTGGCCCTGGTCCAAGCTGAATACTATGCAAGTAAGAGTTTGAGAACCGATCCTCTATGAGGCAGGGCAGCTTGTTGCAGAAGCCACACTAGGCCCTGCAGGTCCCGGGAGCCCCTCCCACTCAGAGGGTCTGAATGGCTACCCTTTCTCCTGAGGTTAGCAGCCCCTCCAGTCTGGTCAGAAGGCGTCTCTCTCACCATGTTCACTGCCTTGGTCAGCTTCTCAGAATCCTCCAGGGGAGTTCAGAGGCAGTTAGATCATCTTATCCCAAACTCATTGAGTTCCGTACATTAATTATGTACAGCTTTTGGTACATCAAAAAATAGCAAATAAATAAAGATTGTCCTATCACATGAGTGGACGAATGGAGACTTTCTAAGTAGGGAAATGAAGGATGAGGACCAAGCGCCTGGCCCTCCCTCAGACCACGGAGAAGGTGCTCACTGCAAGGACAGTGTCAGCTTCCAGCCCGCCAGCTTCGCTCTCCCTGGGAGTCAGCCAGATCTCTGTTGATGCAGAGGACATCTCTTTTCAGATGATGCATTTCTTTCAATGCCAAGGGTGGACCTGTGCCCAAAAAACATTCTCCAGATTGCAACTACAATCCTGAAATTTCAGCCTCAGATTCACGCCTCTGATAACTGCTCTACTTCTGTGTTAGAGAATGGATACACTCCAAGTCTCCACGGCCCATCATTTCACTCTATGCCCACATATTTATACAAATAAAAGAGAAAGAAAGTGAATACCCTCCAGGGGAGAAAAGTGTTAATTTTAGTTATCTATTTTTGAAAGCAGCAGCTCTATTGATATAAAACTCACATACCAGACAATTCACCCACTTTTAACTATACAATTCAAAGTTTTTTAGTGTATTCACATAGATATGCAACCAATACCACAATCAATTTTATAACATTTTTGTCACCGCCAAGAAAGAAACCTCATACCCACTAGCAGTCACTACCCATTTTGCCTATACCCCCAATCCTAGGTAACCACAGCCCGGCATTCTGCTTATTCTGGAAATTTCACATCATTTGAGTCATACCATGCCTGGTCTTGTGTAGCTGGCTTCCTTCACTCAGAACAGTATTTTCAAGATTGATGCATATCATATCATGCATCAGTAGTTCATTTATTTATAGCCAAATAATATTCACTACATTTTATTTATTCATCAATGGATGGATGTTCAGGCTGTTTCATCTTTGGGGTTATTATGAATAATCCTGCTATAAATAATGAACATTTGTGTCCCCACTTTTATTTCTCCTGGTATACACCTAGGAGTGGAATTGCTGGCCACACTGTAACTCTATGTTTAACATTTTGAAGACTTGCAGGATTGTTTTCCAAAGTGGCTTCACCCTTTTACATCTCACCAACAGTGTCCGAGAGTTCCCATTTCTCTACATCCTCACCAAGAGGTATTAATATGTGTGTTTCTCATGTCAGCCATCCTCCTGGGAATGATGCAGTTACTTCCCTCTATCCTCTATCCTCAGCCTCTGACATCCACCATTCTACTTTCTGTCTCTATGGATTTGACTCCTCTAAGTACTTTTTATAAGCAGAATTAAACAGAATTTGTTATTTTGTGGCTGGCTGATTTCACTTAGCATCATGTCTTCAAGGTTCATATATGTTGTAGCATATGTTAGCATTTCCTCCCTTTTTAAGGCTGAGTAATGTACCATTGTATGGATGGATCAAAACATGTTCATCCATCCATGCATCTATCCATCCATCCATCCATCCATCCATGCATCCATCCATCCATCCATCCATCCATCCATCCATGCATCCATCCATCCATGCATCCATCCATGCATCCATCCATCCATTCATCATCCATTCATCCATCCATGCATCCATCCATCCATCCATCCATCCATCCATGCATGCATCCATCCATCCATTCATCATCCATCCATTCATCATCCATCCATCCATCCATCCATGCATCCATCCATCCATTCATCATCCATCCATGCATCCATCCATCCATCATCCATCCATCCATCCATCCATGCATCCATCCATCCATTCATCATCCATCCATGCATCCATCCATTCATCATCCATCCATCCATGCATCCATCCATGCATCCATCCATTCATCATCCATCCATCCATCCATCCATCCATCCATCCATCCATCCATGCATCCATCCATCCATCCATCCATCCATGCATCCATCCATCCATTCATCATCCATCCATCCATCCATCCATCCATCCATCCATCCATCCATGCATCCATGCATCCATCCATCCATCCATCCATCCATCCATGCATGCATCCATCCATTCATCATCCATTCATCATCCATCCATTCATCATCCATCCATCCATCCATCCATCCATTCATGGAGACTTGTGTTGCTTCCACCTCTTGGCTATTGTGGAACAGGCTGCCATGAACATGGGTGTACAAATATCTCTTTGAGATCCTGCTTCTGATTCTTTCGTGCATGTACCCCAAAGTGGAATTGTTGGATCATATGGTAGCTTAATGTCCAATTTTTTGAGGAAGAGCCTTACTGTTTTCCACAGCAGCTGCATCATTTCATATTCCCACCAACAATGCACAAGGGTTTGAATTTCTCCACATCCTGGCCAACAATTTTTTTCTAGGATTTTCTTTGTTTCTTTTGTATTCTATTGTTTTGTTTAATAGTAACTGTTCTAATGGGTGTGAGGTGGTATATCATTGTTTTGATTTACATTTTTCTAATAATTAGAAACACTGGGCATCTTTTCAGGTACTTGTTGGTTATTTGTATTCCTTTAGAGAAATATCTACTCAAGTCTTTTGCTCATTTTTAATTTGTTCCTTTTGTAGTTATTTTGTAGGACTTTTTAAATACATTTTGGATATTAACCCCTTGTCAGTTATTTGATTTGTAAATGTTTTCTCCCATTCTGTATGTTGCCTTTTCATTCTGTTGATTACATCGTTTGATGCATAGAAGTTTATTATTTTGATGTAGTCCCATTTGTCCATTTGTCTATTTTAGCCTTTGTTTTCTGTGTCTGTGGTGTGATAATCAAGAAATCATTGTCAAACCCATTGTTATGAAGCTTTTCCCCTATATTTTCTTCCAAGAGTTTTATAATTTCAGGTCTTACATGACATACAATATGAAGCACGTTTTTATATGCTTATCTGCCATCTGTGTATCTTCTTTGGTGTGGTGCCTGTTAAGGTCTTTGGCATATTTTTTAACTGGCTTGTTTTCTTATTGTTGAGTTTGAGTTCTTTGTGTATTTTTAATAACAGTTCGTTATCAGGTATGTCTTTTGGAAATATTTTCTTGCAGTCTGTGTCTTGTCTTTTCATTCTCTTGAAATTGTCTTTTGCAGAAAATAAGTTCTTCATTTTAACAAAGTCCAATTAATTCATTCTATCTTTCATGGATCATGCCTTTAGTGTTTCATTTAAAAACACATCATCATCCCTGAGATCATCTAGATTTTTCTCTTATGTTACAGCCTAAGAGTTTTATACTTTTGCATCTTACATTTAGGTTTTAAGTTAGTTTTTATGATGAGAGTAAGGCGTGAGTTTAGATTCAAGTTTTTTTGCATGAGGATTTCCAGTTATTTCAGAATCATTTGTTGAAGGGGTTATCTTTACTCCATTGCGTTGTCTTTGTTTGTTTGTCAAAGATCAACTGGCTACATTTATATGAGTCTATTTCTGGGCTCTCTATTCTGTTCCATTGATCTATTTACCAACAGGTTTGTTGTAGTAGACAATCGGATATGCAGTAAAGACATATCTGATAAAGGGTTGTTATTAAAAATATACTATGGGTGCATTTTTCACGAGTATCACACAGTCTTGATTATTGTAGCATTACAGTCTTAAAGTTGGGTAATAATACTCCTTCAACTTTGTTCTTCTCTTTCAATATTACGTAGGCTTCTCTGAGTCTTTCACTCCAGCCTGTGCGACACAGTGAAACTGTCTCAAAAAGGAAAAAAAAAAAAAAAAAAAAAAGACAATTTTGCAGGGTACAGACGTGTAGGTTGGTGGTCTTTTTCTCTCATCACTAAATATTTTACCTTGCTCTTCTCTTGCTTGTTTAGTTTCTGGTTAAAAGTCAGACGCAGTTCTTATACTTGTTGGTTTATAGGTATGATCTTTCTCCTCATCGCTTCCTGGCTTCATTCTGGATTTTTAAAAAATGTTCAAATTTCTGTTGTTGGAAAATAATATGCATAGATTTATTATTATTATTATTGTTATTTTGCATTTATCCTGCTCGGTGATCTCTGAAATTCCTAGAACTGAGGCTTTGTGTCTGGTATTAATTTGTGGGACATTTCCAGTGATTATTGTTTCAAGTATTTTCTCTCTCTCTCTCTCTCCCCCCCCACCCCCCGTTCTTTTTCTCCTGCTGGTATTCCCACTACAAGTATGTTACATCTTTTGTGGTCACCCCATAGTTCTTGGATATTCTGTTCCATTTTTTCAGTCTTTATTGTCTTTGCTTTTCAGTTTGGCAGTTTGGGAAGTTACATTGATATGTCGTTCATCTCGGATATCCTGTCCTCAGGGGTGTCCAGTTTACCAATACACCCATCAAAAGCATTCTTCAGTTCTGTTGCAGTGTTTTCCATCTCTAGCATTTACTGTTGGTTCTTTCTTAGGGTTTCTATCTCTGCTTCCATTGTGTACCTGGTGTTGCATGCTGTCTGCTTTATCTATTACAGCCTGTAGCGTATTTGCCTTTGCAGTCTTAAATTCTTAGTCTGACAATTCCAATATTCCTGCCATGTCTGGTTCTGATGCTAGCTCTATTTCTTGAAACTGTGTGTGTGTTTTTAAGTGTGCTTTATAATGTTTTTCATAGGCAGGCATGGTGTGCTCAGTGAGAGGAAATGGTTTTAGCAGGCCTTTAGGAATGCAGTGCTAAGGTGTGGGGGGAGGCAAAGTATTATAGAATCCTGTAATTAGAACCTGGTTATTTAGCGATCCTGTGTCTCTGGTCTGTTAACTTCACAAGTGCTTCTTAGTCCCTGCTGTTTTACATGGGGCAGGATAGCAAGAGTGGGCTGTAGGGGAGCATTTTCCTCCTTCTACATGGGGAGCTAGGGCAGGCTGAAATTGGGTAGTTCTCCTCCCTCAAGGAAGCTGGACTCTGATAAAACCCCAACATTTTGGGATCTGGATTGAGTATTTTCCTTCTCCTATGTGGGAAGCTAGGGCAGGCTGAAGTTGGGTAGTTCTCTTCACTCAGGTAAGTTAAACTCTGATAAAACCCTGGCATTTTATAATCTGGTTGGATGTTTTCTCCTGAGGGCAGGCCTTTCTGAGAACCAAGTGATCTGGTAGATTTCAAAATAGTTCCTTTTTTCCTCCCCTTGATGGAAGCAAAACAGTTTTTTTCTGCAATATTTTCTTGGGGAACCTGGTTAATTCTTGTAGGTAAAACTCACAAGAGTGAGGTGGGCTTCCTGGGACTGGGTCCCTCTGGAGTTATTTGTAACTCTCAGACTCATCCACTCTGGGCCTCTAGCAATCCATCAGTTAAAGTTCAGTTTCTTCTATGCTGACACCATTTCCCACAGTGGTCTCCGATCCCAAATCTCTCCTCTAGCAAGCTGTGCCTCCCGGCTTCCACATGACTGACCCTCCCATTTTGGGGCGAGTGGTTGGCACCGTGTGCTCATCCACTTACAGAATCAAAAATACTTGTGCTCATCCACTTACAGAATCAAAAATACTTCTCAAGTTATTAATCTGTTCCACTTTTTACTTGTTAGGGCAGAGTGGTGACTTCCACACTTGTTACATGTGAAACTGGAACTCACCTTGATTTTTAAAAGGTGGGTTCTGTGCATCTGATAGTCTCGGTTTCTGATTTTTCCTTTTGTCACTTGACTTTGACATCCCACTGTCTTTGGACCCACATTGTTTCTGATGAGAAGTCAAGTGTTCATCTCACCTGGAATCCCTTTGTGTGACAACTGATCTTTCTCTTTGTTGCTTTCGAGATCACTCTTTGTCCTTTTAAAAAGCATTTCAATGATGACATGTCTGTTTGCCAATGTCTTTGTCTTTATCCTGGCTCATGGAGCTTCTGGATGTGTAGATAACAATTTTTCATAAATCTGGGAAAGTTTCATTGTTTTTTCTAGTCATTTTTCTTCCTTATCTCTTTTTTCTTGTATTCTCAGGACACATATACTGGTCCTCTGAATGGTTTTACACGCCTCTGAGGTTTTCTTCCTTTTATTCATTTGCTATTCTCTCGGTTTCTCAGATTGCTGAATCCCTGTAAATCTATTTTTGTGTTTGCAGACTCTTCTGCCAACTCAAATCTGTTGAGCTCTTTGGTACATATTTGTATTAACTTTCATACTTTCCTTGTTCAGAACGTCCATTTAGTTTTGCTAAAATTGATATTCTCTACTCAATGAGTTATTGTCATGGTAGGTTCCTTTACCTCCTTAAGCATGTTTTCCTCTAGTTCTTTGAACATATTTATAATGGCTGCTTTGCAGTATTTGTCTACTAAATCCGACATCAGGGCTTCTCACAGGCAACACTGTGGCTCACTTTTTTTCCTGCCTCGGGGTCACACTTACCCATTTCTTTTCCTGTCTCATAATTAAAAAAAAAAAAACTGAACATTTTAGGTAATATAGTGTACCAACTCTAGATACTAATCTCCTAGCACCATTTCTGGGGACTGTTTTTGTGGTTGGTTTATTTTTTTAGTGCCTTTGCCGGACTATCTTAATGAACTCTATTTCCACACAGTGTGAGGTTTCCAATGTCAAGCCCCACAGGTGCAGCGCTGGACATGGGCAATCTCCCTGGGGTGATGGTGGATTTAGCAGGGCTGTCTCTGTCTCTGTCCGTGATATCTCTATGCAGAATTCTGTCTGTTTGGTATTGCATCCAGCTGTTAGACTTTACTTGTTGCTGGCTATGTTTTTGTTTTTCCACCCCCTATTCCTTGGTACATAAGTTGCTCCATAATTTGATAAAGTTAAATTCAGGAAGGGGAAGTTTTAAGCCAGTGTGTAAGGTTCATTCGAACCCCAAGAGGTCTCTCTTAGCTGTCTCTCTTTCTGGTTCTGTCTGGTAAAGTAGCTTATGTTTAGCTTGTTCTGATGGAACCTGGGTCCTTTGACTGCCCACCACCACAATCTTACTTATTTTCAAGAGATTCTTTTGGTTTGAACACACTGTTTTGAACACTCTGTTTTGAAGTTAATTCCACTAGGGGAGAACTTTGGCAGTCTGTATTCTTGTGGACTAAATTTCCCCTGAGCAAAGTCTCTGAAGTAGCTTCTGGTCTTCTTCTCTTTTCTCTTCAAGTGTTGAAATTCAACTATGTGAGCCTGATCTGGGGCCCTCGTATTCTCAGCCTGGCATGCCTGGGGCAGAGCCACTACCCTCTGAGTGGGGGCTGGGTGTAAGAGGGGAGCCCCAACCTATTGGTTACTTCCCCTAAACAAGGACTCAGCTTCTGTACCTTGGAGATGGTGAGGTTGGGAAATGCTGGCTGCCTGCCCTTCCTCATATGGTCAATGCGGGCTGACAGTTGAGGAGAAGGCCCTGTCTTCTTGGTCACTGGAAATGGAACTTTGGGAAGCTGACCAGGGGAGAGGAGGTCATGGGACCGGTTAGGGCCTCAAGTGTCACAGACTCTCACTGCTCTTACGATTTTGTTGATATTGTGAATGAATGTACCTTCATTTGCTTAATCCCCTTAAAACAATTTGTAGAGACATTCATTTATGTTTTTTAAAAGAATTTTTACCAGTTTTGGTTGTTTTGCTGGGAAATGGATTCTTGGAGCTCCTCAAATTACCATTCTAGAAGCGTCTTAAAGATTTCTTCATAATCCTCTCGTTATTAATAAATAATTCCAAGTATTCCTTATGGGGAGGGGATAGAGAGCAAAACTGAAGTGGTTATATGACCCAGAGCATGAGAACTCCTGAGGATATAGATTAATCAGGGAGAAGGTTCTAGAAGGCCAGAAGCTCAACTTGGCACCCTACAATTGCCTGCAGCATTGCCAGTGGGAAGTCAGCAGGCTGGGAAACATGCCTCTAAGGTTTTACAGCATAAACCACGGCATATGCTGTGGTCCAACAGAGGGGAGGGCCTCAGTATCCTAACTCCTGTCATCCGTGAGAGTCAAGAATAAAAACACGGTGCAGCTTCCCACACCTGGATGGAATGCCAGTCCCGACATAAATAAGAGCCGGGCAAGCCTACGTGGAAAATCAAAGGAGGTACTCAGTTTTCTGCATAGGTCATAGTGCCAGACTCTGATGTGAGACTCATACGATCGTGAAGGAGTAAAAGAAGAAAGAAAAAAAGAGGCTGGGTGTGGTGGCTCATGCCTGTAATCCCAGCACTTGTAGAGACCGAGGCTGATGGATCATCTGAGGTCAGGAGTTTGAGACCAACCTGGTCAACATGGTGAAATCCGCCTCTACTAAAAATATAAAAATTAGTTGGGTGTGGTGGTGCGGGCCTGTAATCCCAGTTACTTGGGAGGCAGAGGCAGGAGAATGAGCCCAGGAGGCGGAGGTTGCAGTGAGCAGAGATCGTCCCATTGCACTCCAGCCTTGGTGACAGCAAGACTTAATCAAAAAAGAAAAAAAAAAAAAGAAAGAAAAAGAAAAGAAATAAAGAAAGGAAAAGAAAAAAGAAAAAGAATGAGAAGGAAGAAGGGGTAACCAGACACGCAGAGTTTCACAGCCTTGAGTCGTGACTGGCACTCACATGGAGGCCCATGTGGCTGAGAGGAAAAGGTCTCAGGTCTCAGGGATGCCAGGACCTCCGGCTCTGCCTGGCTGGCTTCATTACAGACCAGATAAGAAGAATCTGGCTTCATCGCTGCTGGTGATCCTTTAAAGGACTCCTCATCTCTTCAAGAAAAAGCTGTTCTTATCCACTCATCTAAGCCAGAAAGGGCCTCAGCTGTGGGCAGGACGACCCCAGAGGAGAGCAAACGCTGGAGCCAGCCTCGCTGCAGCCAAGGGGTGCTCCAGCACAGCGGGCAGAGGAGTCCAACAGATGGGAGGCTGAGTCCACAGCAGTGCCAAACCCTCCTCCCGGGCAGAACCACAAGCGCACCTATCCACAGCCTGCAGGTGAGGCACTCACGCCCTGCTAACGACACTGTGACCAGCAGACGACAATGAGGGGGTGGTGAGTGGAGTGGGCACCGTGGCACGGGCATCCAGGACAGGAGGCGTTCCTTCCAGTGCTAGCACGTGTGGCTCTCTCCAAGTCGGCTGAGTGCTCGAGGCAGGGAAGGGAGCTCTAAAAGACGCCCAGCATTGAGTGTATGTTCAGCTTCCTCCGGGAGACACATCTTTTTACCAACCCGTGGAGCTGATGACTCAAGGCTACCTCCTCCGTGAGGCTGGTGTTCGCAGAAGTACAAAGTGTGGAGGGCAGTGGCGCTGGTCTTCTTGGATTAGTGGCCTGGGGGCTCCCTGTGGAAAACCTCCTGGCCATGGCACTCCTGACGTTGGGGCTGGTCACTCTCTGTGAGGCTGACGGGGCTGTCCCTGCCCTGTGGGTGTTTAGAAGCATTTCTGGCCTCTGCCTACTGTGTACAACAGCAACCCTGCCACAAACACAAGGGTTATGACAGCCATGAACATCTTCAGACATTGCCTGATGACCTCTGGGGGGTACAAGTGCCTCAGCTGAGAAGCAACGCTTAATTAGAGCGTGCCGTTGACACACATTTACACACCTTTCCCAACACCTTGTTCAGGGTTAGAGGTGTGGATTGCGGTAAATAAATTAATGTGCAAATGAAAGTGATAAAAGCAGTTGGGAACAGTCAAATGGCTCCATCCGTTCCCAGGTTTAGCAGAAATGTTGGGTGAAAACAATTCACAGACAGGGTGTTGAAAAGGAAATTCTACATCACTGTGTATTCCAATGCAAAGTGTTAGGCTTGCAGGAAGATATTTTTAAGGTAAAAGACGTAAAAATGTTACAGCAGGAGCAGGCGGTGGAGGCCTGTGCAGCAATGACCAAGATCAAGGCCTGAGACCTTTGTGGGAAGAAGAGGGAGGAGCTGCTGAAGCAGCTGAAGGACCTGAAGGTGGAGCTGTCCGTCACCAAAGTGACAGGCGGCGCGGCCTCCAGGCTCTCTAAGATCCAAATGTCTGCAAATCCATTGCCCGTGTTCTCACGGTTATTAACCAGACTCAGAAAGAAAACCTCAGGAAATTCTACAAGGGCAAGAAGTTCAAGCCCCTGGACCTGCGGCCTAAGAAGACACATGCCATGAGCTGCCGACTCAACAAGCACGAGAACCTGCAGACCAAGAAGCAGCAGTGGAAGGCACAGCTGTCCCCGCTGCGGAAGTACGTGGTCAAGGCCTGAGTGGTGCACTGTCAATAAAGCACAGTTGACTGAGAAAAAAAAAAATGTTTAGGGCATTTTGTCATTCATCAATGGAGGGCCTCCAGACCCGCTTGGCTTCTGGGCATTGAGCATGGCCTTAGAGGGGATAAGAGTATCCATTCTGGAGCTGGATGGTCGAAGTTCAAATCCCAGCTCTGCCTCTTGCTGGCTCTTTGCCTGGGACAAGTCACTCAACCTCTCCATACCTCAGATTCCTCAACTACAAGCTGTGGTCTTACTTGCACCTGTTTCTTAGGAGTTTTGTCAGGACTGCCTGAGTTAACATGAGTGAAGTCCACAGTCCTGCCCACCATGGGCTGAGTGCTATGAGTCTCCAATTATTAAAGGCCACAGTTATGAAAAGGAAACACCCTGACACTGTGTTCGAGAACCACACCTGGTGCTTTTGTCTCACTTCATTTAAAAGTTATAAACAGTTCTTCTTTCCATGTGTTTGTTGAGATACACTGTGATTTCCTCCCAAGGTCCGTATTAAACTAAAGATGAAGCTTAGATATTGACTGACACAGCGGGAAGGCCAAGCCGGGCCCCTGTGTCTATTTCACGCCTGATCTTCACTGGGCCGTGTTCAACGCTGGGCCAACCTCTCGCCAGGCTCTGTGTTTGAGGAGTCCAACGATGATGACCAAGGCCAGGGACTTCCGTGAGGTCACAGTCCCCGAGTGAAGCAGGAACTCCCATTCTGTCAACATCAGTTCAGGGTGAGAGTAATGGCCCCAGAGATGCAATGTTTATCCTCATGAGTCTCTTGGAAACCATGAGTTGCCTAAGTGTTAAGAAAAGGTAGACAATATTCTACTACATTAAAAATTATGGCTGGGCATAGTGGCTCATGCCTGTAATCCCAGCACTTTCAGAGTCTGAGGCGGGTGGATCATGAGGTCAGGAGATCGAGACCATCCTGGCTAACATGGTGAAAACCCATCTCTACTAAAAATACAAACAAATTAGCCAAACGTGGTGGCAGGCACCTGTAATCCCAGCTACTCGGGAGGCTGAGGCAGCAGAATCGCTCGAACCTGGGAGGCGGAGGTTGCAGTGAGCCAATATCGTGCCACTGCACTCCAGCCTGGGTGACAGAGCGAGACTCCATCTCAAAATATATATATATATATTACTTATGGCATCCAATTGTCAAGATCTAATCGTCCTACAGGTAAGTGGCTTGAATGCTCCTGCTGCTCTGTCCATTCTAGACATGGATGAATGGGAAATACAAAAGATTTGGGATGAACACGATTGAGCAGGAGGCAACACCCACTTTCCCAACATGGGAGAAGGGCCCCGGGCTGTAGCTCCCCTTCCCGCCCCTCCAGGGGCTGCTGGCCTGTCCTGGCATCCAGCCCAGAAAAGCTGCGTTCTCTGGGAGCAGCTTGGAGCGGATGAGCCCTTACAGCTCTGCACCATCCTGGTAATTCATTAATGACAGTGCAGCACAGCGTGGGTGGCATTCCCGTCAGGGTGCTTTCTACAGGAGGAGAGCTTGTTTGCTTCCAGAGTTTATAAGCTGAAAATAGGAAGGGAAATTATTCTAAGGAAGGCGCGATCCTGCCCCCCAAACAAGGAAACTTCTAAAAATTAAAGCACGATGGAGGAGAAGGGGCCTGTCTTTCTCCAGGAAGGCCAGCCTGAAGCGGGGGACGTCTCTGCCGAAGCCACACCGTCATTCTGCAGCCATGGAGGGAGTGCCTGCTATTCATGGGACACTGTCCTGGGGCCTGGAGCCCCCTGGGGAGCTGATGACCAAGGCCCAGAACTGGTGGGATTTGCACTTTAGTGGGTGGAGGTAGGTGTAGAATAAGTCATTACAAAGTCACAAACTAAGTCAGCCTCAGGATAGGTGGAGAATAAGTCATTACAGAATCACAAACTAAGTCAGCCTCAGGATAGGTGCAGAATAAGTCATTACAGAATCACAAACTAAGTCAGCCCCAGGATGAGAGGCTGGGTTGTGGGGGGAGAATTGCAGATGGCCTCACGTGGTGGCAGGAGAGTGCACAGGGTCCATAGATGTGGGGGTTAAGGGGTGAATGAGCCCAGGGCCCTGTCACCAGGCCGTCAGGGACCTGGTGATAATAAGGGCAGACAGCACATCACACTTTATGGAGAGCACGGTTCCCAAGGGGTTGAGTCTATGAATCAACTTACTTATCATAACCATCTTACGAGGTCTCCAAGGTCTACAAGACAGTCCCAGGGTCTCATGACTGGAAGTGGTGGAGCCTGGATAAACTCACACGTCTGGCTACAGGGTCCATGCTGTGTCTCCTGGAAAGACACGGATAAAGCCCTGCAAATGGCTCCAGACTGGGCCAACAGTGAGTGCAGCAGGTGTGTGTGTGCGGAGTCCTCTGCCAGCCTGGTGGAGGTGAAGTCACAGCAAGGCATGGAGGGTGGTGAGAAGGTGGCACTGATGGCCAAGACCTGGCATGAGAATGAATGAATGAGTGAAAAAATGAATGCCTGATGCATGGGTGAGCAGAATCTGAATCTGGGGCAGCCTACCAAGTTAACGAAGGAGGTCACCCTGCCCACCAAATGCTTCTCAGCTCCGTGGGGAGTCCCTATCCCACCGTTCCCTTGCTTCCCTGACATCTTCAGCACCCGGGACAGCTCCCGCCACCCCTGAGGTCGCTGTGCATTTACTGAGGGTTCAAAGGTGCTGAGCCCGGGGCGAAGACTCAGGTTTCCATTCCCTTTCACAACAAACCTCCACAGCCTTTAGCTCAATTCTCGCAATCCCAAGAGGCCAGTGACGCTTCCTCTCTCAACAGATGATTACACATGTGATTTTATTAACATAATTTTAGGTCGTAAGTCTTTTTACACGAGCTATTTACTATAAAGGCAACACAGTAAGACACAGTGGTCCACACTTGATGGACAAAAGCCAGAAGATCGTACACCTGTGATCCCAGCTTGCTGTGATCTGCCCATGAGGCGTGGGGTATACGTGGAGAAGGGGAGGAGGACCCTGAAGCTGGGAGATGGAGACGGATCTAGGCCTCAAGGATGAGGTGCCTGGGAGGGGAAAGGGACAGAGAATGCAGCCTAGGGTCAGGGTCTGGCTCTCGTTCCCAGGGGGATTTTTACATTCCTCTCTCAATTATGCCAGAGCTGGGGTCTGTCCAGTGAGACAGGGCCTTTGGGGTGGCTGATGGACCCCACAGAGGGGCCAGGCCCCTGGAGAACAGGCACCCAGAGACAGTCTTGGAAGCAGATGCCCCCCTACTAAGCTCACTGGACTATGATGTCTACGCCCATCTAGGGCCACTCCCAAGCCCAGGCAGAATGTGGGCAATGCCTGTCATGGGTGGGGGGGTGCCAAGGGACCCAGACACTGGGAATGAGCCCAGGATCCCCCAAGACCCAGAACGAATAGCAGCCACCACCCCCACACACGGTGCCTGTCCTTGTGTGGCTGCTGGGACCATGAGGAGCCTGGAAGAGCTTCCTCCCCTCTTCTCTCTTAAAGCTGGATGCAGCAACAAGCCATGGCCGTGAGGTTCCCTGATTCGTTTTCTTCGTGGGAAAACTTTGAACGAGGACTGGAGGTGTTTCTGTCCCCCATGCCCCAGGTTCGTCGGACTTTGCTCTGCAGCCTCAGCTATGGCTCCTGAGACGCCATCAGGCCTGGCTCCGTGGCCTTGGAGGTTTGGGAGCTGACAATTTTGGTTACCAGGCAACTGCTGATTTTTCATAAGCAACAAGTGCAATGCCACACATGATACATTTATCAGATCATAATGCGGCTTCCCCACACCAGCGCAAGCTGATTCAACCCCAGAGAGCTTCTCTGCAAAGAACTCAGGCACCCTGAGTCAGGCAGGACCCCAGAGATACCACTCAAAGGGAGAAGTCCCCCGAGAAGAGGATGGGGGACCCTCACACCAGAGTCCAGCCGTCTCCAGCTGGGTCCCGCGGCTGAGCTTCTGTGGACACTGTCTGCTATTCAGTGTCGGTGATGGTGGACATGAGGCCTGGGGAGCTGGATGTTGTGAAATCCATGGGCTCCTCCTCTGACTGTGGCTTGTGAACCAGAGCCGGTGGATTTAACCTCTTCTGGCTCCTTCCCTCTTGCTCTCACTCTTGGGAAGAAGAAGGGATCACCTACCTGGAGGGGCATTGTCTCTTCAAGACCAGGGACACCCACAGCTCCCACGGCTGTGGCTGTTGTAATTTGGGGATGAGCAGCTTTCCAGGACTCCTGGCCTCTTGAAGGACTGAGGGTCCGGCTTGCTGGACCTCTGGACAAAGCCGGACTCCAAGGCCCCATCTGGGAAGCCACAGAGAACTGGTTTGGAGACATCCGGGTGACAGGCAGTGTGCCCTGCAGCCACAGTCCTGCCTGTGATCTCACACATGGGTGTCCATGGAGTGTGGGCCATGCAGGAGAGTTGAGCAAAGTCTTCCTGGGAGGGCGTGACACCTGCTCCCCTCTCCAGGCCCCATGGTTTCCCTGTAAGAAAACAGCCATTCAAGGGCTCTTCTGGACCCCTTCCTACCTAAATAGTGGAACATGCTAAAGCCATTTCCAAACAGCCAGGACAATGCTGGGAACACCTTCGGTGATTTGTCACCACGGCTGACCCATTTGCGGTGTCTGCCCTTGGGAATTCTGCTGTGGCTCATGATAAATTCCTTCTGGAGAGATGACAGGGAGGTGAAGGAAGTGAAAAAGCATTCAGGTTTTAATGAATACACAGCAGCACCCTTACTATGGAAAACATTTAGAAGGGGTTGTCTGTTTTTAATAAGATGCTGCCATGCTAACTGTGAGATGGTGGCAGGTGCGTTTTTCCTTTAGGGCAATAATTATTGAACCATTAGTCCAATAGTGAGTTGGAGATTTCCACGTAGAGATAGGTATGTCCATGGAGGGTGTGGGTTAGCACGAGGGAGCCCATGAAGGGATGCAGTCCTGGTAGTGCATGCAGCACATTTTGCCCCTCACAGACACTTAGCGAGAGCGAGGCGGGCAGAGGGAGGGTGGCTGGAGGCAGCGGGAGGTGGCTCGGTGTGCTGCTGTGTTAGGAGATGGAGGAGGCGTCGCACGCTTTCACTGGAGGATAACAAGTTATTGTTGAACTTGAAGGATGTCTGCATGGCTGCTGAGAGACAGCTGACGTCACAATGAGTAACGGAGGTAGATCAGCACCGTCTACGTACAGAGCAAGTGTCTGGCAGGAGGTGGGGGACTCAAAGGTAAATGAGACGGAACCTTTGAGGTTTCACGGATCAGCATCTGGAGGGTGGACCAGCGTCTGGAGGCTGCTATGACCGACGGTGTGGCTTAAACAACACAGATTTATCCTCTCACTATCCTGGAGGCTGGAAGTCCAAGATCAAGGTGTAGGCAGGGCTCATTCCTCCCAAGGCCTCTCCTTGGCTTGTAGATGTTGTCCCCTCCATGTGTCCTCACACAGATGTCCCTCTGTGCCTCTCTGTGCCCTCATCTCCCCTTCTTATGAGGACACTGGTCGTACTGTTTTACGACTCACCCAAATGAGCTCAGTTTAACTTAATTACCTCTTTAAAAACCCAGTCTCCACATGCAGTCACATTCTGAGGAGCTGGGGGTTTAGGTCTCAACACACAAATGTGGGGACAATTCCACCCCTCAGTCACAACCTCACATTGTGTCCCTACTGCCTGCTTTGTCATTATCAGAGTGGCCCCACCAGCCTGGAGAATGAGCCACCTCCACCCTGTCCTCCCAGCATGGAGGTCGTATCACATGTACTCTGCCCTCCCAGCATGGAGGTCGGACCACGTGCACCCTGCCCTCCCAGCATGGAGGATGGATCACATGCACTCTGCCCTCCCAGCATGGAGGTCGGACCACGTACACCCTGCCCTCCCAGCATGGAGGATGGATCACATGCACCCTGCCCTCCCAGCATGGAGGTCGGACCACGTACACCCTGACCTCCCAGCATGGAGGTCGGACCACGTACACCCTGCCCTCCCAGCATGGAGGTCGGACCACGTACACCCTGCCCTCCCAGCATGGAGGTCGGACCACGTACACCCTGCCCTCCCAGCATGGAGGTCGGACCACGTACACCCTGACCTCCCAGCATGGAGGATGGATCACATGCACTCTGCCCTCCCAGCATGGAGGTCGGACCACGTACACCCTGACCTCCCAGCATGGAGGATGGATCACATGCACTCTGCCCTCCCAGCATGGAGGTCGGACCACGTACACCCTGCCCTCCCAGCATGGAGGTCGGACCACGTGCACCCTGACCTCCTGGCTCCTGCATGCTTCCTACCCAGCGACCCTCCCTCTATCTTGCCTCAGTCTCAAGGGACAATAACAGGACCAGCCAATGTCAGAAACAGCCTCATCCCCACCTTGATTCCCTGGGTCCCTCTGGAATCACGGCCCTTGTCTTGGTCCTTCCCTGTACCCCTAGTACCACCCCCTGCCTGCTCCTTTGGTTTCTCTGGCTTCCCTCTCCTCCTTTCTCTGCTCTGGATCCCAGCAAATGCCCTCCATGCCATCTTCCTCCCCTTTCGCATGCTGGCCTGGCAAAGCCTCAGTCCCAGACGAACCTCCAGACCTTACCACCAGCGCTGGGTGATATTTCTGCAGAGCGGACATGGTGCTGGAGCCCCTGCCAGAGCCCCCCATGAGCCCCACTGCCTTCAGGGCTCGGTGTGGACCCTGCCGCCCAGCTGAGGCCCTCCTGAGTGTTCCAGCCACAGGGCAGTGCAGAAGGGGAGGAGGGTGCTCAGATAGGAGGCCACTGGGGTCACCTGGGGACCCATAGGGGCGACCTGGATTAGGGCAGCGATTGAGAAACCCAGTGAGCTGGACAGACTGGAGAGAGATGTGGGAGAGCGGAAAGCAGCCGGGAAAGCCAGGATAGTGAAACACCCTGAGCGTCCTGACATGGGCGGATCACGCAGGCCAGGATGGGAGTGGGGCGCAGGGAACACGGGCCCTGGCAGGGGCTGCAGGCAGCCCCTTCACACCCCGAAGCCCTTTTTACAAATCCTGGTAATGCTATTATTGCATCACCACAAACATAATTATAAAGTTAAAATTACTGTAAACAATATCGGGCTGCCCAGCGAAAGTCACATTGGGACGTCAGCTTCGGATAACTGGAGAAGCGGTGCTGAGATCAATGCACAAAGCCGCGCTGCACGCGGAGCTGAAACGACCTGCCCCGCCACGGTCAATACCGCACAATCGTGATCATAAAGCAGAGAGGGAAGGAGCCTCCGGGGTCACTCAGCTCAATCCCTTCATTGAGCGGCCGAGGAAATTGAGTCCCGGTGAGGGGAAGGGGGTGGGCCAAGGTCACCCAGCCCTGGGGCGGAGGAGCTGAGAGCAGCAGCCATCCGATTCCGGGCAGGGCTCACTCCGCGGCGGACGCCCCTTGAACGCAATGAGCGTGTCTCCGTCTGTTCTCCCTTTAGCCCCGACTCCGGGTGCCTGGGGAGCCCAGGGGGGACTGTTGCTATTGCATGTATTTGTTGAGAGGTGGACTTAGGACTTGATGTGATTCCCAGCTGCATCCGAGGTCCAGCCCAAGACAGACTCAGGCAGAGCGGCCTTCACCTCCCACAGGAGGGTGGCCAGGAGCCCTGAGGCTAATCACAGGGAAACGCACCAGGCAATCCCCACGACCTGAAGCATTGCATGGAAGCACGTTTTCCATTTGCAAATACTCTGGGTTTAATCTTTCAATCTGCCGTGGGCAGCCGCCCTCTGAGTATCACTGTGGTGCCGTAAGGAATTCAGGCTTCTCATTGTCAACTTTCTAGAGCCAACCCGCTTTGCGGGGAGCTGGGTGTGTCTGAAATGAGACATAGCGTGGGCTTGTGCATTTAATCCATATGAGATGAGGCCTCCAGAGCTTAATCAGCTGCGTTTCCCTTTGACACACAAGCAGGTTGAATTGAATATTGTCACTTTTGTTCGGGGAAGATAGCAGAGGCTGAAGCAACTGTCGGAAGCTGATAATGACTCAAATTGTGCTCTTGTGAAATGAAAGTGGTCGGGAAAAATGAAGGAGGCAGACAGAGGGCAGGTTGGAACAGGGAAGGGATTCTCCAGCCCCCGCGCCGGCAGGAGGATCGCCTGGTGTAAATAAAAGGCGAACCAGGAGGCGCCCCTTTGGAGTCTAAACTGAGCCGATTTTCCTGGCAGCCCGAGGCAGGCAGCGGAGTGCCAGTGGGTCCCGCCTCCTGGGAACTGCCGGCGCCTCTCCCCGCTGGATGACACTGTTTGATCAAATTTTATCGCAGTGACAATCAACGGAGCCTTGTAGAACCTGCAGCACAGATGATTTATCGTCTTAGATTAAACCCCCTTCCTTCCTCTGCATCTTGAGGAGCCTTGTTGCGTGGAAACCCGTGGCGCGGTTCTGCAGCTCCCCCGCAGCGGCGGTGGCTCCCAGGCTTCCAGCAAGAAAGGAGCCATCCACCGAAAAGGCAGCCTCGGGGCCTCAGGCCGGGAGCCCACCCGGTGCCTGACGGCGCAGGAGATGAGGCTCCAGGCTGGCAGTGTGGACGGTGGGGCTCAGGTGGAGGCCTGCACCGCGCAGTCACCAAGCGCTTTCCACTCATTCTCCACCGGCGCCCACATGGCACAGTGCACCTGACCTGGGGAGTGGGGCTTCCCATGCTTGTCTTTCCTTAAAAGTCTTTAGGTGATTAATATGGAGATCGTGCAGAGTTAGTAAAGAACCAACGATGTAGATACGCAGCAAACAAAACAAAAACAAGGAAGGCAGCAGAAACAGCTTTTCTTTCTCTGCTCTGTTGTCAGGTGATGGGGAGAGGGAGTGTGGAGGTAGCTGGAGGCTCCCTGACCACACAGCCCAGAGACTCCCTTCACCATCTCTTTCTCTGCCTAAGGCTGAGACTGATCATGTGTGTCTTTTTTTGTTTGTCTGTTTTTGTTTTTGTTTTTGTTTTTAAAGACGGAGTCTTACCCTGTCTTCGGGCTGGAGTGCAGTGACACGAGCTCAGCTCACTGCCACCTCCGACTCCCTGGTTCAAACGACTCTCCTGCCTCAGCCTCCCGAGTAGTTGGGATTATGGGCACGCGCCACCACACCCAACTAATTTTTGTATTTTTAGTAGAGACAGGGTTTCACCGTGTTGGCCAGGCTGGTCTCAATCTTCTGACCTCGTGATCTGCCTGCCTGGGCCTCCCAAAGTGCTGGGATTACAGGCGTGAGCCACCGCGCCCAGCCTGGGTGTGTCTTCCAGGCCCTCCCTCTGCTCCAGGGCTGCACAGACTTCGCTCTACAGCAAGACATTCCACAGGGGATGTGGGCCCGATGCACGCCTGGGCCTGAGCGGAGGCGGTGAGAGCTGCAGCTGACGGGGTCTATCCTGTGAGAAGGGCTTTCATACTTCAGTGATAAAATTTGGAGCCGGCCGGGCATGTTGGCTCACACTGCTAACCCCAGCTCTTTGGAAGGCTGAGACGGGCAGATTGTTTAAGTCTAGGAGTTTGAGAACAGCCTGGGCAAACGGGGAAACCCCATCTCTCCCCAGAATACAAAAAAAAAATCAGTGGTGGCGGTGGTGTGACTGTAGTCCCAGCTAACTGGGAGGCTGAAGTGGGAGAATCGCTTGAGCCCTGGAGCCCTGGAGGCAGAGGCTGCAGCGAGCTGAGATCCCACCACTGCACCCCAGCCCGGGTGACAGGGCGAGACCCTGTCTCAAAAAAAAAAAGGAAAAAAAAATACTTGGTGCAGACAGACAGAGAGCTGAGAGCTGTCCGCGTGTCCTTCATCAGCACTGAACAAGGGAAAGAGAAGCAGACCAGACCCTGAGTGAGCACAGAAGCAACATCGAGGCAGCCGAATCAGGAGGCACCTGGAGCTGCAGCAGGAGTCTTCCCCAGGCCTGGACTGGCTGGGGCAGGGTTGGATGTGTGTGGTTGACTTCCTTGCACAGGGCTCATGCTTACTCTGTGGTGAGGCTTCCTCTTATTGCGCGGAACCCCAGGTGAGATCGTCTCCTACAGAGACTGAGCCAGCTCTGCACACCCAGCGAGTCCAGCCTCTCAGACCCCAGAACTCGGACAGGTGGGAAAACACATTGGATCTAAAGACGGTGCACGAAGCGTTTTCAATCCCACAAGGGGGGCTGTGGGGGTGGCGGCATCCATGAGGCCTCCTCAGATGCCTGCACAGCTTCAGCTTCCAGCAACAATGCAGCTGTCACACATGTGCAGATGCTCAGCTCTTTCACACACACCTGTGCATGGCTTAGGAAATTAAAAAGAGAGGAAACCTCGGGTATTAGCGAGGCTAATAAATTTGGAACAGGCCAGGCACGGCGGCAGCAGGTTAAAACCCAGCAGCATTATATGAATGTGCAGATTTTCTGATCCAGGAAAACACGGCCACCCACGGAAGGGGCAGGCACAGAAGGGGGCTCAGGGCAGGAGGGCTGGCAGTGGCAGCAGGTGACCGCCACCCGCACATGCAGTGAGTTGCAGGAATGGATGGGCTTGCCCAGCCTCCGAATGCTCTGCAGCCATTTAACCCTGAGGAACATTTGGAAGTACCTCCGTCGGCGAAGGACTTAGGACAGTCCCAGCAGGCAGAAAGCACAATGCCGTCGTTTGCTATTTGTATTTTGAAGGTTATTTGTGATATGTTGTGTGGCAACATTAATACAGGACAAAATAGAAGAAGCAGAGCTGTGAAAAGAAAAGCAATGATGATTTCACACGGATAGAAGACAGAATCTATATTTTAAAAAAGAAACATTTACATGTCACATCACGAAATATCTAAACACACAGAAGAGCTGTAAAAAACACTTGGAAAAACAAATGTAAATCGCAGTAAAAACTCTTGGCATGCAATGACTCAATTAAAATGCAAGTAAAGGATGATAACACATTGCACGGCTCATTCTATAATATGTGGGACCGAATATGTAAGTAAATACATACACATCAATATTCATATACATATAGAGTTTTATACTATATATTTGAAGAAAATGACTTGTCAAACATTGATGGGAAGCTCACAAAAGTTTACACTAGGCCATAAAGAAAACGCCAAGAAATTATCAAAACATAAATGATGAATGTACCTAACAGTAAAATTAACAAGGAGTTTAGTAACACAATCTCAAAGTTTGTTTTCCATGGCAAGGGTAAAAACTTCAGTAATAGTAGTTCAAATAACTGGTCAGGGAAATCGTATTGTTTCTGTCACAATTGTATGTACATGTCTAACAGAGCATTTCCGAATATTTATTTTAACAACATATAAAATGTGATAATTGGCCAAAGGTATACTTGAAGGTACATTCACAGCCTTAAGATGACAAGAAAACAATATATAAATATCCTGTCAGTTGAGAAACTTAGAGAAGTAGCAGAAAATACTGAATAAATCAGGAGGAAGGGAATAATAAGGATGAAAGAAGAAATTAATAAATTAGGAAACAGCTGAATTTATAAACATTGATTGTGCCGTGTACTTCAAAAAATAAAAATCTGAATTTCCTAGGAACTCAAATCATAAAGTGAAATAAAACATGATAACCAATATAGATGAGGGTGAAATGTATATATTTAAGTTGTATGTAACTGTCAGCATATTCTAATAAATTGGGAAAAAGTTTGACCCACGTATTTATTCTAATAAATTGGGAGAAAGTTTGATCCGAAAACAGAAATGATCAGATGGGTTCCAAGAAGTGGAATTTCCCACAGGGCTCCCTGTGCCCCACTCCCAGGGCAAAGGCGAAGAGAGTTAGGTTCAGAGCTCCCTGCGTAGAGGACACTTTGTTGAGAGAGTAGAGAAAGTGCCATGTTAAAATTATTAGCAGGAGGGCTGTGCATGTCCAGGGTAAGCCATTGCCCGGCTCGGGGTGAAGGTCCAGTGCCTCTCTGTTGAATGAGTTGGGTAAGTGGCTGGATGAGTCATGGTTGGCAGAAGGGACAATGTTTAGAAAAATCTTCATGGTGGTTGGATTTGCGTGCGCAGCCAGTCACAGCTCAGGTTAGGAAGGAGCCCCTTCTCCGCTGCATGGAACAGAGCTCACCCCACAGCACTGCACGAGCCCAACTCTCCTCTCTGAGCAGCAACCGGGATTACAGAGGAAAAAAGGTGACTTGGACCTTCGCTGTCGAGGCTGAGAGCTTTGCTTGACCCCAGAAGGCATCACGGGGACCAGGAATTGATCAATTCTGCAAGGAAGGGTGTGAGAGGGACTGGAGGGACTGGAGGTGAGAGAACGGGAAGTAGCTGGGGAGGGGCAGGCAGAGCACCCCCAGGGAAGCCTCCTCAGGGCAGGGGTCTGACCTGACCCTAAAGCTCTCCTCGAGCTCCACGTGGCCCCACACCCTGTCCGCGGGGACCTCCCACCCTGAGTGGCAGAGGGGACCCATTTCCGGGGCCTCTTTCTGTTTTCAGCTTCCCTTTTCTCAAGGGGTCCTGTCTCTTTGGGTTCCCATCCAAATCAGCACCATTCACGATGCTACATTTGCATCTCCACCCATTGCATTGTTATGATTATTAGTTAATTGTTTCCCTAAAGAATAAAATGGTGAGCTCCATGGAGGCAAATGACTGTGTATTTTTCAAGGTTTCATCCCAGGATCTCCTGTTTATCCAAGCATTCACCTACTGTTGAAAGAATGAGTGAACGCACCTCCTTCCACCCTGGCTCTAGTCCAAGGTCAGCCCCAACCGTCCGCCAAGTAGATCGTGTTCTTGGGACCTCAGTCCTGGGGGGTCCGGAGCCCCCACTCAGCATAGGGGGAGGTTGGCAACTTCCAGACCTGACGTCCTGTGACTTTCAATTGGGGTCTGCCAAAATGTGCTTCACCATGTCCAGAAAGGCACAGACTACGGGCTCAATGGGAATTGGGGGATTATTTTAATGACTTCCTTGAAAAACTGTTATCCCACTCATATCGAGCAAAGCATTATTGACGTTCAAGCTTTCTCAGAGAAGCCTGTGCCTGGCTTGACACACACCCCTGACTGCTCATTACCTGGGGGGTGGATTCCAGGGAGGCCGCCAGTGCAGGCCCCGCACAGTGGAAGGTCATGAAAGCGCCTCCCTTCCAGCTGGGCGTTCTCTAGTCCACCTCACGGCCTGCCGTCCACTGGAGGGCTGTTCGATTCCCTGTCCTGGGTGGATGGATGCATTTCTGTGCTTTTAAGCTTTAGGGGTTGGGGTTTTTTCATCTTCTCCCATTCTGATCACTCATGAGAAGACCAACCTAAAACTCAGTCAGCCAGGAAAGACAGACATTAGCGCCGATTTGATTGCCCCACATCTGCCTGTGGAGTGAGGATGGCCCTGCGGCTGGCTGCCCGCTAAATGGTAAATGCTGCCTCCCCAAAGAGCAGAGATGCAGCCCCCGTGCTCCCCTCGCCCGCCTAGTGCCACCTCCCAGGTGCGATGCCGCTTGCTCCTGACGTGTTGTGAAGGCGGATTTTCCCAATTTGTTATCTCTATTGCAGCTCCTCCAGGAGCACTTCCGCCCGGGGAGGGCCGATGCAGGGGGGCTGGGTCTGGGTGATAAATGAGAGACCCCCTTTCCTCATTTGTCTTTGTTTCGTGTTTTTATTTAATGATGAAGGAAATTGGTCTAATACAGGATGGAGAAGGGAAGAGCAGAGTAAGCACGCAGTTCCACCTGTTCTACCCATGGCTCCTCCTGGCTCGAGCAGCTCAATTAGAAAGAGCTCCTCCTGCAGAAGCACGGCTGGGAGCCGGGTGATTAATGTTTTACTGGAGAATCGCAGTGCGGGCGGCAGGGAGGCAACCTTGTTAGGAAGAGCTGGAGCTGGGCCGGCTTCCCGCTGGTGCATCTCCCCACACTCCTGAAAGTAGCCCGCCGGCTCCCAGCACCTTCTCCGGGATCCTGTTGGAACCAGAACCCGCTCACTTCCCCTCATCACCCAGGCACTCTTCCTGCGTCCTGCTGTCCGCACTCAGCACCGCCACCCATCACAGGGAGTCCTGGCAGCGCTGGGGTTTCTGTTTCAAAGTGGCGAGCTTCTGGAGGCTTCCAGAATAATTATTCTTCAGGCATGGCAGAGGAGCACTTGAAGGGCTGTGTGGCCACACAGGCAGTGCTCGAGACTGAACGAGTGAAAAGCTGGAGGCCGACTTCGCTTGGGCACAGTGATGGTGAAGCTGCCAAGCCACAGGCGTGTGGACTGAGGCTGAGGGTGTCGGGCAGGGTCAGCGTGAGTGACGTTCCCCAGTTCTCCAGGGCTAGTGGGAAGCTCTTTCACCGTTGCCCTCGAGGAAAAAGGTAAATAAAACTAGGTTTCTCGATTTGCGTAGTAAAAGTTGTTGCTGAGTGTAAAGTAAATGCATTTCTAACCTGTAGGTAATTTCCACTCACTGTGAAGCTTCAGGCCACCGAGTCCTCCCCCGTTCTCTACTCCAGGGTGGGGAGGCCCCGTCGCCAGTCCCCACCGTGAGCATCCAGAACCTCTTCACTCTCTCCCTGTGTCCTGTGGAAGCCACAGTGAGCCTCGATTTGTTTGCTCATTTGTTTATGAGACAGAGTCTTGCTCTGCTGCCCAGGCTGGAGTGCAGTGGCACAACTGGATTGCTGCAGCCTCCACCTCCCAGGCCCAAGGGATCCTCCCACCTCAGCCTCCCAAGTAACTGGGGCCACAGACGTGCACCACCACGCCTGGCTAATTTTTATTTTACTTTTTGTAGAGACAGAGACTTGCTATGTTGCTCAGGTCAGTCTCAAACTCCTGGGCTCGAGCCATCCTCCCGACTCGGCCTCCCAAAGCACTGGGATTACAGGCGCGAGCCACCGTGCTGGGCAGTGATCCTTTACATAAAGCAACGGTGTGGCCCTCTACTGAGAACTCTCCGGCCCCTTCCCTCCTTGTGGGTCTCAGGACCTGGACGCTGTGCTGCTCTGGTCCCCTCGGTCACCGGGCCCCAGCTACGCCCTCCTCTGCCGAGCCAGCAAGGTCCTCACTCGCTGCTCCTTCAGCTCTGTGCCTTGCAGGACCCCCCGCTCCATGTGTCCTTCCCAAGGGCTCTGCCAGTCTTCCTGAGCGACTGCTTTCTGTCGCCTGAAGCCCAGCAGTCCTCCTGAGATGAGATTCTCAGGTAGACCTGGTCCAGGGGCCACGTCCCAACCTCCATGTGGGGTGGGCATCGCTGCCCAGGGGCCTGGGAGAGCTGGGGCCGGCGTTCCCAACGGGACGCAAACCACTGTCAGGGAAGGCAGCTTCGGGACCAAGTTTGCACCCAGCAAGGCTGCTCTGGAGCCACTACCTTGATTACGCGTCCCGGATGCCAGGCCTGCAGCCTGCTTGCTGATGGTGACTGGAGCACCGGTTTCCAGAGTGCGGCTTTGGGTGTGCGTCCTTGTCACCGTCAGAAGTTCCATCAGCGTGGCCTGGCCTGGCCCCCTGTGAGACCCCGCACTGGGTGCTTCGGGAAGCAGCACTCTGGCTGTTGTTCTCTCCTGGGGCCCCTCTGGGACCTTTCTCCTTACACAGAGACCATGTTGGCAGGGCAATGGGGGGCTCAGTCTCAGGCGAAGTGCAGAGTTTGAGCTTGACCCAGCGGCCAAATGGCCTTTGCTGGGACACCCATAAGCAGGAAGCCCCTGCATGGCTCCCCTGTGCCTACCCACAGCGTCCCCGGCGGCGGGTGCAGGTGCGTTCCTGGAGACTCTCACGCACCATGAAGCCCCTTTTAAAGGACCCCTCACCCTAACCCCGCCCTCCCCCATCTTGACTCCTCTCTGGCTCCACATGGCATGGGTCAGCTTGGGGCAAGCTTCCTCAGGGAAAGGGGGCGTTTCGTGTCCTGTAGCAGTGCTCCCTGGGGCTCCAAGACGTCCCTCATGGCTGACCCTCTCCTCTGGGTCACTGAGGACAAACACTGGCCTGGGGGTTGGGTGGGTGGAGCCATTGTCCTGCTTTGCTGCTGGGCTGCTCTGAGCACTGTGCGTGTCCTTTCGCCTCCTAGACTTCCGCGTCCACGTAGGTCAGACAAGGTGGGGCCAAGGCCCCTTCACTGCCCTGTAGGATGCTGCTGGCTCTGCAGCTGCCACTTCCACATCTGCCGTCCTCCGGGGCCTCCTCCGCTTTCTGTGTGTGTCGTGCGGTGTGGGGGGACCCCAGTGACCCCGTGGGCCGGTCCCCATTTGTGGCCTGTCAGCTGGTAGATGGAGCAGTGGTGAGAAAAATAGCTCCATTACCTGAAATAATCACCGTCTTCTCCTTTATACTTGACGGACGACCCTCCTGGCATGACTTCCGTATCCACCCTGCTCACTCCTTTCAATAATCCGCCGGCTGGGAGTTGTTGCCCACGCTTTGCAGACAGGAGAGCAAAGGCCAAACGAACTGGAGCTCTTGCCAGGGTCTTCGCTCAGCCCCCGGGAACCTCCTTACGGCCGCTGCCCTCCTTTGAGGAATCTTTCCTCAACTGCCGTAACCAGCGTCGTCTGCTTCCTCCACCTCCCACCCCTCACTTTGTTCTGTGCCTCTGCAGTCCTTGCTGTCGGAAATTCTTTGAAACACAGTTGTGCCGACACGGCTCTTACGGCCTCTGCTCGGCGGCAGGCTCCTTGGTGTCAGGAGCCCCAGCTGTGCCCTTCTTGAGGGCTGCCCAACTCCTCAGCCCTTGCAGGGCCTAAGAGGGCGCTTAGTTGCTGTTTGTTAAATGAATAAGTGAGGGATACATGGAGGAGCGTCCCGCAGCTGTGAGGGTGGGACCTGGACGTGCACATGGAGAACCCCCTCGGTCGCCTGCCCTGTCCCCAGGGCGAGGTGGTCAGGAAGGGAGAGCATGTGGTACTGAGGGGCTCTCAGTTGCGAGCTCGAGCTCAGGCCAGGTGCTGTTCAGAGAGTTCACAGGGGAGTCAGAGGCGGTCAGACAGGAATGTGAACCAAGCCGGTTCAGGGGCTCCTTCCACATCCAGGGGATCAAAGCCAGTGGCGGGGTGGGCAGGAGAGCTGAGCGTGGGCCTCAGCATCCTCACCCGTCCTCTGCTGCACTCCTGGCTCTGCCCCACAAGGGCATAGGGGGAGGTTGGCACGGATGATGGGGGAAAACAGAATTAGGTTTGATTTGCCCCAGACTGCTCTGGATTGGAATCCATCCGGTAATGATGCTGCCCCTGTGTGATCCTGGGGGTTTGGCCAAGGCGTCCTCCTGGGCCTCATCCCTGGCAGATGCACGGCCTGCGTGGGGCTTGTGAGTTCTCCCGGATGAGGGTGGAGCTGTGTGGGTGGTTCCAAGGTATTAACAACTTGTGAAATCCCAACCCCAGGGCGGAAATGGCTTTCGCCTCGTCCGTGTCCTGCTTACCCTGATGAAAGCCACTGCCGAGCCATTGATCACTGTTGACCGGCTCCCAGGCCCCTGCGCCGGCTGCTGGAGCTACGGAGAAGATTCCCCAATGATGAAGACGCCACCGGCAGAGGGACCATGGCTTCCTGCCCACAATTAAGTAGCGTGGGAAGTGCAAGCCGCCTGGACATCCCGTGTGCACGGGGTCCTGTTGGACTTGTAATCACACATGCTATCCCCAAGCCTGGATGCCGGTGCGGGAAGAGCTGCCGTCAGTCCAGCTTCCCAGACCAGTGCTGTGGACAACGACCCCTCCTGATCCCTGAGCTTGCGTCTCAGGTGGTGCTTCTGCCTCGGCCTCCGTTCATGGAGTCCAGAAACGGCCAGACAGCCTGGGGTGCCAGGGCTGACAAGACAGGAACGCCGCCCTCAGGGAGCTGCGTCGTGGCAGGATGGGGTCAGTCATGAAAAAGCAGCACAGGAGCTGCAGCATGGACGAGGGGGTGGCGAGGCCTGGTCAGCAGTGGGCAGTGTCCCATGTCCACTGGCTGGGCCGTGGGACCCAGATTCCTGGTTTGACCCCAGTGCAGAGGCTGCAGTGAGGGCGTTTCGTGGACAAACATTTAAACCAGCCGACTTTGAGAGGAGCGGTTCACTCCCCAGGATAAGGGTGGGCTGCCTCCAATCAGTTGAGGGGCATAAGACAAAAGGCCGGGGTACCCCCGGAGGAGGCAACACTGGTTCCGGTGGCCTCAGACTTGGGCAGCAGCATCAACCCTTTATCCATCCTGCCGGCTTGGCCTGCAGACCGTGGACTTGCCAGTCCCCACTGTCACATGAGTCAATTTCTTAAAATCTCTCTTTCTCTCCATATATGGATATACGCAGAGAGGGAGACAGCCCCTTGCTCCCAGAAATCATCGTGTGTGTATATATATATATAAGATGTACTCATAGGCTTTACATATATATGTAAATACATATATGCAGGTATATATGTATACATTTACATATATGTATGTATGTACACATTTACATGCATGTATATATGCACACACCCACATGCATGTATATATGCACACATTTACATGTATGTATATGTATACAGTTACATATGTATAAATGTATGCATTCACATGTATGTATATATGTATGCATTTGCATATATGCATGTATATGTATATATTTACATATATATGTAAAGCCCATTTGTACATCTTATACGTATATATGTATTAAGGAAGAAGACCACTGCTACTCCTGCTGCCCTCCTCCCCACACCTTGCCTAGTTCACAAGACAGGAGGAAAGAGAGAAAGCAAAAAGTTAGAAGGAAACAAAAGCAAGATAAATAGCCAGACAACCTTGGCACCACCACCCAGCCCTAGGAGTTAAAAAAAGTAATAATAATAACATCAACCCCTGACCTAAACTACTTGTGTTATCTGTAAATTCCAGACACTGTATGAAAAAAGCATTGTAAAACTTTTTGTTCTGTTAGCTGATGCAGGTAGTCCCCAGTCACGTTCCCCAGGCTTGCTCGATTTATCACGACCCTTTCACGTAGACCCCTTAGAGTTGTAAGTCTTTTAAAAGGCCAAGAATTTCTTTTTCGGGGAGCTTGGCTCTTAAGACGCGAGTCTGCCAATGCTCCAGGCCAAATAAAAAGCCTCTTCCTTCTTTAATCCAGTGTTTGAGGAGTTTTGTCTGCGGCTCATCCTGCTACTGTATATTGTATACCTGTGCATGCATGTGTGTGTACGTATGTGTGTGTACGTGTGTGTGTGTACGTGTGTGTGTGTGCATTTGTACATTGCCTATTTGTACATTGTATACATATATGTATATTTGTATATGTGTGTACATGTGTGTGTGTACGTGTGTGTGTACATGTGTGTGTGTGTGTACGTGTGTGTGTGTGTGTGCATTTGTACATTGCCTATTTGTACATTGTATACATATATGTATATTTGTATATGTGTGTACGTGTGTGTGTATGTGTGTGTGTACGTGTGTGTGTGTACGTGTGTGTGTGCATTTGTACATTGCCTATTTGTACATTGTATACATATATGTATATTTGTATGTGTGTGTACGTGTGTGTGTACATGTGTATGTGTGTGTGTGCATTTGTACGTTGCCTATTTGTACATTGTATACATATATGTATACTTGTATATCTGTGTGTACATGTGTGTGTACATGTGTGAGTGTGTGTGTGTACATTTGTATATTGCCTATTTGTACATTGTATACATATATGTATATTTGTATATCTGTGTGTACGTGTGTGTACATGTGTGAGTGTGTGTGTGTACATTTGTATATTGCCTATTTGTACGTTGTATACATATATGTATATTTGTTTATCTGTGTGTACGTGTGTGTACATGTGTGAGTGTGTGTGTGTGTATCTGATTCTCTGGAGAACCCTGATAAACACAAGGACTTTGGACAAAAGTAAATAAATCAGGGAAGTGGTGTGTGGGGTCAGGAGGGAGGTTAAACCCGGTGAGGGCAGAGAACCAACAACTGCATTTGCAGTACAGGCACCACTGAAGGCCTTGGCAAGCCCAGTTTCCATACAGAGGTGCCGGCCGGGCAGTGTGAATCAGAAGGAGATGGAGACGGGAAAGGGCTACTGACTACAGGCCCCTTTCTGGGCATTTTAACCTGGTAGGGAAACAGGGGCAGGGAGGTAGGTTGAGATGGACTTGAGATCCACAGGGGCTGGAGGACCTGGGACCGTCTCAGGGGGTTTGTGAGCAGTGGGTGGGCAGAGGCGGCTTCCCTCAGCCTGAGATCCAGGAGGTGACTGGAAGGAGCTCAGCCACTGTGCCCACTTGATGGACGCATGTCTGAGGAGGGGCCATTCTGGGAGCTGGAAGAACTGCCGGAGCTGTGTGCTGTGGCCGGGCCATCCCTACTCGCGTCGACCCCAGCTAGGCTCCAGGTAATCCCACGTGTGCAGCAGGAGCCTGGGATTTGGGGATGTGCTGAGCACTCCCCTAGGTCTCGCTGCAGGCACGACCCTGTGGCCCCATGGACAGGCCCTTTAGGGCGGTGGGCTGCGGCGGGAACCCAGGACCAGGCCCAGGTCTTCCTGCCACTGCACGTCACTGGCTGTCTTACACACCTCCTGTGTGCAGCCGGCACCAGCTCCGGACGGCTCACCCAGCCTCCAATTCCAGAGGTGGATCTGCTTCTTGGCTGGGGCAGGCATTGGCGGAAAGCGGGTGTGAGGAAGAAGACAGCTCCCTCAAAACCAGCATGGGGTGCGGGGGGACGGTGGCCTCCATGACGCTCGGGGGCTGGTCACAGGTTGGGAGGACAACTCTGCAGCTCAGGGACACCACAAGCGGGGTCAGGGCACCCCCAGGGACACAGCTGGGGTGGAAATTCCTCTTAGAGGGTCTGCAGCGTGTCCAGTTGCATCTCCGTGAGTCAGGGACTCAGGCTCGATATTGGGAATGAAGACCACAGGTGGGTGACCCCCTGAGCAGACCTCTCAGGGTTAGGACAGGCACCGCCTGTGCCCTCCAGGAAACGTGGGGCAGGACCGGGGCCTTGGCAGCTTTGTTGGAACCACAGAGGCTCCCAGGCGGTGCATCCCTGCCCTGCCCCAGCAATCCGAGGCAGGAGATGGCCCAGGACACAGTTCCCATCCCTGAGCCCCAAGAAAAGCTTCAATCAGCAGCAAAGACCACAAAGAGAATCACAGGACGCTTCTATCGTTCGTAACAGGGTCAAGGACAGGAGTCCCAGAGATAGGCCACACAGTGCTGCTGATGAGGGCCTGACTTCTGGGGGGACAGAAGAGCCAGGGATGGTGGCTTCCCGGAGAGAGTGGGAAGCCGGGCCGTGCAGGGCTCACCTCCCTAAATTCTAAAGCCCCAGGCCGGGAGCCGGGGTGGGTAGCGCCTGCTGTGGCCATGGGGCCGCCGAGGGCCTGGCAGGAGGAGTTAATAGACCACGGTGGCCCTGACGTGGCCGAGCTAATGGATGGAAACACTTAGACCGTGAGCATTAAACAAACTCGTAAAATCCCCAAACCAAAAGCCGTGCTGAGCTTCCAAAGTGACTTGAACAAATAGGAAATAAAAGTCTAAAAATATTGAAAAGCTTTTAAGGCGATTGCTCCAGAGGCCCCATCGGGCCGCTCCAGCTCTCTGTAAAGACATTACGCCTTTTTTTTTTTTTTTTTTTTTTTGACATCACGGTTTTCATAAGAAAACATTTGGCCACATTTTCCTCCACTGAGCGTATCATTTTAGGTCACTTTTGGAATGGAAGGTTGATTTTTAGATAATTTACGGAACAGCTGAAGGATGAGACGTCTTTTTCATAATGTGGCCACATCCAGCATCTGCAGGGGGGCGCCCCACTTGGCAGTGACCCCTCAGGTCCTGTCTTCCCATTAACCCTTAGCAGGCAGCCACCCCCTCGCCCACACTGCACAAGGGCCTCCTTGCAGGAACCCAGGCGTTCTAGGTAGGTGCACTGTGGCTGCTCCCACCATGAGCTGCTCCAGCGCTGTCCCGTGTGGCCTCTCCATGCCCTGTGGGGAGTCCAGCAGGAGCTGCTCGCTGACTGGGGAACCAGTCAGCATCTTGGGCCCACAGAGGATTCAGGGGCCAGTCTGTCAAAGGAGCTTGGAGGATGCCAGTCAGGGTGAGATCTCAGAAGCCCTGGGTCCCCCTGACCCCTAAGAAGATGTCGGTCAGCTATGGGAAAACTCAGCAGGACTGAGGAGTTAACTCTGAGGATTGGTCCCCAGGGGCCTGCCTGGGACTGGGATCCAGACAGCCGGGCTCTTTCTCTGCTTGACAGGTGAGTGTCCTCCGTCCTGAGGCAGGCCCTCATCTGTAAGTCCTGGAGGCCAGGCAGTGCAGGATGAAGGCTGTCTGTGTCCCTGGCTGAGCAGGTAGGGCCCCCCCAGTTCCCCCATGTTGGTTCCATGGATGCTGACCAGCTTCTCCAGTGGTCAGGTTGAGATGGGGGCCGTTCATGCTGTGATGTCCAGGGCTGGGGATCATCCCAGGGAAGTCCGTGCATGAAGGAAGGGGTTGTTGCTCTCGAGGGCTCCTGATTCAAGCGTGCAGAGGCTGAGCTCGGATAAGCCTCTCATGGAGGCTACAGTGCCCCAGCAGAATGTGGAGAGTCTGCATGGAGCTGGGAGAGGAGAACTCAGTCACGGGCACCATGGGCAGGAGGCTCCGCACCTGTCTGGACCTGGATGGAGCTTGCGGTGGCCTCACTGTGGGGTCCTGGATTTTTCAGCTTCCTAACACACAGGCCACGGACTCTGGGTGATGTCACACAGCATCAACACAGGGCTGGGATTCGGAGTGATGTCACATAATATTGGCATGGGGCTGGGATTCTGAGTTGGTTGATGTTTGCTGGTTCCTTGGCATCCCAGGGAACTCGACACCTCAGACTCAGGAAGGGCCAGGCCATCCCGGCCATCCAACCTGTGCACCAGCATGGTGGGTGCGTCTTCTCCCACCCCACCCAGCTCTAGTGGCTTTCGGTTCTCCAGGGCAGCCTCAATTCAGGAACTTGGGGAGCTTCACTCCTCTCCGATGGCGGCAACCCCTTCACCATGGCATGATAAAGTCTCGTTCATTAAACACCGTTAACTCTGGCCTTGGTGGAAAGCCTGCCTGTGCTCTCTGGATGAATTCCTTAATGACCAGGCAGTGTCTACACCACCCAGATGCTTCATTTGGTGGGAGCTGGGGCTGCTAGTGCACGAATCTTGGAGGTAAAAGATGAGATTGTTCACTCAGTGGTGCCCCGTCTCTATCTCACAGAAAACATTTTCTCACCTGTCGAAAGTCATCACCCAAGATGTTGAGATAGAAGCTTTATTTTTCCATCTCTTTTACATTCAATGGTTCTATTTATTTGTAAGGGAAGGAAGCATACCACTCCAACAGTGGAGAAAGTCTGACTGATTAAACAGGGGTATCAAACACATAAATGTTTTCGAAGAAGGAAGGGGCCACTCTGGTGAGCCCCCCAGAGATGCACGGGACTGTTATGAGCCAGCAGTGCACAGCCCATCACTGAGGGCACAGAGCAGGCCCCCACCTCCCTCTGCCGTGGCCACAGCTGGGGCCCTTCTTGTGCCAGCCCCAAGCCCCCTGCCATGGCCTTCACACCATGGTAGTGAAGGGCGAAGGTCACATCTCCTGTTTTGAGTGTGGGGGGAGGCGGCGGGGTGAGCCGAGCACTTTAGCTCTGGTGTCTGTCTCCCCAAACACTCAACCCCAGTACAGTCGCAGGAAAAACAGGCGACAGCCCCAGCTGAGAGCCATTCTGGAGCTACAGTATTCCTCATGGTTGTTAACTTACTAACATAAATTTCAGAAAGAAGCAATCACAGTCTGAAAAAGCTCAGGAGGCAAATAAAAGTGATCCAGCCTCCTGCACAGGGTCCTGGAACAGGAACCCACACATTGGTGCAAACATTGCTGACATCAGAGTAAGATGTAGGGCTTCTTTGACAGCAGTTTACCAATGTGAATTTTTCAATGACGACAAGTGTACCATGATTATGTACATCTTTAACAAGGGAAAGTGGATAAAAGTAGTGAGAAACTGTCTGTACTGTCTTTACAACTTTTCTATACATCTATAATTACTCTAAAGTCCATTTTGTATTTTAAGAGGAATCCTGGAGATGTATGAAACAGCAGATGCTTTTCACAAATATCATGCTTAGCAGAAGCCGTCAGACATAAAAAGGGCAAATACTGCGTTTTTATTTAACTGGAATAAGTACATTTAACATAAGGTGCTAGAAATCGCATCAGTGCTTATCTGGAGTGGGGACAAGACTTGACTGGGAGGTAGCAAGAGGGAATTTCTAAGGAAGATGGAAATGTTCTCTATGTTAATTGGGTAGACCTTACCTCAGGACCAAACTTTGACAAAACTCACTGAAGTGTACAGTTAAAATTGGTGCGTTTCATTCCATGTTACTGAGACCTTGATAAGTTTGATTTAACAATGTAAAGTGTATATTATATTATGACCAACTGGAGTTTATTCCAGGGAAGGAAATGTGACTTAACATTCAAAAAAAAAAAAAAAAAAATCAAAGCAATACATCATAGTAACAGAAAGTGTGAAGAAAAATCTCATGATTATCTTGATGGAAGCAGAAACAAATACTAATAAAATTCAACCCTTATTCACGACTTTACAAAATAAACACACTTGGAACAAAAGAGAAAGTGTTTAATCTGGTAAAAAACATCTACAGAAAATTCTATAACAAACATCATGAGTGGTGGAATATTGCAAAAATGTCCCTGGAGTCTGCACTGAAAGAAGGAGAGCCACGGTCACCGTATCTCTACTGAATATTATCCTGGAGGTCCCACCCCTGCAGCCCATAGCAAAGAGAAATTTAAAGTATAAATTGGAAAGGAAGGAAAGGTAGAGATGAAAGTGCTATTACTCACAGGTGACGTGAATGTGCATATAGAAAATCCAGAAAGTCTACAGACAAACTATTAGATTTCACAAGTGATTTTACCAAGGTCACTAGATTCAAGGCCAACATAAAAAATCAATCATATTTCTTTAGAAGAGCAACAAATGGAACAAATTTTTAAATGTCACTGACAATAACATTAAAACATCAAATACCCATGAATTAAAACGGAAAATGTGAAAGACATCGATAGTAAAACTACAAAACATTGCTGAGGAAGCTTAAAGAAATCTGGCATAAATGAATGGAAATAACACATTCAGGGATGACAGCACTCATTATTGTAAAGATACGAATTCTCCCTCAAATAATCAAAACATTCCAATGTAATATCAATTAAAATCTTGGCAGCCTTTTCCCCCAGTCGTTGACAAGTTGATTCTAAATTCCATGTGGCAGCTCAAAGAGACAAGAAGATCGCAGTCTTGAGGAAGCACAAAGTTGAGGATGGACCCGGTGGTCAGATATCAAACCCTCCTCCCTATGACTGTAAATCTACAGGATTAAAGAGAGCAAAGACAAGCATGCTGGCCACTGAAACAAGAAAAGTCCCGAGACAGACTCAGATGCCATCCACTCGTTTGTGATAGAGGTGGCATGGTGCTGCAGTGGGAAAGACTGGTCTTTTCGGCAATGGGGGTTGAGGAATCAAAGATCATATGGGAAAAAATTAACCTCAATTTCTACATCATAGCATATCAAATATCAATTTAAGATAAACTTCAGGTTTAAATACAAAAGAGAAGACAATAAAAATTGTGGAGGAAAATACTCTCTCTCTTTTTTTTTTTTTTTTGTAAGACAGGGTCTTTCTCTGTTGTCCAGGCTGGAACGCAGTGGTGGCAGTGTGATCTCGGCTCACTGCAGCCTTGACTTCCTGGGCTAAAGTGATCCTCTTGTTTCAGCCTCCTGAGTAGCTGGGACCACAGGTATATGCCACTATGCCTGGCTAATTTTTTACATTTCTTAGGAGAGACAGGGTCTCATATTGTTGCCCAGGCTCGTCTCCAACTCCTGGATTCTATTCATCCTTCCACCTTGGCCTCCCAAAGTGCTGGGATAACAGATATAAGCCACTGTGCCCAGCCAGGAAAGCACTTTTGTAACCTATGAACATCTATTCATAACAAGATGCCATTAGGAGAAGGAATAAACAGTCCATGGAGGAGAGGCCATTTCTCAGCACATATGCCCAGCAAAGGACTGAAATCCATAACATGCAAGAGTCCCACAAATCACTGAGAAAAAGCAGATCATTCCGCAGAACCAGCAGAATATTTGAGTGGATCTTTCGCAGACAAGGAGATCTGAATAAACGTACTGTGAGTTGCTCAATTTTTGTAGACACTGGGAAAGTGCAAATAAACTTGAAACCATGGTGTGCACCACTGACGACTCACCAGAGTGGCTAGAAACAGGAAGACATCCCATGTTGGCCAAGTGTGCAATGAGCAAACCCTGAATGCTATTGGGTAGGAAGTGTGAATCATGAAGGATTGCTGAGACTTTTCAACTGTGCAGCAGCATCTAATAAAGCCAAACCTACCCCAAGACCAGCAGTTTGATTCTCAGGTATGTACCCAAAAGACAGTCAACATGTACACAGCAGCACCTCTTATCCCATAATAACCTCAAACTGGAAAGAGTCCGAATGCCCCTCAAACGCATAAGCCAGGGCACACCCTCTCACTGACGGCACTTCTACAGCTGCAAGGACATGCAGTCTGTAGCTGCGGAGACCACGTGGGCAAATCTCATGGGCAAAATGGTGAGTGATATGGTTTGTCTGTGTCCACACCCAAATCTCATCTTGAATTCCCATCTGTTGTGGGAGGGACCCGGTGGGAGGTAATTGAGTCATGAGGGCAGGTCTTTCCTGTGCTGTTCTTGTGATAGTGAATACGTCTCCCAAGATCTGACGGTCTTAAAAATGGGAGTCTCCCTGCACAAGCTCTCTTCTCTGGTCTGCCACCACGTGAGACCTGCCTTTCACCTTCCACCCTGATTGTGAGGCCTCCCCAGCCACATGGAACTGTAGGTCCAATAAACCTCTTTTATTTTATTTTTTAATTTTTTTTGTGAATTGTCCAGTTGTGGGTATGTCTTTATCAGCAGCGCAAGAACAGACTAATACAGTGAGTGAACGAGGCTAACTACGCAGGCCTACATACCTCATAGGGAATTCAGAGGTGGATGGAACTCATCTGGGGCTTCAGAAGCCATGGTGGTGTTGCCCCCAGGGGGGCTGAGGTGACTGGAGCCAGCAGGACTGAGGTTTCTGAGAGCCAGTGACTTCCCATTTACTCCTGCAAGTGCTGCTGACTCAAGTGTGTGCAGTTCATGAAAATCCAGAGCTCAGCATTTGTGAGATGTGCATTCTCCTGAACATGGACTATTCTTTAATAAAAGTTTTCTTTTATCCTGTGTTTTTTGCTTAAACTTGATCCAAAATATTTCCTTGGCTTCTTGATGCAGGAGACTGGACTCAACTCCAGAGGAAGGGCTCCGACAAGGGACCATATTGAGGATTAGCTAAAACAGGGCTGGGGTGGAAGCAGTTTTTAATTACGAACACGTAATTAAAGCGTGAAGAAAATGGACCCTCTGTCTCCCTAGTTCCCCCAAACTGGTCCAAGACATGCAGCCGTTGTAAATCAACTCACTACAGGACCAGAGGAAACGAAGCTACCTGCTTCTGAGATGCCATCTCATCACAAACATCTCTCATCTGAAAATTCTGGTAAAATTCTAAAGCTGCCACTTCCGGGCTGTGTCCCTTGGCCAAGGCAATCATGGCCATCCTGTGTGACTCAGGAAGCAATGACGATGCATGGAAGTCATCCGAGGAAGCTCCCCTCTGCTTTCTTTGCAAAGTCATTTCAAAGCGTTTGTTCACAACTTCGCTCTACATCCTCTGAAGGGAGCGCTATTACGGGGGAAAGATGGCTGAACATGACACCTCTCCACCTTCCTCTGTTGGTCTCACAGCATTCAACTAAGTGCCACCTCCTCTAGGAAGCCACCCTGGATCACCCGAGGGTGCACAGTGTCCCTTCAGCAGAATGTCCATCCACCTTCCTCTCTTTGTCCCACAACATTCAACTAAGTGCCACCTCCTCCAGGAAGCCACCCTGGATCACCGGAGGGTGCACGGTCTCCCTTCAGCAGAATGTCCACCCCACTCACTCAGCAGGTTCGGATGCCACCTGCAGCCCTCTGACCGCCCCTGCTGTCCTAGCAGCATCTCCCCAAGCAGGGACGAGCCCCCGACCTGGACTCAGGCAGGGAGGGTCCTGTCTACAATATCTCAGCTAGATCCACCATCCACAGATGGGTCACACTTGCATAAATGAGGACTGGGGTGGGAAGGATGTTCCCTTTTGAGATGTAAAAGTCTTTGTCTGCTACAATAAGGCCATTTAGAAGCAACTGGCATCATTTCCTACCTGGAGACCCCAGAAGGAAGTCCAGGCATCCCTGTTCGGCTTTCCCATGGCCCCTGTTCGGCAGCAGCCGCCGATGCCCGAGGTGCCTGCACTGCATGGAGCTTGCTCTGCGCGTCTCCACACCGCCTCCCCACCCGCTTACCCCGGTTACCTCTCCATACCGCCTCCCCACTCCCTTACCCCGGTTACCTCTCCACACCGCCTCCCCACTCCCATTAGCCTTACCCCTCTACACCCCCTCCCACCCCCGTTACCTCTCCACACCCCCTCCCCGCCCCATTACCCCCCCACACCCCCTTCCCACTCCCTTACCCCGGTTACCTCTCCATACCGCCTCCCCACTCCCATTAGCCTTACCCCGCCACACCCCTCCACACCCCCTCCCCGCCCCCTCCACGCCCCATTACCCCTCCACACCCCCTCCCCGCCCCATTACCCCTCCACACCCCCTCCCCGCCCCCTCCGCGCCCCATTACCTCTCCAAGCTCCTGTCTCTGTTCCAGTGCAGAAAATGGCACCTGCGTGGCGCCTACATGGTCTTCGTACAAATAGACGTCACCTGCATTGCCCTCTCCACGTACGTCCAAAAAGTGTCGGAAACACAGCAGGCAGCACCTGCTGAAAAGCTCAGAGGGTGCGGAAGATGGGAGGGGTCTACGGCCAAAGGAACCAGCCTGGGCCTGGTCCAGCTGTGCTGAGATGCTCCAAGCTTGGAGGCTCACGGAAGGCATCAGTGGTGCTGCTGTTGTCACCCTGGACACGAGCTCGGCAGAGCAAAGGGACTTTGTTTTGTTTATTGACCTACGGCCAGAGCCCAGATGCTCACATACAGCCAGTGATTAATAAGCCTTTGGGGAAAGAGGAAGGAAAGAGGAGGGAAGGAAGGAAGGAAGGAAGGAAGGAAGGAAGGAAGGAAGGAAGGAAGGGAGGGAGGGAGGGAGGGAGGGAGGGAGGGAGGGAGGGAGGGAAGAAGGGAGGAAGGGAGGAAGGGAGGAAGGAAGAGAGAGAGGAAGGAAGGGAAGGAGGGGGAGGAAAGAAGGGAAGAAAGAAGAGAGGGAGGAAACAAGGGAAGGAGAGGGAATGAAGAGAGTAAGGAAGTAAGGGAAGGAGTAGGGAAGGAAGAGAGGAAGGGAGGGAGGAAGGAAGGGAAGGAGAGGGGAGAAAGAGTGAGGAAGGAAGGGAAGGAGTGGGGAGGAAAGGAGGGAGGGAGGGAGGAAAGACAGAAGAAAGGAAGAGAGGGAGGAAGGAAGGGAGGCAGGGAGGGAGGAAGAGAGGGAGGAAGGAAGGGAGGGAGGGAGGGAGAGAGGGAAGGATGGAGGGAGGGAGAGAGGGAGGGAGGGAGAGAGGGAGGGAGAGAGGGAGGGAGGGAGAGAGTGAAGAGGGAAGGGAAGGAGGGAGAGGGAGGGAGGGAGGAGAGAAGGAAAGAAGAGAGGGAGGAAGGAAGGGAAGGAGTGGGGGAGGAAGAGAGCGAGGAAGGAAGGGAAAAGAGAGGGAAAGGAGCGAGGGAGGGAGAAAGGAAGGAAGGAGGGAGGAGGAAGGGAGGAGAGAGGAAGGAAGAAGGCTGACTTCTAAGGAGCTCCCCACAAACACAAGCGTGGCCCTCCCACATGGAAGGCCATTTGAGGGCTGCACCGTTGCTGGTGTCAGCCCAGTATCATCACCCTCACCTCCTTCTGGCATGCACGGGGAGTTTTGATGGCCAACAGCAAAGCAGCAGGTCCTGCGGGGAGCAGGAAGGGGCTGAGCATGCTCGCTCACCCATCCTGAGGGTCACCAGCAGCTTGGAAGGATGTGCTCCCGTTTTCTCGTGGAGATGTGCAGCACGGTGGAGCTAGAGGCGTTGCCGTCGTTGCCTTCCTACCGACTAACTTTGCAGGTTTCTGGTATGTTCCAAGAAGGCAGCGCTCCAACGGTTTTAAACTGCTTACAGTGTTGGTGCGTGACCGGCTGTGCTGCGCTGTCAGATGCAGAAGAGCTGCCAAGGGAGCGGATGAAACTTCCCAGATAAACCACCCGAAGTGTTTCTGAGAACTGCTCGCTGAGATGAAAAACAACTTCGGGAAAGAAACTTCACCCGCCGAAGTCGACGTGCCTCGTCCCCGGACAGTTTGTGAGATTCGGTGTTTCTCGGGGCTGATATCACAGGGAGTGCCCGTCCTGGAACGGTGGAGGGTCTTCTGTGGAGGCTCGTTGGCAGGGCTGGCTCGGTTCACCTGCGGCGCGTCCTGCACACTTTCACCTGACAAGCGTCCTGTGACCAGCCTGCGGCGGGGAGGGACACAAGGCTGCGCTGTCCGGTCATTTGCTCCTGGACAACTCTTTTTGTTCTTTTAATCCAAAGCAAACTTTGAAAGACAGCAATGAGAAGTACAAATATTTACTCATAGTCCTCACATATTTATTATATATATGTACAATTTGTATACATTTGTGTACATATATATGTATGTGTGTGTGTATATATGTGTATGTGTATATATATTTAGAGAGAGGGGCATCCATCCATTGTCTGCCTATCATCGAGGTATCTATGTATCCGTGCCTGGATCTACCATCATCTCTATACAGAGAGAGGCTCCTATCCATCGTCTGTCTGTCATCGAGGTATCTGTGTATCCGTGCCTGGATCTACCATCATCTGTATATATAGAGAGATACCTACCCATCGTCTATCATTGAGGTATCTGTGTCTGTGCCTGTGCCTGGATCTATCATCATCTCTCTCCATATCCATCCTCCCATCAACAGCACAGGGCACTTTACCATGGCTGGTGGGCTCAGGAGGACATCCTGGCCTAACACTTCAGGGAGGACGCAGAGGCCTGGACATCACAGCCGGGCATGAGGATGGACGCTGAAACACGGAGGGACTGGCTGCAAAGTTTGGTCTTTATTCCCGAGGGGTCAGCAGCCTCCATGGAAGTTTCTGGAGCAGATGAAGGTTTTAAGACCAGCAGGATGCAGGCTGGAAAGGTGGTGCTGTGGGTGGGGCTGTGGGGTGGGGCTGTGGGTGGGGGCTGTGGGTGGGGCTGTGGGTGGGGGATGTGGGGTGGGGCTGTGGGTGGGGGCTGTGGGTGGGGGATGTGGGGTGGGGCTGTGGGTGGGGCTGTGGGTGGGGGCTGTGGGTGGGGGATGTGGGGTGGGGCTGTGGTTGGGGCTGTGGGTGGGGCTGTGAGGTGGGGGATGTGGGGTGGGGAATGTGGGGTGGGGGATGTGGGTGGGACTGTGGGTGGGGGATGTGGGGTGGGGGATGTGGGGTGGGGCTGTGGGTGGGGGCTGTGGGTGGGGGATGTGGGGTGGGGCTGTGGGTGGGGGATGTGGGGTGGGGCTGTGGGTGGGGAATGTGGGGTGGGGGCTGTGGGTGGGGAATGTGGGTGGGGGATGTGGGGTGGGACTGTGGGTGGGGGATGTGGGGTGGGGCTGTGGGTGGGGAATGTGGGGTGGGGGCTGTGGGTGGGGGATGTGGGGTGGGGGCTGTGGGGTGGGGCTGTGGGTGGGGCATGTGGGGTGGGGATGTGGGTGGGGGATGTGGGGTGGGGGCTGTGGGGTGGGGATGTGGGTGGGGGATGTGGGGTGGGGGCTGTGGGGTGGGGCTGTGGGTGGGGCATGTGGGGTGGGGATGTGGGTGGGGGATGTGGGGTGGGGGCTGTGGGGTGGGGATGTGGGTGGTGCTGTGGGGTGGGGCTGTGGGTGGGGCTGTGGGTGGGGTCTGTGGGGTGGGGCTGTGGGTGGGGCTGTGGGGTGGGGCTGTGGGTGGGGGATGTGGGGTAGGGCTGTGGGTGGGGGATGTGGGGTGGGGGATGTGGGGTGGGGCTGTGGGTGGGGGCTGTGGGTGGGGGCTGTGGGGTGGGGCTGTGGGTGGGGGATGTGGGGTAGGGCTGTGGGTGGGGGATGTGGGGTGGGGGCTGTGGGTGGGGGCTGTGGGTGGGGGATGTGGGGTGGGGCTGTGGGTGGGGGATGTGGGGTGGGGGCTGTGGGTGGGGGCTGTGGGTGGGGGATGTGGGGTGGGGCTGTGGGTGGGGGATGTGGGGTGGGGGCTGTGGGTGGGGGATGTGGGGCGGGGGCTGTGGGGTGGGGCTGTGGGTGGGGCTGTGGGTGGGGGCTGTGGGTGGGGGATGTGGGGTGGGGTTGTGGGTGGGGGATGTGGGGTGGGGCTGTGGTGTGGGGCTGTGGGTGGGGGCTGTGGGTGGGGGATGTGGGGTGGGGCTATGGGTGGGGTCTGTGGGTGGGGCTGTGGGTGGGGGCTGTGGGGTGGGTCTGTGGGTGGTGGCTGTGGGTGGGGGCTGTGGGTGGGGGATGTGGGGTGGGGTTGTGGGTGGGGGGTGTGGGGCGGGGGCTGTGGGGTGGGGCTGTGGGTGGGGCTGTGGGTGGGGCTGTGGGTGGGGGATGTGGGGTGGGGCTATGGGTGGGGTCTGTGGGTGGGGCTGTGGGTGGGGGCTGTGGGGTGGGTCTGTGGGTGGGGCTGTGGGTGGGGATGTGGGTGGGGATGTGGGTGGGGCTGCGGGGTGGACAGAAGAGCAGGAGTTTGGGATTTTTGAGAATAGAACACAAACGTACAGGACTTAGTGATTAGGGAGGAAAGGGGAGCTGTTGGGGTGGAAATGACTGAGCTGTCCACGGAATGCCATAGTGCAGCTGCCTGACCCTCTCGGGTACCCCGTCCCCCTGTTGGGGGCTGAAGCCTCCACCACGCTGGAGACAGACAGGAGGTGTCAGAAATGGAGCTTCGGGTCCAGACAACTGTGCAGGGACTGGGGTGCCTCAGTCTGCACGTCCCCAGGGCTCCCAGCAGCCTGGGGGCCTTGTGGTCATGTTCTTCACCTCCCCTGTGCCTTTCTCCGATACACCCTGACCAGGGCTTCCACTTCGGCTTCTCCTTGCCCTCTTCCGGAAGCTTCTAGGCTTCTGATCACAGGTCTCTGCTGCCATCTTTCCTGCCCGAGGGGAGACGGCAACTAGTACTTACTGGGGTCCCACAGTCCCCCAGCCATTCTGTCCACTGCATCAAAGCAAGAAGGGCCCAAGTGTCCTGATCATCACTCGTCACAGAGTGGCCCCCGTGGCCAAGAGGCGAGGGGCGTGTGCACCATGGGACACAGGGGTCTGGTGCTCGCATGTAGTCCTGGACGTGCACCTGCCCTTCCTGAACTTCCTCTGGGCAATCCTGGGCTCCGAACCCAGGACCCAGCCTGGACCCAGACGCCCCCTTGTAATATCTGCATTCAAAATCCACATGGCCGTGCTGTGGACCTGCGGGACGTCACAGGGAGGCGGCTGCCCGTGCTAGGGGCTTTATGCATCACCAGGATCCCTCAAGCCCATCTCCTGGTACAGCGACCTTGTGGACAAACCCACCTGCTGCCAACAACTCCCAGACGAGAACCCAAGAACCAGGTGTGAGGAGGCTTTTGTCCAGCCACAGGCCTGGGAAGCATGAAGCTCCTTCCTGCCACTTCTCCCCACGGTCTTCCCCTTGGCAGGTGCTAGGATGGGGCGGTTTTCATGCTGAGGCTTCAGGACCCAGATCCAGGTTTGCAGGGAGGTTGCTGAGGCAACAGAGGGCAGCCGGCATTTCGTCTCCTTCATGATGCTCACATTGAATGATGGCGGCTCCCAGCCAGCCCTCTGCCCTGACCCCACCTGCTGCTCACTGGGGCTCATCTCCGGTGTCGGCAGCAGCTCCAAGCCTGCATCCGGCAGCACAGGGAGAGTCCAGCAGGCAGAGGGGAGCGCCGGGCAATGACTGTAACTACTGTAGCATGCTATCCTATTACCAGGGAGCACAAAAGTTTCTGAGCTTTTGCTTCCAAAATGTCATGTCAGACAAGACCTGGATTTACTCCCAAAATTTTTAATCTTCTGAGCAGAGAAGTCTGGCTCCTGCTAATAGGACGGGCGCATCGATAGCCCATTGTTGGTGGCCATGGGGTGGCTCTGCTGCCTTCTCCTGGCACCAGCTCCAAAGAGCGGGTGGCTCCTGGAATGGTGTCAAAACCAAACCTCATCTTGGGGCCTGGATGTTCACACTCAGCTTGGAAGCTCAGATTTTGCAAGGCCACTGCCTGTTTAGCAAAATTAGGCCAATGGATTTACAGCCTTGGATGGCGTGCAACTGAATGCAGACTCCCCGTAGCTCTGCTCTGGGATGGTAGGCCTGCCCCGTGCTCCTGCCACCACGAGCCTCTGCCGGGGAAGCCTGCCTGCCATCACCCTTCCAGATGCCTGTCCCGGGCTGCACCTGCCCAGGTGTGCACTCATCTCTCGGCCAACTAATTAATGCTCACTCAGAAGTCCTGGGAGACAGCACGGGGCGTGTGCCAGCGTGGTTCTTTCCATCCGTTTTTCCAGACGTCGCGTATTTGTAGAGTTGTGATGATCTCCTTACAGAATCTGCACATTGTATCTTCCAGCCAAAGCGTAATGTAATTTGGATGTGGGTGAACGGCTGGGAGTTCTTTTCGAGGGCCCTGAAGTCCCTCACTGCATGAGGCCTCCCATGACATGAGGCCATCCCCTTTGGTCATAAGTGACATTTCAATAAACACATCTGTGCATGCACCTTTTAAATGAACGTCTTATTTGGGGATGGTTTTGGATGTATAGGCATGGTTGTGAAGGTAGTATAGAGTTTCCAACTCTCCACACCGCGTTTTCCCTGTTATTAACATCTTGCATTACTGGTACACATTGGATATAGTTAATTAATCAATATTCATATGAACGTTCAACTATATGGATTAAGAGAAGTTCATACTATTTTTGGGGCTTTTTTTTTTTTTTTTTTTTTGAGTCTTGCTCTGTTACCCAGGCTGGAGTGCAGTGGTGTGATCTCGGCTCACAGCAACCTCCGCCTCCCGGGTTTAAGCAATTCTCCTGCCTCAGCCTCCTGAGTAGCTGGGACTACAGGTGCCCGACACCATGCTCAGTTAATTTTTGTATTTTTGGTAAAGACAGGTTTTCACCATGTTGGCCAGGATGGTCTTGAATTCCTGGCCTCAATTGACCTGCCCACCTCAGCCTCTCAAAGTGTTGGGATTACAGGTGTGAGCCACCATGCTTGGCCTTTTCAGCACTTTCAGTGCCTTCCTGATGTCATTTTTTTTTTTTCTGGCCCAGGATCCCACCAAGGTTCCCACATGGCATTTGGCTGGGACAGTTTCTCAGGTTTTCCTTGTTTTTGATGACCTGGACTCTGGGCAGTTTAGAGGTGTGCGGGCGGGGGGCTGAGTAGGCTGTCCCTATATTAAAATTAGCGTGATGTTTTTCTCATGAGTAGCCTGGGGTTACAGGTATTCTCTGCAGCAGGATATCAGAGGTGAGGCCGTTCTCCTCACACCGTGTGAGGGCCCAGACCATCCGCAGGGCTCCGCACAACGGGCTTGACCGCCATCACCTGGCTCGGAGGGCCCAGACCATCCGCAGGGCTCCGCACAACGGGCTTGGCCCCCGTCACCTGGCTCGGAGGGCCCAGACCATCCGCAGGGCTCTGCACAACGGGCTTGACCCTCGTCACCTGGCTCAGAGGGCTCAGACCATCCGCAGGGCTCAGCACAACCAGCTTGACCCCCTTCACCTGGCTCAGGTGTGTTCCTCAGGCGTCTCCTCTGCAGAACCTTTCCCTCCCCATCCCACACCGTGCTCTTTGGAAAGGTGGGGGGCCGTTCCCCACTCCCGAGGAGGCCATACGCTTACTGCTCACCTGGAATTGGGCACTGATGCTCCCCGATTCTCAGAACACCCCCTTGGGCTGCATCACAAGCCTTGGCATTACCCTGGCAGAGGATGCACTTTGAGTTCGGGGCTCCAAGGTCCACGGCACCTCCCTGAAGGAAAACTGGGGGATATAAGAAGTGCATGAGAAGCGGCCTCTGCCTCAGGGGAGTTGGGAGGTAGAAACAGGCAGTGAGCAAAGCACAACATGCAAAACCCAAAACCATGTTTAAAACCTGGAGGGGTTTGAAAGTGAAGGACAGAAGGTGGGTGAGTCCGCCAGTGACTGGGGGCCACAGGTCCTGCTGGGGGTGAGGCAGGAAGACCCTCCGAGGAGGGGAGGCCCATGCAGAGAGAGGACAGGATCCAGAGCAGCCCACAGGTGGGGCAGAGGGAGCCAGAGGTGCCAGGGCTCTGAGCTAGGATGTCAGGACCAGCAGGGAGGGTCTCCGGGATGACAAGGGCTGGGCCCTGGGCTTTGGAGGCCTGAGTGTGGATTACTGGGGTTTTATTCTATGCCCTGTGCATGATCCCAGGTCCCTGTTTCTCCAATTTTGGAGGCTTGAGGGCAGATCACAGTGTCCTTATGCTTCCTGGAGGATCCAAATCTCAGAGAATGGGAACCTGGACACATCGGTGGTCTGGGGAATGTCTTGGGGCCCAGTGGACAATATCCTGTCCGTGGGCACTGTCCAGTAGCCCCTAGTCCTGTAAGTCATCTGGGCTGGACCTGGCAGGGCAGCCCCTCCACCTGCAGCCCTTGGATGTTCCAAGCTACACAAGCAGAAAGGCGGAGGCCACAGGGTCACGCCTGGAGAGAGGGGGACATGGGTGGCTGCCTTGATGGGTGTCGGGGAGGGGTGGGTCTGTGGCGTCACACACCCAGCCGCTGGCCCGTTCTCTGGCCCCCAGCACCTGGTGCAGCCTCTGCCTGTTGGGGAGCTACTCCAAGGTCCTTGTGCCCAGAGAGCGAGCACACAGCCAGAAAGTGATGGAAAAATTACATCACGGTTAAAATAAAACCAGCGGGGAAAGAAATAAGGTTTCTTTTTTTCATTTTTTTTTTTAATAAAAAGGTCAAAGAATATAGATGAAACAAGCTAATTGAATTAGGCCGCAAATTGAACTAATACAGAGAAATTCTTCAATGTACATATCTGATAAGACCTGAGCTCTGGCATGTCAGGGGCCCTGGCAGCCCCACCCTCCAGCCCTTTCCCCCACGTGGCCCATGAATTACACACAGAACATGGGGCTGTGTTCTATTATTCAGAAGCCTTTCTGTCTCTTGGAGAAATACAGCCTCGTGCCTCTGAACCCTGGAACGGCCGCCCTGCCCTGGCTCAGGTCGCATTTGAAATTCCTGACAAGCCCAAAGGTCCACCTGTGAAAGGGACGCAGGGGTCACCCCCATGGTCTCTCCACAAACCGGGGCAGGTGTCCTTTGATGGTGAAGCAGGAAAGATGGGGAGGTGGATCCTAAGTTGAGAGGTGAAACGTCTGACCTGCAGTCACACCTGTGCACCTGCCAGCCACAGAGCCCCAGGTGAACGCAGGTGAGGGCATCGTTAGTGACTGTTCTGCAGGGACAGAAGAAGCACCTTTCTCAGACTGCTCTGGGATGCCCACCTTCCCAGGACACTGTTGAGGTGGAAGTCCCTGCCTAAGAGAATGCTGGCCAGCCCTGGACCTTCCTAGATAAGCCTGGGCTCAGGGGTCCCACAGTCCTGGCTTCAGCCCCTAGTTCTGTCCCTCCCTGATGGACAATCTGGTGAGGACACACAGGCTCTGTGGCCCCATGCTCCTCATCTGTGGAGGGGGCCACCTCTGCAGCCAGATGACTAAGGCTCTTTATCGAGACAGTGACCAAATGGAGCAACGGGGGGAGTAGGTGCCAGCTCCATTCCCCCACTTGCTAACCAGCCACACAGCCTGTCCCATGCCTGGGCCCCCTGGTGCCTCTGCTCCTCCCCATGGTGCCTCTGCTCCCCCCCTGGTGCCTCTGCTCCTCCCCCTGGTGCCTCTGCTCCTCCCCATGGTGCCTCTGCTCCTCCCCCTGGTGCCTCTGCTCCTCCTCATGGTGCCTCTGCTCCTCCCCATGGTGCCTCTGCTCCTCCCCCTCGTGCCTCTGCTCCTCCTCATGGTGCCTCTGCTCCTCCCCATGGTGCCTCTGCTCCTCCTCATGGTGCCTCTGCTCCTCCCCATGGTGCCTCTGCTCCTCCCCCTGGTGCCTCTGCTCCTCCTCATGGTGCCTCTGCTCCTCCCCATGGTGCCTCTGCTCCTCCCCCTCGTGCCTCTGCTCCTCCTCATGGTGCCTCTGCTCCTCCCCATGGTGCCTCTGCTCCTCCCCATGGTGCCTCTGCTCCTCCCCCTGGTGCCTCTGCTCCTCCTCATGGTGCCTCTGCTCCTCCCCATGGTGCCTCTGCTCCTCCCCCCGGTGCCTCTGCTCCTCCCCATGGTGCCTCTGCTCCTCCTCATGGTGCCTCTGCTCCTCCCCATGGTGATCATGGAAAGACTGACATACATCTGCTGGGCCCTGGGCCGGGGCAGACCCACAGATGTCCCTGAGATCCTAAGCTGCTCCCTATCTGGGCCCTAGGCCCAGGCGGAGGGCCACAGATGCCCCTGAGATCCTGAACTGGTCCCCATCTGTCAGGAAGCCACACTCACCAGCCTTGCGTGCTGGAGCTGCGGCTCTGGTGAACCAGTCTGTTCCCAGCACCTCCTCCTGGGCCTTCTGGCCTGGGAGCCTCATGCAGGAGACTCGGGGCATCAGGGGAGGAGGGGAGGGCAGCACGGGGTCTCTGCTGCCTCAGGCTGGGCTTGCAGGGGGGAGGTTCCCTGAGACCCATTTCCCAATGACAATGACGGCCCCAGCGCTCCAAGTCCCGACTCAGTCGCACCACAGGGTGCCAGCAGGTGACAGGGTGCCAGCAGGTGACAGGGTGCCAGCAGGTGACGGGGTGCCAGCAGCTGACAGGCACCAGCCTTGCAGTGACCTTTTGGGACAGCCGGTTCTTCCTGAGCCTCAGAATCAGAAACTGAGGCTCTGCAGACCTTGGCAGGCAACCCCGTCTCATGGCACTAGGTGAGGAGTCCAGCGGAGGAGCCCAGATGCTCCTTGGCTTATGAGAGGGCATGCCTGGAGGTGCCCTTGTGAGTGGAAAATGTCATAAACTGAAAACGCCGTGGGCACGTGGAACCCGCCAGCATCATAGCTTAGCCAGCCCTGTCTTAAACATGCTCCAGACACTTCTATCAGCCTACAGTCGGGCAAAATCATCCAACACAAAGCTTGTTTTATACTGAAGTGTGGACTCTGTCATGCAATTCATGGAATACTGTACAGAAAGCAAAAGTGAGAATTTCTGTCCTCAAAGCACAGTTTCTACTGAATGTGTATCACATCTGCACCACGGAAAAGTTGGAAAGTTCCGTGTGGAGCCATCGTCAATCAGGGACCGTCTGCATTACATGGCCCCAGAGCCTGGGCCTTCCATGACCGCATGGCTTGGTGGAACCTCTCATAGGTGGAGAGGATGGATTTTGATTCTGGGGTATTCCAAAGAAAAGGGACACATCTCTCAGAAACTGGCAGGAGATTGACCTCCCGAAATGTGCCAGGCGTTTGCTGTGGCCCCCGCCACACAGCACCAGCTCCTTACAGAGCAGCCACAGATGGGAGCCACAGCCACACACAGCCACGGCAGCTGGGAGCTTCTCAGGCCCCAGACTCAGCACAAGCACAACAGCGTTCCTTATTTTCCATTTCATCTCTTGCCGTTCGTGCCAGCGTCAGAATACACGGGAAACAAGACGGACGCAGTCTTTGCCCTCAAGAACTCACAGTCCAGTGAAAACCGGCCACCTTCCATGTCAAACCAGCTGCTCTCCCTCTGCCATCCAGACAAGAGGCACCGACACTCACCGTTCTCCCACAGCTGGTGCCCACGCGTCGCCCTGGCTCTGCTCCTGTTGCCTTCCTGCATCTGAAAGCTCTGTATGTCCATCCCTCCTCCATGCCCAGGGCCACCATCCTGGCCCAAGCCGCCGTCTCCTCTGCTGTGGGCATCTGCTGTGGCCTCCTCAGGGCTCACCTCAGCTTCCAGAGTCGTGAGGTCTGGGAGAAGCTGGAGACCCACAACACACCTGTCCACAGCCCGCAGAAGCCCGGTCCTTGGAAGTCAGCAGGTGGATGAGTGAATAAATGGATGGGCAGATTTTCTAATGACAAAATTAATGAAGGCTAATTAAGGGGAAATTAATGAAGGCTAATTAAAGAGAAATTAATGAAGGTCCACCTTTCCCATATGGACTTTTTAATATCCTGTTATATTTTCCCCATAATGAAAGTTAAATGTGTTTTTCAAAACATTCTCTGCAATGTTCTTGTCTAAAAAAGAATAATCAATGAAAACCTCTCAATGAGCAGAGTCATTTTCATTATTTTCCCTGGACTTTTTGATTCTGCAAAGAGTCACGTGCCTTAGGCCGTGCACGTAGCCTGCTGAGCCTCTAACACTGAAGGGCCAGGACCAGGACGCCCCACCGTCTCCACAGCTGGAAGAAGGATTCCAAGCCAGCGTCCCTTTCCAAGTGCGCCTGGGCAGATGCCGTGGAGCTGCCAGGGTTTGGGCTACTGAAGCTCTAAAGGCAGGTTGTAGGACAAGAAGCACTTGAGGGCAGGGCACAGCGTGAGAGAGAAGGGGGGCTGCGCCCATTGCCCGATGGAGGGGAGGGGCCAGCCCTCGTCCATCCGTCCGGCCCTCCAGTCTTCCTCAGAGCGGGGAGGCAGGCTCAGCTCACTGTCTTTGGCTCCTTTATTTGAAAGGCACCAATAATACAAACGGGAGCATCAAGTTGGAGCCAGAACAGGTACACAGGCTTGGACGGGAGCCAGACTGCTTATGAGCAACAGCTGGGAGCCACGCGCTTGTATTCACAGAGCTAAGGCCACAGTCCCTGCAAGGGATGAGGAGGGAGCCGTGTGTTGAATCACAGAGAAAATTAGTTGTTTACGGTCATTTACGTTGGGAATCATTCTTATACAATCTGCCCTTGTTTCATTTGGCTCTGATTAGATGTTGATGAGATCGTGGACAACTTCGTCAAGGTGCACCAAAACGAAGCCTTGGTTGGAAAGGGCTCAGAAGAGAGATGGAAATGATGAATGGTTGGCCAACACAAGCGTCTTAGGGTAAGGACTGGGGCCTGCTTAGCATGGAGCCAACAGGATGGAGAGAGAAATTAATGTCCTCAGTTATAAAGGGGCTTGAGATATGGAAAATTGCTGGCGACAGGCCTCCCTCTAGAGGAGGAGGACAAGGGGTTGGAGCCGTACAAAGTCATCGACTGCTTCAAGGGCCTCCTGGAGAGAGGAGAGGAGGGGAGCTGTCTCGGATCTGGGGCAGGGGCATTTGAAGGAACGCCCATCCCACTGAGTTGAGGCTGCTGAGGGTTCAGGAGGCACAGTCACCCAGCAGAAAGGGGTGTCAGCATCCTCTGGTCCCTCCCTGGTGGAGCTGCCGTTGGATCCCCTGGTAGGACACTAGGGCCTGAGCAGCTTGGACAGAAAGCCCCTGGAAGTGGAGAGGGGCTGAGAAAATCGTGTGTGCAGAGTGGGAGGGGCTGTGTGAATTGTGTGTGCAGAGTGGGAGGGGCTGTGTGAATTGTGTGTGCAGAGCGGGGAGGGGCTGTGGAAATCGTGTGTGCAGAGCGGGGAGGGGCTGTGGAAATCATGTGTGCAGAGTGGGAGGGGCTGTGGAAATCGTGTGTGCAGAGCGGGGAGGGGCTGTGGAAATCGTGTGTGCAGAGCGGGGAGGGGTTGTGGAAATCGTGTGTGCAGAGCGGGGAGGGGCTGTGGAAATCGTGTGTGCAGAGCGGGGAGGGGCTGTGGAAATCGTGTGTGCAGAGCGGGGAGGGGTTGTGGAAATCGTGTGTGCAGAGCGGGGAGGGGCTGTGGAAATCATGTGTGCAGAGTGGGAGGGGCTGTGGAAATCGTGTGTGCAGAGCGGGGAGGGGCTGTGGAAATCGTGTGTGTTGAGTGGGAGGGGCTGTGTGAATTGTGTGTGCAGAGTTGTGAGGGGCTGTGGAAATTGCGTGCGCACAGTGGTGAGGGGTTGTGTGTGCAGAGCAGGAGGGGCTGTGGAAATTTTGTGTGCAGAGCTGTGAGGAACTCTGGAATCTTGTATGCAGAACCACACTCCGGTGTCTGAGCTCAGAAAGGGAGCCGGTGGGTGCTGGAAGGAACAGGGCCTGGACTGCCTGAGACTGTCTGGGCCTTGTCCGGGCACCTTGGTGCTTTTCCATTACCTCCCTCATTCCCTTTCATCTTCACTCGGGGTTTGAGGAACCGCAATTAGCAGACGGTTCGAGGTCTATTAGCCAGCGCCTCCCCTCACCCCCTCCAATGCCATTGGAGTCAGAGATTGGATTTCTTAATGACAGAAGAATTAAGTAATAGGCTTGAGCAGGGCCGCGGGCAGCCGTGTGAAGCCATGTGCAAAATTGATATTTCAACAAGCCTGATAACGTATTAGGGCAATGGCCCTGCCGTGTCGCAGAGCCACACAATGAATCTTCCTCCAAGGGCCTGCGGGTGCCTATCACGGGGTCGGCGGCACTCATGAGGCCCCTCGCCTTCCAGGAACCTGTCAGTCTCTTCCCAAAGTGTCCGGGAAACAGCAGGTCCCCAGACTGTATGGAGGAGGGTGGGAGGAGCTGAGTGGACCCACAGGGGCCAGTGAGGGTTCGTGGGGTGGGGGCTGCAGGGTTTCCCCAGTGGGGAAACGTGGGCATGGGTTCCACGCTGTCCCAGGAGCTCTGCAGATGGTGCCCTTAGAAACCCAGGCCTGCGACGCGTCCGCCGTGGGCTCCGGACCACGAGGTCATCCGTAGCCGTCTCACACTTTGATTTGTAACTTCAACCGGAAGTACAGGAGCCCTAGACAAGATGCTGGGTGACCATTTTATGAAGATCAATGTTATTAAGGACTGAATTCTTGTCCGAAATAATTTGTATAAAATACGGTCACGTTAGATGAGAATCTGTGCGGAATTATTAGCTAATGGGTGTTGAATTGTGGAAACCCCTGGCTTTTTTCACGGAATAATTGAACACGACTTCTTCTATACTGGACTGTGAGGTTCCTGAGCACAGGAAGGGGCTCCGGCCGGGCTGGTGCCTCCTGGGCAGTTCTCTCTGCCCCCCACCATGGTCAACATGTCCCCAAAGGAGCAGGGAGAATCCCTGAAGACTGGGCGGCCCCTCACCGCCGCCAAGACCCCTCCCCGCTGGGCCTGCATACCCCAGCCATCCCAGTGAGCTGCCCACGGTGTTTCGGGCCCTGCGTGCTCTCCCCCGGGACGTCCTTCTTGTCCTGGAAAGCCAGCAGGCACCGTGAGTCCCTTCAGTCCTGAACCACCACCAGCTCCTCTCCTGTACCTGAGACCCCCCCTTCCCCCAGAGCAAAGTCTCCTGAGGATGTGAGACCACCCGAGAAGGGGGCGTCCTGGCCCCACTGCCCCAAAGTGGGTTCTGAAAGGAAAAGAGAGAAGTGAACGCCAGGGTGCCGCATGTCCACTCTCCTCTTGATGCTTTCTCGGGGAGCCCCCACCCAGGAAGGACCCCCAACCTCCCCACACTCCCCAGCCCCCCCGGGGAGACTTCACCCAGGAAGGACCCCCACCCTCCCCAGGCCCTGGCCTTCCTGGGTCCCCGGGGCCCTGAGGTCTCCCCTGCAGCGGGGAGGAGACTGCCCAAGAAGGACCCCCTCAAGGCTGATGCTCAGGGGCACCCACCTCCCTGCCCCTGCTTAGGGTCCCCGCAGTTACTGCTAGGTCGGGGAAGGAAGCCCCCAGTGATGTCTCCAGCTTTGGGAGTCTGTGGGAGAGCGTCTTCCTCATAAGATACTTTGCACAGGGTGCTGAGGCCTCGGGATGGCACTGACTAAAGACCTGTGGGTAGCCCCTCCTCCCACCTTACCTGCACCCTGCAAAGCTTTTCCTAGAGTCTCACTGAGCCCAAAAATGAAAAGCAAAACAAACCAGAACCGTTGCCCAGGGTTCTGTTATTATTTCCACTTCAGAGGTGAGGATGGGAGACAGTGAAGGGCTTGAGCCCACATTGTTGGTGTGTTCCATGGGCAGGAGCACTGAGAGCAGGTGGTCCCAGCAGGCACCTGTGGGCCCGAGACCATTGCAACTGATCCCTCGGCCTGCACCAATGGAGGGGGGTGGCCAGGAGGGTCCAGTGAGGGCCAGGAGGGTCCAGTTATGGGCTCCCCGCTTCTCCCCACCACTGAATCAACACTGTCTGCTCTCTTGGGCACTAACAGCCCCGTGATTCACTGTCCCTGCAGCCCTGGCCTGGGGTTCTTGGCAGGACCCTGCTAAGCATCGCGTCAGTGCAGGTGTGTGCAGGGAACATGACGGGCGCAACCAGCAGGTCTTCTGGGCACCAGGAGCTTCCTGGTCTCACAGGTCCTGGGGCAGCTCTGTGATGACGATGGCAGGGGCTCAGGAAGGGATCCCGAAGTCCACACCTGCGTGAGGCTGCACGCGTCTCATCTACTCCACTCCCAGACTCAACACCTGTGCTCAGCCCTTAGCCCGGCCCAGAGGGAACCTGGAATGGGAGGAGGGGCTTCCCCAGGCCCACTGGCTGGTAAGACCGTCACTCCTCGGCCCCCAACAAGTTAGAGAACTGCAGCAGAGGTAAAGTGTCCACACCACCTGCCAGCTCTTATGCGGTGCAACCCGCCCACACAGAGGATTCTGCTCCCCGTGCAGCCTGAACCATCACCCCCGGAGTTCCCACTCAGGGAGTGGCCAAGATAGGGGCGGGGGCACCAGCGTCTGCCAGGTATGAGCACAAGGCAGCCTCCTGGGGCCCTGAGCCAGCCTGCGGCTTGATCTCTGACGCTGTCCTCTCCTGGTCCTTGGAACCCTAGGGGTCCCCAATCCCCCCAGCTGGTGGGCCTCGGGGAGGGCAACTCACTTAGCACAGCTACTGGGGGGCAGGTGCATCTTCACACCCTAAGATACAGAAGCAAATCCGTAGTGAGACAAAACCCTGGGAGGGGGTGACAGGGAGGGGAGCGATCTCCTAAAAGGGGAGAATGGGGAGGAGTTCCTCCCGGAGCTGCAGCCAGATGGCAAGACCCACATACATAAGGAGGAGATAACCCCTCTGAAGCCCTAGAGGGCCTGTGGGGGAGGGAGGAGGGGTGGCAGGCACACAGAGCCCTCCTCCCTGCAGGCACAGCGGTGGGGGTGCACACCTGGAGACTGGTGGAATGCCAGGCCATGCACAGGGACTGAGTCCACTCCACTCTTCTGGCTGGGCTGAGTCCACTCCACTCCCGAACCCCAGCCTCAGCCCAGTCAGGGGGTCATCCTGCCTCCCCTGCAGCAGAGACCTCTCTTCAGGGAGCAGAAGATGTCCCAGTGCAGCAGACCTGCTGCTGAGAGGGGCTGGCCTGGGGGGCTGCAGAGACCCTGGCCCCAAGAAGGGCTTCTTCCTGGGGCAGATCAAAGGTCAGCCTGAGGCAGAGCAGCCACCACAGAGAGCCTTCAGGAAGCAGCACGGGCCAGGTGAAAACAGATCCCTCCTCTCACAGTTCACAGGGAGAAACCTGAGACCAAGGCAAGGATGGGCTGCGTCCCCAGGGACCTGAGGGCCCTTCCCAATGCTGGCGGCTCCTGGTGCTCTGCGGCCTGTGGCTACCTCCCTCCAAGCTGTCTCTGTCTTCCAACAGCGGACATCTCCCCTCTGTGTGCCCGTGTCCTCACTGTGTGCCCGTGTCCCCACTATGGCCTTCCCAGGTCACCCCAGTCCGACACCCTCCCTTCCTCTGTCAGAGCAGCTCCCCCGTCACAGCAGGTTGCAGAAGGGGGAGCCCCAGTGACCCAGACTTTCAGGCCACTCCACAGGCCCTGGGGTGGGTAGTCCTGGCACAGCTTGCCAATGGTACCCAGACCGGGCAGGGAGGAGGAGCTGGCCGTGTGGCCTGTCCAGAGAGGGGCACAGCACAGAGGCAACCGTCACCCTCCAGGCACCGGGGAAGCTACCTTGGCAGGGGCCCTGTGGGTGAGGGTCTCTCAGTACTCAGGGGCTGCCCACACCAGGTCAGCACAACCCAGCCGGGACACACAGGCCCAGCGTGGGGACAAGTCCTGCCTCCGGGAGGCTGGGAGTGGCCCCTCCCTTGAGGCTGACCCGTGGAAGGAGGCACAGGAGGAGGTGGTGGTTCCCTGTCACTTCCCTCCCTTACCACATTCTGTCTCTCTCCCTGCTCCTGTCACTGTCCTTCCTCAGGCTCAGATTCCCCTGGTGCTGCCCTCTGAGGCCCTCAGGGCCGGGCTGCACCGGCTTTCCCTGGACACGCTGAGTCCTGTCCTGTCCTCCAGCATTGCCCCAGATGGTGGTTTAAGCCCCTGTCACCCAGCACAGATCCCAACCTTCCCCTCAGATGGCCCACCTGCCCCTTGCGTGGGGGTTCCTGGAATGGAGTCAGGTCTGAGGAGGGGAGACTGGCTTCGGGACGGAGGAGCAGGGTGGAGAACAAACATCCCATACCCGGAAGTGTCCCGGAGACAGGCCGGCCGGAGCTGGGAGCCGGAGCTGGGAGCCGGAGTTGGGAGCCACCACACCAGGCAGCCAGCAGCGAAGCAGAGCCCAGGTGTCTGGCACCCCATGGCGGCTGCAGCCTCTCCTTCCTCCGGTGACCTCGCCGGCCTCCTGGTTCCCAGCGCTGTCTCCCCTGATTAACGAAGCCATAGCTCATTCCCCACGTGCGACGCTGCCCTGGCTTCCGCGGCTAATTCTGCCACATAATGGAACTTGAACGCTGCCTAATTTCCAAATTAAACCCAGATGGATGGCCCGGCCTCTCCTGGTGGCACAGGCTGTGGGGGCAGACGCGCTGCCCCTGGTGGTTTGGAAGCAGTGTGGGTCACAGGCGGCCACCCTGGGAGGTCCCCCCTTTGATCTTCCTGGGACCCTGGCCCTCAGCTGCGATTCCCTGTGTCTGAGACCAGATGCTTTGGGGAGGTGAGGGTGGCAGAGGCTGCACCCGTCCTGGTATCTGCCGCCGGGGCCTCCTCAGGGCTCCAGACAGTGTTGGCCTCAGCGTTGAGCAGCTCATCCTCCTGGGGCTGAGGCCAGGGGTCCTTGGAGGTGACACTCCTGCTGCCTGGAAGCTCACTGGCTCATGCTGAGCACCCCAGGGCCTCCCTACCGTGACCCAACCCTCCCTGAGTCGGGCAGGGAGGCAGAGACAGGGCCGGCCTTGTGTGGACAGCAGCACCCAGAGGGCCCTGAGCAGAGCTCCCGGAGACGAGTGGATTCAGCGGGATGGCGGGTCCAACCCCAGCCTCCTGCAGCCGGCCTGGGGTCTCCTGGGAAAACCGGCAGGAACCAGATACTCAAGGGGACCAGGGAGCGAACAGAGCAGGAGGAGCCTTGAGCCCCGACTCGCTTCAGCCTCCAGACTCCAGCCAGAGCTGCCGACCTGCCCAGGCCCAGCTGTGTGGAGGGAGCAGGGTGGGTTCTGGAGCCCGCTGGGGTCCCGTTTGCCTCCCCTTGGTCTCTCCGGCCGGGGTCCTCTGCTCTGTGGCTGCACAGCCAGGTCCCAGCCAAAGGCACCTGGCCAGGCCCTGGACGGGAGGCTGACGTTGGTCACTGCATAGCTCTGCAGGCCTGTCTGACCCGGGATCTGGGTCTGGGACCTCAGCCTGTCAGACACTGTCAGGATGTGAGGGGCTCTCCTCCTCCAGGAGATGGTGGTGGCAGGTGCCCAGGTCACCCGCGGGGCCCTCCAGGCAGCCAAGGGACACCCTCCTTCCCAACCCAGCTGCCCCTGCCCTTTGTTCCCTCATGGTGCTCTCCCTCACTGCCGGCTAGTGAACCTGCCTCTAGGGTCCTTCCTCCCCTAACAGCCTCCCTCCCCTCCCGGCCTCCTTCCCTTCCCTCCTCTGCCTTCCTCCCTCCCCTCCCCTCCCCTGCTTCTCTCTGTCCCCTCCCCCATGTCTCCCTCCCTCCCTTTCCCTTTTTCCCCTCCCCTCCCTCTCTCTCTCACCTCCCCACTCCTTTCTCCTGCGGACAGGAGGACATGAGCAACGTCCCAAACTCAAGTTCCCTTTGAGCCCTGAAGCCACCGGGTCTTATTCACCTTCCTGTCCCCTCCCTCCCTCCCTTCCTTCCTCCCTGCTTCCTTCTTTCCTTCCTTCTTTCCTTCCTTCCTAGCTTCTTCCTTCCTTCCTCCTTCTTTTCTTCCTTCCTTCCTCTCTTCTTCCTTCCTCCCTTCTTCCTTCCTTCTTCCTTCCTTTCTCCCTTTCTTCCTTCTTCCTTCCTTCTCCCTTCCTTCCTCTCTTCTTCCTCCCTTCTTCCTTCTTCCTTCCTTCCTCCCTTCCTTCCTTCTTCCCTTCTTCCTTCCTCCCTCCCTCCCTCCCTTCGTTCCTCCATCCCTCCCTCCCTCCCTCCTTTCCTTTCTTCCTTCCTTTCCTCCTTCTTTCTTTTTTTCAGTGGGGTCTCACTATGTTGCCCGTCTGGCCTTGAACTGCAAGTGATCCTTCCTCCTGGCCCTGCAAAAGTGCTGGAATTATAGGTGTGAGCCACTATGCCTGGCCTTCCATTACCTTTTTTGAAACCTCATTTTGAGTATACATTTGAGGTGATTCTATTTTTTGGCAATAGGCAGGCTACTGTGAACATTCTTGTGTCTGTTTTTGGTGGGCATTTCTTTGGGCACGACCCTAAGACTGGGTCCTCTGAGGAAACCACATGCGTATGTTTAAAGAAAGCAGGTAACGCCAAAAACCCTCGAAGGTGTGGGTCCCGTCACCTGCTGATCAGCAGAGCTGAGTCAGGGCTCCCGGCTCCCCAGCACCCGGCAGAGCTCAGAGTCAGGGCTCCCGACTCCCCAGCACCCGTCAGAGCTGAGTCAGGGCTCCCGACTCCCCAGCACCCAGCAGAGCTGAGCCAGGGCTCCCGACTCCCCAGCACCCAGCAGAGCTCAGAGTCAGGGCTCCCGGCTCCCCAGCACCCAGCAGAGCTGAGTCAGGGCTCCTGACTCCCCAGCACCTGGCAGAGCTGAGTCAGGGCTCCCGGCTCCCCAGCACCCGGCAGAGCTGAGCCAGGGCTCCTGACTCCCCAGCACCCAGCAGAGCTCAGAGTCAGGGCTCAACTCACTCCCTTTCCCGTAGCATCCAGGTGGCTGTGCCAAGGGGTCTCGCTGTCACTTGATGCAGGGGTTCCTGGTGACTGATACGCTGGGCCCCTCTCTGCTGGGTTCTCTCTCTGTCTGCACTGGTCTCTCTGGTGATGCGGGGATGCTCTGTGGGGAAGGCCTCTGCCAGGTTCTCCCTCCGTCTGCATTGGTTTCTTAGGTGGCATGGGGTTCTCTGTGGGGAAGTTCTCTGCTCTGTCTCACTCTGCAATTACCTCTTTGATGGTCTGAGGTTTCTCTGTGGGGAAGGCCTCTGCCGGGTTCTCACTCCGTCTGCACTGGTCTCTCTGGTGGTGTGGGGTTCTCTGTAGGGAAGACTCTTCCTGGTTGGTCCCTGGCTGACTCTGTTCTACCTTTCAGGATTCACAGCTTCCCTGCCAGCCTTTCCGGGACTGCTGGGCTGTGGCCCTGTGCACCCTCCACCTTGCAGCTCATCATTCCTCATCTGAACGCCCATGTCCTCATTGCTGCATTGACAACAACTCCCTTCCTCCCGGCCTGTGGTCCTTCTCCTGGCCTGGGGTCCTTCTCATGGTCTGGGGTCCTTCCTCCCGGCCTGTGGTCCTTCCTCCCGGCCTGGGGTCCTTCTCGTGGTCTGGGGTCCTTCCTCCCGGCCTGGGGTCCTTCTCATGGTCTGGGGTCCTTCCTCCCGGCCTGGGGTCCTTCTCGTGGTCTGGGGTCCTTCCTCCCGGCCTGTGGTCCTTCCTCCCGGCCTGGGGTCCTTCTCGTGGTCTGGGGTCCTTCCTCCCGGCCTGGGGTCCTTCTCATGGTCTGGGGTCCTTCCTCCTGGCCTGTGGTCCTTCCTCCCGGCCTGTGGTCCTTCCTCCCGGCCTGGGGTCCTTCTCATGGTCCGGGGTCCCTTCCTCCCGGCCTGTGGTCCTTCCTTCCGGCCTGGGGTCCTTCTCATGGTCCGGGGTCCCTTCCTCCCAGCCTGTGGTCCTTCTCATGGCCTGTGGTCCTTCCTCCTGGCCTGGGGTCCTTCTCATGGTCCCGGGTCCCTTCCTCCCAGCCTGTGGTCCTTCTCATGGCCTGTGGTCCTTCCTCCTGGCCTGGGGTCCTTCTCATGGTCTGGGGTCCTTCTCATGGCCTGTGGTCCTTCCTCATGGTCTGGGGTCCTTCTCATGGCCTGTGGTCCTTCCTCGTGGTCCTTCCTCATGGTCTGGGGTCCTTCCTCCCAGCCTGTGGTCCTTCTCATGGTCTGGGGTCCTTCCTCCTGGCCTGGGGTCCTTCTCATGGTCTGGGGTCCTTCTCATGGCCTGTGGTCCTTCCTCATGGTCTGGGGTCCTTCCTCCCGGCCTGTGGTCCTTCTCATGGTCTGGGGCCCTTCCTCCTGGCCTGTGGTCCTTCCTCATGGTCTGGGGTCCTTCTCATGGTCTGGGGCCCCTGAAGCCGTGACACGCAGCCTTTTTCTTTCTGATTTCACTTCCTCTGTCCCCCAACTGGACACAGCACTGTGCCTTCAGAACCCACTGACCCCACCTCCTCACAGAGACCCTGGTGTCTGGTTCTCATGGGCCCAGCCCCAAGGAAACGTAGGCTGCGGTTCTCAGCACGGGAGGAGGAACAAGGACTGGCAGCTGGTGTTCTGAGGAGTGAGCTCTCTGAATGGAGAAGGAGGCAAACCCGCAGGCCCAGCGTGCCCCTGCACCATGGGCCCCAACGGAAAGGTCATACATGATATGGTTTTAAGCAGAAAACCAGGGCAGCAGGACAGCAAAGGAAGGGTCTTGGGGAAGGCCCCAAGCTGGGCAGGGACTTTGAAGGTTGCTCTGTGGGAGGCTGCTTTGTGGTAGGCACGGAGCATGGAGGTCAGGATCAAAACCATCTTTAACAAGCCAGCCCTCTCCCCACTGCCATGTTGGGAATTTGGGAGAAAGCGGCAGCAGGAGGCATCTGGGGTCTTGGGAGATGAGGCAGCAGACAATTGTGCTGGTCCTCCAGGCTCTTCCCCCGGTTCATCCTTCCAGCCATCTTAGTTACTATGGTAGCAAGAATTTGTCATGTTCTCTTGCTTGTTGAGTTTTTTTTTCTTTTTTCTAAATAAAGTCTCAACCTCACCATGAGCTCCTGTCTACACGGATTTGCTTCTGGCCAAGGGCCACTCAGGACCCGGAAGGTCTGTGCAGAGTCTGCACAGTGGCCACAGAGCCCCAGGCCAGGGGAGCCCGTGTCTCAGCCCCTCCCCACTCACATTGAAAGGTCCTCTCCTTGACCTAGGGGGAGAAAGGGAGAGGTGGGGTCAGGAATGTGCCCCTCTCCCCGACACTGGAGTTCAGACCTCACACATCACCGTCCCCTGGAGGACAGGTCTGTCCTGGCTTCTGTCTGCCTGGCCCCTGAGCCCATCTGTTCCATGGGTCAGTCATGACCCCAGAGTTCACAGCTGGGCCCTCAGCCTGCCTTTCCTTTAATGGAGCCCCTGTGCGTCCTGACCCAACACCTGTGGAAGCTAGAAGAGCTCTTATTCCTTCTCCCACGTGGGTGGTCAGCACTGTGGGGGCTTCTTTTCTGCCCCAGGTCCTCTTGGCTCCAAGCCCACCACTCCAGGACTTGCCCCTCTGCACCCCCACAACACAGATGTTAGCACTGTGGGCACCCTGGGGCCACTTCCCTCCACCGTTATCCATCACTGGCCCTCTCCACCCAGACAGGCTGGAGCAGAGACCCTGGTGGCACATCATTCCTCCAGTGAAGTGAATAAGGAAAGGGGAGAGAACTCAACTTGTCCTGCTCAAAACCGGGCAGCTCCCTCCACGGATCACAAGGTGGACGCTCACATCCTGGAGGCCGTCCCAGCACCTCCGGCCCCCAGGCCAGCTCACGACAGCCCAGTCCTGGGTGGACCCTGGCTGACCCCACACACCTGCAGATGATCGAGGGGCCCTGAATTCTGAGCTCCACTCCTGCAAGAAACACAGCAGGCCACGTCGATTGCAATTACTCTAGGCTCATTAGTTTTGACTTCAGGTATTTAGCAGAAGCTTTCACACCCAATAGCCATATATTTGAGAAATCAGCATGTTTTGGACACAATGTCTGTGCTAGACAGAATTCTAAGGTGACCTCCAAGATTCCTGCCCCAGAGTACACCCTCTGAATAAGCTCCTCTCCACCAGTGTGTGTGGGAAGCCGGGGCTGTGAATAGGACGGGAAATTACTCCAGTGATTACCTATTAATCCGTTTACTTTGAGTTAATCAAAAGGGATTGCCTAGGTAAGCCTGACCTAATCAGCTGAGCCCTTTGAAAGAAGGTAAGCGTCAGAGAGATGTGGTCTTGCTGTCCTATTTTGTTTTCCTCTAAATGCTTTTTATTTTTGCTTTCACATGTTAGGACAATGATCACTTCAAATCAATGGCATGAAGTAGAAATGAAGATTCCCTTTTTCCATGGGGATTGACTAGGCAATTTACTGAGGCACCCTTCCTTTCTCTGATGAATATTCGGCATACGTGTGGGTCTATTTCAGGCCTTCACATTCTGTTCCATTGATTCATTTGTCTAACTTCATGCTAATACCATGGTGTCTACATTGCTTTGGCTTTACAGAGAGTCTTGGAGTTTGGTGGTTGGTCTTCCAATGAGTTATTTCTCCCACTGGTTGTCTTGTCTCTTCTGTATCACTTGACTTTCCTTGTTCACTTTAAAATCACCTTAGGTGTTTCTACAAAAGAAATATAAAGGAGTTTTAAATGAAATTATAATGACTCTGTAGCTCAATGTGGGAGGAACTGATATGTTGATACTGTGTCTTCCAATCCATGAAGATGGTACATCTCCACATTTATTTAGACCCTCTTAGTTTCTCTTCGCAATGTTTATTTTTCTTTAATGTGGATTTCTTGCACATATGTCAGTCGATATTTAATTTTCAATGCAATTGTAGATAGTACCTTTTAAAATAACTGTTTAATTGTTTGTTACAAGTATATGGAAATAATATTTAGTTTTTATATTGGCCTTGATAAATTCACTAATTAAATCTAATGACTTGCTTATAGACTTCCTTGAATTTTCTTCACACATAATCATGTCATCTACAAAGATATTACTTCTTTCTTTCTAGTTTTTGTATCTCTTTTCATTTTTCTCCACATAGCACTGCCAAGGGTCTCCAGTACAATGTTGAATGTGAGTGGCCACAGTGAAACATTGTTGGCTCATTCCTGATTTTAGGAACGAATGCGCTCATTTTAACAGGAAACAGCCCTGTGAGGCTGGGAGGTCAATTTGCAGTTGTAAATCAGCCACATACAGAATGAGACTCTGGGTTTGGGTTTCACTCTCAGCCCTGCAGCTACAGGAGGGAAGGGATTTTTTCAGGGCAGACATAGAAGCTTTCAGGTTATTTGTGTAGTGATTGAGCTGGGAATTCTAGTCCCTGAGCTCATCCGTTTCTTTCCCCACTTTGTCCATCAACATTAGGAGAAACCAGTAAATCTCAATATACTCATTATTTGGACAAGAATGCTCAAAAGTATAGTATACACAGGCCCCCAGAACCTTGACTCTTAGGAGTGTTGAATTAGGAGCATCGCATGGTGATATTCTGCATTTCTCTCTTGCCACTTCATGCATGGACCAGGACTCCCTCCTCGACCAAACTTCAGTCAGGCTCCTCAGAGCCCTCTTCTCAATGAGGCCTTGGCCTGAGCCTGCTCCCCTTACCAGCTCAGTTTTAGCAAAGAATCCTGCTAAGATAGTTTAACAAGAATCCCCCCCTCCATTATCAAATTCCACCCCCCTCCTCGCTCTTGATATCTGAGGACCTCTCCCTGCCTTGTGAAGCATCCTATTGAGTCAGTTTAGCAAGAATCCCCTGAAGCTTGCTACCTCATCAACTTCCTCTTGCTAATTTTCCATCCACTGATCTCCTCACCATGCCTGCTGGTTCAAGTCTCCAGCTGTCTTTGCTGTAGTCAGAGTTGAATTCAATTTCTCTCCTCCATTGCAACCATTTTTAATACATTCATTCTTGCCATTTTTTTTTAACAAATGTCTGGCATAATTTTTTTACTCAACACCACAGACTATTAGTGCTCTCCTCACTATTGGAAACAGAATCATTCATGGTTTAAACCTAATCAGTTTAGATAACCAAATTCCAGAAACCTTAGAACAAATTCAGAAGGCTCAGTCTTAGATTTTCTTCCTCTAGAACCAATCTCTGTCCCTACGTCTGTGTTGGAGTTCTCCAGAAAAACAGAGCTAATGGTCCAGATGGAGATAGATAGATGACAGATGGATAGATAGATGGATAGATAGGTGGGTAGATAGATGATAGATAGATAGATTAGATAGATAGATAGATAGATAGATAGATAGATTAGATAGATAAATAGATAGATAGATAGATAGATAGATAGATAGATAGATAGATAGATAGACAGACAGACAGACAGACAGATAGATAGAGATATTAAGGAAACTGGCTCACACAATTCCAGAGGCTGGCCAGTCTGAAATTTGTAGGGTAGGCTGGCACCCTGGAAACTCCGGCAGGGCTTCCTTGTTGCTATCTGGGGTTAGAATTCCTTCTTTATCAGGAAACTGTCTTGATTCTTAAGTGTTCAACTGATTAGACAAGGCCCACCCACATTGTGGAAGGTCAACTGCTTTACTCAAAGTCTACTATTTTAAACGTTAATCGCACTAGAAAATGCCTTCATGGTAACACCTTGACTGCTGTTTGACCAAATAATTGAGCACTGTAACCTAGCCGAATAGACACAGGAAGTTAACCATCATGGGCGGAGAGCTTCAGTACTTTGACCTTAACTATAATGTTTGCAATAGGTTTTATTTGTAGATGCCCCTTACAGAATTAAGGACTTTTTTTTCTATTCTAGTTTACTATGAGTTATCATAAATTGATTTTGAATTTTATTGACTTTTTTTCCTGAAATATGATCGCTCCCCTGCTTTATTCTAATAACATGGTAGATTTCATCCATTAATTTTTTTTCTTAATCTTAAACCAATTTTATAGTTTTTGGGTAAATTCCACTTGGTCAAGACATATTACCCTTTTTTACATATCTCTGGCTGTGGTTTGCTAATATAGATTGTAGAATTTTTGCTGCTATGTTTCTCAGTCAATTTTAGTTTTGTTTACTATTATAATTTATTGTTTAGCTGTTTAGTACTAATTTTTACTAAGCACTGTATCATAAGGATTTCCCCATAAACTTTGGGAGGCCAAACCAGAACACTCAGACAACCTTCTCACATGCAAGCAACAGAAAGCAAGTCCAGCCATTTAAGAAAAAAAAAAGAAAAATATTCCTCTTGCATAGCTTGCAGGCCTTCTAGAAGGGCTGAGAAACCAGGCGTGGTGGCCACAAACTCAGGGTCACTGCATAGGATCAGAACCCCTAAGACAGAACCACAGAGAGACACAGAACCCCTGAGACAGAGCCACAGAGAGAGACAGAACCCCTGTGCCGCCAGACTCATCCTTCCTGTGCTGGCCCCATGGATGCTGGGTGCTGCTGCTGCCTCTGCAGAGTAGCTGTTCTTTGGCCATTTGCCAGTGCTGCTCTCAGCAAAGCCATCCTCCCAGGGTCTTTGCCGGCCCCTGGTTGCTTAACTCTGCTGGGAGCATTGACTGCAGGACCTGGGCCATGGCCCATTCTCTCTCTGCAAGGAGGGCTGGAAAACTGGGGCTCTGACCTCTACATAAGAGAGTTCCTCCCAAGACTTACACAAAGAAGCCAGAGTCTCCTAACCCATTTAGGGTTACAGATTCTAGGGTGGGGGCCAAATTTTTAAAACTATATGTATGCATACCCATTCATATACATGAACACATATATGTACACATATAGGTACCCAGTAGCTCACAAATACCGATCAAATGGCTACATCACAGTTTATATCATCTTTCCATATATTTGGACATTTAGATGATTTCAGTTGTTGAGCTGTTCATAGAGCTTTGGATAAAAGTTTTATTTTACTTAGAATTATAACCTTAATATTTATCATTGGAATGCCAGTACCAAGACAAAATGAATACATATTTTAGAAATTCACTCCCATCCTCCCCACAAGTGGCACAGAAAGAGCAATCTAGAACTGACAGAGCTGTCTAGAATGGACAGAAAGAGCAGTCTAGAACTGACAGAAAGAGCTGTCTAGAATGGACAGAAAGAGCAGTCTAGGACTGACAGAAAGAGCAGTCTAGGATTGACAGAAAGAGCAGTCTAGGATTGACAGAAAGAGCAATCTAGAATTGACAGAAAGCAGTCTAGAACTGACAGAAAGAGTAGTTAGAATTGACAGAACGAGCAGTCTAGAATTGACAGAACAATCTAGAATTGACAGAAAGAGCAGTCTAGAATTGACAGAAAGAGCAGTCTAGAATTGACAGAAAGAGTAGATAGAATTGACAGAAAGAGCAATCTCGAATTGACAGAAAGAGCTGTCTAGAATTGACAGAAAGAACAATGTAGAATTGACAGAAAGAACAATGTAGAATTGACAGAAAGAGCAGTCTAGAATTGACAGAAAGAGCAGTCTAGAATTCGAGGTATCCACGCATATGAGCATTCCTGCACGCGCAGGCCCGGAGACAAGCCAGGAGCCACGGCAAACACTCCTGTGCATTGCTGTCTTTGGTTTCCATCCGCCCAGCTGTCCCATGCGGCTCCACGCACTGCCTTTGCGCCTCTGTGCGGTGCTCACTCTGGCCACGGCCGCCATTCATGTGTGAGTTTCTCATCCATGGTGATTGTCAACCTTTTGCCAGGTTTGCCATGAGTGCAACGTTAGTTGTTTTTTTTTTTTCCCCCCCACTTTCTAGGATTGGTTATCTGCATGTTAGGTATATACTGAGTTTTACATTTCTCTGCATTCTGACCACATCTTTACTTACTATTTCCTTGATCGTGTGTAATCTTAATGGTGGGAACAAAACAGATAATTTTAATGTCATGTGGAGAAGTTCAGCAATTCTAGATGAGGAAGCTCAGCTCAGGGATGTCTTCCTGCAGGTAGGGACATTGCCACCAAGTCTAGAGGGTCGAGCACAGGGAGAAAGGCTTCTGGAGAAGGAGAGCTGAGCAGTGCAGGTGGAGGCAGGAGCTAGAGCCGTGGTGGAGACCAGCATGGCACTGGCTAGAGATGCGTCCAGTCGGAGTGGGGCAGATCTCCCAGGGAGAATGCAACACATACTTGGGTGTCAGAGAGTCACCCAGGCCGGACTGCAGGTACGGAGACCCTCTGGAAGCTGAGCGCAGGGGAAGTCCCTGGGAATTACAAACGTTCGGAAAGAGGGGTGCATTTGGGAAGGACTTGGGAGGTAAAATTAGCAGCACCTGGGGACAGAGAAAGGTGGCCTGATGTCCAGGCTTCTGATGGGATCATCGCAGAGATGGGGGTTTTAGGGTTTTATCCACCGAGAGGGCACTACAAGCGAACAGGCTTAGGGGAACCTCTCTCCACACAAGATGGATTTAAAGGGCAGAGGAACGTAGACATGATGCGAAGGTAGCATTGTGATAGACACCAGGGAAGGCCTCAGGGGTGGGCAGGGGGCACGGGTCTGACGGATGGAGCTTTCCACCTGCCCGGATGCCAGACATTTGTGGCTTGGGCCAGTGCCAGTGGTCCAGATGGAGAAAACTTAGTGGCTTTTGGAGACGTCCAGGATGTGAAATAGACAAGACTTACTGATGTTTGGGATATCAGGGGACAGGAATAAAGGCGACCCAAGTTGAAAGCACTGTCGGATTGCTGGGCTGAGACACGGAGGAGGACAGCCACAGACCTGCCCCTGTGTCCTCCCTCGTCTCACAGCACACAGAGAGCCACCTCAGGGAGAGTTTCATAGCTGGGGCGGGTCCTGAGGGACCGTCCACCCCTCAGCTCTGACATCCTAGGGCTGATCAGACGCCCATTTCTGCCGCAGACACCGTCCAGGCCTCTGACGCCTCCTGACTCATTCCCAGACACACTCAGGCATCCGCTGAAACCACCGCCCTGCCAGTCCCCACCTGTCCTCTGCATTTGCTGTGTGGGATTCCAGAGGAGACCCCGTCTGCCTCTCAGGACAGCTCTCAAGACGCCAAGTGGCTTCCTATTGATTGCAAAGCCCGCCCGTGCTCCTGCATCAGCCACAGAGTTGGACTTCTTCCCCAGGGTATTTCTTTAAACAATGTTTTCAAGAAGGCAGAAAGACTGGAGCAGGTGTGGGAAGTCCTCAGCTTCACTCAGGGAGAGGCTGTGCCCCCCGTTACAGCCCCTGCAGAGTGAACCAGCGCTGCCACGAACAACGCCTGGCCCATCCCTGGGCTGCGTTTGTGGCAGTGGGGACTTCGAGGGCCGGGCGTTTGCATCAAGAAAACAATTCAATATAATTTGAGATGTAACAGAGACACAAATAACATCTCTTTCTCAGTCAAGGCTTCATCTAGGAACTATTTTTTGAATGAAGCTGAGGGATAGAAGAAAAACCTGAGAGAAAATTCTGAAATATAATAAAATTGAACTAACATCAAACTACCTTGGAGGCCAGAGAAGTTAATTGCATCATCCTAGAGCTGCGCGGTCTGCAGAGACGCGGAGCTAACGTCTATTTTTCCTTCTAGAGCAGATCTCAGGCCGCGAATTCAGCTGGAAATTCTAGTGCAGGATAATAGTTCTTTTCTTTTATTGACCAAATTGGGCAAATGAAACAAAAAATGTATCGAGTCACTGCTTTCTGCAGACGTTGTGCTTGGTGCTGGGACTGAGATGAATTGAATGTGGTCTCTGCCTTCAGGGATCCCGTGGGTGGGACATGAAAGCTGAGGGCCATTGTCAGGGCTGGATCAACACAGGTCCAGAGTGAGGGGCCCCAAGGGAGAGAAACTCACTCACCCTGGGCAAGGGCATCCAGGGAGGCTTCCTGGGGGAGGCGGCCAGGCAACTGAGTGAGGAAATCGGACACCCCAGAGGTGCCCAGATGGGAGGATGGCCACAGCACCATCACGCGCCCAGCACACCTGTCTGCAGTTTCCTCTCTTAGCAGATGGCTATTGATTGGTGTCGGAATGGGGAGACACAGGCCAGTGTGAGGGCTGCAGGGTGAAGCTTTGGGGTGCAGCAGCCTCTGTGGGCTGAGCCCTGCAGGGAGGGTGGGGGTCCCAGTGTCAGGACTACCCAGTGCTGGGGATGTCATCACTCCCACCCCGACCTCGGTGTCCCCACTGTGAGGGGGAAGCAGTAGGAGAGAACTGCAAAGCCTTAGGGCCAGCATTGCCTCTGCTTGTAGGACCCGGTTGCTGTGCAGCCTCCTGCAGGCCTGTGCTCGCTGGATGCAGCCTGTGCAGTGTCTCCTGGGCCCTGTCCTGAGAAGCCTCAACTCCCACTGCCCATGGTGAGGCTCAGGATTCCGCATGTTCTACACCAATTCTGAGAAATCTCCCCGGAGACTCCTTCCCTGGCAGACCCCTCGAGGATTCTAGGAAAACCAAGTGCTACCCCTTAGACATTCAGGCAGCAAATGCTCATTGAAAATCCACTGTGTGTCTGGCGCAAGTGCGCTATGTACACACACACACAAAGGTGCAATGTTGTGTCTGAATTGTAGGTATGAAAGTTTGCATATCCACCTGTCTAACCACCTATCATTTATCCATCTGTCATCTTTTTATCTCCTATATTTATCTCTTATCTATCTATTACTCACTGATCTCTATATCTGTCTATTATCTGTGGATCCATCTACCTCTGTCTTTATATCAGTCTGTATCTGACTGAGTATCTGTCTATCTACTGTGTGCAGCTTAATCTGCTATAACTGAAAGTGAGAGTGGCCAGAGCTGGTGTGACAAGCGGGGTCCCCTGAGCTTTCTAGGTTTTAGTTTCTCACTCCACTCTCGATCCCCTAACCATGCTCGCCTTCTTTCCCCTGTTCCTTACTTTTATGATCACATGACACAGGACAAGACTGCTGAGTTGTAAAGCCAGGGCCTCAGGTACACAACAGAACAACCAGGAAGCAGGAGCTCCATAAATCCCCCCTGGATGGATGGGTGAATAGATGAATGGATGGATGGATGAAAAGATGAATGGGTAGGTGGATGACAGACAGCTGTGTGTGTGTGGATAATGAATGGATGGGTGAAAAAATGGATAGGTGGGTGGATGGCAGATGGGTGGGTGGGTAGATGACACATGGATGGATGGATGGATGGATGGATGGATGGATGGATTGATGGGTATAGGGATGGAGGGATGGCTGGGTGGATGAAGGGATGAATGGATAGATGGATTGATGGATGGGTGAATGATGGATGAAGGGATGGATGGATGAAGGGATGGAGGGATGGGTGGGAGGGCAAACGGGTGAAGGGATGGATGGATGAGGATGGATTCATGGATGGATTGATAAATGGATTCATGGATGGGTAGATGATGGATGAATGGATAGATGGATGAATGGATGGATGGAGGGATGGGTGGATGATGAATTGATTGATGAGTGAATGATGGATGGATGAGTGGAATATAGATGTATGGAGGGGGATGATGGATTAATGGTTGACTGGATGATGGATGGATGGGTGGGTGGATGATGGATGGGTGGATGGATGGATTGATGAATGGGTGTATGATGGATGGATTGATGGACTGGTGGATGGTGAATGGATTGATAGATGGGTGGATTATGCATGGCTGGCTGGATGGATGGACTGATGGATGGGTAGATGATGGATGGATGAATAGATGGGCGGAGGGATGGGTTGATAGATGGGTGGATGATGGATGGATGGACTGATGGATGGGTAGATGATGGATGGATGAATAGATGGGTGGAGGGTGGGTTGATAGATGGGTGGAGGGATGGATTGATGGGTGGGTGGACGACAGATGGGTTGATGGGTGGGTGGATGATAGATGAGTTGATGGATGGGTGGATGCTGGATGGATGAATAGATGGGTGGATGGATGGATTGATGGATGGGTAGATGATGGATGGATGAATAGATGGGTGGAGGGATGGACTGATGGATGGGTAGATGATGGATGGATGAATAGATGGGTGGAGGGATGGGTTGATGGATGGGTGGATGATGGATGGATGAATAGATGGGTGGAGGGATGGGTTGATGGATGGGTGGATGATGGATGAATGGACTGACAGATGGGTAGATGATGGATGGATGAATAGATGGGTGGAGGGTGGGTTGATAGATGGGTGGAGGGATGGGTTGATGGGTGGGTGGATGATAGATGGGTTGATGGGTGGGTGGATGATAGATGAGTTGATGGATGGGTAGATGATGGATGGATGAATAGATGGCTGGATGGATGGATTGATGGATGGACTGATGGATGGGTAGATGATGGATGGATGAATAGATGGGTGGAGGGAGGGTTGATAGATGAGTGGAGGGATGGGTTGATGGGTGGGTGGACGATAGATGGGTTGATGGGTGGGTGGACGATAGATGAGTTGATGGATGGGTGGATGATGGGTGGATGGACTGATGGATGGGTAGATGATGGATGGATGAATAGATGGGTGGATGGATGGGTAGATGATGGATGGATGGACTGATGGATGGGTGGATACTGGATGGATGAATAGATGGGTGGATGGATGGACTGATGGATGGGTGGATGCTGGATGGATGAATAGATGGGTGGATGGATGGACTGATGGATGGGTAGATGATGGATGGATGGACTGATGGATGGGTGGATGCTGGATGGATGAATAGATGGGTGGAAGGATGGGTTGATGGGTTGGTGGATTGATGGGAACAGGTATTGTGGACGTTGCCATTGTTGCCCACCTTCCTTGAGAGGGTTTGAGTGAGAACCAACAGAGTTGCCTGTGCTCTGTGCCCACCAGAATTTTGACCCTGGCTTCCTCAAGGGGCCCCTGCTCCTCCTTGTCGTGAAGAATCTCAGCTGCTTGAATTAGACACTGAGAAAGACACACCAGCAACTTCACTGTAAAGATTTGGACAGTAGGAGGAAAACAAGTGAGTTACAGTTGCCCTTAAAATAAAATTTACTCTCGGAAACAATTTGCTAAAACGATCTCAACATAAACATATTTTTTTCTCCAGAAATAAAGCTTAGAATCAAAGGCCTCAGAGCAATTGGAATAACTGCTTCAATCTTTTCATTTTACAGATGAGAGACAGGCCTAGCAAGGCCAGGAGTGAGCTGAGCAGCATGGCCATCGGCCATTGGTGGGCGTCCGGGGCTCACATGCCTCCCACACATGCCTGGGCCCTCAGCATCTCACCACTGCCGTGGGGAGGACTGGCCGTCCACCCCAGAGGACATGCTGGCCCAAATGCATTACCATCGATCCCAGTGTGGAGACCCACAGTGGAGGCCCACAGAGGTCTGGCCAATCCCCTTGGCAGCAGAGGAAGGGATGAGAGCCAGCGAGGGCAGCCCATGTACCCCTGTTAGAGGAGGCGTATTCCCGAGGCTGATGTTCCTCCTCCAGAGTGATGCCTGCAAAGGCCAAACTCCTTCTGACACCCGCTGCATCACCTGCGCAGGGGAGAAGAGCTGGTCTGGCAGGTACAAAACCAAGTGTGTGGCCTGCCCCTTCCTTTCTTCTTCTGGGCTCAGCCGCCGCAGGGCCCCCACAGCTTTTCCAGGGACTGGCTCCTCACCACCACGTGGGACTGCAGGCCCCAGGCTGTTTCAGTCCCGGAAGGCTGCTGAGGACTGGGACTCACTCTTCCCTGGGCTGCTTGTCAAACACATCCGCGCCTTCCCTTCCAGCCTAGCCTCTCTCAGTAACCAAGCCGACGGCTCGTCCCCCAGTCGTCTTCTGAACTGAAGGAGGCCACAGGTTAGAAGGGGGCTGGCAGAGGGGGCCGTGGGGTGGCCGTCAGGGCTGCACAAATGTGCTGTGTCTAAACACAAGCGAAGGACGCAGCTCCCTCTTGGGCCTGGGTGCCACAGCAGCTCCTGCTCCCAGCCACAGCTGCAGAGATACTCTGTCTCTGCTCCCTCTGCTCTCTCTAGAGGGGACCATGCAGGCGTCCTCCCCTGTCCTTCACCCTCAAACTCAGCAGGTTTCCATCCTCCCAACAGGCCTCCCTCCTGTGGCCTCTGTGAGGTGCCCCCGTTCTCCTCTCCTTCACCTCAGGCTTCAGGGCCGGTCCCCACCTCTTCCCAAGGACCCTCTTGACAGGGACCCTCCTCTGCTCTCCTGCCCACTTCGCTGGGGCGTCCCCCAGAAACCCTGGCAGCCAGCACGGGCTGACTGTCCATTGCCCACGTGCAGCCCACACGTCCCCCTGAATGCTGGGATGGTCTGCCAGGCCATCAACTCAACACTTCCTCTTGGCTTCTTGTAAGCCTTGCACATCTCACTCTGTAATCCCGCCTCCTACAGATTCACAAGAAACTGGAAACACGCGAGACCCAGGAAGTCCACGTCCACGTCCTGGTTCTAAAACGTGATTAACAGTCACTGGCAAGAGAAGACGGCAGCATTCATGGGGGTTGAGAGCCTGCATGAAGCGCAGGACTGTGACTTCAGTTTGTCCCTCAGCTCAGGGGCACCGGGCTCCCCTCCCTTTGTCACGCCTGCGTGCCCACCCCCATGAGCCATGGCTGGGCCCACATTGCTCCTGGACGCACAGCCTGCTCCCTGAACCCTGCCCAGCGTCTCATCCCACGGAGTCCAAGCTGCCATAGACAGCCGTGATATTTCCTCCCGGATGGCGACATTGCACTTCGTTTATCTATGCTTTATTTCCATTTATCTGTAGTTTCTTAGTCAGTTTCCACAATGAAGTTATAATGTTTAGCAATAATTTTAAGTCACTTTACATTTTTCTAAGAGCAAAACTCAGTGAGAAAGGAGAGAGGCCACTCCATTTGCATTTCTTGGATAGAGAAGAAGGCACAAGAAAAATAAAGGCACCCCAAGAGTCTCAGCGACCGGTAAGTGGGGCCTGGAGTTTCTGTTCAAGAAATATTAACAATCGCATTAACACCCTTGTGGAATTTTAGAATTTTAGGGGAAAAGTAGTAAACAGGCACAAACATATAATATTGCATGATTATAAGAGGCATGGTTTCTGAAGAAATTTTAACAGAACTTCATGCATGCACCAAAATATACAGCAACTGAATGAATAAAGCCTAGATGATCACAAATACAAGATCTGGATCAAAGGAGCATGCGTGAGAAATTCCGTCTGTTTCGGAATCAATATATATCTGAGATTAAAAACTAAAACAGACAAAAGAATTGAATTGTGAAATAAACACACTCAATTCAGCAAATAATACAGATTGAACCTTAATCAGAGGCTGTGTGGTTGTTTTATTTCATGTTTGGGGATTCTCTTCAAAAACAATCATGTATCTGACGACAAATACCAGAAGCATAAAACTCGGTTGTGATTTTTACAGGCCTTTTTCTCCAATTCTAACCCAATACAATTAAAAATAGATCATAAAACGGTGAACAAAATTGCAAGCCCGTAGAAAAGAAGAATTGATTTGTGGACATCACTTGGCCCAGAACCCAAGACATGCCAGACGTTTTAAACTCACCACAAAGTGAGGAAGCCCATCGCTTACTCGCCCGACGCAGCTCAGAGAATGTCACAGGTGCTGGAGGAAGATGGAGTGTCTCCCTGGTTAAAGTGGAAAACTGTACAGTTAGGTGTTTAATAATAAAGAAAGGCAGTAAAACACCAAATAGGAGACAAAAGGGAGATTCACAAGATGAAAGTTAATTAATTTCAAGACAAAAAAAGGCTTAGAAAACATGCCTAAATCCAATAATTGTTACTTTGAATAGACGTATGAATACAGGACTCCTGCTGAACCTGATGAAGGAAAAAAGAAAAAGAAAATCAGGTGTGCAGATCAGAACATAACTAAAATCACACACACACACAATTAAATGATGAAGCCAGCGTTTCATGCAACCTGTGACTGGCCTGTCCCTGACAGCGTTTCTCATAATTATTGTCACCCTAAGTAGTGTTTTAGGCTTTTTTTTCCTAATTGTGACCCCCTTTGCTAATTAAATTTTGAAACCATAGATAGGCAGTATCTCATTCATGCACTAGGGTCCCTGCAGTACCACAGGCCCCTGTGATGTCTAAGATCTGTTGTTCTGGCTTGAAATGCATGATATTTGTGAAGGTCCACATATTATATGGTGAAGAATCTTACAGGTGTAAATCAAGCTCACTAACCATGAAAAGACATTCATATCCTGTCACCTCAACCAGAGCCCCCTTCCTCACAACCCAGAGGAACAGGGTCGAAGCTGGATTGTCAAGGTTCTCAACTCCCTGTGCCAAGTGTCTTTAGGGGGCCCTGGAGTAGCCCCTCTTCCCCGGCAATGGCCGCCCTCTGACCCTTGCAGTGTTAATGCCCAGTGGGTTCACCTTGCCCACTGCCTACAACCAGGAATAAACAAAGACAGTTTAAAAGTTAAAAGGAGGCCGGGCGCGGTGGCTCACACCTGTAATCCCAGCACTTTGAGAGGCCGAGGTGGGCAGATCACAAGGTCAGGAGACCGAGACCATCCTGGCCAACATGGTGAAGCCTCGTCTCTGCTGAAAATACAAAACTTAGCTGGGCGTGGTGTCGGGCGCCTGTAATCCCGGCTACTCCGGAGGCTGAGGCAGGAGAATGGCGTGAACCCAGGAGGAGGAGCTTGCAGTGAACCGAGATCGCGCCACTGCACTCCAGCCTGGGCGACTGAGCGAGACTCCATCTCAAAAAAAAAAATTAAAATTAAAATTAAAAAAAAATACAAAAATTAGCCAGGAGTGGTGGCAGGCACCTGTAATCCCAGCTACTTGGGAGGCTGAGGCAGAAGAATCTCTTGAGCCAGGAGGCGGAGGTTGCAGTGAGCTGAGGTGGCACCACTGCACTTCAGCCTGGGTGACAGAGCGAGACTCCATTTCAAAAGAAAAAAATCCAGAAGAAGGACAGAAAGGAGAAAAACAGGAAAGGAAAACAGTTGGAACAAACGAAAAGGAAATAATAAGATGGTGGACCTAAAAGAAAACACATCAATAGTTACGTCAAATACAAATGGCTTAAACACACCAATTAAATGACGGACAGTGTCCGAATGGATAAAGAAGCTTGGCTCAGCCTTTCGTCATCTATAAGAAGCTCACTTCAAATCAAAAACAGCTAGAGTGGTTGTATCAACATCAAACAATTCCTTGTTTGTTTGTTTAATCCCTTTTAAAGTGTTTTTGTTTATTCCTGGTTGTAGGCAGCGGGCAAGGTGAACCCACTGGGCATTAACACTGCAAGGGTCAGAGGGCGGCCATTGCCAGGGAAGAGGGGCTGCTCCAGGGCCCCCTAAAGACACTTGGTACAGGGAGTTGAGAACCTTGAAAATCCAGCTTCGACCCTGTTCCTCTGGGTTGTGAGGAAGGGGGCTCTGGTTGAGGTGAGAGGATACGAATGTCTTTTCATAGTTAGTGAGCTTGATTTACACCTGTAAGATTCTTCACCATATAATACGTGGGCCTTCACTTACATCATGCATTTCAAGCCTCAGCATAAACAACAGTTCTGAGCATGAAGAGGGGACATTGCACAGTGATAAGGGGGTTAGTTCACCAATAAGACGTAACGATGGTCAGGGAGTATGTGCCTGATAACATCACTTCAAAATAAACAGAACTAAGAGGACAAACAGACAAACTCACAGAGTTGGACATGTCAACATTTCCCTCCAGAGACTGGTAGAGCTAGGAGGTAGAACGTTGGAAAGACCAAAGAAAGCCCAATAATACCATCAACTAAGCGGCCCTGACCAGCAAGAGCAAACACCCGGCGCATTCCTGAGAGGCCACATCCTGGACTGTAAAACCAACCTTCACAACCTTTAAAACACAGAAATCATAAGAAGCGTGACTTCATACTGGCTGTAATGCAATTAAACCGACAATAACAGAAAGTCGACAGGAAAACATCCAAACACTGGGAAATTAAGGAACCCACCTTTCAGGAATCCATGAGTCACAAACACAGCTTCGATGGGAATTAACATCTATTCTGACCCGGCCGGGCGCGGTGGCTCACACACTTAATCCCAGCACTTTGGGAGTCTGAGGCAGGTGGATCACTTGAGGTCAGGAGTTCGGGACCAGCCTGGCCAACATAGTGAAACCCTGTCTCTACTAAAAATACAAAAAAAAAAAAAATATTAGCCAGGTGTGGTGGCTCATGCCTGTAATCCCAGCTACTCGGGAGACTGAGGCAGGAGACTCTGAGCCTGGGAGGCGAAAGGTGGAGAGAGCTGAGATTGCGCCACTGCCCTCCAGCCTGGGTGAGAGAGTGAGACTCCATCTCAAAAAACAAAACAAAACAAAATTCTGACCTAAAAAAAAATGAAAATTCGTGACATCCAAATGCACAGAACGTAGCTAACGTGGTGCTGGGAAGGAAACAGAGAGTGTGTTTTCTCTGAGTGTTCTTCACTCCTGTGAGGAAGGAGAAGGGTCTGAAAATCCACGACACAAGCTTTAACTTTAAGAAATGAGAAACATGTGTTTGTTGGCTGTATGAATGTCTTCTTTTGAGAAATGTCTGTTCATATCCTTTGCCCACTTTTTGATGGGGTTGTTTGTTTTTTTCTTGTAAATGTGTTTGAGTTCTTTGTAGGTTCTAGATATTAGCCCTTTGTCAGATGAGTAGATTGCAAAAATTTTCTCCCATTCTGTAGGTTGCCTGCTCACTCTGATGGTAGTTTCTTTTGCTGTGCAGAAGCTCTTTAGTTTAATGAGATCCCATTTGTCAATTTTGGCTTTTGCTGCTGTTGCTTTTGGTGTTTTAGACATGAAGTCTTTGCCCATGCCTATGTCCTGAATGGTACTACCTAGGTTTTCCTCTAGGATTTTTATGGTATTAGGTCTAACATTTAAGTCTCTAATCCATCTTGAATTAACTTTCATATAAGGAGTAAGGAAAGGATCCAGTTTCAGCTTTCTACTTATGGCTAGCCAATTTTCCCAGCACCATTTATTAAATAGGGAATCCTTTCCCCATTTCTTGTTTCTCTCAGGTTTGTCAAAGATCAGATGGCTGTAGATGTGTGGTATTATTTCTGAGGACTCTGTTCTGTTCCATTGGTCTATATCTCTGTTTTGGTACCAGTACCATGCTGTTTTGGTTACTGTAGCCTTGTAGTATAGTTTGAAGTCAGGTAGCATGATGCCTCCAGCTTTGTTCTTTTGACTTAGGATTGTCTTGGAGATGCGGGCTCTTTTTTGGTTCCATATGAACTTTAAAGCAGTTTTTTCCAATTCTGTGAAGAAAGTCATTGGTAGCTTGATGGGGATGGCATTGAATCTATAAATTACCTTGGGCAGTATGGCCATTTTCACGATATTGATTCTTCCTATCCATGAGCATGGTATGTTCTTCCATTTGTTTGTGTCCTCTTTTATTTCACTGAGCAGTGGTTTGTAGTTCTCCTTGAAGAGGTCCTTTACATCCCTTGTAAGTTGGATTCCTAGGTATTTTATTCTCTTTGAAGCAATTGTGAATGGAAGTTCATTCCTGATTTGGCTCTCTGTTTGTCTGTTACTGGTGTATAAGAATGCTTGTGATTTTTGCACATTAATTTTGTATCCTGAGACTTTGCTGAAGTTGCTTATCAGCTTAAGGAGATTTTGGGCTGAGACAATGGGGTTTTCTAAATATACAATCATGTCATCTGCAAACAGGGACAATTTGACTTCTTCTTTTCCTAACTGAATCCCCTTGATTTCTTTCTCTTGCCTGATTGCCCTAGCCAGAACTTCCAACACTATGTTGAATAGGAGTGGTGAGAGAGGGCATCCCTGTCTTGTGCCAGTTTTCAAAGTGAATTTTTCCAGTTTTTGCCCATTCAGTATGATATTGGCTGTGGGTTTGTCATAAATAGCTCTTATTATTTTGAGGTACGTTCCATCAATACCGAATTTATTGAGCGTTTTTAGCATGAAGGGCTGTTGAATTTTGTCAAAAGCCTTTTCTGCATCTATTGAGATAATGATGTGGTTCTTGTCTTTGGTTCTGTTTATATGCTGGATTGTGTTTATTGATTTGCGAATGTTGAACCAGCCTTGCATCCCAGGGATGAAGCCCACTTGATCATGGTGGAGAAGACATTCATACAGCCAACAGACACATGAAAAAATGCTCATCATCACTGGCCATCAGAGAAATGCAAATCAAAACCACAATGAGATACCATCTCACACCAGTTAGAATGGCGATCATTCAAAAGTCAGGAAACAACAGGTGCTGGAGAGGATGTGGAGAAATAGGAACACTTTTACACTGTTGGTGGGATTGTAAACTAGTTCAACCATTATGGAAAACAGTATGGCGATTCCTCAAGGATCTAGAACTAGATGTACCATATGACCCAGCCATCCCATTACTGGGTATATACCCAAAGGATTATAAATTATGCTGCTATAAAGACACATGCACACGTATGTTTATTGCAGCACTATTCACAATAGCAAAGACTTGGAATCAACCCAAATGTCCATCAGTGACAGATTGGATTAAGAAAATGTGGCACATATACACCATGGAATACTATGCAGCCATAAAAAAGGATGAGTTTGTGTCCTTTGTAGGGACATGGATGCAGCTGGAAACCATCATTCTTAGCAAACTATCACAAGAACAGAAAACCAAACACCGCATGTTCTCACTCATATGTGGGAACTGAACAGTGAGATCACTTGGACTCGGGAAGGGGAACATCACACACCGGGGCCTATCATGGGGAGGGGGGAGGGGGGAGGGGGGAGGGATTGCACTGGGAGTTATACCTGATGTAAATGACGAGTTGATGGGTGCAGCACACCAACATGGCACAAGTATACATATGCAACAAACCTGCACGTTATGCACATGTACCCTACAACTTAAAGTATAATAATAATAAATAAATTAAAAAAAAAAAAAAAAAGAAATGAGAAACAGATGAAAGAAAACAAACCAAAATCAAGTGGAGGGAAAATAACAAGAGTAAGAGTAAGTTATGTTTCTATGTACTAGCAATGAACAATTGAAGTCTGAAATTAATGAAACGATGCCATTTACAATAGCTCCAAAGGAGTGTCTTAGGAATCAATCTAATGAAACGTACAGAATCTTTGTGGTAAGAATTACAAAACACTGATAAAAATAATCAAAGAAGACCTCATAAATGAAGAGATATACTGTGTTAATGAATTGAAAAATTCCGCATAAGAAAAACGTCCATTTCCCTAAAGTTATCCACAGATATAAATTAAGTCGTTAAAATTCCAGCACAATTTTTTTTTTGTAGACATAGGGAAGCTGGTTCTAAAATTTACATAGAATAAAAAAACCCAAATAGAATAGGCTAAACAATTTTGAACAACAAAAAAAAATGAATTAGAAGGAATGATACGACCTTATTATTAAGACTTGCTTTGGGCTACAGTCATGAAGATTGTGTCACACTGGCAAAGAGATAAACACGTAGATCAATGGAACAGAATAGAGAGCCCAGAAATAGATCGACAGAGATGTGGCCAATTGATTGTTAACAATGGCACAAAGGCATTCGATGGAAAAGAATAGTCTTTCAACAAAAGATGTTGGGACAATTGGATGTTCATTTACCAAAAAGTAAACTTTGATTTAAGCTTCACAGCTTTTGCATAAGTTAACCCCAAACACACCATAGATCTAAATGTGAAAAGTAAAACTCTTAAATTTTTAAAAGAAAATATGGGAGAAAAGTTTTGTGACCAGTTTAAACAAAGAGTACTTAGACTCGGCACCAAAAGCGTGATTCCTAAAAGTCAATAGATAAAAAATGGAGGCCAAGTATGGTGGCTCATGCCTGTAATCCCAACACGTTGGGAGGTTGAGGCAGGCAAATCACAAGGTCAAGAGATCGAGACCATCCTGGCCAACATGGTGAAACCCTATCTCTACTAAAAATACAAAAATTAGCTGGGCATGGTGGCGGGCGCCTGTAATCCCAGCTACTTGGGAGACTGAGGCAGAGAAGTGCTTGAACCCGGGAGGCAGAGGTTGCAATGAGCCAAGATCACGCCACTGCACTCCAGCCTGGGCAACAGGGTGAGTTTCTGTCTCAAAAAAAAAAACAAAAACACTTCATTCCTTCCTTCCTTCCTTCCTTCCTTCCTCCCTCACTCCATCTTTCTTTCTTTCTTTCTTTCCTTCTTTCTTTCTTTCTTTCTTTCTTTCTTTCTTTCTTTCTTTCTTTCTTTCTTTCTTTCTTTCTTTCTTTCTTTCTTCTTTCTTCTTTCTTTCTTTCTTTCTCCTTTCTTTCTCCTTTCTTTCTTTCTTTCTCTCTCTCTCTCCCTCCCTCCCTCCCTTCCTTCTTTCCTTCCTTCCCTTCTTTCTTTTTGTTCAGACTATTTTTATTTTATAAAATGAAATGTTGCCATTAAAAGTACTTTTAATTCAAAAACCACAGTTACTTTTGCACCAACCTAATAAAGATCAGTTTGTAGTTTCTTAGAAAGTTAAACAGACATGTGCCCCTCGATACCTCTTTCGGGTGTTTATCCAAGAGAGATGAAACCCAAATTCATATAAAAATGTGCATAATGCTTATGGCAGCTCTATCCATAGCCTGATACTGGCAACAGTCCAAATGCCTGTCACCAGGGGAATTGATAAACTGTAATCCATACTCGGGGATACCCTGAGGGAACACTGTGGAACCCGTACACTGGCGTCATGCAATGCATGCCACTCAGCTGGAATGACAGGTGCAATATCGATACAGACAACGACTTGGAATAATTCAAAGGAGTCATGCTCAGTGGAAGAGACCAGTCTCGAAAACGTCCATACCCTGAACTTCTCTTTGTATGACACTCTTGAGAAGGACGATGATGGTGGTGAGAACGGATCAGGGAGCGGGGAAGGCGTGACTATGAAGGGTGATGCCAGGGAGACACTCGTGGCGATGGAAGGGCTTCCCTGCATCCTGATGGTCTGGTTGGTTAAGACTTATAACCAACCATACATACGTGTTCTAAAATCCATCCTGCTTCATTTTAATTCAAAAATACCTAAAAGTAATAGCCAACAAACTTTATAAAGTAACAATAGTCAGAATAAATGGAAAGAAAGAGCATATTTTTCTACAGAATAATTTAATATCATATAATGAAATAAGTTGATATTTAATTAAAATATTAATAACCAAAAAAGTAATGTATAAATAAAGAAATAAAATAGAATTGAATGAAAATCAAAGTAGTATGAAGAAAGTATGATAGAAATCAATGAAGTTGCAAATGAAGACCAAATGAGTTGCGTCGTGGTTCTCTGAGAAGAGTGAGGGAACTACAAATTTCCATGAAGACTGAGCAAGGAAACAAGGCTAAACTACAGTACACACTTTTTTTTTTTTTTTTTTTTTTTTTTTTTTTGGAGACAGTCTCGCTCTGTTACCCAGGCTGGTGTGCAGTGGCGCAATCTTGGATCACTGCAACCTCTGCCTCCCAGGTTCAAGCAGTTCTCCTGCCTCAGCCTCTGGAGTAGCTGGGATTACAGGCACCTGCCACCATGCCTGGCTTTTTTTTTTTTTTTTTTTTGTATTTTTAATAGAGACAGGGTTTTGCCATGTTGGCCAGGCTGGTCTTGAACTCCTGACCTCAGGTGATCCACCCGCCTCAGCCTCTCAAAGTGCTGGGATTACAGGTGTGAGCCAACACTCCCAGCCCACATTACACATTTTTAGGAATGAAAAGGGTCATAGCTTCAGAAGCAGCCAAAATTTCAAAGACAACACAATAATGTGAATCATTTAACACCAATAAAATTTAAAATTAGGTTGAATAGACAAATCACAGGAAAGACAACAGATCTGACTGAAGCAGAGGTGAAAAAAATAATAGTAATGAGCCAATTGTCCATTGATGAAATTGAGTCAGAGATAAAAATTCTTTTCATAACGAAAGCACAAGGCTCAACTTCTTTAAAGGCAAGTTTGACCAAACATTTATGGAACAAAAGACACACGTGTCATCCTATGCACAGTGAGTGTTCCCGGCTCATTTTAAGGGACTAAGGCACCTAGAGAGTTGATCTGGTTTGGCTGTGTCCTCACCACGTCTCATCCTGAATTGTAGTCCCACAGCTTCCACGTGTTGTGGGAGGGACCCTGTGGGAGATAATTTAATCGTAGGGGCGGTTCCCCCCTACTGTTCTCATGGTAGTGAGTAAGTCTTATTAAGTCTCATGAGATGTGATGGTTTTATAAGGGGAAACCCCTTTGGCTTGGTTCTCATTCTGTCTTGCCTGCCACCTTGTAAGATGTGCCTTTCACCTTCTGCCTTGATTGTGAGGCCTCCCTGGCCACATGGAACTGTGAGTCCATTAAACCCCTTTTTCTTTTTGTTTTATTTTACTTTAAGTTCTGGGATGCATGTGCTGAACGTGCAGGTTTGTTACATAGGTATACATGTGCCACGGTGGTTTGCTGCACCCATCAACCCGTCATCTAGGTTTTAAGCCTCACATGCATTAGGTATGTCTCTTAATGCCCTCCCTCCCCTTGCCCCTCAACAGACTCCAGTGTGTGACGTTCCCCACCCTGTGTCCCTGTGTTCTCGTTGTTCAGCTCCCACTTAGGAGTGAGAACATGGGAAGCCTCTTTTTGTTAATAAGTTACCCAGTCTCTGGTATGTCTTTATCAGCAGTGTACAAATGGACTAATACAATAGTAGAATAGCATTAATGCCAAACAAGACGATTCCATTATGAGAAAGGTATAAACAGGACAATCTCATCCATAAATACGGACACACAGATCTCAGCAAAATAGCAAAGGATCACAGCAACGTGGAGAAGGAAAACTCTGTCACCACCAAGTAGCGTTTGTCCCAGGAATGATAGGGTAGCTTAAAAACAGAAATCAGTGTATGTATTTCTCCACATCAAGAAATTAAAGGAGCAAAATCATATGATTTCCCGAATGGATTTACTTAAATTGCCTGATAACATTAAACATTTGAATAGTAAAAAATATAATATTTACAATAAGGTCAAAAAATGCAAAGTGCAAGTAATCCATCAAAGACAAAGTATAGAACACAGTTTTGTGGAAAATCACAAAAGTTTCTGACAGAATTTAAAAAGACCTGACATTTTGGAGAGATGTAGTCTATGTGTGAATTGTATATTTATTTTTATTTTATTTTACTTTATTTTGAGATGGAGTGTCGCTCTGTCTCCCAGGCTGGAGTGCAATGGCACGATCTCAGCTCACTGCAACCTCCGCCTCCTGGGTTCAAGCGATTCTCCTGCCTCAGCTTCCCGAGTAGCTGGGACTACAGGTGCAAACCACCACACCCACCTAATTATATTTTTAGTAGAGACAGGGTTTCACCATGTTGGTCAGGCTGGTCTCAAACTCCTGACCTCAGGTGATCTGCCCACCTCAGCCTCCCAAAGCGTTAGGATTACAGGCGTGAGCCACCGCGCCCGGCCACATATTTATATACATATATTATAGACATTGGCTCCCTTCAAGGCAAATAAGAAAATCAGTAAAATTCTAATAAAGGGAAATTAATTCAATTCTAGTAAAAATCCCATCTTTTTGTTTTTTTCTTTGTTTTTCTCTCTCCCTCTCACCCTTCCTCCCTTCCTTTGGTCCTTCTTTCCTTCTTCTTCTTTTATTTTTAACTTATCTCTTTTGATATGAACCATTGACTAACTACTGCATTTAAAATGGGACAGAGGTCAGGTGCGGTGGCTCACGCCTGTAATCCCAGCACTTTGGTAGGCCGAGGTAGCTGGATCACCTGAGGTCAGGAGTTCAAGACCAGCCTGGCCAACATGGAGAAACGCTGGCTCTACTAAAAATACAAAAATTAGCTGGGAGTGGTGGTGCACGCCTGTAATCCCAGCTACTCGGGAGACTGACTTTTGTCAACACACCTGCTCTGGGGCCCAACAGACTTTGTTCCCGACCACTGTATGCTCTCCAAGCCCACTGAATCTCCCTAAAAATCATCTATCTTCCATCTCTCTTTCATCTGTGGAGGAAGGTGCATCACCTTCTGCGTAATCATTCCCCTGCAATTCCCCTGTGCTGTGGACATTACAATAAATTTTGTAGGTGTTTTTTCCTACTACTCTACATTTTGCCAACTGATTTTCAGGGAACTTTCAGAGGACAAAGGATAAGTTTTCCCTTGGTCTCTACAGAGTCATGTATAGCACATCCATAAAATATAATATTGAAGTAAAATTTAATATATTTTAGCTACAAATATCAAACATTGATGATTCTCAAAAACATGTCAGTGTTATTTGGGGGAAAAGCAAGTCATGGAAAAATACACTCAGTATGATTCCATTTATATGAAGTTCAAAACAAGCCAGATGTAAACAATGTATTACTTAGGGATAGGAGTTATAAGTGTCAAACAATTTTGTGTAAAAAAAGAAGAAGGAGATGATTAACCCAAAATTTAGGATTGTTTACCTTTCTGGAAATAAGCAGCAGCTTGTGACCATGTACGGAAAATGTGCTGGGAAAAGCTCTCGTCCGGGACCAGAGGGAGGCATGGGGATGGCACGGATGGCACTGAAGGGTGGACGGCCTGGTACCATAGCATGGACGGGATGGATTTCACTGGGGCGTGGACAGGATGGATGGCACTGGGGTGTGGGGGGATGGATGGAATTGTAGTGTGGACAGCATGGATGGCACTGGAGCCTCACCCTGGACGATGAGGAACCTGAGCAGATACAGAGGGCGGTCGGATATTGAGGGTGGGGGTTCTTGATACACTCATTTAGCAGGGCTCTTGCTAAATCTGGATTTTGCAAGGAAGTGCCCGCATAGGCCTAGAAGAAGGTTCAGGAGTGTGGCTAATAATGGGTGAAGCAAAGAATTTTCATCACTGCACATGCTGGTGGATGTTGAGCCATGGTCACTGGGAGGAAGAAAGCATTGAAAATACCATGGGCAGCCAGATGGGGGCTGGTTTTGGGGGTGGAAGTTGGCAGGTGACACTTACCTTGACTGAGAGTGTCTGGAAGACAGAGCCTGGGTGTTACCACCTCATCCCCTGTCCCTGTACCAAGCTGAGCCTGACCACGGTTACATTGGTGAATATTATTTAATAAACCCTCTTGAGAAAGTCCTCTCTGAACGCAGCCCACTTTCCTTCCATTTGCCCCTGCAAATCAGCGATTCTGCTTGCTTACTTCACAGCCTCCATGTATCCATTTAGGATGTAGAGCTTAGTACTTCCAGAAAAGCAATTTCAAAATAGATCAGGATAAAGATGACAGCCTTGACACTTGGCCTGAGATGATAAAAGAGAAGACGACGAGAGGAAGCAAGAGTGGAAACCTCTAGAAACTGAATTAATGGTTCTGTTTGCAGCATTGGTCAGGTTTTTCAAAAAAAATTATGACATATTTCAAACATATAAAAAGGTACCAAGAAAATAATAACAAGTACTTCCATGTCCATCACTACATACAACATGCCAACATTTAGTCATATTTTCATCCGAGTCTTTCTAAGAAAGCTTTTTTTAAAGAGTGAGTAACTATGGCAAAGTTGGCTGGCATTCACCAACTCTTGAGTTTTATACTGTGCTATATCTCTACAACAATTTATAGTATATTATAGTGCTTTACGTTTTGAAATCAGTCATAACCTCCTCAGAACTTTGTTTTTTCATTCAACATTACAAGTGTTTATTTAGTCATTTACTTTAATAGTGTATGAGTCTATTCTCGCACTGCTATAAAGAACGACCTGAGGCTGGGTAATTTATGAAGAAAAGAGGTTTAATGAACTCACAGTTCCACAAGCTGTACAGGGAGCATGGCTGGGGAGCCTCAGGAAACTTACAATCATGGCAGAAGGCAAAGGGGAAGCAAGCACATCTTCACATGGCGACAGGAGAGAGAGAGAGAAAGAGAGAGAGGAAGAGAGGAGGGGAAGTGCTACACACTTTCAAACAACCAGACCTTGTGAGAACTCACTCACTATCATGAAAACAGCAAGGCGGAAGTCCACCCCCACGATCCAGTCAACTTCCACCCATCCCCTCCTCCAACCCTGTGGATTACAATTCTAGATGAGATTTGGGTGGGGACACAGAACCAAACCCTATCAAATAGTGATACACAGCATCCCATTATATCAGTATAGTCTTTCATTTATCCATTTTCTTAGATTTTCTTTCTCACTTTTTAAATCATCATCATTTTTGTAAATAGGAGATTTTTGTAAACAAGAATAAATATTCTTAGGTGGCCTTTAAGTATCTTGTTTTTCTTTACCCAAAAGAGCTTTGGAAAGTGATGAAAACTCACAGTTTCCAAGTTGAAATCCAAACTTGTCATATATTTCATAACTTCCTACAAGGAGTATCCAACAAAAATATGTAAGATGTTTACACTAAATAGTACAAAATACTGTGAAAGAAATTAAGGAAGATTTAAGTAAATGGAGAAGTATGACATGTTCATGGATTGGAAAATCAAATGTTGGAAAAATGCAACTTCTTCCCTTCATTAGTCCATGGCTCATAGTCAACTCATCCCCATCAGAATTCAGGCAACATGTCTGTGTGGAAACTGAGCAAACTCATTCTAAAACTTATGTGGATATGCAAAAGCCAAGAGCAGCCAAAGCAACATAGAAGAGGCAGGTGTTTGAAAGCTCTGTGACCACCTCCTGGTCTGGTGATTTGCTGGAAGGACTAACCCAGCTCAACATAAATCATAGTAAAGGTTGACTCCAGTAACAGGAACGACACAGGAATTGCAGGAAAATGACAGCCTTGGATAGAAGCTAGAGAGACCCCCGGTGGGTTTCTCAGCCATCCCTCAGCCAGGGCCACGCTTTTCCCCCCAGCTGAGAACCACAGGGGCCCGTGTGAGATGCCTCCATCCCAGGAAGTCCCTGAAGCTGTGGGACCCAGAGGTCTTCAAGGGCCCGATCATGAAGCTTTAAGGCTGGCTGTGGTTGCAACCCCAGCCCAGGCCCTGTACACAATATAAATCTTAATGTTTATATTAGATATTCTGACAGCTGAGTCCATCTTGACTGAGAACATTCCAGAATTTTAATTCTCGGGGTGTAAAGGAGAGTCATCAGTAAGGCTGTGAAGATGAACCCAGAACTAAGTAAAGCAGATTGGCTACTGTGAAAGGAAAATCTGGGGGCCCCAAAATGACTACGCTAAGGGAAAAGTCAAGCTGGGAGCTGCTCAGGACAATCCTGCCTCCCATTCTATTCCAAGCATCCTTCTGCTCACTGAGACAGATGCAAATTCTGATTGCTTCCTTTGCAGAGACTTTGTGGAAACTCGAAAGAATGCAGCCATTTGTCTGTCACCGACCTGTGACCTGGAAGCCCCCTCTGTGCTTGGAGTTGTCCCCACCTTTCTGGGTGGAACCAATGTACTTCTTGTATATATTGATTGATGTCTCATGTCTCCTTACAATGTATAAAACCAAGTTGTGCCCGGACCACCTTGGACACATGGCATCAGGACCTCCTTAGTCTGTGTCACGGGCACGCATCCTCCACCTTGCAAAATAAGCTTTCTAAATTAACTGAGACTTGTCTCAGATATTCTGAGTCCACACTATTCTAACCACCTTCCCTGATATACAGGCCCACGAGGAAAGTGTGGTATGGAAGAAAGGGCGTGCTGAGGTAAGGAAGGAAGGACGTGTTGATACCCTAATAGGTCAGTAGACCACAGGACCCAGGTGGAAAGCTCAGAGCATGTCCACGTCTGTAGGATCAGACCCACGCCCAGGGTGAGAGTACATTGCTATAGGGAATCCAGATGCAGAGACAGCTGACTATTCATATTGAAAGTAAACTCTCTCACACCATGAACAAAAATCACTTCCAGAAGAAATGCAGAAGAAAAGACGTGCCCATGAGTTGAACGAGGTGACGATTCCTCACAGGGAATACAAAGGCTTGAGCCACATATGAAAAGATATTAAGTATGTAAAGACGAACACCTCCTGTGTGTCCCCTATAAATTAACAAAAAAGGACACCCACAGAGTGGATGTTTGTCATACAAATATCCAACAAAGGCCTCCTAACCGGGATCTATATTTTTTAAATCAACATCTTACATGTTGGTAAATGCCACGTAACCTAATAGAAAAATGGGCCAAGGACTTCTGAAGGAGGGAACCCAAATGTCCGTAGACACACGGACAGGGGTTCATCAGTCACCAGAAAGACAAAGGAAACCCAATGCCACAGCCCTGCACACGTGTCATAGTGACTAGCACACAAATAAAGTGGCTGCTGTACCTCCTCGCCCTCCTTCCTGGAATGTGTCTCCAGCAGCTCTGGAGAGCCCAGACGGTTCCTCTCACGCTGTGCACACCAGGGGGCTGCCTGGCACTGAAGCCAGTGTGATTCCTGGAAAAAACCCACGCCCCGTCTCCAGTGATTGCTCCAGGAATCTGCTCATGGGGCAGATCGGGACACGCTCCCTGTCAGACCTAGATTCTCTGAGCAATGCAGGCTGGTGTGTCGCAGACCGGGGGGCTCGGTTCTCAGGACAGGCTCCTTCCCCTGGGAAAGCAGACACGGTTCCTGAGTGCAGCCCCCCGCAGACGCTCTCCAGGCCTAAGGAATTGCAGGGCTGCAGCACAGGCCTCCAGGGAGCAGAGAGAGACACAGCAATTTCCATGCGCACTGCAGGCCACTGAAAGCGGGCTTGGCTGAGTTTCTCATTTCATCTCTTGTTTAAAATTGTCAATGAGGAAAGATAGACTGCTTTTCACTCTCCTCTCCTGCTGAGTACAACGAAAACCCCTGGGCGTCGTAAGAAAGCAAACTTGGGAAGATGCCGAAAGATGGAAAGTGAAATGCAGCCCCGGTGGAGTGTCTCAGGAGCTGAAGTGACTGGCTGGGAGCCCCCTGTGGCTTCCTCCTGTCTCAGGTAACCATGCTGGAAGCCTAAGAAGCCAGCAACCCAGAGCACAGCCTACTGCACACCTAGGCTGTATGACATAGCCCATTGCTCCCAGGCGGTGCACCTGTACAGCATGTGACTGTGCTGAACACTGTATACCTGAACACTGTCGGTTGAATATCTATATCTAAACACATCTAGACAGTCTAGAAAAGGTAACAGGAAAATACAGAATCATGATCTTATGGGTCTGCCATAGTGTACGTGGGCTGTCACTGATGGAGGCGTCCTTAGGCAGGTGTGATTTTGTCAGCCTTGACTCTCCACTAACTCGACACCTCCCACCATGTCTAATTGACTAGAAAAGTTACATACCTTTGAGATAAATGAAGACGCGGGCCCTTTCTCACTATTCTTGTTGCTGCATCCCATCCAATTTTCTGCAGTTCTCCATCTGGAACTGAACAATCCCCTAACGGAATCGACTTCCACAGCGCCACCCTCCCACCGTGCGTTCTCAGCCTGGCGTCCATGAAACCCAGGTCAGGAAGTGAGGTCACTTCGGTACTTTCTGCTCCCCTCGGGGTCATCTGAGTCCTTACACGGCCCAGCCATCCATTACCCCGAGGTCTTTCCTGATTTCTGACTGCCAGCTCCCTGCTGTCCGTCACACCTACCCTCCCTTTGCCCGGTTGGGTGGTGAACACAAGACTCTCCCCTCAGACAGTCCTGGAGTCACTTTTGTGAGGCCTTCGGGTCTTTCTGAAAATATTAACTCATCAGGGCAGCCCCTGCCTGTGAAAAGCAATCCCATCTGCCATAGATCCCCCATTGACCTTTGAAAATCCCAGATCTCCTGGTCACTGTGTCCTCGTCGTTGCCTGCTGTGGAATATTCACCTGCTGCTGGGTTTCCTGTCTGTCTACACCCGTGTGAGGGAAGCTCCTGACAGGGTGGCTTTGTGGTCCCTGCTCCATTGCCAATGCCGGGACAGTGCCAGCCCATCACAGGTGCTCAGGGAGTGTCAGTGGAGAAGAAACAGGGAAGGGTGACTCCTGTCCTCCATTCGGACTGGAAAACAGGGGCAGAAACTGCTGTACCCAGCAGGTGGTTCACACACAGTAAATATTTGCTGCTTGATTAGGGATGGCAGAACTTTCATTTTAACTTCTGTTGACCTTTGCTGTTCACCTACCATTCAAGTGACTAAGAGGCTGACTGTATTGAAAGAAGCTGAGCTGGATGAAGACGGTGGAGGGAACAGAGACTGCTCATCGCTGAAACTGGGTCGAAGTTACAATAATTAAGTTTTGTACAGAGTTCTAGAAGAAACGCGTTGAGCTGCAGAAGGCACTGGCTGCACCATCCCTGCAACAGCCTTGAAAGCCAGAGGGAGGCATTTGCACAAGGAAGGCAAAATGACATGTGGGCAGGCAGGGCTCCTGATCCCCATGAGACGCTGTGGGATGAACGGGAACTGGCTCCAGGGGGTGCAGCTTCAGGTGCCTGCAGAATGCCTTCCCTCTTCCCCACCACCCGCCTCAGTAAGCATCCAGGGCTCTGGCCCCTGTAGCTCTGCCACCAGGAAGGCTCCTCTGTGGGGCAAGTTTCCACCCAACGGGTCTTCAGTAAACATCTGTGGGTCACCAGGAGCCCATCTCAGTGACAGGTGGCTCACCTGGAGGACGCCCAACCCTTCATTCTGTGACTCCCATTTCCAGGGGGGAATTTATTCTGTGGGCTCAGATGTGAGTTCCTTGCAGGCAGAGAGAGTGGGTCTTATTCACCCTTGAAGCCTCCCAAGTCCCTGGGTGGCTCCCTGGCCTACTCGCTGAGTGCATAAGTGAGTGAGAGACCCGTATCATCCCTAACGGGAGCCTGAGCCTCACACCAGCCCTGGTGGTCTCCCTTGGCTCCTGGGGACTCTTGCACTACACACCACCCACTATCCAGGCCAAGGGAAGCAGCCTCCACTCAGATGGCTCAGGTGGCCTCGCCCAGGCCCCTACCTCTCACCCAGGCCTCCATCCTCTGAGCCCTGGACTCTGTGGCAGGTCCACCTTGGAGCCCTGATCCACCCATAGCCCCTATCCCTCATGGAACAAGTTTCAGGTGAAACCCGGGGGCTGGGGGATCTGAGTGCTGGAGCCAAGGGCAGAAGGTCCCTGAATGGACTGGAACTGCAAGTCCTCAGGAACCAGCACCCGACTTGCAGACAGCAGAGCTGTGCCCTGGTCCTGCTGCAGGAGTTGACAGCACCCCGGGCCTCCCCTGGGCTGCCTTGGGGAGCAAACTAGCCACCTGGGCAGCCTGGCTGGGAGAGGAGCATCTGTTGGAGTTCTGGGGCGTTACAAGAAACAGAAGTGGCAAGAAGGAGACTCCCACAGAACTCCAAGACAGACAGGACGTTTGTCAGCCGAGCCCCTGCAATGAAGTCCCCATCCCTCCGCTAAATCTCCAGCACACAGGTGGGCAATGCAGGGGCCTGGCAGTGAGTCTGGCCCTGTGGAGGGGCACAGCCCAGAGGTGGTAGGTGGGCAGGACAAACTTCACGGCAAAGTCAGAGTCGTTTTGGGATTCTCCGCAGAGCCACTGGTTCACTGGAAAATGCTTCACACTAAATTTTCTTCACAAGGCACACAGAGGGAGCCAGGTGACACCCACATGCAGGTCCCCAAGACAGCAAGAAGCCCAGGGTGCTGGGCAGCAGCCCCTATGCCTGCCCACCCGAGAGAGGCAGCGGAGGCCCAGTGAGGCTGCCACATGGGAACCTGCGATGAAGCCTTCATGGGGTAGAAGCCCGAGGAGGAGGCCAGGTCAGCGTGAGCCTCTGGCAGCAGGATGAGCAGCCATTTGAAACACATGGGCACGCACACACACACACATCCATACACACACACATCCATACCCACACATCCACACACACATGCAAACACTTCTCAACACCCATATCCCCTCCACGTCCAAATCCCCCGGCCATGCTTCAGGGCCACCAGGCACAGCCTAGCTGGAGCTTCTACTTTCATGCAGACAGATTCTGAAGCATCCCATGGCCCGGGAGAAGCATGGTGCGTGGCCTGGGGGTGCTGGATGTGCCCGTTCCGGGCAGTGTGAGCACATGGGCTGTGGCAGACAGCAGAGGGGCAGCCCCAGGTAAGCCCCTAAATAATTGTGGTGGGTGGGACATGTTGGAGCAGAGCCTGCCAAATCTCCAAGCTGAAGGACCTCCCCCAACGCCCTCTGCACACAGAGAAACTGAGGCACAGCGAGGACCTGACTTCACCTCCAACCTCTCCCCATGTCCAGCTCTGTCGTCCTGCTCTGGACCCTGCTATGGTCTTAGACCATCCAGCTTCTCAGGAAACAGAATCCCGTGCTGCAGAGACGCAGGCCCATAACCAGCTGGTTCCCTGCCGTGGCAGGAATGGCTCACCTTTGAGTGTCTGAACTTCTTCACCCATCACCCTGAGATCTGGCTCCATTTTTTTTTTTTTTTTTTTTTTTTTTTGCCATGTTGGCCAGGCTGGTCTTGAACTCCTGACCTCAAGTGATCTGCCTGCCTCGGCCTCCCAAAGTGCTGGGATTATAGGTATGCACCACCCTGCATGGCTAATTTTTGTATTTTTAGTAGAGACAGGGTTTTACCATGTTGGCCAGGCTGGTCTTGAACCCTTGACCTCAAGTGATCTGCCTGCCTCGGCCTCCCAAAGTGCTGGGATTATAGGTATGCACCACCCTGCATGGCTAATTTTTGTATTTTTAGTAGAGACAGGGTTTCACCATGTTGGCCAGGCTGGTCTCGAACCCTTGACCTCAAGTAATCCACCCACCTCAGCCTCCCAAAGTGCCGGGATTATAGGTGTGAGCCACTGCACCCGGCCTCCATTTTTGTCTTTTCGGTGAGCTCGTGGCTGCCTCTGAGAGCCGTTCTGAGCAACCGTTGCGAGTGCACCGGCCTCCTTTCAGACCATCGGATATGGCTGTTCTTTGAGGGCTGGATCTGCTGCAGGAGTCCACCTGTCTTCTGTTCTCTGTGCATATGCTGATTTGGGGTCTGAATTTATGCAACCATGAAAAGGTGCCAGGAGATGTTTAGAGCAGCATGGAGAGGGCAGAAATCATTTTGCCACGTGTGCCCACCCCCACCTGGCTCCTCTGGAGACAGTTCCTGCCCGGGTGCCCTCAGCCCCTGGCCACAGTGGCTCCTGCTGGAGGCTGCTCCATTGCAGCCATGAGGGATGTGTCGAAACTCTGCCTGCTAGCAGAGGAGAACACCCGGGGCAGGCTTGGGCTCCAGGCCACTGAGAAAGCTAAGGGTCAGGAGAAACAAGTGAGAGATGATTGCAAGGTTCTTGCAGCTGTGGAGTGTGGAATTCCGTGGGTCAGGATAGTTGATGGACTCCTTCAGTGAGCCAAGGGCCAGAAGAACAACATGAAACTCAGCCATCGTTGGACCTCAGAAACCCTCTGGCCCCCCCACTCCTTAATACGGCTCCTTCACGGGAGGGGAGCGAAGCCCTGTGGACCTAAGCCCACTTCAGTGGTGGCAGCACCCCCGCTTTGTGCGACCTGGCTCCTGTCTGGGGACTGTGCTGCCTCCTCACTGGGCATCAGGGCAAAGTCTCCCACGGAGGGTGAGGCACTGCCAGGGAAGTCACCAGAAATGACAGACGCTGTCTTGTCCCCAAAGCCACAGCTGAGGCCAGCTCCGAAAGTCCTCCAGGGAGCTCCATTCATGCCAGAGTTCGGCTCCCTCGGACCATGTGGTCCCACCTGATCACCTGGCTTCCCACAGTCACGGTGCAAGTCACACCAGGCACCTGCCAGGAAGGGTCCAGTTGTATCTCCCCAGGCAGGACCTTGTCACCTACGCTGCCTGTTCTCTGCACCCCAACCCCTGCCCTGCACCCCAGCCTTGGCTTCAGTCCTCCTTCCCTTTTGCATCTCCCCTCCCCGCTCCCAGAGCCACCACTCGCCTGGGAGCCATCTGCTGACCTAGCACAAGTACCTCCCTGGCTTCCTGTCTACTGGGTGAAGCACTGTCATCCGCCCTAAGTCCATGTCACACAGCCACGGAGATGCTCCATCGAGGCCTGGGCAGGAGCTGCCCGCGCAGGCAGCAGCCCTTCCCGCCTCCCACACAGCAGCCCAGGGGAAGTGGGGACACCCTGGTGTGATTGGAAGAGAGTCTTCTGCGGAGACTGAACAGAGGCACCCCTCACCTGGGCCTTACTCACCTCCACAACGCCAGCTGAAAAGCAGCCCCTATTTCTGATGGAGTAGGGGTATGCAGAGGAGGCCAGGCCAGGACCCTCCGGAAAGCCAGCCCCAGGCAAACAGAAGACCCTTCTGTGTCGCGCGCACGCACACACACACACACACACACACACACAGAGGCAAAAGTGCATAGGCACACATACGTGCACACACATGTTCAGCCAAATACATGTAGGGGCACATGCACATAAAAGGGCACACACACGCACACATGCATGGGCACATGCACCCACATGCAAGCATGCATGGGCACGTACATGTATGGGTGTGCACACACATGTACGGGCACGCACACATGACATGCATGGGCACATGTACCCACATGCAAACATGTATGGACACTCACATGTATGGGCTCACACGCATGTATGGCACACACACAGGCATGGGGACACACATGTACGGGCACACACATAGACATGCATGGGCACACACAGATATGCACAGCTGCACACACATGTACACATGTATAGGCACACCCACATGCAGGAGCACACACACATTTGTGGACATGCACACACAGACACACGCACACACACACGCCCCCTCACAGCCCTACTCATGGGCCCCACCCCCTCAGCAAGTGGAACACAGGGTCCCAAGCTGGGCTAGGGGGTCTCGGTGCCACTGACTGTGTAAGTGGGGGCCCTGGGCCTCGGAGGAGGCCAGCGGGAAAGGACCGAGTGAGGCAGAAGTGATGTCTGAGGTGTAAATGTCAGAGGATGCCAACCCCTCCTCTGCAGGAAGCTGAGCCAGCTCTGAGGTTGCCTCACTCCGGTCCTGGTCCTAAGACTGGGGGTTGAAGATGGGCGCCCGCCTGGCCTTTCTCCTCCCCTCTCCTGCCAGGTGCAGTGGCTACCTCTTGGAGGGGCCTCTGTCCTGTGATGTCCTCACCCTGATTCTCTGTCCTCTCCCAGGCAGCTTGGGCACCCCAGGCCCCATGTTTCCATGGAGCCTGGGACCTGGTTTTCCCTCTGGGCACGGAGATCTCAGGCCTGCCTGCCAGTTAGTGTCTGTCCAGGCACGTGGCCCTGTTATCTGCCAGTCTATGGGTATCTGAGGATGCCTTGGAATCCTTCACGGGGCAACTCGGGGCTGCCACAACCTCAGCAAACCTGGAGTCTTGCACACGAAGCCCGAGGTCCGCTGAGCGTGTAGCACAAAATGGCCACATTCTGTGAAGGGGAGACAGGATGGACAAATGAGAGGAAGACAAGCCCTGCCCAGCTGTGCCAGCCCTGAGAGAGCCACAGGACAGTGGGGAACCAGGGAGCTCTCCACTTACCGGACACTGAATGACAAGGGGACAGCAGTGGAGGAATCTTCCAGAACACTGGGGTCATTTCTAGAATCACAGGAAGATGCAGCTCGTGAGTAGATGTGCTTCTGTGTGTCCCTGGAGCCCCAGGAAATGGCGGGCAGCGAGCGTCTTTGACCCTGTAGAAGCCTTTCCCGATGTTCAGTGTGCCCACCTGGGGCCGCAGCTGCAAAGGTGAGCACCCCCCACGGGCGGGACACACCGAAGCTCAGCAAAGCCTCGAGTGGGCGTCTCTGCGTGGGGGAAGGACCTGAGACTTCCGAGTCTGATTCAAACCGAAGGTGCCCGTCCTCTGTGCCAGGGATCAAGGGAATTCCGGCTCAAATCACCCACAAGAAGTCGTACCATGGGCCCAGGAGCGAGGCTGGTTTTGCTCAAATCCCTGCAGTAATTGTCCTTTGTTCTCCTGGGGCATCTCACGGGCTATGCACACCTCCAGGGCCCAGGGTCCCTCCGCTCAGGCAATATTTGAGAAACCAATTGAAAAACCTACGTACACGGAGTCTCCGTGAATTTTCATTTTCACCCCTGCTTATCGGAGGTGAGGACTCGGGGCGCAAAGCCTCTGCATTTATTACGGAGTCTCGGCGAGGAGGACGGTTTCAAGGTCAGGGAGAGCCCGATCTCCGATGATTGCCGCTGCCAGCCAATCTCCGGGCCCCACATTCCCAATCGGGAGCTCTCTCAAGCATGAACTATCAAATTATTGTCAATTCCGGCTGATTTTCTAACAGACAATGGAAAATCTTCGGTGGACTTCATATGTGATTTCTACCCACTTTCTTCCTTATTCAACAATAACAGTGAGAGGTCACGGGCCTGGCATATGCAGTTAGCTCTTTGCTGTTTATTGAGTTTTTATGCTTGGTTTAAAACTGAATTACTGGGGCATAAAGTGAAAATGCATTTATGCCCTTCAGGAAAATCTGTACATAAAAATTAAATTATATTATGAAAAGCAGAGAGAGCCATGTGGGACGCTCGGAAGAATTGATTAGGAGATCAAAGCGCCTGCGAGGCCGCGTGATAATTACTGGGCCTTGTCACCCTGTGTGTGTTTTTGTTATTTGGAGTCATCACCGGGGGCCTCCTCTTTCCCATCTTCCTGGGGTTGCATTCCCTGTGGGTGCCCAGAGGGGCTGGCGACCTGCTGGAGGGGTTGGTACACAGGGCATTGTTAATTATAGGACCGGACCAGGCGAGGCAGCCAAAGAGACTCCAGGGAGAGCCCCCGGCCTCATCAGGCAGCTGTTTTTCCATTTACCAACCAGAGCCCTGCCCAGGAGCTCAGAAAAATGCAACACACCGGTCCTGTCCCTGGAGACTCTAATTCTGAAGGTCTGGGCAGGGCGCTGGGGTCAGACAGTGCCCAGAGGCCATGCTGGTGATGTCAGATGGACACTGAAGGACCCTGGGGACTGGGCAGGCTCTTAGGGACACGTGGCTGCAGGGCCAGGGCCCAGGCAGCCTGCACAAACTCCTGAGGCCAGCATCCAGGAACAGGTAAATAAGGTCAGAAGTCATCTTATCATAAGCTCGTGTTTCAGAGTGGAGTACCGACTTCATACAGCCTTGAAGATAAGAGGAAGTGACCTTTCTTCCTGAGGATGTCTGGGCAGGGACAAGGACTTCTAGCCCCAGCCCCAGCCCCAGGCCCTGCCCCTGCCCCTGCCCCTGGCCTTTCCCCAGCCCCAACCCTTGCCTCAGCCCCAGCCCCAGGCCCTGCCCCTGCCCCTGTCCCTGGCCCTGCCCGTGCCCCTGGCCTTTCCCCAGCCCCAGCCCCAGCCCCAGCCCCAGGCCCTGCCCCTGCCCCTGCCCCTGGCCTTTCCCCAGCCCCAACCCTTGCCTCAGCCCCTGCCCCTGTCCCTGGCCCTGCCCCTGCCCCTGGCCTTTCCCCAGCCCCAGCCCCAGCCCCAGCCCCAGCCCCAGGCCCTGCCCCTGCTCGCACAAGGTCATTAGCTTCCAAAGGGCCTCTCAGATGCGAACACCCTACCTGCCTGCAGGCATTTTCAAAAAGGTTTTCATAGACTTCCCCACTTCAGCACAGACTTGGGAACCCTCTGTCTATAGGGACCCTGAGCATCTCCACCAGCCCAGAAGGAAGGAGCTGCCTTCATCTGTGGATGACGGGAGCCGAATGCTCAGACCTGCGACCTCCACTTGTGGTTCTGAGGCCCAAGCGAAGAGCCTGAGTGATCCAGGGGACATCGGCCCCTATTTCCACAGATGGTCACTGGCCTCCTGCTCCACGAGGCACGGAGTTGGCGGACTCCTCCCCCTCCCAGCACATGAAGGGGCCCCTGATCCCCTTCTCAACTCCTCTTCCACAGTCCCAGGAGCAAAGTAGGCAGGAGCCCCTGTCCATAGCTGTGGGGGCAGGAAATAGCATCTGGGGGACCTAGCGCCCCGTGTGCCGGCCCTGGGGACCACGAGAGGCACGGCTGACGCCCAGAACCTTCTTCCCAGGGTTGTTTGGTCTTGAAGTTTTGCGTCCCTATGACTTTAATCTGTGTTGTGTAAATCCAAATAGGACACCAAACATCCCACCAGGGCCGTGGTTGCTTAAGATACCTACAATTTAACACATGCTTCGAGGTAAGGTCGTTTACAGAAACACGTTAGCAAGCGGCAGTCCCGCGGCAGGCAGTGAGAGGAGCGAGAGGAGGCGGTGACCCTGGTGTTCAGCGGCTGTGCTTTGGGAAACAGGATTGGCCCGGGATTCTCATTTTATGAATAAAATCCAGGCCCGAGAGGAGCGACCTGCGGCATTGGTCCTGTCCTTCTGCAGACAGTAGTTTGGAGACACAGCTACTTCCCGTGTCCTGCCCGGGCCGCCCGCAGCCTACACAGCTGGGTATGCACACGGGAGGGGAAGCTCGCCGAGTCCCTGCACATACGTGCTGTGCCGCCTGCAGTTGCTCTTCTGAAATATGAATGACTGTCAGCGATCTAACACCACCGGCTAGGCCGCCCACCGAGACACCGTCTATCGGCCTGCGCCTTGGCCTCCTTCCTCGGATGGTGAGACCCAACATGAGAGAGAAACCTGCCCAGACTGCAGGACTTTGCTTTTCCCGGCAAGAAAGGCTGCTGTTCCCCAGTGACAGGATGATTCTGAAGGTGAAGCTTTTTCTTAGCGGACAGAAGACGTTGCTCACTGCCTCGGGCACAGCTGTATGACGGGATTCCACCATCCATGAAGCACGTCAGCTCCGCGAGGCTGGCTGGCTCCTGGGGCCTTCGATCGAGGGGGAATATTCCACCCCTTGCCTGGCATATTAAGCGGTCTCCGCCTGGCCTTTCCGAGGAGTTTATGACTTGGAAATGGCTGTGCTGCATTCACTGACATTAAAGCAGGGCTGTCTGGCTAGAGCTGAGAATTCGTTATGTAGAAGGGTTTATTCCAGGCTTCTGAGAGGTTTACAGGTGACTAACTCCTCACCTGTAACTGGCAGACTTGTTGCAGCAAAAGACGGGTATTAACACCTTGGACAGATTCACATTTAAATCCTGGCATAGCAAGGATTCACCAGACATTCAAGATAACACCAATACAGACGGGAAAACGGGAACTCACACGTGCAGAATCCTGGCTCGTCCGCTGCCCCAGAGCGAGGATGATCATCAGTGTTGACAATGATGGGGATGACATCATTTCTACAGGTCCCGATGTCACTGGTTGGCAGATGTACGCATTCGCCCATGGCTTCTTGCCCATTAAAGCATTATTAAAGCTGGCCCTGCCTTTCTTGTTGAAACTCAGACACACTCAACTGTGATTTACACTCATCTATTTTGATTTTTTTTTCCCGAGATGGAGTGTCGCGCTGTCACCCGGGCTGGAGTGTGGTGGTGCGATCTCGGTTCACTGCAACCTCTGCCTCCTGGGTTCAAGCGATTCTCCTGCCTCAGCCTCCGGAGTAGCTGGGATTCCAGTCACCCACCATCGTGCCTGGCTAATTTTTGTATTTTTGTAGAGATGGGATTTCACCATGTTGGCCAGGATGGTCTCGAACTCCTGACCTCAAGAGATCAGCCCTCCTCGGCCTCCCAAAGTACTGGGATTACAGGCATGAGCCACTGTGCCCGGCCTGTTAGTCTCTTTTGAGAACTACCTCAGACCAGGACAATGAGAACGGCTCCGGACTGGATTATTTCTCTCTGGACTGTTTGGCGTTTATTCCCCTTGACTGTGGCTGTGGACTTTAATTATGCCAAGCATTAACTCTCGTGTCAAGAAGCGAAGAATGGAGAAGCACTCAGGCACCATCCTCCCCAACCTTTCAAAAAGCAGTTAACCTCGGCGTGAGCCGACACCTCCAAACAAGCCTGAAATTAGTGGACATCAATTGTGCCGAAAACAAGGGGAGATTGTTTGCGACTCGGGCCTGTTTGCTTTAAAATTCACTTTGGTTCCCTGTCAAACACGCTGCGCAGGGCGTGAGCAGGGCCTGAGTCTTTAAAGCACTGGTTGTCGTGACGGGTTCCAAACCATTGACTTTGTCAGCTAGCGACTTGCAGAGGACCTGAACACACAGGGCCCCGGCTGTCTTTCTTACTCTCTCTGACACATAACAGGATGCCAAAATGGCCAGGTTCAAAATGGTGTTTTCAATTATTTTCTCTTCTAGAGTCTTAGATGTGCTGTTAAAGTCTATCTGTTCATCGATCCCCTCTATCCACTTTCAACATTTCCTAATTGCCTCATCAAAACTCCTCGACGATTCATTTTATTATCTATTTAGTCACCAAGCTCTGCTCATGCAGGTCTGACGCATGAGGGTGCCTGTGCGCCTGGGCACTGCCGAGGGGAGAGGGAGGAAGGGACACAAGAGATAAGTCCGGCCTGAACAGAGTCCAGAGACCAGTGAGGAAGGAGCGACACCCATGTGAAAACTCAGAGTTGTAAAAGGTGAATCACCTGGACCTGGGCTGGAACCAAGGCCTGTAGTGGACACATGGGGGATCCTACAGCCTCCCTCCCCACTGGGAGCCCAACAAGCTGTGTTGGTGAAATGGGCTGTGTTCATCCAGGTATCACAGAGCCCTGGTTGGCCCAAATCTGTGTAACTGGGTTTGGGTGAAGAACTGTTAGATAGCCCTGGGAGTCTCTGGGAGAGAGAAAGAAAGCAGACACTTTATGAACGTTGAGCTGCTGGATCAAACCAGTCCTGAAGCTTTTTACCCGTCTGCATATTTTACTTATTGAAGATGGTACATTCCCAGATTGTCAGTTGTGTGTGTGTGTGTGTGTGTGTGTTTGAGATTTTAGTAAGTTGAAATCAGGAGCCCTAACAGGTACGCTGATAATCCCAGGAGACTTGAGGAGTCAGGAGCCCTAACAAGTACACTGATAATCCTGGGAGAATTGAAGAGTCAGAAACCCTAACAAGTACACTGATAATCCCAGGAGACTTGAGGAGTCAGGAGACCTAACAGGTACACGGATAATCCCAGGAGAGTCCTTTTCCGTCTTTCAACCACAGCAGCTCCATCTTAAGCCTGGAGATGAAACCTGCTTTGCAGCTTTGGTCCAACAGTTACGGAGGGGGTGGTGTGAATTTCTCAGTGACATCTGGTGCATTGCACTTGATGAATGGAACCTGCTCTAGTGATTAAAGATTCGCTTTACCTCAATGATGAGTTCCTGAAATGTTTCACGCCATGATTTCTATATTGTTTTTAAAGACTGGTCAGTTAAATTTCGTCGGCACCACCTCAAGGGAACTGATCTTGATTAAAATGTACTTAAAGGGCGAGTACTATACAGATTACACGCAGGTGTGGGCACACAGGCATCTTGGTCCACACAGTCTGTCTTTATTTACTCACTTGTTCTGCATTGCCCTCCATCCTCGCCTCCCAGTCTCAGGAAACCATGTTACTGTTTTAACACACGTCTTTCGTTTCTTTAAGGGCTCTTGCTAAAATATGTGTCGTCGTTTTCCATATGTGTATTTTATATTTGTAATAATCACCTTATCTAAAGCTCAGGCTTGCAACACTGTCTTTGAGATCTGTGTGCTCCATTAAGTCCCGTAAGACCTTTCCCCGCAACATCTCTGAGGAAGTGCCTGTCCACTCTGCAGGGAGAGGTGGTCCAGGTGCCCCCGGGGTTGCAGGGGCGGGGAAGGGATGCCACAGCTTGCAGGACCACTGAGTCCACTCCTGCCAGCAGTTCAAGTGTCCTCCCTCCTCTGTCCCCAGCACCACCCACATCACCTAGCTCTATGGCACCTGCCGGGCAAATGGGACCCTGGAGAATTCCCTGGAGACATCACTCCCATTTCTCTCATAATGAACACATCTGGTGTCGGCTTCCTCTCCCTTACAAAGCCTTTTTACTTCCCCCCTTTCTCCATTTGAACTCCTATTTTTATAAGTTTTCTTTTTGTTTCTCTAGCTATGGATTGTATATTTATTCTAGATTTTGCAAATAACCTCTCCCAACTCTCCACCTGCCTGGCCAATTTGTCCACAGTGACCTTGGCTGAACCACCCCATCCTTCACTGTCCGGCAAACGGACTCAGAGCACAGGGCTCTGGGGCGCTCAGACGCGATGGGATGGGTCCTGCACCTGGCAGGTTCTGAAGGGCTGGGTGAGTGGATCAGACGGGCCTTGGCTGAGCCCACCCACTGCAGTGATCCCCATGGGGGACCCGCCCTGCCGCTGGAACCCCTACGGCGCTGAAAGTCTGAAACGCTGGTGTTGCCCCGACTGGCTCTCCCGGCCGGCTCCTGACTGGCCTCTGACGCTGACCTGAGTCTCAGAGCACAGTGTTCCCACCCAGATATCCCGGCAGCACGTCTGGCGTGAACTCGCCCTGCCCAGGTGTCCCATCCATTCTGCTGCATTCCCTCCATCTCTGCCCAGCGGTAACAGCGCCACGCCTTGCCATGCCTGGGCAGTGCCTGAGGGCAAAGGAAAAATATGATCTCTGCCTGAAAATCCCAACAGATCCTCCAACAGACCCACAGGGACGGCACAGAGGCACAGGAGGCAGGAGCAGCTGCAGATATCACTGTGTAGACTGTCCAGAAGCAAAGGGAGGCCCCTTGGCGGGAGGCACAGGTACAAGTGAGAGAAAGGAGGCCACGCCAGCACCACCTGCAATGCGGAAAGACAGAGGCTGGCGGTGGGTGCGAGAGAAGGACTGTGGGGGCCGGGCTGGGGTCCCAGACAGCGTGAGGGTGACGTGGCCCTCGCCCCCCCATCTGCACAGAGATGATCTTCATGGAGAGGCACTGAGGCTGAATGAGATAGTTCGGTTCTTCATCCTCCTTAGGCCTGTGAGAGACTGAATCGGGGGAGTGAGGATGGTGAGTCTCGGTGGAGCCAGTGCTGAGGCCTCGCCTGTCAGTCAAAGGAGGCTGGGCAGCCCCCAGCTCTGCTGAGGGAGGAGGAGCCGTTGCCTACAGAGCTACTGGCCTTGTTCCACGCTCCTTGTGTGAGCTCCAGGAATCAGGCGTGTCGTACTTGCTTGTGGGTGAGGGTTGGGGGGCAGGACCCTCAGACTCTGCAATTGAGGCAACAGCTCTCGCGCACAGGCTCTGTAGGAGGACTGGAAAGAGGCCCAAAGGCAGAGGCACAGGGAGCTGTGCAGGGCCCTGAGGTGGCTTCCACTGACACCGGCCGAGGCAGGGCTGGCACCATTCGAGTGCTACACTGCACAGGGCATCCTAGGCTCTGGGCACGGGGGTTGGAGCCAGCACAGAGCAGCTGAGAGACCCTTACCAGGGGAGCTTCGTCCTAATGGAGAAAGGACGTAAGATGCGCATCTCTGCAGCATCCATCCAGCGGCAACCTCTGCGTTGTGGAAGAGAATAGAGCCCAGCACAAGCCAAGTGAGGATGCAGGCAGCCTCCAGCCCGAGCAGAGGCCTGGCAGGTGCAGGAAGGAAGCTGTGTCAGAGGAAGGCCGACGCTGAAGGGTGCAGAGCCCAGAGAGGCCATGGATTTTATTTTGGGACCTACGAGGCTCCCTCAGGGGCGGGTTACAGGGAGCTGGATCCTCACCTGTGTCTTAGAACAATCCCTCTCTCCTGTTGGGGAGGGACTCCCCGAGGCAGGCAGGCTGGGACAGGCGCACCTGGCTCGTCCAGGTGAGGGACATCGGGGGCTGCAATGAGGGGTAGAGGCTGAACCTGACAGAACTGCTGGAGGAATGCGGGTCGGGTGGGAAAGGGAGAAAGTGAAGCAAAAATTCAGAGACTGAGCCTGGACAGGGGGCAGGGCTTGGAGGACGGAGGTGGCTTTAACTCACGGAGTTTAGGGCAGAATTCAGACTGGATAAACAGTGTTCCAGAGGGTCAAGCTGCCTTTCTTTGTCTAAAAATCAAGATTTGTTTGTTGAAGGATGCACGTGTGTCTGCATAGGTAAGATACTTCAAGGCTATTACACTCAGGATCATTAGAAGAAGAAAGGGCATGTGTAATAACGTTCTGAATTGAGAAAACAAACAAACAAACAAACAAACAAACTGGTGAAGTATCCGAGCAATGACAGTCACTCCAGGAAATGTTCTCGTCTGATCTAATTCTTGAACCTAAGAGTCCTCAGTGACCTGGTTTCTTGGGAAGATGGATGAATTTTCTTATCTTAAACCCGAGGCCGCCCAGCACTAAACAGGGCCTCGCCACCCCAACTCCAAGGAGAGGTCGCGTGAGAAAGAAGGCTCAGTGGCTGTTTCCAGCCTGAACAGGAGCCCAGTCTCCCCAGGAGGGTCCCAAGGGCTCCCTCGTTCTGTAGGGGATCCCCCTCATCAGGGCCCAGGGCTGCCATCCTGGAACCTCTGCAGCTGCCCGGTCCAGAGGCGTGTGAGGGAGAAGGGGTGGGAGGCAGGTCCAAGGCAAAGCTACACAGGCCACCTGCGGAGAGGAGAGGCCTGATCTGCTGGGACTCCTGCAGTGCCAAGTTCGGGACTTGCCCCTTTAAGAAAAAAATGACTGTCACAGAGCACTTCAGGAGGACCCTGAAAATCTTCCAGGGGCTGGAACTCTCCCAGCCCAGCAGGATCACTCATGGGACCCACCCATGAGGGTACTCTAGCACCTCCTGCCCCAGCCCATCATCCTCTCACCAGGGACTACAGCCGGCTCAAGGGCTTGCCCCTTTGGCCATGGACAAACCTGGCCAAACACCGTGGGTCTGCCAGGGTGCCTCCCAGGTCATGCCAGGCCCCAGGGTGAGGTGTGTTGACCTACTGATGTAGATCAACTCTCAGGTTTTAACCCCTTGGCATCTGGCAAACAAAGAGCCGGACAGAAAGCCTGGGCTTCCTCCAGAGGTCCATGGTAAGAGGAACACAGTTGGGTTCTGAGAATGTAGCCCCAGGGAGCTGGCCTGAAGAGCCCGGCCATCCAGGCCCTGGCAGAGTTAATAAGCATCCCTCATGGTTCCCTGCCTGTGCTGAAGGCTCCTCACTTCTCAGCAGTGGCAGCAGATGCCTGGGAAGGAATGTCAGGGTCCAGAGAGCTTGATGGCCTAGACTCAGGCTTACAGCGACTCAGGGCTCAGAGCTCGGTGCCTCCCAAGGTCCCTGTCCTGCACTCAGGACATTAAACAGAGGCTGCTCCTCCCTGGAAATCAGGACAGAAGAGTGTCTGGGCAGGCTGACTGCGGGTGCTGGGAGGAAGGAGGGCAATCAGCAGCCGCCGCTCAGGACGGAAGCTCCACCAGCCTGGTTCATTGTCCGACAGTAGACGCAAAGGCTCAGAAAGTGCCAAAGTGTGGAAATATCAGGGACACTGTTCAGTGCAATTTAACAAGCCTTAATTAAGTGTCTCTCTGCAGACATCCCACTAATCATGGGGTTAAAAAGATGAGCAAGGCCCTGCCCCACCATTAAGGTGACCACAATCTGTCATCAGCCCTCTCGTCACGGTGAGAGTTAATTTACAATGAGCTTTCTCTAAACTTAAGAGATGCCTGATTGATGCTCCTGGGGGAGGCAGATGGGGGCAGATTATGGGGGACCACGCTTCCTGCCTCCCTTCCCCGCCGTGTTCTTCTCACACGGGTGTGGGAGGTGTCACCTGTACTTCCCTCTTGCACCCCAGGCTGCAAGGGCAGAGGAGGATCCGAGCTCAGTGGTCTCCTGTGCTTGTGTCTTCAAGGTCAGCAATGCCTGATGACAGTTCCCCTCCCCTTCCTTTGACCATTCCCCTTTCCTGTGGCCCCCACAGTTCCTCCCAGGGTGCTGCACCCATTCCTGTGCCCAGAAAGCCGAGGATGGGTGACTTCATGCAAAGGTTAAACTATGAGACAACCTCGTCCTGCTGTCAGGACCTCAGCCCTTTGGGAGTTTACTTAGGACTGCAGAGTTTCTTAAGGAGATATTTGTCCTCTTCAACATTTTAATAAAGAATGTCTTTTGTTACTCAGTGTTTCTTTAACATTATTTCCTCAGCAATCTGCTAATTTTTCACTACGGTCCCACATGTTCCCAGTGACTTGCTGTATTGACTCCTCAGATGTTTCAATTGAGTGATGAATTAGTAATCCCAAATAATAGATGGCGTCACGGAGCGCTGACGCACCTCTGTGGCATAAATGAAAGGCAGTGTCTATTCAGGGAAGGGGAGAGGTCTCCAAGCTTATTAATTTAGCAGTCTCAATGCGAGTCAGAGTTTCAGCCTGAATAAATATCGGGAGTTTGTTTAGGTCCCTGAGGTGTTTGAAAAAGTCCGCTCCCGAAAGGCTGGCTTCAAAGCTTTTAACCTCAGCTTAATTACCATCCGGCTCACCACCATTTGACTTCCATTTCCAGATCTGTAGCAATTTTCCTGCTGTCATTCGTCCAGGTTAAGTGAGTTGTATTTTTTGATAATTGTGTCCTAGTGATATCAATGCAGATAAAAGAGATACGATGTTGGCTGGGAACCATTCTGTTATAACCAGGCTCTCCCCGGACACTCCTTCTTCCGGGTCACTGGACATCATTCCAACACTGTATCACTTTAAAAACAGAGCTTTGCCTAGTACTAAATAGCCACACACACTCACACACACACGCACACTCTTAATCACACACATTCACACACACATTCACACACATATACACACAGTCACGCAGTCACACATATACACTCACAGACATACACACACATGCACAGACACACCCACGCACATCCACACACACTCACACATATACACACTCAATCACACACATGAACACACACATTCACACACATATACACACAGTCATGCACTAACACATACACACTCACACACATACACACACTCAGACACATGCACACACACACATGTACACACATATACACACTCAGCCATGCTTTCACAAGTGCAAGCAAATCTGGGGAAATCGGGTTAAGAACTATGGATTTTGTCAATATTGACACCCTGGATGTGATGCTGCTGGATAGACATGACCACCAAGGGAAAGAGGGGGAGCCCCTGGGATTTGTCTGCATTACTGATCACAAATATCTGTTGATCTACCATTACCTCAAAATGAAACATTTAATTAAAAAATGTTGGTCCTCACAGCCTGAACTGTGATCCTGATGAACCGATTGCCTTATAAATTTCCTTTGGAATTCTTTCAAAAGTAATTTTAATAAGTCCTTTGAAGTATAAATATATACATATATACACACACATATATTTTATGTTTATATTTATATTTTACATAAAACATATAGAAAGATTTGCATTGTAGATTTTACTCATTTATTTCTGCATGACCTTGTACAAAAGTAACCAAACGAAAGTCTCTGTTCTTTAAGGCTTTCCAGATGACTAGAACATACTCATCGAAGTTCTTTTCTGAACAGCAGGTATTCCATATGCAAAAGGAATTGCTGAATCTGCACTAAATTCCAGTTGCTATTTCTATTCATTTGCATTAGAAGAGGGGTTGGCAAACTCTAGCTCTCAGACCACATCCAACCACGGCCTCCTTGTAAGGCCCGTTTTCCTGGGACACAGCCCCACACATCTGCTTCTGTATGGCTCTGGCTGCCCTGAGTGACAGAGGTGGAGTAGTTGCCATGGAAACCCTCATGGACTGAGCAGCAGAACAGATTTGCCATCTGACTCTTCTTAGAAAAAGTTTGTGGATCCCTGCATTAGAACGTCAACTCTTACCAGTCTTCTGAAAATGCTCTTTTACAGATTTCCTAATGTTCTGAATAGATGAGACTTTAGCACCTTAAGTTTACCCCCTACCAATGCAACACAGGATGTGGGGAGGGGCTGGGCTCCCTCACTGCTCACTTGCTCAACATATGCTGCTGATGCCACCTGGAGCAGGTGCAGAGCCCAGTGCCCACTGCCCCAAGCCTGCTCCACCTCGTCCTCTGAACCTCTGAGCTTCTACACCTGCATTGAAGGTCTATGTCTTGATCAGGGACTTAGAGGGTGCATGATAGCACAGAAAGGAAGGAGACAGAAGGGAGCAAAACAAAACAACTCTTGCCACTCACAATGTGATTTTGTCTCCAAATTCTAAAATACACAAAGAAAACTAATTTTGAGAAAGAGCATAAACAGAGAATAAAAAATCAACCGATTAATAGACTGTAGCTGAATGTTTTTGACAGATATTTCAAATAAGTGCATTGGCGATATTTAAAGAGATGAATGAATGCATAACTTCCACTTAAAAATGACAAACGAAATAGGTATTTTATGAAAAACTTTCCATTAGGAAATATTAGAAAAGGCATATAGACAGGAATGTGAAGTCCACAGGTCAGACAAGCATAGTCCCATACGTTCCCACAAGTAAAATAGTGAAACGAGAGATTCAACAGATGCTTTCCCCCAAGAGGGCATTGTGTAGACAGAAGAGTCTGAAACAGTAAAGCAATTAGTGCTGAGAGACATGGAGGAGAAGATCATGTGAAGGATGAGGGAGAAGTGGTGGCAGAGCCAGTGACTGAGAGCTGTGCCACAGTGAAGACAGGTGTATAGCCTCAGATTTAAAGTATACTTTGAGTATCTATGATTATCAGTAAGAATAAACCTGCTCCTACATACATGAAGTGAAACTACAGAGCATCAAGGATAAAAGGACACAAGAAAATCTACCCAATAAAAAACAGATCACACTGAAAGAAAGGGAGAGAGACTGACAGCTGAGTTCTCTTCAGAAATCATAGAATATGTCTATTTTGAGCCAGTGTTTAAGAAATAAAGAAAAATACATCAAGAAAATAAGAAATAGGCCAGGCATGGTGGTTCACTCCTATAATCCCAGCACTTTGGGATGCTTAGGTGAGTGGATCACCTGAGGTCAGGCATTCAAGACCAGCCTGGCCAACATGGTGAAACCCTGTGTCTACTAAAAATACAAAAATTAACCAGGCATGGTGGCGGGCACCTGTAGGTCCAGCTACTTGGGAGGCTGAGGCAGGAGAATGGCTTGAACCCAGGAGGTGGAGGTTGCAGTGAGCCAAGATCGTGCTGCTGCACTCCAGCCTGGGCAGCACAGTGAGACTCTGTCTCAAAAATAAAAAAAGAGAGAAGGAAAGAAAGAAAGAGAGAAAGGGAAAGAAAGAAAGAGAAAGAAAAAGAAAGAGAGAAAGAAAAAGAAAAAGAAAGAAGGAAAAAGCAAGCAAGAAAGAGAAGAAATAAGAAAGAAAGAAAAAAGAAAGAGAAAGAAGAAAGAAAAAGAAGAAGAAAGAAAAAGAAAGAAAAGGAAAGAAGGAAAGAAAGAAAGAGAAAGAAAAGAGAGAAAGAAAGAAAGAGAAAGAAAAGAGAGAGAAAGAAAGAGAGAGAGAAAGAAGGAGAAAGAAATCATAGAAGATGGATGAGTCTAGAGCAGCATCTCCAGGGTGCAGAGGGAAGCGACTGTCACCTGAATGTGCACACCAGCCTGAGTCTTCATCTGTGTACGTTTTGGTCATTTAGAATGACAAAATTTATAATCTATATAACGTCCTTAAAAGAACTATGAAAAGAATGTACTTTAGTGAGAATACAAGTGAATGCAGAAGAAAAATATACCATAGAATAAACAAAAATCAAGGAAATATGAAGAACAGTAAACAGAAAATACAAAATAAGATGATGGAAATAAGAATATAGACACCAGTCACCACCAGGAATATAATCAAATTAGACTCCACTGGGAAAAAATAGACACCATATGCATGAATGGTTTTCAAACTTCACAAGAGAAATGAGCAAAACAAAACCACAAAAGGTTTAAAAATAAAGGGATTAGATATGCCCTGTAAAAACTGAAGTAACAATATTAATATTAGATTAATCCAGATTCAAGATATCTAATAATAGGGTTAAGAAGGCAGAGTAGGTGATGACAAAGGGGATGAACTATAAGAAGATATTAGGACTACAAATTCACATTTACTTAATAAAAACTTCAAAATATATATAAAAACCTCAAGAAACTACAAGAAAAAGTGGATGTACCCGCTATCATAAAGGATGAGTTTAATACATGCTATTATTTTAGGTTAAGCAAATAAAAGATAATTGTACTACTGAAAGCTTGAAAAACAAAATCAACAAACCTTCATCAAATAGACAAACAGGGGACACTATCCGGGTCATGCACGTTTGTGTGTTTGTGCACATGGTGTGTGTATCATTCATAGGTCTGAAACATTTATGAAAAAGTAATATTGTAAAAATATAATTGTATACTGTGAAAATAAAATTATAATATTTTAATTGACATAATGTCTCTCTGATTATTATGCAATAAACAAAACATAAGTGTAGAAAATCATACTTTTGGAAACTTAAAAATATGCTTCTAGATGGCACAGATCACAAAAAGAAAAATAATGATGGGAAATAAATGTAATTACACCTGAGAGACGACGAGAGTGAACCATCTCAAAACCCTGGTGTTATGTCGCTTACGCAATACTTGGAGGGGAATGCACAGCTTTACATGGATTTATTAATGAAAATAAACGTTCAACTCTAGGATGTAATACGATCAAAATCATCTGAAGAAAGAAGGTAATAGTAAAGACAATAAACTACCTCACAAAGAACCAATAAGAAGCTTCAACTAATGCAATTTTTAAAGGAAAACAAACTTGTGACAAACATGACTGATAAGAAAATAGAAAATAGCTTACAATAATAAAAATATTGAATACCACTTAAAGAGGGTAGAGATGTTTAAAACTCAAAGTAATTACTAGGAGTGTCTTTAGGCTGATAAATCTCATTGGCTCAGCACCAGAAAATCAATTAAAATCAGAATAACAAAACCACTAGCTCTTCTCAATATACAGGTAAACATTGTAGCATTCACACATGATAACACCTAGCAAACTTCTCAGCAAACATAAACATACTACAAATATCCTATTTAACGATGAGACTATAGAAGCATTTATGTTGCCGTTAATAGCAACAGAAAGCCATTTGCAATGGCTTCTTGAACTTCAACACCAATTGGGAGTGGGGAAGGGAGGTTCTGGCTAAAGGAGTAAGACAAGAAAAAGAAATAAAAGGTGGGAGACTTGGAAACATTAAATCATCTATGTTGGTAGGCAATGAATAATGGAAAAATCCTAGTGAATCTGCAATTCAAAATAAGAAGCGAATCAAAAAAAATTGCTGGATACAAAATCAGTGCGCGAAATACAAATGATTCCTCTGTACCACTGGTAACAAATTGGAAATTGCAATGGGGAAAATTCAGAACATATTAACAGTATCTTCCCCAAAGTAAGACCTGCTGATGCTCATTGCTGTTTAGTGGAGGAGCATTGCAAGGAATTCGTCATCTGGAAGGTACCTCCGTGTTCCTACCCAATTCTCTCCACCGTTTCTGAATCTTTTTTGGTACTCATAGTTGTTATTGCACTTGAACTACTCTTAAATATAAAGACTATTTGCACTTGAATGTCTCTTTTGTATAAAGATGTTGCACAGAATGAGATGTTTGGAGCAAAATAAAAGCTGAATATTATAGTGCTCTGAAACACGAGCCCATGAAGAGTTGTATGAAACACTGCCTGCTTGCTCCTCTTGCCTGGTGTGTGTTATCCATATTACTTAGCATATTTACAGTATCAATAAAGTACCTAGGCCAGGACTAAACTTAGCAAAAATGTGCATGCCTGCTATGGAAATAATAACAAAACTTATGACCAGCATAAAAGAAGACCGGTAGAAATGGAGAGGTACACATAGTTCATGGATTAGAAATCTCAGTCTTCTAAAGCCAGAAAATTGAAACATAATTCCAACCATGTTTTCATGGAACTTGGCGATCTTGCTCCAAAGTCCATGTGATCAAAGTAAAAAGCAAGAATGGGCGAGACCATGGCAAAGGAGGTGCAAAAGATAATCAGAACTCTGGGCCATAGGGCCTGGCCTCTTCTGGTCAGATACGTGGTCCTGGGGTGATTTGGGGCAAGAGAAATATTTGTGGTGTGTGGCGTTTGTGGCATGTGAGGTTAGGTAGAGGGTGTTTGGGGCGTGGCTTGGTTGGTTTGCCTGTGACAGGCATGCTCACCAGGCTTTGGTGATCTCAGGCCAACCAGGAAGGCCTCTGAGATGTCGAGACATCATAAAATGCAAAAAGTGAAAGAGTGAAATTAATGATTCCTACATGTGCCAAGACCAGCCTGAAGCTCAGGGAGGAGGACGGGGAAGAGTGGAAGGGACCTCCCTTCAGAAAGTTAGAGCAGGTCCTGATAAGGGAAGGGGTGACTGGTCCAGGGTGAGAGCTGGGCAGGAGGGGAGAAGGGACCACACAGTCTCCGTGGACCCTGAGGTCAGGACTCGCATCTTCAGCTGAGGGATGGGACGTTGGGTGGGACAAAAAGAGGCACCAACATCCACCCTGGTTATTTGACCCCGCAACTGAGTAGCCTCTGATTGAGCTCAGAGGAGGTTAAGTTTAGCCTGAGCTGGCTTGGAGGAGGTGAGCTGCTATGCTCCCGTGATTAAATATTCCCCCTGCCACGTTCTCATCTTTCTGATGTCACAGGAAGCCAGAGGTTTAGTCCATGGCCAGGCTTCCATGGTCCCTGATTGTGTTTGTGGGAAGTGGGGTTATTTATGTATCATGTCCGCTCCCAGACGTACTGCCCCAATTCCCCTTTCTCCTTTCAACTTGATGTCTGGGGCTGTGGAATCTGCCCTTCTATTCTGAGCTGGAACCATTTTCTCTGATATGATGACCGTATCACTATTTATGGTTATTCCATTTGAGCCAACTTATTAACAAGCCAAGCAAGTCTCAGGAATGAAATCATGAGAAGAAAATTGCTTTTGAAAATTTCCCTGAAGATTTAGAGGTCTCTGACACATGGGCCTGAAACTTCCTGGAACTGTCAAGAGATGGGAACGTTAACCCTGCGCTTGGAAAACCTACCGTTAGTCAAATGAAACCAGGCCCAGAGCTAAGCTTCTCAGTGCAGGTGCACCCTCCCTTAACATTTTACGCTCACCTGGGAGAGACAGAATGAAGTGGAAAGCTGTTAGAAATCTGAGGCTACACTCCAGAGAAGTGGTTTCCTGCATCTGGAAAATCGTGGAGGGTGGGGAGGAACGTGGCCCCCCAGTGTGACTCAGCACCAGGAGTGACCTGCAGCAGAGATGCCCACACGTTTCGATAACGTTCAAACCCACTGTCCTGAGATGGGGGCATGCCCAGTGAGCAGAAGGTCATGGCCCTGGGCCTGGGCATCAGGGTCTTCGTTTCAGTTGCCTCCTCTTGGTCCCACTGGTGAGTAGGGCTTCCTTCTCGGGGGTTATGGGGATGGCCAGACATAGTACCTGTCATGGAACAGATGAGATCGGGAGGGGTTCTTAGCTGCAGAAGCTCACAGCCTGGAGAAGGGAGTCACCGCCTGCCATTAAGGGTTGCTGCTGGAGCAGCTGGGTGCTATGGGGAGTGCTTTGTAGGAGCAAGAGGGTGGAGTGGGCCAGGCACGGTGGCTCATGCCTGTAATCCCAGCACTTTGGGAGGCCCAGGTGGGCAGATGGCCTGAGGTCAGGAGTTTGAGACCAGCCTGGCCAACATGGTGAAATCCTGTCTCTACTAAAAATACAAAAATTAGCCAGGGGTGGTGGAGGATGCCTGTAATCCCAGCTTTTCAGGAGGCTGAGGCAGGAGAATCACTTGAACCCGGGAGGCAGAGGTTGCAGTGAGCCGAGATCTCGCCATTTCACTCCAGCCTGGGTGACGAGAGAGAAACTCCATCTAAAAAAAAAAAACGGGGGGAGGGGGTGTGGAGTGAACTGGTTCCTGCAGCAAAGTGTGTTTGGCTCCCTTGAATAATTCCCCAGACTGGCCATGAACTGAAACCCAGGGGTCAGAGATAAGCAGAGACCACACCTGGGCCTGTGACAAGGGGCATTGTTTGTGGGGTGATTTTCTCTCAGGGAGTAAAGTGAGGAGGGAGCTATGAGGCCATTGGAGGCCTCCTGTCTGCTGTGTGGGCCCAATGGACTTTGTCCCAGGCCAGTGTATATTCTTCAAGCCCACTGAATTCCCCTAAAATCATGAACTATTCCCTAAAACCATCCGCACTACTCCACCCTCCTTTCCCCTAGGAAGAGGGGAATGCAACTGTCTGCGCCCCATCGTGAAAGGGGCCGCCACTCAAGGGCTCTCCCCTGTGTTTGCCAACGGATGTGTGAATCTGCCTTTCGTCAGCTGACTTTCAGCAAATCTTTGGAGGGCTAAGGGGAAGGTTCCCTTGGCCCTTGCCCCTGGCTGTGTGTCTGCAGTTTTCCTCCATACAAACTGCCCTCTCTCACCAGAGCTGCAGCCACGGTGAAACGGAGGGCACAGATAGGCTGTGTGGGGGCTCTTGGACAGCCCGGCCAGGGCACCAGGACGCCACCAGGACACCGTGGGCAAACAGGCTGGGGCTCTGCTGACCATCGTAGATTGCCTCCTGGTGTGCCAGGGCTCACTTAGCTGCTGCATTTCACTGACCCAGAAGGACCAGCTGGTGGCCTCACAGAACTCAAGTTACAGGTACTGGCTGTAGAAAGGGGCAGAGGATGCCTTGGGGAGCTGCTGGCTGTGGAGTTGTCGCCACCCTGTCTGTCTAGAGCCCAGGGCTACCAGGCCCAGGGAGGCCAGCAAGCTTATGTAGGCTGCGGCTGGCTGCAGGCACACCTGCAGGGAAGGGGCCATGAGGAAGCATCCTGTGACCCAGCACAACTCCTCCTTTGAACTGAGCCCCTCGAGTGACCCTTGGTCCCAGAGTCTGCGTCCAGGGAACTTCCCAGCCCACAGCCGCTCCCGGAGCAGAAGTCTCTGTCCTGGAGGCTCAAGGGTAGGGGGAGCTGCCAACAGCAACTTCACTCCTTTTCTTCTTTGAGACTCTCCTTGGAGGATGAGCAATTTCTTTCTTATTTTTTTTTCTGATTCTGATTAGAGTAAAGAAATGTGTCAGCAGACCCCAAAGAAGAAAGGGAAAACGCAAACATCCCCTGACAACGGGCCCCGATTGTTGCCTGTGGCTGCTGTGAGCACACCTGGCTTCTGAGATGCCACAACAGCGTGAGGTTGCTCCCCAGGAACAGGCCGGGGCATCTCTGGGCACGTTCACTGCCCCCCGCCCACCTCACTTCAATAGCACCTGCTGAGGGTCCGTGCCACCGTCCCGTTCTGCCAAATTCTCCCTCCTCTCCCTCTGACTTGCATGATAGGTTGTTCTGGAGCAGAGACACCTGCCTCCTGGAACCAGCTTCTTCTCTGCAGCAAGGCCAGAGACTCGGGTGCACAACCCTGTCAAAATTCCGCCTCCAGCAGCAGCGCCTTGTGCTAAAGCAGTGCTGAAGTTAGAGACAGAGCCTCAGACGAAGAGGGAGGATGCCAAACAGCACCGTGAAAGAAGGTTCTGGAAGGTTTTGTCGTTTCTCCGAGAGCTTGTTTTCAGTCCCAGGATAACCCCCATGTGATGCCATGGTGCTCCCTTCTGAACAGCCATGGAGAATCTGCACACCAGCGCTGGCTATGGCTGCAGGACGCAGGGCGAAGCCTCACCCAGGGGAGCCACCACCCAGTGTGGAGGAGGGTGCTGCCCACAGGCAGGAATTCCCCATGGACCAAGGAGCCAGGCCACCTCCCCATCCCCGCGAAGCTCCCCTCGACCTCCAGCGGCCCTCACCCGTTACCCTGCCCTGCTGCCCCCGGGGCTGGCCACGTCTTCTCATGGCTGCACAGGCACCTGTGCACTCAGTCACACTCAACTTCGCAGGGAGGGACAAAGCCCGGGTCCTCGCTTCACACAAGGCCCAGCTTCCCACCCTCGCGGACGCCTAAGGATGGTGCAGGTCCCTCAGGGTGAGCCAAGGGTGGACGGGGTGAGAGGCCAATCCACAAGTCCTCAAAGACCCAGGAGGGCTGCTTCCTAAAAGCAGCGAGAAGAGTCCAGGGCTCAAAGCGCTGGGTGATTCTCCCCCGCAGGAGGGTCTGCAGGGCACCTGCAGCGGGAGAAGCACCCGAATGCAAGAATGGACCCCAAAAGGGGGGAGAAAAGAAAAGCCCCACTTCGAAGTCACCTACACCCCATGTGACAGGTGACAAAGAGGCTTCCTCCTACAGGGTGATTATTCTAGGGAGAACCATAAAATGCACGTTTCAGAATGAATGCGGAGTGTGTGCAACATGAGAGCCTCAATGGCTGGCACTGTCGGACAAGGCGTGGCGTTTCTATATTCATGAAAGAACCTGCATCAGGGTGTGCTGCTCCGTGAACCCCTGAGGACTCTGAGGGAGGCTCCAGGGCATGAGATCCCCTCGGCTGCTGGGCCACGAGGGGCATCTTAAACACTCAGCCTCTCTTGGAAGGGAGATGTACGTGTAAGAGGCTAAGGGCTCTAGGCTCTGGACAGCTTATCCTCCTGCCCTAAATGCTCAGGAAGACTGAGCCATCTGAGAGCTTGGAATTCAGGATAATCTGGTTTTGCACCTCATTGATTTAGGTCCATTTATGCAGGGGTTAGACCCAGTGTTTGAAAGGAGACTGCCCTGAACCGCAGCCACAACCATGAAACAGCCCCACCCTGATTCTAGAAATCTCTGCCTTCCAGGGTTCTTATCTGGGGCTCCACCTCACTGGACCCCTGCCTGTTGACTGAGTGCCTGCTACAGCAGGTGCAGTGCCCGGAGCTCTTCTAGGGTAGGGGCAAACTGTCTGCAGCCTGCTTTCCGGGAGCCCCCACGCTCCCCCTACAGAAATGCTTAGTGTTGTTCACCATGTTCACCATGTCACCATGTTCTAATCAACTCACATTCAAGGACAATTTACATGTGATCAAACACACCCATGTTAAGAGGACAGTTTGATGACCGCCTTCCCTCTTGTCCTGACGTAGTCTTCCCTCTGTGTGTGTGTCTCTGTGGACAGATTTCCCCTTTCTCATAAGGACATCGGGCATAATGGATTAGGGCTCGACCTAGTGAGCTCATTTTTTTTTTTTTTGGATGAATGTTGACACCCATGTTGCCATTGCTTTTAGACATTTCCATCACCCTAAAAGATTCCTTTGTGCCCCTTCCCAGTCACCCCAAGTCCCAAGCTCCAGTGACCATGGGTGTGCTCTCCAGCCTGGGGAGATACAGACCTGCCTTCGTAGGATGTCAGATCAGGCCTCATGCAGTGAGCGTTCTGCACCTGCCTTCTCTCAGCACAAGCGCCTGGAGACCCGGCCACGGGGTCGCGTGCACCCTCGTCCACCCCGTTTACTGCTGAGACAGATTCTGGTACACGAATACGTCAGGTGATCTCTTCGTACTTGTGTGATGGACGCTGGGGGACTTGTGGGATTTTCCTGTTAGGAACACGCTGCTGTGAACATTTGTGAACATGGCTCTGTGTGGCCTTGTGTTCCTGGTACTCCTGGGGAGAGACCTCGCTGGGGAATGTCTGGGTCATACAAGGCCAAACTTTAGAGAAGTTTCCAGACACTTGTGCACAGGGGACCTGCCCATTTCCGTCCCTCTGGCAGTGGCTGGGAGTCCCAGTCACTCCCCATTTCCACCAGCACTGGGGATAATCCGTCTTTCCTAGTTTTGCCATTCCAGAGGGTACATGATGTGTTCTCCCTGGGGCTTTAATTTGCAATCTGATCATGACTGACGGTGTTGAGCGTCTTTTCCGGGGCTTACTGGATAGTTGCATATCCTCTTTGGTGAAGTTAATCTTTGTTTTTGGAAGCCTTCTATGGAATGAAATTAAAAGATGACTTTACGAATCTGCCAGAGCTCCTGCCACAAAACACCCAGAATGCATCTCCTCAGCGACGGAAGGTTTGCCTCCCCCAGCTCTGGGGGATGGACGTCTGAGATCCGTGTCTACAGGGCTGATTCCTTCTGCGGCTGTGAGGGAGAATCCATCCCAGCCCCCTCTCTCTGGCTCATAGACGGCAGCCTTCCCCCGTGTTCTCATGCAATCTTCCCTCTATGCGTGTGTCTCTGTGGACAAATTCCCCCTTTTTCATAAGGACACCGGGTATATTGGATTAGGGGCCACCCTAGTGACCTCAGCCTTCCTAGTAGCTGGGATTACAGGCATGCACCACCACACCCAGCTAATTTTATATTTTTAGTAGAGACGGGTGTTCTCCACGTTGGTCAAGCTGGTCTCGCACTTTTGACCTCAGGTGATCCACCCGCCTCGGCCTCCCAAAGGGCTGGGATTACAGGTGTGAGCCACCACGCCTGGCAGTGTCCTCATTTTTACTCGGCTTCCTTGGTAAAGATTCTATCACTGAATGAGGTCACATTCTGCGGTGCTGGGGGTTATGACTCCAACATTTGAATTTGAGGGAACATAACTTAACCATGACAGTGACCAAGACCATAGTCCCAGGTGGGAGGAGTCCATGCTAACACGTGCAGGCACGATTTGCCTGCATGGACGGCATGCCAGCCCAGCGCCCTGGAGCACTAAGGTGCAGGTTACAGGGCTCACCTCCTGGCCTTGGCGATCCAGCTGCCTTCATCGAGGGCCTCACGCTCCTCTGAGTGCCCTTTCTATCCCAGATGCCTTCTGGTTGGTCCCGTCACTCCAGAGGCAAACACAGTTAGCACCTGTGAAGGTGAGTGGTTCAGGACTAAAGAGTGAAAATGCCATCTGGGAAACTCGATTTTTGGTGGAATTGAGGTTTTTGGCTGTGATCGTGGTTCCTGACTGCCCGAATGATTGGATCAGCTGTGAGGATAATCGAATCCGGGAAGGCGTGTGTCAGCCAGACCCTCTGCCTTGCTGCCAGGGCTGCGGGCTCCTCAAGGTCTCAGGAAAAACAGGGCCCCCGTGCCTGTCTCCTCTGCAGAGTTAGGCCCTCAGCCCAGAGGATGTGGACTGGCCTGGCAGGTGCAGGGCAGCAGGACGCTGTGGTCTGGAACCTGCAATGTCCGCCTGACCCGCTCAGGTGGGCAGAAATAGCTGTGGCTCCCCTTGGAGCAGAGAGGAAGCTAGTAGAACAGAAGCCATCCCCGCTGCCTGAAAACCCTTTTCCTGACCTGCTGAAGGCAGAGACCTAGGCTTGATTTTAAATAATGCAATTAAAAATTCCACCTCTGAAACACAGTAATTGTAATCTGTCTCATCTCTAAGTGTAATTACATTAAACTCCAATTTTCCCTCAAATATGCATTCTAATTCAATTTTCCTTTTTTTCTCTTCTTAACTAAATCTATTATCATTCCCTCAGTTAAATTATGCTTATTTAATCTTTGATGAGACCTTTTGCTGGCAATCAGATGTTTTAAATTAATGCCCCCAAGCCTCAGGGAGTGTTGGGGCTCAGTTCCCTGAGCCTCTGGGAGAGTGAATAGGGTACAGAAGCTGTGATTCCTGGGTCTCTGCCTGGGGGGCTTCCTCCTGCACCTCCTGCCCGTGGGGTCCCCACCAACCACACATTCCCTGGGGAGAAGACAGCCTGTGAACAAGACGGCGGCTCCCCTGGGGTTAGACCCACAGGGGGACAGAACCCACCCCAGCCTTGCAGTTACCCCAGTAGAGGGGCCCAAAGCACGTCACCATCCCCCACCGCCTGGAAAACGGTCAACCTCTGCAGAACCCTGCCGCCTGGAGTCCCTCAGAGGCAGACCTCCCTCAAAGGAAAAATAATTCTTACAGAATCCTAGTGTTGACCTCAATAACTCTCATTAGAACACCACTTGTTAGGCTTAAATCCCTTGGGTTAATAGCTTTTCCGCAGCCACTAAGTCAAACTAATGTATGAATTAAATGCAACAATAATCGGCAGAGCAAAACAAAAGCCGCCGTCTCCTCCTAGTCACACCCTTAGCTTAGAGACTGGCGGGGTTTGAGCGAAAGGAATTGTTTCCAGGGCGGGACGCGGTCTGGGGCTGCTCTTGGCTCCACCGCCCTGAGTAGGATGCCAACCCACTCCTTCCTTGCCGGGTGCTTCTGCTGAGAACCTGTGTGCTGCCGCTGGGGGGGGGGTCCCTGGCCTCACACCTCCTCCTTTGTGCATGGAAGGCTTAGCTTGTAAGGTTCCCGCTGGTCCCAACTTAACCACAGCCCCGGTACGGGGAAGCCTCCAGACACTGGGGTTCTCTGGGGGATGCAGAACGATTTAACACAGACATATGAGGGCCTCCTGAGCCCCTCAGCACCTGCTCCCCCTCCTGGAAGGGTGTCCAGGAAAGGAGGTGGTACAGGCTCACTGGGGGCTGCTGCCTGCCTGGGCACCTCCCACAGGACATGGGGCAACTCACATTCCAGTATTAAGTGGTTGGGTCCAATCTGCCCCCTTGTCTGGGAGGAGACGGGTCCCGGGCCTCGGGAACTTACCCAGTGCCCTCCCTTGTTACAGGCAGGCAGCTTGGTGTTCAGGCCGCCTGTTCCCTGTCACTTGGGCTTGCAGCTGGGTTCCGGCCTCCCTGGCCTAGGATTGCCTGCTCGCAGGGCAGTGTGAGGGCTCAGATGCCTGGAGTCCCATGGACACAGCTCAGCAGGGACTTGCTGGGTGACCTCCAAAGAAAGCCGGGGGGACGGGGATGCAGAGGCAGACACAGATGATTCCTCTAGCCTCAGCTTCCCTGACCACAGATCGGATCTCCTGAGAGTGACCACGCCCAGCACCATGCTCCGCACGGCACACCCCCGAGGAGTTCACTCATTCATTCATTCAGTCACTCATTTCTTCACTCCCAGCTCACTCAGGGGAGCCAAATGCCAGAACATCACTTCCAAGCTCTTTACCATCCAAGTATTGCTCATGTAGATTCCATTGTGTCAGAATCTAGGGGTTTATTTAAGACAGGCTAACGCTTCTTTAAGACAGGCTAACACTTCTTTAAGATAGGCTAACATTTCTTCTTGCTACTCCTATAAACACTGAAGTGTCACAGCAGGGTCTGGAGAATCTGATACAATTCCAGGGAGAATTCGGGTCTCTGCAGCCTCGCTGGTGGCTCCTCACATCCTGCCTGGTGACCCGTGTGCCTTGGGCTCAGCAGCTCCGCCGTTTAGTGCTGCAGCCAAGGCGCACCTTGAGGGCTTGCACGGGCCACTGTGCTGTCCCTGCATCCCCCTGTTCCTGAACCTCCACACTCCCACATCCTCCAGGAGGACTGGACTCGCCCCAGCCTTGCAGATGACAAAGGATAAATGTGTTGTACCCCGTTCGTAGGACCCCACAGACTAATATGGGGGAAATGACAGAGAGCAAATATGCACGACCCAGTTGGACAGGGGCGCTGGGAACAGCAGCGAGTGTGAGCCACCGCAGAGCACGCCAGAGTGGCCCAGCATGTCCGCTGCCCGAAGAGCTGCAGGTGCTCAGCCTCACTCATGCCACTTCCTGGAGGAACCCTAGACATCCAGGAGGGAGAAGTGTGGGGCAGGCCGGAAACTCAGGGCTCAGGGGAATGTTCCTCTTCAGTTTTCCTCTTAAAGCCTTCACAATTTCACGATGTGATAAGGTTCACCCAACTGCTCAGGAGTGACCTCCTTTATGCAAAGGCAACTGATTGCAGGTGTTGACTGATCTACAAAATACCTTCCCAGCAGCATCCCAGGATGCCGGGCACCACAGCCCAGCCAGGTGGTGCCCTCTGTCCACTGCCTGTCAGCCTGACACCATGCACCTCTATACACCTCTTCTTAAAACATACCTAATTCTGGCTGGGTGAGGTGGTTCATGCCTGTAATCCCAGCACTTTGGGAGGCTGAGGTGGGTGGATCACAAGGTCAGGAGATAGAGACCATCCTGGCTAACACAGTGAAATCCTGTCTTTACTAAAAAAATACAAAAAAAATTAGCTGGGTGTGGCGGCGGGCACCTATAGTCCCAGCTACTTGGGAGGCTGAGGTAGGAGAATGGCGTGAACCCGGGAGGCAGAGGTTGCAGTGAACTGAGATTGCGCCACCGCACTCCAGCCTGGGCGACAAAGCGAGACTCCGTCTCAAAAAAATGAAAATAAAAACAAATAAAATAAAAAATAAAAACCACACCTAATTCCCAAACAAAGACAGTCCCCTAACATCATAAAAGCATTCAGTGTACCCCTGAAAACACACTAACCCTTTCCCAAAAGAGCACAGGGCGGCATTTCCTCTTCTCCATGAGATCCTGCGGTACAAACACTGTGATATAAAGTAACAATGCTTAGACACTATGCTCTGAAGTCAGTACATCTTCGTAACACCATAAAGGGAGAAGAGAGGGAAGAACAGATTTGCTTTGTGTATGTGGTTATGTATTCATACACAAAAACACATTAATTATAAACACGAATATTTATAATTTACCATCATGACAATTACGGTCCTTGCTTCTGTGACTGGCCCCCAGGGCATTGCTGGGGCTCGCAGCTGCCTTCTCCTCCCCGCATACAATGCTCCCTTTCCCCTCGGGAGTCGCGTCAGCTGGTCCTGCTTCTTTACCTGGTGGGGTGACCCAAACCTTCATTCCCGAAGGGTCTGGGCCATTCATAGTCCTGCCTGGATTGGGTGGTTGTAATTTCCCATGGCAGTATTAAGAGACACCCTATGGGATCTCCTGTTTTCTAGACACACTCTTCCTTACCTCCTTGTGGAGCAGTGGTCAATTTCCCCTTGATAATCTGGATCGATAAGCCCAGCCAGGATAGAAATTCCCTCCTTAGCCTGTTGACTCAGAGACATGAGGAGTCTAACGTGGCCAGGCAGCAGGCTGAACTTCCAGGACAATAACATCATTGTGTCTCCTGGTGGAAGCATTTCTCCCTCTGGAACTAAGACTTCTAGGCCAGCAGAGCATATAGTGATGGCGGCAGGAAGCAAAACAGGGGTGATGGCGAGTGGCACCCCTCCATTTCCACCCCTTGGTTCCTGGACCCGTGAGTCCCAGCTATGGGAAAGACAGCCGCACATGTTGCACACTGATTCGGAGCATGCACAGCCCAGGAGAAGCTCTCCCAGCCCTGGGAGGTGCCATCGCCATCAAAAGGCCATTCCCTGGCTCTGTCCAGCCCACTGCTCCACGCTGGAGCAGGGTAAGGGCTGGGAATTCTGTGAGCAGGGGCCTGTGGCTGCTTTTCTTTGGCTGTGAAGTGAGTGCCTTGACCAGGAGCAATGCCCTGTGGAAAAGGCGTCCTCCAAGTCCAGAGATGGCGGCACTCCCAGTAAAGCTGCCCTGGACTTCAGCTCAGGCTTCCACACACACAGCGTCCTCTGGCAGAGAGTTCTTCCTGCTCAGCTCGGAGGACCCACGGACGCGACTTCACCGGCTTCTGTGATGGGGTGCATCCAGCCAGCGGGCCCCTGAACACAAGGGGATGCTCAGACCTGAACGCTCTCATGGAGGCCACTTCCTACCTAAAGGGAATAGCAGGGCCATGGCCTGGTTGGAGAAAGAAGTTAAGATGTGGCGGGAGCCTCATGAACCCACCAACACATTAGAAGACAACCGACCATTTAGGAAAAAGGACAAAAGACAACAGCTGAGCCTGCCTGTTTCTGACCTGGTGCGTTTTGTGCCTAAAACTTGGTGCTGAGTCCATGGCATGGAGAGGCAGACGCAGCAGCCGGCCCCCTTAAGTGCTCGTATCCACATTGCTGCAACATTTACATGTAGATATTATTTTAATTGCAAAAACACACTAACCAGCACATAAAATAATTAAAAGTGCTTTGTAAATTGTGACATCCCAATACTGCACAGTGAAAACTGATTATTTAAATATTGAGTCTAATTGTCACTGTAATTCACATTCAATAGACGGCCAGACATTTTTCAAATGAATGAAAATGTTCTATAAAATCAATTCATTATGTGAGAGCCACACATCACTAACTTGCTGTTACAGTATCATCATCTATCTGGAGGAAGCCCAGGCGGAGGAGTGCATTCATTCCACACCTCACGATAACATGGTTTCAACACGTGCACATTGCACTTGCCCGGAGGGACCTGGGGACTCTGTCTAACCTGGGAGCAGATGGCAGAATGGCCAAGGAAGGGCTGTGAATTTTCAAGTTTCTGTCTGATGAGCAAAAGGAAATGGAAATTTCCTGTAAATATTTACCTTTCCACAGCAGCAGGAATAACAAGGCCTCAAATGGTGTTTGAGGCCAGTGAAACCGAAAACGTGGGAACCCCTCGCTCAAAGGATGAAGCATTTCAGGTCAGTGACAGCAATGTATTAACCCAGGTGTGGGGTCCTTCGAGTGTGGGCCCCTGTACACTGCAGGAGGAGTCAGCTGACCAGCCATGAAGACGGGTCCAGCAAAGCTGGAATGTCCCCACAGGGCTGCTGAGAATCTGCCCGAGGGTACCACAGACACCACCATTCCATCAGGTCCCAAGGTACTGGGTTTCAGCGTGTTGGACTAAATACCAATGAAACTGTGCTTATGTCTGTGTGTATGTGTGTGTTTGGGGATTTGTGTGTGCAGGCCTGCGTGTATGTGACATATGTGTATTCACATGTGTGTGTGAGTGTGCACCTGCATGTGTGTGTGTGTGAATGTATGCATGTATGCGTGCATGCCTGTGTGTGCTTTTGTATATGTGAGTGTGTTCATGTGTGTGTGTGTGTACCTGTGTGTGAGTGTGTTCGTGTGTGTGTGTGTGTACCTGTGTGTGAATGTATGCATGTATGTGTGCATGCCTGTGTGTTTTTGTGTGCGGGTGTTCATGTGTGTATGTCAGTGTGCACCTGTGTGTGTGTGACTGTGTGTGCTTGCATACCTGTGTGTGTGCCTTTGTGTATGTGAGTGTAAGTGCATTCGTGTGTGTGTGAGTGTGCACCTGTGTGTGTGTGTGAATGTATGTATGTAGGCGTGCATGCCCGTGTGTGCTTTTGTGTATGTGAGTGCATTCATGTGTGTGTGTGTGTGCACCTGCGTGTGTGTGTGAATGTATGTAGGCGTGCATGCCTGTATGTGCTTTTGTGTATGTGAGTGCATTCATGTGTGTGTGAGTGTGCACCTGCGTGTGTGTGGCTGTGTGTGTTTGCATACCTGTGTGTGTGCCTTTGTGTATGTGAGTGTATATAAGTCATTCGTGTGTGTGTGAATGTACGCATGTATGCGTGCATGCCTGTGTGTGCTTTTGTGTGAGTGTGTTCGTATGTGCATGTCAGTGTGCACCTGTGTGAGTGTGGCTGTGTCTGTGTGCATACCTGTGTGTGTGCCTTTGTGTATGTGAGTGTATGTGAGTGCATTCGTGTGTGTGTGCGTGCACCTGCATGTGTGTGTGTCTTTGCAGATGCCTGAGTGTGCCATGGTGTGCATGTGTGTTGGGAGCTGCACCATCCTCATTTGGGATGAGGGTGGCCCTTCTGGAATGACTTGTCAGTGGTCCTGCTGGGTCCCGTCTTGACCCCACCTCACCTGGCCTTGCTTCCAGGTGGTGCCCTGCTGCTTGCTGAGCTCCTTCAGCCCCGGCCCGCCCTTCACAGGTGGAGGGAGCACCTGCTCCCCAGGCCTGGTTCCACGCTTCCGTCCCTGTGACACCTGAGGCAGACCCTCGCCCCAGCCAGGCCGACCTCGGCAGGGGCTGCCGCCTGCACCAGGCTGGGAAGGCCAGTGAGCTGCCCGGCTGTGCTGGTGGCTGAAGGGACCCAGGCTGTTCCTCCCGATGCTCCTTCCTACCCTTCCCCGGGGAGAAGCGTCCATCCTGCTGGAGGAGCTCTAGGCTGTGTGGCTGTTCCGAATGCTCCCGGACGGGGTCTGTCTCCTCTCTGGGGCTGAGACGCACCTGCCACCCAGGGACCTGGCTCTGCCTCCCTGTTCAGGGAAAGCCGGTACCTTGTTTGCAAAAACAGATTTTAACAAAATATTTCTCACAGCCTGCTTTCCATAGATCTCGCCAGGATTTCTGGTCACTCCTTGGGTTCAGGGAGCCTTGCAGCAACGCTGGGAGTGGATTTGGGAGCCTCTCTGCCCGCTGGGGAGGAATCCTCACCTCAGGGCCAGGTGCCCACCACCACAGGCCGGCTGACTTCGCCCACATGTGCCCCTCACATCCTGTGGTGACATGGAGCTTCGGGGAAAAGTCAGCAGACAGGAATAGGAAGTGAGGATCCTGCCCCATCTGGGAGACACAGCGTGGGGACCTGGGAAGCGTCACCCACCTGGCCGAGCCTGGGTTTCTCCATCTATGTGAAGGCGTCGACGAGGCCTCTCCTGAGGACGCAGTCAGCGACTCCTCTCATCCCCTCATCGTGAACCCCGAGACCACACCAGTGAAGGGGGCCCCAGAACCCCCAGAGAGCAGAGACTTTCACCAGAAGCTCCTTTCTTTAAAAAAAAAAAAAAAATCCCTTTTAAAACATTTTCAGTCATGTGATCAAGAGTAAAATTTGCCCATCTAATTTATTAAACTTCCATCCAAACTTAGACATCAAATGTTTTATTAATATTTTCTATCATCCCCACAAGTTAAACCAGCCATGAAAATTACCTTCAACAGAAAAAAAAAAATGTTGAAAATGTATTCATTTATAGGAGTCGCACCGCAGCCCTCCTTCGGCAATTTAATCACAAATGACTGAGGTATGCCCGAATATGTTTTCTCTGATACAAATATTAAAATATTTAATTAATGTCAATCAGGCCTGGAGGAAGGAGCTGTTCGCAGCAGCCAGTAACCCAGAGCAGCTGCCAGGCTGAGCCCCTCCCCGGAGCCCCCAGGCAGAAAAGGAGAAACCACCCTGGGGCCTTCTGCAGGCTCCTGGCAGCCCAGAGTGCGCCCGGACGTGATGTGTCCTCTGTGGGTGACAGAGGTGAGGAGGTACCTGGACACGCCGTCCACATCTCCCTCCGTTCCATCCTTCCTGTCTCTCTATTTCCCTCTCTTCCTTCCTAATTCCCTCCCTCCCTCCCTCCCTTCCGTCCTTCCTTTCTATTTCTCTCTCTCCTTTCCTAACTCCTTCCTTCTTAATTCCCTCCCTCCTTCCCTCCCTTCTTTCCTTCCTTCCCTCCCTCCCTCCCTCCTTTCCTTCCTTTCCTCCCTCCCTTCCTCCCTTCTTTCCTTCCTTCCTTCCTCCCTCCGTCCCTCCCTCCCTCCCTCCCTCCCTCCCTCCCTCCCTTCCTTCCTTCCTTCCTTCCTTCCTTCCCTCCCTCCCTCCCTCCCTCCCTCCCTCCCTCCCTCCCTCCCTCCTCTGTTTAAATTCTTGTTGACTTTTCTTCCAGGAGGCCTCATATTGTAGACTCCGGGAACCCAAATATTAAGGGTGTGGATATTTTCAACAAAAATAAAAATGCCCTCCGGGGGCTGAATTGAGCTTCACGGGCTGCTGTGACTCAAACACCCTGCACCTGTGAGCTCGTGCTGTGGGAGCTACTGCCCGTGGGCCCCAAGTGACAGGGGGTGTGCCCAGGAGGGCCTCTGACCGGCTCACAGGTGTCTCCAGGCAGGGTGCTGGGGGTGGGGGGTGGGAGGGCCCAACACGAAGGGCATCTGGGTGCCGCGGCCCATCTGGTCCTGAGACCGAGGTCGGCGCCAGGCTGTGTGAGGTGGTCCGTGTGAAAAAGGCAACAGACAGGAGCAGGGGCTTCTGCAAACTCTAACGCCCCTGCCCGGGCTCTTAGTGTGAAGTTGTCCTTGGTGGGTAGGGAGGCCCAGGGGTGTCTACAGAGTTGGTTCTCTAGGCCTCTGTTCCTCCATCCAGGACACCAGGGCCAGGCTTGCAGCCACAGCGGGTCTGGGAGGCTCTGAGGAAGCTGCTGAAGGGGGGCCTCTGACGCCCTGGGCTGAGTTTAATGTGTGTGGAATTTGGCATGGTCTCCAGGCGTGGGGACTGGTGGGGGCCTGTCTGCTTCTCCTGCAAAGCTGTGCCCTCGAGGACCCTGGATCTCCGTCTCCAGAGGCACCCCGAAACTTCTCCCACGGGGCACCTGGGTGACAAGGCGGGTGGGAGGGACACGGCGTTTGTGCAGGACTTTGAGGGAGGAATTATTTTCTTCTGGAGTCATTCCCATTAAGTTCCTGTCTCTCAGCCTTCTGCTTGGTATACGACCTGATGTCTTCTCCACCTGAAATGCCATAAAAAGTCAGTTTCCCACATGTTCTATCATTTCATGATTGCTGTCGTGGAAGAATGGCGACCTCCGTGCCCGGGCTAATCCTCTGTGGAAATAAAGCATGGGCTCCTTAGCGCCTCTCAGCCCCTAGAGTAGCTCCCAGGAACTGAGGAAGAGGCAGATTGGCACCTTCCTCGCCCGTCCCCAAGCAGCCAATACCCCCACCCAAGCATCACCCCAGAGCTCAGGCTGGGACAGACTCCCCAAACAGCTGATATCTCCGCCCCAGGTGTCACACAGACTCCGAATTATCTCTCACTCACATTAACAAATGCCCAGAGGAGGAACATGTGGGGACAGAACAGCTCCTCCACTTCCCATGGAGCCCCCCAGCAATTAAACTTGCCCAGGTGGGGAGGAAGCTCTCCCTGACAGCTGTGGGCAGGAAAAGGGGAAGGTCAGAGGGTGCTGAAACCCAGCCTACCCTGGGGTCACAGCTGCCCACAACCCAGAGTGGGCCAGATCCACACAAAACTCCCAATGGCCCGGGGGCCCCTGGGGTGCCAGGCGTGGTGCCCACAGCCTTTAACACAGGTGGCCTCCACCCATTTTACAGGCCAGAAAACTAAGGCTCAGTGAAGTAAGGTGGCTCACCAGGTCCCACTGAGATCTGGCTTTAAACCTGGCTCAAACTCAGCCTTGTCCAGCCCCAATAACCTATGAGGTCGCCACCACTCAATACATTCATCACTGAACTCAGGGTCCCCGCTGCCTGGCCAACCTCCTGGCCTTCCTGGCACATCACAGAGCCTCAGGAGCCTCGCCTCACTGGGCCTTCTGCTCACCCCTCCACCCCCACGTCAGCAGGTCCCCAGCTTCCCAAGCGCCTCCTCACTCACTGCCTGTGCGAGCCTCCAGGACTTCAGGAGCAAATTCCACAAACTGGGGACCTAGAGCAACAGAGATGCCTGCTGCCACAGTTCCGAAGGCCAGGAGCCTGACACGGAGGCGTCCTAGGGCCATGGCCCCTCCCCAGGTCTTGGGGAGGACCCTTCCTGCCTCTTCCGGCTTCTGGTGGCCCCAGGAGTCTCTGGGCTGCACAACTCCAGCCTCTGCTCTGGTGTGGCCATTTCTGTTTTGTTTTTTAGACAGAATCTCACTGCTGCTCTGGGCACAGTGCCCATGGGGAGCCCTGTCTGCAAGGAACACATCTCTGCTGCCGCTTGAATAAAGGTGTCTAACGCCACTAGCTTGCTCCGGAATTCTTTTCTGGGTGAAGCCAAGAACCCTCCCCAACTAAGCCCCGATTTGGGGGCTCACTTGCCCTGCATCAAGGAAGGCAGCAAATGCACACGTGTGCCGATGTGGCTGAGCACTGACCTGCACCAGCGAGCGTGAGTCCTGGGGACCACCACACCAGGCCAGCATCCGGGTGGTGGGGGCTGCGCTCCTGCAAGGCATTGTCCGAGTGGACAGAGGGAAGCGGCACTCTCTGCATGGTCCCTCCAGGTGTGTGAGAATCTGCAGTTACCTCAATAAAACCCCCAATTCAGAAACACCTAAAACACATCCCTGGCATCCCTTTTGGGGCCCAGAATGACATGCCAGGTGCTCCGGCCACTCCCCATGAAGTGGCGGCCAGCACTAGACCTGGGGGCCCTGGGACCTGCTGCACTCAGGCAGCCACTGCCTTTGCCTCCTGGACTACAGTCATCAGGGGTAACAAATGTGAACACAAGGTCCCCAGGTGAACGTGGGCTTCAGATGAACAACGGACAGGTTTCTAGACAAGTATAGCCCAGACAATAATTGCAATGCCTGGGACATACTTAGGCTGAAAACAATGGGTTGTTTATCTGAAATTCCGGTGTCCTATATTTCATTTGAGGATCCTTCTCCTGTTTCCTGGGGCACATGTTCCAGTTGGGGATCTGGACAATAGCAAATCAATGAGCAAAGAAACCCAATTGCAAGCAGTGGGGATTCTGCAGGAAGGACTTCACCTGGGCAACGAGAGAGAGAGAGAGAACGTGTGCATGCATCTGTGCTTGTGTGTGTGGTGTGCATATGAGTGGATGGGGGAGCGCAGGCCACCTGCACCTGTCTGCTGGGCAGCCCACCAGGGCAGACCCCTTTGTTCCATTCCCAGTGTCACCCGCAGTTCCTGGACAGGCCTGGCTCAGCAGATGTTCCGTGAATGAATAAAGCGGTGATTAAAGAGCCTTTTGGACCAGCCATGGTTCCAGCAGCAGCCACCCTGATGAGCTGGGCTGTGCCAGGCTGGAGGACGCCAAAGTGACAACCACATCGGGGAGACAGCTATAGCAGTGGGTGCTGCAAAGACAGGTGCTGGTGACCGCCAGGAGCCCTGAGCCCCAGTGGCCCACGCTGGCCTACTCTCGGACGCCCCAGCCTCACTCACTCTGCAGCACTTCATGCAGAGATGCCCAGTGCCCAGTGGACTTGACCACCTTAGTAAAGATGGCAGCTGCTGTGTCCAAGTCCAGCCCAGGGTCCTGATAGAGACTTCCAGGGGAAACGCTAATAGCCCCATCCCACCAAATAGCACTTTCTACGCTGCACTGCATGCTGAAAATTGCCCTGCTGGAGATGGACCTGCAAGCAGCCTGCTCTGTCCTGGGGCTACGCCCGTGTCCTGTGTAGTGGCCCACACTGGATGCGGGAGCTGGAGCGGTTGTGCCAGTGTGGACACTTTCACGATCGCTGCAAAGGAGATCAGGGTAGGACACTGGCTGCAGCTCCATCCTCACGGTGGGGTGGGGGCTGGGCTTCCAGGGAGCACAGCTGCTGCCCAGGGTCCTGTGAGTGCTGTCTCCCTGTGGCACCTACGGAATTGAGGCTGGCCACCCTGGGGGCTCTGGCCCGGCATATGGACTCCGACCCTTTCCTGGCTCAGCTCCTGCCCCCCGGATCTGCCTGAGTTCCAGCCCCAGCAGTCTCTCACGTTCCCTCTCTTCAAGTTCTATGTGCAACTTTCCCAGGTGAAACCTGCCCCTCCAAGACCCCACTCTCTGGTGAGTTTTAGGCCAGTCTCGGGCACCAAATAATTTGCTCAGAAGCCAGGGACTTCTGAATCATCCTCATTCTCGTCAGCACCTCCTGCGTGCCAGCCGCCTCCATGTTTCTATCCGATCTCTCAGCCAGCCGGTGGAGTTTCTATCACCCCCAACCCCGATTTTCAGAGGGGGAAACTGAGGAGCAGTCACCGTAAGTGGCTTACCAGGGTCTCAGCTGAAAGCAAGAAAAGCAAAACTCTGTATGCAGTGCTCTCCTCCAGCCCTCCAGACAGCAGATGGGGCCCGACGCCTCACCCTGGCAGCAACGCTGCCCGCTACTGAAAACGCACCCGAGGGGAGGGGCGGGCCTGCCCTCCTGAGAGCCGACTGACAGGTGGGGAAGACCCGTGGTTAGCACCCTGGGGGTCCACGCAGGGAGGCTCCGAGCGAGCCCACCTCCCAGGCTGCACCTGAGCCAGGCTGGACGTGATATGGGCTCAGGGAGGCCCCTTCACAGCAGCGTGGTGGTCACAGAGGGCTGTGCTGGGCCCCCTGGGGGAGTCCAGGGCCTGGGCAGAAGCACAGGGGCTCTCTTTGCACAGACAGGTGGGGCCGAGGGTGTGGACACTTTGGTGCCAGACCCAGAAGTGTGACATCATAGCCTCTGCTGGGGCAGACCCTGGAGTGGATGGAGTGACGGTGGGGATGGCAGTGGGTGATGGTCACTGAGGGGCAGCAGTGATGGTCACCAAGGGCCAGCTTGGCCATGGGGACCAGAAGGGGAGAGTTCTCTGCCACTGTTCGTGCCGGTGCCCAGCACCTCTGCCCTCAGGGTGGAGAGGAAAAGTGAGAAGTCTATGGCACAGGTGCCACGGGGCAGAGGGGATTTGAGACGGGAACCAGACGTGACCCAGCCGTGCCGCCCCTGCCGCAGGCTTGTCTGCTCACTTTCCAAACTGACACGTTCCTTAACCTGCTGGGCCTGGCTCTCCTCGCCTCTCCTCCTGTTCTGCTGAGTGAATTCCAACCTCTCATACGGGTGTGGCCCCCTGTTGAAACACTGCTGTGTCCAAGGAGCGCATGATTATTTTAATTAAGAACATGCTGCGGAATGAGGCCGCTGAGGCCCACACCCTGTGCCTCCCAGCACTCACCTCCCCTGCCCCCAAGAAGGTGGGTCTCCCGGTGGCACTGCCCAACCCCCTGCCCTGTCATACACGGAACACACGAGGGAGGGCATGCCTCACGCCCTGCCAGGAGCTTGCCTCAGTCTCCCCGCTCTCATTTGCAGGTCTGCATCGGGAGAGGGACGCCCGTGTGCAGCTAGCCTGAGCCCCAGCACTCAGCTCCAGATTGGAGCCTGCAGCAGCTGCCATCCATCATGCTTGGACTGCGGCCTGTGGGCTGGCGATGGCCGTCCACTCTCGGGCCCAGCCCGGCCAGAGCCCCAGCGAGAGCAGTGATTGATTAACAAGCACACGCCGAATTACTCTCTGTAATGGTGATGAATATGCCTTGGACCTCGCTGGCACTCGCGGTTGTTTATCCATTTTAGACCCAGGGAACAGCAATCAAGCTCTTCTGCTGGCTGCTGGCCCCTGCGCCAGCCCTGGGGTTGGGGGCGATGCCGGCTTCCCTTCCAGGGCTCCCATCTGTCGTTGGGAAGCAGAGGAGGGCAGGGGCAGTGCTCTGTTTCTTCCTGGAAAGGAATCCTTCCAGTGCAAGCTGCCCAATGTCAAATGGGTCTGCGTGGAGGATTCTGCAGTCACACACACAAGCCTGCTGTAGGGAGATCCGGCCGCCCTGGGCCCCGCGTGAGGGTGGACTCGCCGTGCCCACGGACCTGGCCCATCTGGGATGGGCATGGCAAGGCCCCTTTGCGCCTGTCCTGGCGGTCCTCCAGGATGAGGTGCTGTCCGCATGCTGGCCTGGGCCACCCCCTCTGAACCTTTGGGCTTCCTAGGCTCATAGTAACAGGATCCTTGTGGCATCGTGGATACAGCACAAGCAGACATGACCACACCAAGGCAGAACCTGGAGCTCCTTACCCAGGGTGAGTCTGGCTCTGAGGTCCAGGAGGGTCTCCCTGACTGGGTAGATGTGTGACCTGAGATTCAGGGGACTGTGCCTCTGCCCCCCTCACCTCAGCGTATGTGGATTCCTGCACCTACTCAGAAATGAGTCCCCAGCCCTGAAGCTCTGTGCTGGAAACTGGTGTAATCTGGGTCACGGAACAGAGCGAAGTAAATGCTTCATGGGGGCCTGGAATACGGCCAGGGGTTGTGGAAGTAAATAGGATTTTTAGACACCAGGAACAAGATACGCAGGCCTGGGGTGGAAATGATTAGTGTAGGGAAAGCAATGAGAGGGTTGCATCTTCACAGCACAAACACACGGGCAGCCAGCTCTGATCCAAGACGGAGGACCAGGCGTGTGTGTGTGCACGTGTGTGTGTGTGCATGTGTGTGGATGCATGCATGTGTGTGTGTGCTCGTGTGTGTGTGCACGTGTGAGTGTGTGGCCGTGTGTGCATGTGTGTGTGTGCTCTTGTGTGTGTGCGTGTCTGTGCATGTGGTCATGTGTGTGCATGTGTGAGCGGGTGTTTGTGTGTATGTGCTAGTGTGCATGTGGTCATGTGTGAGCATGTGCTCGTGTGTGTGTGCGTGCCTATGTGGTTTGTGGAGTGGGGGGACAATGGTGTCTGGTTTGAGAGTAGACACCATTGCTGAGGACCGAGGGATGGCAAAAAACATCACAAACCGTAGCAAAGACACTCATCTTCAGTCACCATTGAGGAGAAATCTTCCCCTCTCCCCAGACTGACGGAGGTATCAGGCTTACCAGGCAGCCCTGGAGTGGGGTGGGAAGCGGTTCTCCCGGTGTGAGGACGGTGCACTGTGTTGGCCTTTCCTGACTGACAGAGCAGTCTCCTGACTGGCTCACACGTGTGTGGTTCCGCACAGCACCAGCCTCTCCCCCACGGCCTCCTGGGGCCGGATCATCCTCACGGGAACAGTCCACACACATCTCCAGCTCCCACTTCTGCCCCCGAACTGCCCTGGACAGGTCCAAATCCACTTCCTGGTGGGAGCCCTTTCTGTGGTCAGCAGTCCAGAGATCAGGCCCCGCATCCTGCCCCATTTCCTCACCTAGACTCTCTGGTCCAGGGGTCCAGGGGTGCATAGCTCCTAGAATCTCCACCCTGATATCTAAGCTTGCTCTGTCCTGGACCCCTCAGGGTGGTTCTGTGTTATTCAGGGAATCAGCACTCTAGAGGTGTGAGTGTAAAAGAACCTTAAAATCATAGGACTCCAAGATGAGAAAACATCCGTGAGGGCACCTGGCCACTCTGGCTTCGAAGGTGACCAGGGTCCTGGGTGGCGCCTTTGAGAGGACAGGTGGCCCTTCTCTTCTGTATTAGTCCCGTCTCACATTGCTATAAAGAACTACTTTTCTTTAGTTGAGACTGGGTAGTTTATAAAGAAAAGAGGTTTAATTGGCCTCACAGTTCCACAGGCTGTATAGGAGGCATGGCTGGGGAGGTCTCAGGAAACTTCCAATCATGGCACAGGTGAAGGGAAGCAGGCAAGGCCCTCACATGGTCGAGCAGGAAAGAAAGAGAGAGAAGGGGAAGCGCTACACAACTTTTAAACCACCAGATCTCATGAGAACTCACTCCCTATCACGAGAACAGCAAGGGGGAACGCCTTCCCCATGATCACATCGCCTCCCACCAGGTCCCTCCCTCCATGCTGGAATTTCAATTTGCCATGAGATTCGGGTGGGGACACACACCAGACCCTAACTCCCTCTAACCAAGCACAGTCACGCTTTCTGTGCAGTGTTCGAGTTCTGCTTAAAATCCCATTCACAGAAAGTGGCTGGCTTTTGCTTCGTATGGAATTGTGACAGGCAGGATATAGATCAGGTAGAAGAAGAGTGTCCACAAATCTGTGAATGTGCCACACGCCATGACATTGTTACTTTAAAGTGGCTCACTGTGTGTTATGTGGCTTTCACACCCTTTAAGAAAGAAAGAAAGAAAGAAAGAAAGAAAGAAAGAAAGAAAGAAAGAAAGAAAGAAGGAAGGAAGGAAGGAAGGAAGGAAGGAAGGAAGGAAGGAAGGAAGGAAGGAAGGGAAGGAAGGAGGGAAAGAAGGGAAGGAAGGAAGAAAAGAAAGAGAAAGAAAGAAGGAAAGAAAGAAAGAAAGAAAGAAGGAAGGAAGGAAGGAAGGAAGGAAGGAAGGAAGGAAGGAAGGAAGGAAGGAAGGAAGGAAAGGAAGGAGGGAAAGAAGGGAAGGAAGGAAGAAAAGAAAGAGAAAGAAAGAAGGAAAGAAAGAAAGAAAGAAAGAAGGAAGGAAGGAAGGAAGGAAGGAAGGAAGGAAGGAAGGAAGGAAAGAAAGAAAGAAAGAAAGAAAAGAAAGAAGGAAGGAAGGAAGGAAGGAAGGAAAGAAAGAAAGAAAGAAAGAAAGAAAGAAAGAAAGAAAAGAAAGAAAGAAAGAGAGAAAGGAAGAAAGAAAAGAAAGAAGGAAGGAAGGAAGGAAGGAAAGAGAGAAAGAAAAAGAAAGAAAGAAAGAAAGAGAAAGGAAGAAAGAAAGAAAGAAAAGAAGGAAGGAAGGAAGGAAGGAAGGAAGGAAGGAAGGAAGGAAGGAAGGAAGGAAGGAAGGAAGGAAACAAACGAACAGTATCCAAGCTGGAGTTTGGCTCCCCGGGTTACAGCCCCAGGTCTTGTGCTGGAGGCATGAGCCTGATGCCTGGGGAGGTGTTTAGGGTATTTCTCTGCCCAGGTCCTCCAGGGGACCATGGGGTTCACTCAGAGGTGAGCAGAGTGAAGACAGGATGCAGAAAGAAGAGGGCTTGGCATGCAGAAGTGGCTCGGGAGCCCCCTGTCGACTGCTATGCTCAGGACTATTGTTCATCTCATTGAAACCCTGCTTTACAGGTAGGGAAACTGAGTCACCGTCCAGGCACACTCAACCACTCTCAGGGTTTAACCTGGACCTTGGGCATTGCAGGGTGAGTTCAACCACCTCCTCCTACGTCTCTTTGCTGCCAGCTGCACCTAAGACCTGTGCAGCCTCAAGATGCTCCCCTGAGCAGAGGGACACCCAGCAGAAGGAGGGAAGCTGAGGGTCTGGTCTCCAGCACGTGGCAGTTGGGGGACATTGTGGGGACTCTCCATGTGTCTGTTGAATGAGGTGACAGGTTGAATGAGGTGACAAGTATTTGCTTGGCAGGGTTACATATGAGGCATAGCCTTTAAAAAATAAAGCAGATGTGAATAATGATCGTGCTCGCTGTTGAATGTCCCTTGCACTCCAGAGCAGGGATCCCGACCTAGGGGCACTGTATCCTCAGTAAGACCCTCTTTCTCAGCCCATGTCTAGGTCATAAGAGGATGAGGCACTGAAGTCCTTGTCCAACTGGTTATAAATTATTACACTTCTTCCAAAGATGTATTTCCTTCTTAGAATGTTATCTTCAAGGAGGAATAAGGAACATCTACTTATCTTAAAGCCATACTCCAGGAAAACATGATGTATGAAAATCTGGATCAACAAAGCAGATACATGTACGGGACATTATTCAACTTGTAAAGAAGTAAGAAAATCTGTATCTTCAAGAGGGCACTCATAGGTTTCCTTCAAAGGCAACTGTCCTGTGCCTGCAAATATTTATTTAACATTTATATATTCCTTGAAGATGAAGCTGTGGTGGGGGAGTGAGGGGGCACATTTCTGATCCACTATCAGAAAGTAGTGGACCAGTGAATAGAAGGATAGAAGTTGCTTTGCATAAACATTTTCAGTGTGTCTCTAGCACTTGAAGAAAGGCAGAGCTGGCATGACTGAAGACATGCCGTTGGTGCAGACAGCCCACCACCAAGGAGGGCCCAGCAGGTGCAGAGAGCCACCACCAAGGATGACTCAGCAGGTGCAGAGAGCCACCACCAAGGATGACTCAGCAGGTGCAGAGAGCCACCACCAAGGATGACTCAGCAGGTGCAGAGAGCCACCACCAAGGATGACTCAGCAGGTGCAGAGATCCACCACCAAGGATGACTCAGCAGGTGCAGAGAGCCACCACCAAGGATGACTCAGCAGGTGCAGAGAACCACCACCAAGGATGACTCAGCAGGTGCAGACAGCCAACCAAGGAGGGCCCAGCAGGTGTGAGCGGCACGGAACCAGCTGTCTATACTGCAGAGAGGAGGCAAGCCCGATAGCTCCAGGACAGGCCTAGAGGGAGGAATTCGGCTAGCGGGAGCCTGGCTCTGGAATTCTCATTTGGTTTCCATGTCCATACAAAGCTCTTTGTAAACAGTCTTCCAGGAGAGCTGGGCTCTGCGTACTGAGTCCAGAAAGAGACCCTGCCTGAGGGATGGAGAAGAGGCTGACCCTGTTGGGGGCTGCTATGCCCCCACTCAGTTCAGAGGTTCCCGGGCTGCCCAGCTGCCTGCTACTCTCTGAGCTGCTAAGGGGTATGCTAAGAACGGGTCGAGGTCTTCCAGCAAATCAGAGGGGGTGGTCTTGCTAACCCTCAAGTTCTGAGATGTCATCAGGTGATGAAGGGCAGCAAGTCCTCCCAGAGTGTGGAGGAAATTCAGCGACAGGCATTGTTCCTTCCTTCCTTCATTCGCTCAGCTGACATTTATTAAACAACCCAACAGCGATGTCAGGAGAGGGGTGAGTACAAAGCGAGATGGCAGGTGCAGCTGCTGGTCCTTCCCTCGGAGCCCCCAGCACCTCCTGCATCCACGGCTGAGGCCCAGAAAGCGGTCGGATGCCCGGGATCCCCGGTCCATCTGAAGGATTCCCTGCTTCTCTTTCCATCGGCACCTCTGGCATCTTTATCACGATGCCCCAAAATCCACACTGGGGGTCCTCTCCTGATCATCCAGGGGACTCCTCACAGTCCAGGGGCACCGCCACTGGCTGCTCTTCTCCACACTCTCTCCTCTCTCTTGGGATCTGCTTATTGGACTCATTAGAACCTTGGCATTTTCCAAAGCTGGTCTCAGGTCATCCTTCACGTTCCCACACTGCACCAGACTCGCTTGACAGGATCTTTCATCTTCACACACACACACACACACACACACACACACACACAGGCTGACACACACTGCCTTCCTCTTCAATTAACAGATCAGGACAACTCTCGGCTGGGCTCTGCCGTGGGCTCTTTAGGACTCAGGAATGTCGCTAGGACTCTCCTTCCATCCCACGAAATCTCTCCCTCTCTCTCTCTATTTTCAACATGAGCCCGGAAATCCCTAGCATGAGTGTGTAACAATGTAGCGTCTTCTTGCTGGTAGGCATTAGGATTTGCGTCCTAAGCCATATCGTGCTGACCGTTGCTTCCCGGACATTTCTGTGCACCTGCGCAGGTAGCTCAGCGCGGCAGATTTGCAGAGCGCGTTCCAACTCTTCATTTCGATTTCTCGAAGTGAAATCGCTCGTTCATGTGCTGTCACTTTTTACAACAACAAGCAATTGTTTCCAAAATGACTTTGCCAATCTATCCTCACACCAAATGTCTCCTGGTGCTCCTGTTCCCCTGGAAACTCCCTCGAAATTAAATTATCCCTGGTTAGAAATGACTGCCAGTGTGCAACGGCGTGATGACAGAGCCTCGCTGCATTTTGAGCCGCCGATTCTCCGGAAGACGCGTATCCTTCAGATGTTCGCAGCCACGTGTGTGCAGCTTCTTCTATAAATCAGTTGTGCACATCGCCTGCTTGTCTCTCTTCTCTCATTGATTTATAGGAGTTCTTTATGTATTCTGAGAGTTAATCTGATTCCTGTTTTATACGCTGCAATATTTTCTCCTGCGTGTAACCTGTCATCTGCTTCATTTACAGTGGCTTTTTTTTATAACACTGTTGAAACTTTTTTACATAACTGAATGTTGCGTGTGACGTCTGGGTTTAAAGTTTTGATTTAGAAAACCTAACCCACTCCACACTTATGAGAGAGTCTCCTCAACATTGTCCAACGACTGTTTGCTTGGTTCACGTTCATTCTAGAGCGTTCATGTCTCTGAGCTCCATTTGGGGGATGTCTGACTTTATCTCAGGCAGCCCCATTGGGAGGCAGGGAGGGCCTTCCTCCTGTATGAATGAGGAGACAGTGGCTCACAAAACCCTTCTTTTGGCCGGGCGCGGTGGCTCATGCCTATAATCTCAGCACTCTGGGAGATCGAGGCGCATGGACCACCTGAGGTCAGGAGTTCGAGATCATCCTGGCTAACATACAGTGAAACCCCATCTCTACTAAAAATACAAAATTTAGCTAGGCCTGGTGGCGTGTGCCTGTAGTGCCAGCTACTTGGGAAACTGAGGCAGGAGAATTGCTTGAATCTGGGAGGCAGAGGTTTCAGTGAGCTGAGATCGCACCATTCTACTCCAGCCTGGGCGACAGAGTGAGACTCTGTCTCTCAAGAACAAAACAAAACAAAATAAACCCCCTTTTTTTCTTATTTTCTCAAACCTTTCAGATGGACTTATCAGAAGGAAATGGAAAGCCTAGAGCAGAGAAGTCTGTGTTACTGCCTTCTGCAAACTGAGGTGGGGCTGAGGGCACGGAGGCTGCACCTCCCGGATCCCTTCAGCACAGGGACACCCATTCACTGTGGCCCTGGCTCCAGAAGGGGACCCCTCGCTGGTCCAGAGCATGGAGGTCACCCTGCCTCCCACCACAGTCCCACCCCCTGAGTCCAGCTCTGGCTCCCTGCTTTTTTGTGGGGCCTGAGATGGTCTCAGCAGAGCTACTGTCCCACCACCGTCATCCACATCCACAGCTCCACAGCTGATGGCCTCCCTGTGTCTAGTTCTTTCACATCGACCCGGGCACCCGCCCCTTCGTGAGTGCCTGGATCCTGCAACTCTCCTAGGCGTGCTTGGTCAGAGTGAGGTGCTGGCCCCCACTTACAGGGCAGACAGGACGCCTCCAGGGTGTGGGCCCCAGCCCTGCTTGGCCACGGCTCCATCCTTCCTGGCTCTGCCTCCGAGCCAGGGCTGAGGCCACAGCCATAGAGGGCCTGTCTCCAGGGTCCACTGGGGAGGAGGTAGCAGAGAAAAGCAGGTTCCCCAGGCTGTGCCCCCTCCTCCCTGCCATCCCTTCAGGTCAGGAACGTGCCAGGGCTCATCCTTGGCGCACAGACTCGACACAGAGGGCCCGACCCTGGTATGCAGGCACACAGGCCCCAAGGGAGACCCCCTCCTGCAGCGTCCCAGCCACAGTGCGTCTGTCTGTCCATGAACACAGGTTTTGGCTTCAGTTTCCCTTCTCAGAGAAATACTGAGCAGAGATGGTCACGCCTACTGCTGGGGAAATGGAGGCCCACAGTGTGATCAGGCAGTGGAACTATTTGTCATCAGTTGCCCGGGCTTTGCTGCCCAAGGATGGAGCACAGGGTGCCACGTGTGGACCTGAACCAGGCGTGGATCTGAGCTGGGTGTGAGCCTGAGCCAGGCAGTGTCCGGGTGAGTCCCACGGGTGGTTTGGACACTTGGCGATGTTCGGCCCACAGCGGACCCTGTTCTTAGACCACCAGGCTTCCCACTGGGAGACAGAAGCAGTGTTCCTGCAGCTGGGGTGGCCGTGGGGCTCCCTTGGCTCCTGGGGAGCAGCAGCCAGACTGGGCTCGGTGGACACCTCCAGAGCACAGTGAGCTGGGGGTCCAGCTTCTGCCTCCGAGTCTCTTTGACGTCTGCTTGCAGCTTTACACTCAGGGCACTTGGGAGAAGGAAGGATGGAGGGGGGTCTCCCTCATCTCATGGAGCAGGCCACAGGCCCAGGGTGCTGGAGACTCTGAACCCACAAGCGCCAACAGGAGCCTAACGCGCCAATTCTGACAGCCCCTGCTTCAGGGCACACACTCCTGTCCGCAGAGCACACGGCTGAAATGCAAGGGGCTGTGGGACGTGAGGAGGCCTCCCCACAGGCACTAGGCCAGGGCAGGCTTCCTGGGAGGTGACCAGGGACAAGGGCAGCTGGAACTCGGCTCCTGCCTACCTGGGGCTTGGGTGGGCACCCAGGGCAGGCACTGCTCAGTGGATCTTCTCACTCCTGGGGGGGTTGGAGGGAGCCCTGCCAGCCCTTCTCCTGCCCGGGAACCTTGGAATGGCCTGGGGCTGGGGAGGGACCAGGAATGGAAGGCACCCTTGCACCCTGACCCTTTGCAGGAGGGGCACACGGAGGTCCACAGCGGTCTCTGTGACCAGGGCCAGCCCCTCAGTGATGATCAGGTCTGCAGCCTGGTACAGCCCTGAGTTTCTCGCCTGTCCAGGTTTCTGCCACCATGTGCTGCAGGTCTGAGGTCTGGGGGGAGCGCTCCGTGCATCTGACAGGTGTTCCCTCCTCCCCTCCCCAGCCCAGCCGCCTGAGGAGCCAGCGAGGCCCTGGTCGGAAGCCGGGCCAGGTGCACGCTGGTGCCACTCGGCCGAGGCGAGGGGCTAATGGGGACAGATTTCAGGGCAAGAAGAGAACCAAATCCATCTGCCTCCTAACCTGGCTACGTCAATCAAGATCTGCAAAAATCACAGAGGGAGGCTTCCTCTTGGAGCCCACCTAGAGGAGCCCCCGACCGGCCCCTCACGGTCACGAACCAGCCTCGCTGGCCTTCATCACAGCCTGCCTCGGCCCTCCCCCTGCCTGGAGGCCCCGCCAGGAAAATCCCCACCGCAGCCTGGCCCACAGGCAGGCCACCCCCAGAGTGACACATGCCAAGAAGGACGCTGCCTGGGGGTGAAGCCTTGAGGGGCAGGGACATCCCTGTGGCCCCTGGCAGAGCCAGCATCACCGCACATCTGGGCCTGAGCCCCCACATAACGTCTGCCATGCCGGAACCAGAAGTGAACAGTCCGGGGCAGCCTCGTCCTGCAGACCTCTGAGGGGGGCTGTGAGTGCCAAGAGTGAAGCCCGCAGATCTGTGGAGGACAGAATGGAATGAACCCTGGTGCCCACCTCCTGCCCCACCCCGTCAGCACTCGCACAGCCAGGCTGCCAGGTGCGGAGTGGACCAGCTTCCACGCAGCGGCTTTAGGCTGCAGGTTACATTTGTGCCCGGGTGTGGTGAGGCCGACAGGTCAGGAGAGGGCTGTCACTGAAGAGATCATATACTACTCACAGATCCAGAGAACGAGACACCCACGCCAGGCAGGGCCACAAGGGAAGCCTCGGGGGTGGCCGCAGGCAGAGGGAGCTGGGGCAGCTGCGGCAGAGCCTTTGCTGTGGCTTCCTGGGAAGAAGCGCCAGGCCGGGCAGCAGGAGGGTTCACAGCTGGGGACTTTGGATGATTCCAGCTGGCTCCAGAGCACGGGGGCTGCCCCTGGTTAGTACCTGGCCCTGCCGATGAGGGCAGGGACCTGGTGTCAGCTCTGCTCCAGGAGGCAGGTGCACTGTGGGCTCAGGGTTGGGGGATCTGCATAACAGGAGAGTCCTTTGCCAGCTCTGGGACAGGCTAACCTGGACTGGAGTGCACGGTCTCTCCCTGGTCAGCAGCACCCATATCCCCGGGTCCATGCATCATACACGGAAACAAGGAAACATGGTTAATACTGCACCACGGGAGGGTCTCTCCTCTGGCCTCCTCCCACAGCCCCTAACGGCGATCGCCTTGCTTCCTGGCTAAGGCCAAGGGGGCGGTGTCTCCCCCTCCTTCCACCCAGGCATGGGTCCGAACCTGGCGCACAGCTGAGCACATCGTCCTCTGAAATAGATGTAGGGAGGGCAGTGTTGGTGGGGGCCAGGCCGCACATCTCCCCGTTATCCAGAGCATCTGCAGAGGCCGAGCTGCTCCGAGGATGCCGCTCAAGTCACAGACAAGCCCGAGGTCAGGATGCCAAGGCGTGCAGCTGTGGTGGTGACCTCAGAGAGCCTGCTGGCCGGGAAGGCAAGAGAGACGCCAGCTGATATGTGCACCCCTCAGAGAAGACTCATTCTAGACCCTTCCACAGACAACCGTGGCCTGGAAATCCTAAAGGTATGAACCGGGGCGTCGCCCTCTTTCTGACACCCTCCCCGCTGTGAGGTGGATGTGTGGGTGATGGACGGCAGGGCCCACTCGCCCACTCAGGACCTCCTGAGCAAGGAGACCCGGATGCCCTCCAGGTCCTGTCTACGCCGCCCGTGATAACGACGGGTTGCTTTTCAGTTGTCCAAAAAAACAAATTTTTTTGCAAATCCCAGTCTCAGCAGGCTCTCTCTCAAGTGGCCTAGTTAGTGAGTCCTTCCTGTTTGTGGAATAAAAACCCCCATTCATGGATGGATCGCCTCTTTGCAGTCTGTGATTTCTGGGTGTGGCAGTTGTGGTCCCAGCCTTGGGAGAGTGCAGACCTGGGGTCCCCACACGTGGCTGCCCTGTTCCAGTAAAGTCCAGGCTGGCGTGAGGCTGGGGACCGTGCGTGCTTGTGGGTGCCCCCACCCTGGGAGGCTTGTCTCTGCCATCTGTCAGGGGCTCATCCTGAAGCAGAGGGGGACTCCCACATGCTGTCTGGTGTCTGCAGGTGATAGTGATGGTGAGCTGGGCCCTCAGGAGCATGGCCTGCCCACCGTGGCAGCCCTGCCTGAGACACAGCAGGACCAGCTGTCCCCCAGCCCACCTGAGTGACGCGACCTTCCCATCAACCTGCACGCCAGCAGGCAGAGAGAACACACACCCCATGCTTGTCTTCTGCCTCTTCGGTCACCAACCACAGGCCTGTGGCCATGAAGCAGGCTGCCCTGTGCTGCAGGGAAGGCAGGAGAGAAGAACTGAAGTCCCAGCCCCTCGCTGACTCCATGGGGAAGAAGCAGGGCCAAGATCAGAGCACAGTTTGGGGACACAAGTTTGTCTACATGTGGGTGGGAGTTCTCCAGACTCCCTGTCCACAGAAGGTCCAAAGGCATGAAAAACGCTAGATTCGTCCTGCGCCCAAGAAGCAGCAGGAAGGTCTCTGGAAGACCCTGAGGTTGCCACTTGTCTGGCCACTTCTCTGCAGGCTGACCTCTTCCTCATGGCCATGAGGGGACAGGCGGGGACCCGCAGCACGCTGGGCAGCTGGCAGCCCCCACCCTCCACCTGGCGGCGGCCTCAGCTCCTGGGGAATCACAGCTGGTCTCTTCCCGGAGAGGCCTCGGCTGGCCAAGGGGCCACGCCTCATCTGCACATCCCAGTGTGGGCGCACACACCAGCCTTGAGCAGCCTGGACCAGAGGGCGCTCACTGTGTAACTTTCTCCAGAGGAGTGTTGATGGAGTTAAAATTGGATTTCTGCTCTGATTGATTATCTAATGTGATAGAAAAATATACAGTCTGGGAGCAAATTTAGATTTCAGTGAAAAATTAAACTGTTATACCAAGTTGCCCACTGAAGCATTAAATGCATTCTCTATGTAATTATATCAGCAGATCGTAGAGGTGATAAGGCTGTCACTCCAGCTGCCTCTCCAGAGGTGCTCAGGACAGCAGCCGCAGATGGCCGGCACCACCACCCAAGGCTTCCGGAAGACAGGGGCCCTAATTGATTTCATTGGCGTCTTTTCCATGGAAAGCCTGCTGTCTTTCTCTGGGCTTGGGAGAAGACACCAGCAAATACCCTTCCTCAGAACCTCTGGAATCAAGTGGCTCCAACAGCGACAGGTGGAAATGAAGAAAGAACCAACGCGATAGGAACCAGCGCGATAGGGTGTGGTGATGATGATGATGGTGATGATGGTGGTGATGATAGTACGGCAGGTACCCAGAGGCATTTGGTGTGTGCTGAGTGACCCGCAAAGACAGGAGAGAAAGCCCTCCGTAAGTGACAGAGCCCAGGGCACCCTCCCCACAGAGACTCAGAGCCTTAAATTCTTACCATCAGCAGCCTGGAGGCTCCTCGATTTGTCATTTCAGTCATTAGCGGTACAGTAATTAGGTTTTGGGGTTTTTTTCCCCAGGCCTGGAATGTAGGATCGATAGCAGAGATGAGTTAACATAATTGGATTCTGGATGGGTCTTTTCCTTCTCCCTTCGTCATCTCTAAGTGAGAGGCTCCCTGTGCCTCCCCCTCTGCCTCCCACGCTTGCCCTCCCCAGCCACTCTAACCTGGAGCACCTAGCCCCACCTTCCCTCATCACCTCCTGCGGGGCATCACGCCTATTTCACAGACTGGGTTGGGTTCTGTGTGCTCCTTTGTAAAACTGTGAATACATGGAGAGATGAATATAAAAAAAATCACAAGGTATGGCTGGGGATGGGTGAAGACATGAGGGAAGGCGGCTGCCTCAGCCATTCTCAGAATCCCACCTCTGGTTTGAGTTGGAAGGCGGCCCCTTCATGACGCTGCTCCGGCCACAGCTGGGACATAACACCTGGCCATTCCCTGCAGTGACTGGAGACACTTCTTGCTCCAACCACACAATGACTTCTGCTGCCTCTAGCACTACCTGAATGGGCTTTGACATGAAAAGCATTAGGGAGGATTAGAAGAAATAACACACGCCACAGCTGTCTGTGTGCCTCACACATGTGCACACACATGCTCTCACCATCTGGGAGGGCACCTTTTCATGCCAACCAACTCCGAGGAGTGGCTAGAACATTTTAATATTGCTGGAAACACACTTGGAGCCCCGGGGTTCACATCTGGAAGGAGCCCCGTTTCTCAGGGGACACAACAGGGAATGTGCTGGATTTTCCTGGAAAGGTGAGAGGCAATTAACTATGAGAAGGCAGGTCCTTCTCTTACATCTGTTATTAATCCTCTGCTATTGTTTGCTCAACAAATCGCTCTGATTGGGGGTCACGGGGAGTTCAGAATTGCTAGGCGGCTCTCAGAAGTGTGGCTGCCTCCTTCTGACGACTTTCCCCAGGAGAAACTCCTGAGTCTGTAGGAACCCAGGGCTTACGTGGACTTGGTGCCTTTGGACTTACTCGCCTTTGTGAGCAAAATGACAGGATGGGTAAAGCTCACTGGATTCTAGCCTAGCACCAGAAAGGAGCATGGAGTCAGGGAGAAGCAGCCAGTACGATGCCTGACTCCTGGCCTCCTCACTGGCCCATGGCTGGACTGGGGCTGAAGCCTGAGACCCTTGACCACAGCCTGGTGTTTTCCCAGGACCCTGATTCTGCTCACTGGGTTTAGCCAAAGTGTGCCTCAGTCACTGTATTAGGGTTCTTCAGGGAAACTGAACCAGTAGGATGTATATACAGAAGGAGACCTTTTTTAAAATAAGGATTTGGCTTATACAATTGTGAAGGCTTCGCAGGCTCACCACATGCTGTCCACAAGCTGAAGACCCAGGGAAGCCCTGGTGTAATTCAGGGTGAGACTGAAAGCTTGAGAGCCAGGGGAGCTGGTGGTGTGAGTTCTAGTCTGAGGGCGGGAAAAGACTGATGTCCGAGATCAAGCAGTCAGGCAGGGGAACAAAACCTCTCCTCCTGTGCTTTGTGTTCTATTCGGGCTCCCAAAGTATTAGGCGATGCCTGCCCGCGCTGGGGACAGCCATTGCTTTACTAAGTCCATCCAATCAAATGTTAATCTCATCAAAAACCCCCTCACAGACACACCCAGAAATGATGTTTCACCAGTCATCTGAGCACTCCAGGGCCCAGTCAAGTTGACACATAAAATTAATGGTCACTGCTACCTAGCTGCCAAACAATAATGATGATGTTGTTGGTGTTGATGGTGATGGTGATGATGGTGGTGGTGATAGTGATAAAGGTGATGGTGATGGTAATGATGATGGTGATTATAGTGATAATGATGGTGATGATGGTGCTGCTGATGGTGGTAATGATGATGGTGGTAGTGATAGTGATCATGGTGATGGTGATAATGGTAATGATGGTGGCAATCATGGTGATCATGGTAAGGATGAGGATGATGATGATAATGGTGATGGTAATGGTAAATGTGGTGATGATGGTGGTGGTGATAGTGATAAAGGTGATGGTGATGGTAATGATGATAGTGATTATAGTGATAATGATTGTGATGATGGTGCTGCTGATGGTGGTAATGATGATGGTGATAGTGATAGTGATCATGGTGATGGTTATAATGGTAATGATGGTGATGATGATGGTGATCATGGTAAGGATGATGATGATGATGATAATGGTGATGGTAATGGTAAACGTGGTGATGATGGTGGTGGTGATAGTGATCATGATGATGGTAATGATGACAGTGATGGTGGTGATGACGATGATAGTGATGATGATGGAGATCATGGTGATGCTGATGGTGGTAATGATGATGGTGATAGTGATAGTGATCATGGTGATGGTGATAATGGTAATGATGGTGGCAATCATGGTGATCATGGTAAGGATGAGGATGATGATGATAATGGTGATGGTAATGGTAAATGTGGTGATGATGGTGGTGGTGATAGTGATAAAGGTGATGGTGATGGTAATGATGATAGTGATTATAGTGATAATGATTGTGATGATGGTGCTGCTGATGGTGGTAATGATGATGGTGATAGTGATAGTGATCATGGTGATGGTTATAATGGTAATGATGGTGATGATGATGGTGATCATGGTAAGGATGATGATGATGATGATAATGGTGATGGTAATGGTAAACGTGGTGATGATGGTGGTGGTGATAGTGATCATGATGATGGTAATGATGACAGTGATGGTGGTGATGACGATGATAGTGATGATGATGGAGATCATGGTGATGCTGATGGTGGTAATGATGATGGTGATAGTGATAGTGATCATGGTGATGGTGATAATGGTAATGATGGTGGCAATCATGGTGATCATGGTAAGGATGAGGATGATGATGATAATGGTGATGGTAATGGTAAATGTGGTGATGATGGTGGTGGTGATAGTGATAAAGGTGATGGTGATGGTAATGATGATAGTGATTATAGTGATAATGATTGTGATGATGGTGCTGCTGATGGTGGTAATGATGATGGTGATAGTGATAGTGATCATGGTGATGGTTATAATGGTAATGATGGTGATGATGATGGTGATCATGGTAAGGATGATGATGATGATGATAATGGTGATGGTAATGGTAAACGTGGTGATGATGGTGGTGGTAATAGTGATCATGGTGATGGTAATGATGGCAGTGATGGTGGTGATGATGATAGTGATGATGATGGAGATCATGGTGATGCTGATGTTGATAGTGATCATGGTGATGACAGTGGTGATGATAATGATGATGGTGATGATAATGGTGATCACAGTGTTGATGGTGATAATGTGATGGTAATGATGGTGATGATAATGGTAATCTGGTGATGATGGTGGTGATTATGGTAGGGATGGTGATGATAATGGTGATGGTGATGGTGAGCATGGTGATGGTGGTGTTAGTAATCACAGTGATGGTAATGATGATGGTGATAATGGTGATGTAATGATGGCGATGATAATGGTAATCTGGTGATGATGGTGGTGATTATGGTAGGGATGGTGATGATAATGGTGATGGTGATGGTGAGCATGGTGATGGTGGTGTTAGTAATCACGGTGATGGTAATGATGGCGGTGGTGATGATGATGATGGTGATGATGATGGAGATCATGGTGATGATGATGGTGATGATAGTATGGCAGTAATAGTACTGAGCCAGTCTTTAATAGCCATAGACAGCTCAACCTTCATCAAGTCCTTCTTGCACCACATCCAGTCCCTCCCCGTAGCACGCCCCAGGTGGACACATTCTCCCACATAAGAACACAAGGCACAAACTGGGCCCTCTTCCACTCGGCAGCTCTTCTGAGGTTCACAGTGGTGATCTTCACCCACATGAAGCTCCCCTGGTCCCCACATCCCTGTGTCCCACTGTCCCCACTAGCCCTGGGTGGCCTGGTCCTGCCATTACATTGATTGCCCTCCTCAGAGCAAGCTTCACTCCAAGCTCCTTCTGACATTCATTCATTCACTCATTCAATCAGTCAGAGGAGATCTGGGAGAATAGGAGAGGCCCCAGGGCAGGTATGGGCAAACCAGGAGCACGTGGCCTCCCTGGCCCAGCTGTGACAGTCCCATCCTGGCAAGACCACTGTGGAGTGACCATGTGGCATGGGTAATGGTTTGGACTTTGAGGCCAGCCTTCCCTCAAGGCTCCCCTAGAGCTGAACAGCAGCAGAGCCATGACATCCCCACGTTATGGGGCTGGGGGGCTGGCTCCTTAGAACCCTCTGCAGATCCCCAAAAGGTAACAGCTTGCAGAGTTTGAGGCCTCAATGCTCTTCCCCTCTGAATAGAAAGGGATTCATATTGAAATCTACCCACAAACACACACCTTCCATATGCTCAGGGACTCTGCTGAGGAAGCCCAATGCCTGTAAGGCTGACCTGATGCTCCTGCAGGTCCAGGGCTGTTCGCCCAGCACTGGCAGTAGGTAACTATTTGCCTGCCCTGCTTCACCATAAGGAACCCCCACCCCTGAGCCCAGCCAGCCTCCCAGAAATCACATCAGAAACGCCTTCTCAGGAGCTGCCACACACCCGTAAAGCTGGAATGAACAGATTTCCCACTCTGTTTCCTAGGAGAGCCCACATTTTATAGGAGACCCATGGTGTTAGCCCCCTGATAAAATGTCCTCCATGGCTCCCCAGGAAGACGTGTCTACAATTCTCAGTAAAATAAACAGACTGACAATAGCAGGTGGTGGAGACAGTGAACATTCCCAAGGTCTCCAATTTTACTGGCCGAAGTATAAACTGGAACAAAACCTTAGGAAACTCTTAAGCATCATTCCTCAAAGGTGATCATCACCTGCCACATGACTACCAATTACATTTCTAGGTTTCACCAAAGAAGACTCTTGAACATGGACTAGGGGATGTACACAAGAACCTTCCCCTGTTATTTTTTTTTTTCTTTTTTCTTTCTTTCCTTCTTCTTTCTCCTCTTTCTTTTTTTTTTTTTTTTTTTGAGATGGAGTCTCACTCTGTCACCCAGGCTGGAATACAGTGGCGTGATCTTGGCTCACGGCACTTCTGCCTCCCAGGTTCCAGCAATTCTTCTGCCTCATCCTCCCTAGTAGCTAACAGGCACACACCACCACGCCCAGCTGATTTTTGTATTATTAGCAGAGACGGTATTTCACCATGTTGGCCAGGTTGGTCTTGAACCCCTGACCTCAAGTGATCCACCTGCCTCAGCCTCCCAAAGTGTTGGGATTACAGGCGTCAATCACTGCTCCCGGCCCCCTGTTCTTCATAGTAGCAAAAACAGGATCAACCACTCAGGCACCTGCAAACATTTTCTAAAAAGGACCAGATTGAAAATATTTCTGGTTTTGCAGGTCGTGTTGGGTGTGTCACAACCTCTCCGCTCTGCTCTGCAATGCACAAGCAGCCAGAGATAAAGCAAGACTGTCCCCCAACATAACTGTGTTTACAAATACAGGAGGCAGCCGGGTTTGTCTCCCAAGCTGTCACGTGTCGGCCTGTGATGTACGGAACACAACGGTCAAAACAAATGAAAAACAGCAATGTAATGAATGTTAGCATTCTAAATTTAGTGAAAAAGTATAATTGCTTACTACATGTTACTCTTTCATAAAGTTTAAAACTGTCAAAATCCAACAATATAACACATGAATGCCTATTTAGAAAGATACATAAATGGAATAAAAGTACATACGAGGGAAGAATGAACACTGCACTCAGGCAGAGGTTGCCCTTGGGGGAATGGAGACATCTGGGGGTGGGTGAGACAGAACCATGTTCTTAGACAGCTGTCATGATCAAAATCCCAGCAGTGACTTAGGGAAGTGTGTTTTGGGCTCTTCTTAGATTACTGCAGAATGATGGATCCTGTTCTTTGTATTTGAGATGCACCAAAAAGAGAAAGAAAGGCAGGAAAGAAGAAAAGAGGGAAGGAGGGAGGGAGGGAGGGAGGAAGGAAGGAAAGAAGGAAGGAAGGAAGGAAGGGAGGTGAGAGGAGTGAAGGAGAGCAGAGAGAGGGAAGAAAGAAAAAAGCAAAATAAGAGAGCAAGAGAGAAAAAGAGGGAGAAAGAATGAAGAAAGGAAGGGAAAAGGGAAGGAAGGAAGGAGGGAGGGAAGGAAGGAAGAAAGGAGGGAGGGAAGGAGGGGAGGGAGGGAGGGAAGGAAGGAAGGAGGGAAGGAAGGGAGGGAGGGAGGGAGGAAGGGAGGAAGGAAGGAAGGAAGGAAGGAAGGATGGAAGAAGGAAGGAAGGAAGGAAGGAAAGGAAGGAAGGAAAAACTCCAGATAAAATAATATAGCAGGACAAAGACTGGCTGGAGCGGGGCAGGACTGCCCTCAACAGCAGGCAGTGTGGGGGTGGCCTCTGCTTATCAGGTGTTCGGCAGACCTTCTGTTTTGCTGTGAATTCGTCTTTGATCTCTCACTCAGCACAAGAACAAGAGACAGAAGCTAAAGACCCACAGTCCCAGGGAGGTGGCCGCAAGCAGGAGTGCTGAGCACAGTCCTCCTGACGGCCCCCTGCCCAAGAACAAAACTCCTGGGGCTCTGAGCTAAAGGGCTCTCGCCTGTCACCGTCTAAATGGGCTGCACAGCTGAAAACAGCCTGTCTCTTCCTCATTAGGATGCATTTTTATCAGCTAAGTGCTTTTCAAGGACTTAAAATGCCCTGAGACTCTTCAAAGGCTGTGGGAGGGGAACCCATTTTGCCTTTCTTATTTATCAGCTGTGGGGGTATCAGGGGCAAGAGACTGGCAGCTCACAGATCGCTCAGAGCGTCGTTTCACTTGGTGGCTCCAGCCTCATCTCCCCACCACAGTTCCACTCACAAGAAAGAGACCTTAACGCAAATGCATTTCTTGGGCCTGTGTGTTGAGTCAAAAAACAGCCATGAATGATAATGATAGTACGTCCTCAGATCAGGAAAACACTTTAGGCTTTTCCAAGCCTTGCCACGAACAGTTTCTTCTTAATCCTGACCACAGTCGGGGCAGGGAGGGACAGCACCGTGCCAGGACTGGGTCACGTGGACAATGGGAGCAATGACAAAATTCCCAGGAATTCTGGGCTGATTGCTCACAGAACTACATTAAATCACATAAGCTTACAATGAAATAAATTAGACTAAAAACAAGGGTAATGGAGTCTATAAAGAACTTCTGCAACTCATCATCAACAAAAGCCAAACAACTCAATCACAAAACGGGCCAAGAACTTGAACAGACATTTCTCCGAAGCAGCTTTACTGATGAAAGGTGGGTAAATGCAGGTGGGCAACACACAACCACGTTTCCGCCAATGGACAGCAGTGGTCCCGTAAAATTAGAATACTGTGTTTTCACTGCACCGTTTCCACGTTTAGATAACACATCCTTACCTTTGTGTCTGAACTGCCTGCAGCCTTCAGTACAGTCCCACGCTGCACAGGTGTGTACCCTGGGAGCACCAGGCGGTGCCACATTGCCTAGCTATGGAGTAGGCCGTGCCATGCAGATTTGTGTAAGTCCAGACAAGGACCGTGATGTTCAGACGAGGACAAAATCTCCTGAGGACGCATCGGTCAGAATGTGCCCCTTTCGTTAAGTGACACATGACCGCACACGAAACGATGCTCAACATGAGCGGTCGCTATGCAAATCACAGTCTCGAAGAAATACGGCTGCGCACCTGCCGGGATGATGCTCATCAGCAAAACGGACAGTTGCATGTGTGGGTGAGGACAGGGAGACCTTGGAGCCCTCACACTTCGCTGGTGAAGATGGAGAACGGCAGCTTCTGCAGAAGACGGGCAATTTCTCCAAAAGTTAAAGTCACTTGTTGACCTGGCCCGTCCCACTCCCTCCTTGGCACACACCCAGAAGAATCGAGCCCAGGGATTCAAAAAGGTATCTCCATGTTCACAGCAGCACTCGCCACAATAGCCAAAAGGCGGAGACAGCCTGAGAGTCCACCAGTGGGTGAACAGATAAACAGCATGTAACGGTCTGCACACAACGTGGAATTATTCAGGCACAAGACAGCAGGTGACAGGAGGGATAAACCTTTTTCACTCTACGTGTGGAGCAAAAAGGCCCGACACGAAAGGGCAGCTGTGGCATGGTTCCACCTGCGTGAGGCTCACAGGAAGGAGAGGCCAATTCACAGACGCAGGACGGAGAATGGTGGGTGTGGGGGCTGCTGCGGGAGGCTGTGGAGAGTGGGTGCTTAATGGGGACAGAGCTCCAGTTTGAGAAGACAGTAAAGTTGTGGAGATGGAAGATGGTCACGGTTGGACAACATGAGGAATAGCCGGGCACGGTGGCTCATGCCTGTCATCCCAGTACTTTGGGAGGCCGAGGCAGGCAGATCTCTTGAAGTCAGGAGATCGAGCCCAGCCTGGCCAACATGGCAAAACCCCATCTCTACTAAAAATACAAAAATTAGCCTGGCATGGTGGCACATGCCTGTAATCCCAGCTACTCAGGAGGGTGAGGCAGGAGAATCGCTTGAACCCAGGCAGCGGAGGTTGCAGTGAGCCAAGATCATGCCATTGTACTCCAGTCTGGGCTTTTTTTGAGACTCAGTCTCAAAAAAAAAAAAAAAAAAAACACAAAACAACTCCAAAAACACATTAAGATTGTATTGAATACCACTGAATTATAACTTAAATGACAACATTTGCATTATATATTATTGTATATTTTATTATATATAGTATTACTTTTAAAATTAGTATATATTTATATGGACTATATGTCCTATATAATGTATTGTGCATAAGTAATTATACCAAAAAGTTACTATATTTGCTTTTCTGTAATCTACTGTTTTTCTCTTCCTAATATAGCATGAATGGATTTCTACATTCAATATTTTTTGATATTATGTAATACATTGAATGTGATATATATATATACACACACACACACACACATGTGTTTTGTATACCCACAAAGCTAGATAGAAAATATACGGTATACACACACACACATACACATATACACATATTGAGTTTAAATCCAGTCATCCCATCTCACCAGTTCCTGCCTTTGCAGTGCATCTTACCATGACCTGTGTCCGTGGGGTTGTTCACGTCTGTGAGGTCCTGTGTATCTGTTGTATCCGAACTCCATCCTCCAGCAACCACTGACCCCACAGGCCCTGCACAGACAGGCCAGAGCTGGACTCAGCGATGCAACCTCCTCAGAACTCCAGTGCACCTGCCTCCTCCTCCCAGGAATGTATGTTTTATAGAAATGTTGAAAAATCAGCCCAGGTCACCCAGAGGGCAGGGAGGTCCCTGCCCAGACCCCCAAGCTGTGGAGGCCTCTGGGACTTCCATGTAGTAACCATCTATGCTTCAGAGCCAGCGCCGTTTTTATGGAGGCTCCGAAGACTGTGAACGGCGTGATACTGCGTGATGAGTGTCTCGCTTAACTTGACTCACACTTGTGTGCGGAGCCACACACAGTTGCTCCCGTTGAACCGCTGGCTGACCTGTGCAGATGGCATGTTCACACGGCACATCCTCATACACAGAACTTTGCACTTTCATTTCAGAGAAATAGGTGGTGTCCTAATTGAAGGAAACGTATGTATTCCAGGAAAGCTTGAAAGTGCAGAATCGTACACGAAACAGACATTCCTCAGCAGTCATTCCGCAGTCTTTCTTAACGACTGGCACATATGCTTAGAGGGCTTCTTTCCATAACAATATACCATGTCTCCCTGAAATTAGAATTGTGTTTTCTATCTTGTTTACAACCAGGTTTCATGAAATTTTCCTCTTTTCAAAAAATAATATATATATATATCTTACAGGAAACCCAGAAAAACTAAAGAAAAAAACTAAATAAAAATGATTCTAAGGATTGTTTGGGAGAATTTATGTGGACGGATATTTTGGAGAAAAAGTGAGTAACAAAGCAAGACTGAAGATCCTTGGTAATTAAAGTCCGGGGTCCTGGAATGGATTGGGAAGACAGGCTTTTAGAAGGTGCTTAGAAGCTCTGAAACCATCAAAACCCTGACATAAAAGGAGAACAGAAACAAATACAGAAAAATCTACCCATAACTCACACGGGTGGCCACAGGAGCTTTCTACTCCAGGAGAAAAAGGAATTCAATACGTTGTCTTGAGCTAATTGGTAAATGATTTAGATCATCAACTCACAGCTTACCTCAATGCAAACTTCCGCTGGATTAAAAAGAAAGGTCCAGAAGTCCTAGAAGTATGTGTAGGCAAAAATTTCTAGAATCTTGGGGGCAGTGGAGAAGACTATTATAATAAACAGAACAAATAAATAGAAAAAAATAAAAATACACATACAAAAAACAGACACATTCGGCCAAAAAATAATAATAATAATAATGCGATTTCAGCATTCATCAAGAGGACCATCTGTTATTCATCACCTTATCAGTGTCCCAGTGAACATGTTTTTAGATCTTGAGACATTTCTGTTACAACAGAAAGCTTTATCTGGTCCCAGTGGAATATTCTTCACAAGACTGAGGTATATTTGGCAGTAGTAAAATGTTCTTAATGCAGCTGAATCTGATTTTCCATTACTTCATGTGAAATGTTCACGTCTGAGTTCGCAAACGAGGTGATCTGTTTCTTCTCAATTATGCTAATTTTATTCTCCTTGTCTGAATTTGGAATCATCGTTGTGTTGAGTTCATGAAAGCAAGTGGAAACTTTTTTGTTTGTTTGTTTGTTTTTGAGACGGAGTCTCACTCTGTTGCCCAGGCTGGAATACAGTGGCACGATCTCGGCTCACTGTAACCTCCACCTCCACCTCCTGGGTTCAAGCGATTCTCTTGCCTCAGCCTCTCAAGTAGCTGGGATTGCAGGCACCTGCCACCATGCCTGGCTAATTTTTTTTTTTTTTTTTTTTTTTTTTTTTTTGAGGCGGAGTTTCGCTCTGTCGCCCAGGCTGGAGTGCAGTGGCCGGATCTCAGCTCACTGCAAGCTCCGCCTCCCGGGTTCACGCCATTCTCCTGCCTCAAGACTCCCGAGTAGCTGGGACTACAGGCGCCCGCCACCTCGCCCGGCTAGATTTTTGTATTTTTTAGTAGAGACGGGGTTTCACCGGGTTAGCCAGGATGGTCTTGATCTCCTGACCTCGTGATCCGCCCGTCTCGGCCTCCCAAAGTGCTGGGATTACAGGCTTGAGCCACCGCGCCCGGCCTTTTTTTTTAAGTAGAAATGGGGTTTTGCCATGTTTGCCAGGCTGGTCTTGAACTCCTGACCTCAGGTGATCCACTCGCCTCGGCCTCCCAAAGTGCTGGGATTACAGGCGTGAGCCTCCACGCCTGGCCAGTAAGTGGAAATTCTCTGTGCCTATCCATTCTTCTGATCACTATGTATAAAACAAGCTTGTTTAACCCACAGCCTGTGGGCCACATGCGGCCCAGGATGGCTTTGAATACAGCTCAATGCAAATGTGTAAACTTCCTTAAAACATGGTGAGAATTTTTTGAAAATTTTTATTTAGCTCGTCAGCTATTGTTAATGTTAGTGTATTTTACGTGTGGTCCAAGACTATTCTTCTTCTTCCAATGTGACCCGGTGAAGCCAAAAGGTTGGACACCGCTGATGTGTATGCTCTTAAACAAATACATGAAAATAATTCGCAGCTTAATTTTTTGTAAAGACTCAATAGGGTCCTCGTGCTTTTAAGGGAAAAATGCCATGATTGCGTCCTCCGTGTCCTCCTTGTGGTCACAGCATCTAATCTGGGGTGATTTTCCATCTATCTTTGCATGTGTGCTGGAACCCACCGGCACGCAAAGAGAAAGAAAGAAAAAGGAGAAGGAAGGAAGTAAAGAGACAGGAGACACCGAAGAAACTAGCCGTTTCATGGGAGACCCCATTGTAATCTTGGATGTGGGGAGTTTTCCTTCATTGCTTTAAAATTTCTGTGCTATTCTCCTTGCCCAGTTCCCAGATTTTGCCTGAAAGAGACTTGGATTTGCAAGAAATTCTTTTACTTACTTTTTTCTCAAAAAACGAATTTATTCTAATTGCTTTAGAAATTAAGGTTTATTTTCATTTTCCAATTTCCTATGTCGGCTGTTTAGCTTGTTTTTTTTTGTTTTTTTTTTTTCTTTCTGTTACATGAGAAAAGTAATTAACCTCTAGGTACAGCTTCGGCCACATCTGCTGGAGTTGCATCATGCTATTCATTTTCATTTTGTCCACATCTGCTATAACTGGTTATACACTGTTCATTTTAATTATTACAAATCATTATTATTATAGGAGTGTTTCCTTCTAGCCCTAGCTCCAGTGTGTGATCAAAATTTTATTATATCTTGGTGAATGTTGTTTGTGTGTCTTTTATTTCTTGAATTAGCTGAAGTTTTCTTGGTGATTTTTTTAAAAACATTTTTCTAACACTGGGGAAAAAATGCATGAATTCATTCCTTTAACGAATATTTACCAAGCGTTTACTGTGCACTTGCAGAAAAGTCCTCATAAGTACCAAACTTGATGCCATCTACTGCTTCTTTCCCTGGTTCCCCTCAGGGCAGCTTTGACAAAGACTGGGGATGTTCGGACTGTCCCAGCCAGGAGGATGCTGGCTTACCCAGTGGGTGGAAGCCAGAGGTGCTTCCAAAGAGACACTGCCACAAGTAATTATTCTAGGCAGATGCCAAGAGTGCTGCAGTTGACAAGTCCTGCCTCCACACAAGGAATCCTGCAGCCCTGGAGAGCCTCACTCCATGTTGTCTATAGAATCTCACATCGACTGTTAGTCAAAAGAATCTTAGCACCTTCCCTCCCCGGGTCCATAAGTATTTTTAATGGAAGTTGAGGCTTTCTGTGGGATTGAAAGGAGTTGCCCAGTGTGTTGATCGCAGCACCAAGAATGAATGCTGGTGTCTTCCAACTGGTGAACTCTTCATTACCCAGCCCCAGTGATTTTGTTTCATACAAGATAATCCGCCTGTTTCATGAATGTGCGAGTTACAGCTGCCCATCTCTATGTTTAAACTGGGCCATTTGCTTAATGTTATATTTTCTAAACTCTACTCCAAAAAGGCTTTTTAAAAAAACATCTGTCAGCATCAGTATTTCTCAGTGGGAGGGGTGTGGTTGGAGCATTTATATTTTGGGCATAACTGCCGTATTTCACACTCCTGCTGACAGCTGCTCTTATGTTTTCATGGCTTTTGACTTTCTTCTTTTGTTTTCTCCATTTTACACATAAAAGTTTTATTTTAATCTACTGCAATGATTTTGATTATTTACACTCAATTTATAATTTCTATTTGGGGCCACCTTTATGGTTCTGAAATCTGCAGGTAATGTTTCCATTTGTAAATTCACAAATAAGATGGTATTTATAGTAACATCCCTAGGTAAGTTAAGGAATTTTGAATTTTGTATTACCCACACCCCTCTCTCATTATTAACTATACCTGGGATTGATTTATTTAGTATTAAGGCTCTCTTTCTTAAAATTTTTGTTTGCATTAAACTGTCCAAGTACACAGCACAGCTGTTGAGTCTTATGTCCCATAGATGTACACTCTGATTTATGATCAGACATCACATTCTGTGGTGGTTTACCTGGGACAGAGGAAGTGTCTTGGCCTGGGAGCCACAGCCCTCTGCACAGAGTTCACCCCGTCTGCACTCTTCCTGGGCGTTATCATCACAGACAAATAAACTCAACAGAAGAAAAGTTACAAATGACACAGAACAATATCAGCAATGCTTCCCCGGGTTCTTTCCTCCACCTTCTGCTTCCCCGGTCCTGTGCCTCAGTGTTGGTCACGTTGCAAGATGCAGGATCGCATTCCAGCTCCCTCCCCAGGGGCTCCGCACACCCCTCTCTAAGAGCAAATCCCTCCCCAGGGTCTCTGCACACCCCCCCCAAGAGCAGTTCCCTCCCCAGGGGCTCTGCACACCCCTCCCTGAGAACAGCTCCCTCCCCAGGGGCTCTGCACACTCCCCCCCCACCGAGAGCAGCTCCCTCCCCAGGGGCTCCGCACACCCCTCTCTAAGAGGAAATCCCTCCCCAGGGTCTCTGCACACCCCCCCCCAAGAGCAGTTCCCTCCCCAGGGGCTCTGCACACCCCTCCCTGAGAACAGCTCCCTCCCCAGGGGCTCTGCACACTCCCCCCCACCGAGAGCAGCTCCCTCCCCAGGGGCTCTGCACACCCCTCTCTAGGAGGAAATCCCTCCCCAGGGGCTCTGCACATCCCTCCCTGAGAGCAGCTCCCTCCCCAGGGGCTCTGCACACCCCCCCCCCCCCCCAAGAGCAGCCTTTTCAGGTACTCTAGAAGGAGAAGCATCCAGAGCCCAGAGTTTTCCCCCCGGATTTCTTGGTAGTGCTTCCTCGCTAGAGCTCTTAGTGTTGGGCTGGGGAATCAGGTCTGGCCGCATTTTATTATTTCCAGGAGGGATTCCCCCTCCACAGCTGGCTTGGATATGTTAATCTCCAATACTAACACCCAGGATGATTCCGGAGGCCATCTCTGCAGGGTGAGTGGTGTAGTATGCAGCCTGGGAACTTCTACCCCAAGTGTGCTCCCTCGGGACACCAAGTTTACCCAGAGGTGCCCAACCTGGTGAGAAAGGAGACAGCATGGGGCCAAGACACCCTTGTTTCCAGCTCTTCCTCTTCAGGCCTCTCTGAGAAAGCGCCTCCCCACGGTGTCTCCCTGTGGACTTTTGGGTATAACAGAAACCACCACCTGCTCTGGCCTCCTGGTGCCTGAGCGTTCTGAGCCTCCTGCAGAGCCGCTCCCATCCGGGAGCCCTGATGGGCCTCTCCTGTGTGCCCTCCACCTGCTGGTGTGGAGCCCATGCATGTGGTTGATTCCATTTCCTCTACTGCTCGGTCTCCTGGACTCAACAGGAACCTGCATCTGGCCATTCCCTCTCCCCCAGGGCCAGGCCCCACATCTGCACACAGTGTTTTCTGATACATATTAAATAACTCTTCTGTTTTGTTTTCTGAGTCTGTTTTCTTCTCTCATGACTCTGCTTCACCAAGAGAAGAGTGTGTGCCCGTGTTGTGGGAGCTGTTTCCTCTCATGTCTGCTGGAGACCAAGGGAAGGTGCTTGCCAGTCCCTGACCTCTGCCCACCAGCGTCCTTCAGAAAGTGGCACTTCCAGGACCTTCCACGGCGGCTCCACCTCTCCCGTCCATACCTGGGTGCTGGAGAACCACAGCTGCCATCTGCACCTGCGGCCAGGTGGAACGGGGAGCCCTTTTCCCACTTCCCACTGCCTGCAGAGGTCACTGCAAGGCAAGCTCCCATGAGCTGCGTCTCCATGGCCCTCACTCCATCACCATCTGTGTTGCGGAATTGTGTGGTCACTCTGCACCTGCCACTGTTTACAGCACTGTCAGCTCCACAGAACCTGCATTTCTCTGCAGGAACCCTGCAAGGCGGCCTTGGGCCCTGTCTCTCTGCCTGTGCCACCTTCCCTGAGATGTGGGTTCTGGGCAGTGGGCCTCATGGACCTCATGTTTTGTTTGTTCGTTTGAGACGGAGTCTCCCTCTGTTGCCAGGCTGGAGTACAATGGCCTGATCTCAGCTCACTGCAGCCTCCCCCTCCCAGGTTCAAGCGATTCTCCTGCCCCAGTCTCCTGAGTAGCTGGAATTACAGGCGCACACCACCACACCCAGCTAATTTTTGTATTTTTTGGTAGAGACAAGGTTTCACCATGTTGACCAGGATGGCCTCAATCTCTTGACCTCGTGATCCACCTGCCTTGGCCTCCCAAAGTGCTGGGATGACAGGTGTGAGCCACCGTGCCCGGCCCTCATTGGTTTTTAAATCAAGTTCTGATCTCAGAAAGGTTAAATTGTTTTTAAAAATAGAATCTTCTCATCAAGGATATTTGGAAATGAGAGTAGCTTCCGTTTATCCCATAATTCCCACGTGTGGGGCCCTGGGTGGAAACGTAGTATTCACCAGCCCAGAGGTCCTTGGAGGTGAACCTTTTTTCTCCCACGTGGCCCGAAGTCCCATTCCTCTCGCCTCCCGAGTTCTGAACCAACAGGAAACAAGACAAAGAGTGGGACTGAAATACCGCCTTTCTTCAGGCAGTGAAGGCGTTGACTATGGCTTATGGAAGAACCTGGGACCTTCCTCACACACTTCACCAGAATTAGACATTCTCACCACCGTCTCCACCGCCCACGGCTCCCTCAGTTCCGACCACAGTTTCAGTGACGGTCTGCTACTGGCAGGCACAGGACATTCTGCTCCCGGAAGCTCAGGAAAGGGTAAGGATCCTTGAATCCACTCTTTGCTCACTCTGTATCCAAAGCTGAAAAGGCGTTCCCTTCTCTCTCTCTGTTCTTACGGTGTCAATCTCTGGAGTCCTTGCAACCCAGCAGAGCATTTGCAATGGGATTAAATGACAGCATCAGTGTGAATGCATAAATCCCTCAAATAAGAAAACGCTAACTCTGTACCAGGGTCCACGTTAATAAGCCCACTCCCATTATCAAAGTCTTTTTTTTTTTTTTTTTTTTTTTTTGACGGAGTCTTGCTCTGTTGCTCAAGCTGGAGTGCAGTGGTACGATCTCAGCTCAGTGCAGCCTCCACCTCCTGGGTTCGAGCAATTCTCCTGCCTCAATCTCCTGAGTAGCTGGGATTACAGGTGTGCACCACCACACCTGGCTAATTTTTGTATTTTTAGTAGAGACAGAGTTTCACCATGTTGGCCAGGCTGGTCTCGAACTCCTGACCTCAAGTGATCCACCTACCTTGGCCGCCCAAAGTGCTGGGATTACAAGCGTGAGTTACAGTGCCCGGCCCCATTATCAAAGTCTTGGGGAGAAACTAAAACCTTTTCAAGTTAAGCTCTCAATACCAAATGAAAAATGTCCAAGAATAAATTTTATTATTAGTTATATATATGCTAATTAAAACCCTCTCTGAGTCCTCATTCTCTGCAGGTTTCCCTAGGAGGCCCCAGGTCTGGGTGGGGGGATTCCCCAGCAGCAGCAGCTGGGGCTATCCCCTGGGGATGGAAGTGGGTCCCTGAGGACCTCAGAGGCTGGGTTTGTGCCATTCTTTAGAGCTTTGTCTCATTTTCCAAGGTGTTCTGATCTTGGCCAGGGAAGAGGGATGTCAGTTATGGAATCCCATCAGAGACCCCAGCACTGGGAACTTATGCCAACTTTACAGATGTGGAGACTGAGTCTTGACGAGCTTTGCAGCATGGTGTCTGACTAAAGCCAGGCTCGAACTCCTGCCTTCCTGACTCCAAGGTCTGGTTCTCCCAGTCCTGCAGCAGCTCATGGATGGGATGCACAGGGTCAGAGGAGCCCACATCGCCACTCAAGGGAGCCAGAGGCATGTTCAAGTCCAGGCTCTAACAGAAACCATCTTGAACCCCTGCACAGATGTACATAAGCAGGAGTCCTCGGTAACTTCCCCTACGTGCAGGATTGTGACATTGATGACTTTTTACCCAAAGAAGGACTTATTCCAATATCACTCATTTGACCAATGTGGCATTTCCCTGTTTTCCACTCACTGCCCTTGGCCAGTTCCTGAGATATATGGAATGGAAAGAAACGGTCGTCCTCAGATGGCTCCCAGGACGGTGGCCGGTTCCCAGGACGGCCACTCTGCTTCCTGTACAAGGGAGCCCACCACCCTGTAAGCAGGCATTTTTTGTTAAGGTTTTTTGATATTCATGTCTTCTGTTTCTTATGCCAACTTAGAAAATCCCATCTTCAAAATCTTTCAAACATACCTGGCCGCAGGCATTTCCAGTGGCCTCAATGAGACTGAGCCCAGGTGAGAAGCACCGGCCTTGGGCCAGGCGGGGTGAAGACCAGGAGGAGACACCCACAGAGGATGATGTTGATGAAAGATTTGACTCGAAGAAGACACATTGGCCCCAAACACAGGGGCTGTGAGCCATCCGGGACTTACTTCTTTGAGATACAAGAAGGGGAAGCAGGCTCAGAGCTCCACATTTAAACCCCAGGTTCAGTCCATTCCGAGGGTTTCATATGCCCAACAAATGCCCTTTTTTGGTAATGAAAAAATTCTCCTTTAAAACAGGAGGTGAGGATTCAGAAATCATTTAACACTCAATCCAATTCAACTCAACTAGGAGGAAGTGAATGTCCCCTGGCAGCTGTAATCATCATCCCTGGTGTGGAGACGAAGCCTTTCCCCTGGTCCCCTGAAAGGTACCAAGTGGCCTCCTGCTGTGGAGACTTCAGAAGAGCAGCACCTGCTCATGGGACCTGTGTTGATCTCTCCTATTTATAGGTTGTTGTTGTTTTTTTATTTGTTTGAGACAGAGTCTCGCTCTGTCACCCAGGCTGGAGTGCAGTGGTGCGATCTCGGCTCACTGCAACCTCCGCCTCTCGGGTTCAAGCGATTCTCCTGCCTCAGCCTACCGACTAGCTGGGATTATAGGCACCCGCCACCATACCTGGCTAATTTTTGTAATTTTAGAAAAGATGGGGTTTCACCATGTTGGCCAGGCTGGTCTCGAACTCCTGACCTCATGATCCACGTGCTTCAGCCTCCCAAAGTGCTGGGATTACAGGCGTGAGCCACCGCACCCAGCCTATAGGTTGCTGTTTTAAAACTTCCAAAGAGCTTCTCTGTGATCTAAAGAAATGTTGAAAGTCTCCGTGTAAAGACTGCATGTGCCAGAGCAGAGTAAGAAGAGCAAGGCTCATGGGAAGAGAATACAGACGGTTTCAGGAACAGCTGGATCCAGACACAAAGCCACCCTCAGCCTTGGTTTCCAGCAGCACCGTGCTTCCGTCACTGCACAGGGCAGCATCCTCCTCCACCACAGCAAGGTGGGCTGACAGTTTCTGCATGTGCACCTTCAGTTTTGGCTGCTGAAGCAGCAACACTGACCACCAAGGCTAAACCACCTTGGAAGAAAAACTCGTCGTCCAAGATTGAGTGAAAGGCTGATCTAGGGCCGTGATGCTGTGGTCAGGGCAGGAGCACCCTGCTCTGGAGTGTTTAGGGGGTCACTCACCCGATCCTAGGGCCATGATGCTATGGTCAGGGGCAGGAGCACCCTGCTCTGGAGTGTTGAGGAGAGGCACTCAGCCGATCCTAAGGCTGTGATGCTGTGGTCAGGGCAGGAGCATCCTGCTTCAGAGCATTAAGGGCACTCACCCGATCCTAGGGCCATGATGCTGTGGTCACGGCAGGAGCAACCTGCTCCGGAGTGTTTAGGAGGGGCACTCACCCGGCTTCTGCAGAGTGTGAGCTGTGGAGGAATCGCCCACAGCAGCCCCCTGGAGGCTGCCCCCCGGAGCACCACGCTGACCACCCTGTGTTTCTAACCTGTTGGGTCCTTGGGTTCCTCAGGAACAAGTATGCAAGAATAGGGAGCTAAGAAAGTGTATTTTATTTTATTGAGGGTCAAAAAAGTAAAGCAGTCTAGAGTCATTTTGCATGAGAGGATGGCCATGTGCCCTCTGTGAGCTCCGCCCGCAGGGTCCAGGCTCCCAGGGCGACAGCAGACAGCACCAGGGGCGCCCCAGCCCAGCACATGCAGCTGGATGACACTTCATGTCTGCAGTGTACGAAGGCCAGGAAGTGTCCAGTGTCACATCCAAAATGTCCAGTGTCACATCCAAAATGAAGGAAGTTTTATGCAAAGTATCGCTATGGTTATGTCAAGGTGAGAGGTGTCTTAGTTTGAGTTGCAATCACTAATTACCATAGACTGGGGGCTTAAACACTAGGCATTTATTTCTGATAGGTGTGGTGTCTGGGAAGCCCAGGATCGTCACGGTGCTGACTCGGTGTCTGCTGAGGGCTCCCTTCCTGGCTTGGAGACGGTGCCTGCTCGTTGTGTCCTCAGGGGCAGAACGGAATCATTCATCTTGTGTCTCTTATTCCAAGGGCACTAATCCTATTCGTGAGGGTTCATGACCTCATCACCTTCCAAAGGCCCCATCCACAAATAGCGTTACATTGCGATTAGGGCTTCAACAGAAGTATCTGGGGATTCACAATCATTCAGCCCATAATAGACGGAGAGAAAGGAATAGAGGGAGGGAGGGTGGGGTGGAGGGGGCAGAAGAAGGGAGGAAGGAAGAGGGAGGAAGAGAGAGAGAGAGGAAGGAAGAGAGGGAGGGTGGGAAGGAGAGAGAGAAGGGAGGGATGGAGGGAGCGAGATGAATTTCCCATGAGTGATGCAGATGCCATCCCTGGTCCTTGTTGCGGAGGCTCCTGTAGAGGGGTCACCCCGGGTGCTAAGGAGACCGGAACCCCATGTCCCTATGCTCAGTACAGGGGCAGGGGCACCACTGGCCTGCAGTTGGGAGGTCCTCCTCAACCCCAGCTTCCAGGAGACAGGGCCGGGGCACTCTCATTCACCGTTGTGTCCAGAGTGTCCAGATGTCTGCTGGGAACATGATGGTGCTTACTCAACATGGAGGAAACAGAGAAGGAATTTCAGAGAAGCAGGAGGCTCCTCTCCTGTCCCTGGCCCTGTCTCACTTCACGAGTCCCACACCTTTTCTGAAAGCCATCAGCCCACCCAGCTCCAGTCCTTCAACCTTTTCCAAATGTGTCACAGGGTCTCCAGGAATTACTCTCAAGCTTTCTTTTAACAAGCGTTAATTTTGTCTTATTTTTGAATTGGCTCAGCTTGAGAATGGGTGAGAATGGAGTCTTTCATTGGCCCTCCATGACACCTCAACAGAGAAACCTTGTAAACGGGAAGGAGATTGTTGGAGTTAACACTTTGTGTGGTTTTTATATAGTAGAGGGAGTTAACGTTACTAGGTATGTTTAGATTTTGATAGGTTTAGTGTAGATAGTATGAAATTTAAGTGCAATTGCTTAAAGAATAGAAATGATGTATACCACCTAAACCAGTAAAAAGTTCAAGAGAGAGACGTGTTAGAAGTATAAGTAGTACAAAGCCCTAAGTAAAGTTGCATAACTAAATTTAATACATTGTTAATTAAAAGAAATGCAAGTAAAGAAATGTATTAGAGAAAATATAGGAAATCTACCTCCCCAGGTGTCTACATATATGTGCAACATGCATGGTTGACAAGAGACATATCAAAAAGAACAAGACGTGGAAAGAATGAAGACAAGATATAGAAAGTATGAGAAAAACACTAGCCCAAGCGAGGCTGGAATCGCCCAATCATATCATACAAATAGATATTAAATCAAACCACATTATCAAGAATAAAGAAAGCCACTACATCATGAGAAAAGAAATTATTTATCAGGGTTATAGCACAATTGTGAAACTTACTATATTAACATAATTTCAAATGGACGCAACGGATAAAATCTCAAGGAGAAAAACATGAATACAAAATCACGATGAGAGTGTTCGACACGACTCTCAATCCTAAAGTGGCTACACAGACCCAAAATTAGTAGAGAAGGATTCTTGTCAAGATAATTAATAAGTTTTCTGTAATAGCTGCTTCAAATTTGTGAACCTAAGAATCAAGCATTCATGAGACATTTAGAAAAATTACAACAATTACTAAAAAATAAGTATTTATGGACTACATTCTCTGAACTCCACATATCGAAATTAGAAATAATTAGAAAACCGGCCTCACAAATATGGAACGATAAAAACCTATTTCTGAAGGAATCGTAAATCAAGGAAGATTACGATCAAAATTTGAAAATATTTGAAACACAATGACCACATAAATGCTGCATATTGAGACTTCTGGGGTGAGTGCAGAGAATGCTTTGCCTAGGAAGGGTCAGCCAACTTTCTCCGTGGAGCGGCAGGCAGTAGCGTGCTTGAGGCCTATTGCAAAGCAGGTGACTCTGGTTAATAATAATATGTTGTATATTTCAAAATAGCTAAAAGAATCAATGGATATATTAATTGGCTTGAATTAATCACTCCATGTTGTGCATATACATCCAAATACCACATGGCATTTCACAAGTGCAGACGGTGATCATTTCTCATTTAAAATATTATTACTAAATTTTTTTGTATTTTTTTTTTTTGAGACGGAGTCTCGCTCTGTCGCCCAGGCTGGAGTGCAGTGGCCGGATCTCAGCTCACTGCAAGCTCCGCCTCCCGGGTTTACGCCATTCTCCTGCCTCAGCCTCCCGAGTAGCTGGGACTACAGGCGCCCGCCACCATGCCAGGCTAGTTTTTTGTATTTTTTAGTAGAGACGGGGTTTCACCGTGTTAGCCAGGATGGTCTCGATCTCCTGACCTTGTGATCCGCCTGTCTTGGCCTCCCAAAGTGCTGGGATTACAGGCTTGAGCCACCTCACCCGGCCCTAATATTTTTTACAAATAAAAATAAAAATAAATTTGGCTTTGTGGGATACTCTCCGTTGCATCTCCTCATCTCTGCTGGGTTGGTCAGAAAGCGACCATAGGCAGTATGAAAATGAACAGGTGTGGCTCTGTTCCCATAAGCTATGGTTAGCAGAAATGCCTCATTTAGATGAAAATATGTCACCTATAACATATGTAGGAAGTAAGAAAAATTTTAAAATAAAACTTGACTTAAAACATCAGAGAACGACAAAATAAATCCAAAGAAACTAATAAATAGAAAATCTGTAATTATGTCCTTAAATTCGTAAAAACAGACACAAAGAAATAACAGAGAGGACAGCTCTTAGTCTGTTTTTTGTTGCTGTAATGAAATACCACCGGCTGGGTAATTTACAAAGAAATGAGATTTATTTGGTTCATTCTTCTGGAGACTGCAAAGTCCAGGACAATGGTGCTGGCATCTGGCAAAGGTTATCCCATGGGAGAAGGATGGAGGGCAGGAGCCAGGGCCTGAGTCAGAGCAGAAGAGGCCAGGCTCACTTTAGAAAGCCTACTCTTGAGGCAACTAACCCACTCCCTCAATAATGACATTAATCTGTTTATGAGGGTGGAGGCCTGATAGGGTTTGACTGTGTCCCCACCCAAATCTCATCTTGAATTGTAGTTCCCGTAATCCCCACGTGTCATGAGAGGGACCCAGTGGGAGGTAATGGAATCATGGGGGCGGTTTTCTCCATGCTATTCTTCTGACAGTGAGTTCTCACAAGAGCTGATGGTTTTATTAAGCACTTCCCCATTCATGTGCCTCTCATTCTCTCTCTCCTGCTGCCATGTAAATAATAACGTGTTTGCTTTCACGTCTGCCATGAGTGTAAGTTTCTTGAGGCCTCCCCAACAATGAGAGACTGTGAGTCACTTAAACCTCTTTCCTTTATAAATGACCCAGTCTCAGTGATGTCTTCATTAGCCATGTGAGAACAGAATAATACAAGGCTCTTAATCTAATAACCTACTAAACACCTACCTCTTAATACTGTTGCAATGACCATTAAATTCCAACATGTGTTTTGGAAGAAAAACACTGAAACCACAGCAATCATGAGGACTAAAAGCTGTTACTTTATCAAGAAAAAAAAAAAAAAAAGACACTGTTCTAGCTAGACTGATTAAAGAGAGGGAGAGAGGAAAGTGACAAATAAGCATTATTAAAAGAGAAAACAAATCTGTAAGTGCAAATAAAATAGAGGTTTTAAAATAAGATAATACTATGAACAATTTTAACTCAATGACTTCATAACTTTGAATCAGAGACAATAATTCAAAATATAATTTACCAAAGCTACTGCAATAGAAATAGACTAAGTACATAAATGTATAACCATGAACAAAGGTAAAATGTATTTTAGGTCAGGCTTAGTGGTTCACACCTGTAATTCCAGCACTTTGGGAGGCTGAGATAGGCAGATCAATTGAGGCCAGAAGTTCAAGACCAGTCCGGGCAACACAGCAAGACCTCATCTCTACAATAATAGTAATAATAATAATAAATAAAATTTTTTAATGTGAAAGGTATTTTAAAATCAACTGGCATTTCTGTCCATAGCCATTAAAAACTTGTTTCCTCTCCAGTAACAGATAATTTCTATTTTATATCAAATTTTCAAGAAATTAGAAAAAGATAGATAGAAATGTTTTTGACTCTTTTCATGAGACCACTATATTCTCTTAACATCAATATTATATGGGAAAGAAAAAAGTTCAATTGAGTTATGAACATAACGTCAAAAATCATAAATTTATGAAGCATAAACAGACCAAATCTAGAAATGTATAAAAAGTACTATAATATTCAACAAAGGTTTAATCTCAGAAATGCAAACATTTAATGTTATGTTAGAAAATATTGGTACATACCTTCCCACTTCAATAATAACACAAGCTGATATTCACACAGCACTTCCCCTGTGCCAGGCAGCTCTCTAAGTGCTTTGAGGGCACTTAGATGAACCCATCCACACCCTTAACTGCTGCACTGGGCTGCCTCTTGTTCTAAGAGATGAAATGAGTACAGCTCACCTCAGTCGATGCAGGAAAGCCTTTAATTAAATGTGACCTCCTTGAGTGATAAATAGAAAAGATTCTTGGGCCGAGGTAGGCAGATCACTTGAAGTCAGGAGTTCAAGACCAGCCTGGCCAACGTGGTGAAACCCTGTCTCTACTAGAAATACAAAAAGAAAATTAGCCAGGCGTCGTGGTATATGCCTGTAATCCTAGCTACTCAGGAGGCTGAGGCACGAGAATGGCTTGAACCCGGGAGGCGGAGGTTGTGGTGAGCTGAGATCAGCCTGGGTGACAGAGCAAGACTCTGTCAAAAGAAGGAAGGAAGGAAGGAAGGAAGGAAGGAAGGAAGGAAGGAAGGAAGGAAGGAAGGAAGGAAGGAAGGAAGGGAGGGAGGGAGGGAGGGAGGGAGGGAGGGAGGGAGGGAGGGAGGAAGAAAGCAAGAAAGAAAGAAAAAAAGAAAGAGAAAGAAAGAGAAAGAAAGGGGAAGGGAAGAAAAAGAAAAGAGAAAAGATACATGGTCCGCTTAATTTAGAAGGAACTTCCTTTACTTCACAGTGAGTGAATATCCAAGTTCATGTGAAATGTGACAAATTTTTTAATTGAATAAAACAAAAGATATTAACACAAATCATTTTCGGTCAAAATAGTACTGGAAGAACCAGCCAGTACAACAACACAAGTAAAATCAACAAGTGTAAAAGATTAGGAAGGAATTTAAAGGCATCTTAGTTCTCTGCCCAGAGAGTTCAAAAAAATCCATGGAAAAATAATAAAAACTCGAACGTGATGATTATTGATTTATTTATTAACCTACCTCTTACTGTGTCTCTCCACTAGGGTGTTGGCACCATGAATTTTCTTCTGTTTCCTTCATAGCGTTTCTCTACCACATTTAATCGTCCTTACCACGTGGTAGCACTCAATGAGTATTTGCTGAATCAATAAATCCATTCACATTGAATGAACAAACTTCCTGTGTTAGGATCCCTCAAACAAGAGGGCAGGGTATAGATCAATAAACAAAAATCAACGGCCTCTCTATACATAAGCCAGGACAAAGAGAAAACATATATTTTTTAAATGTATCATTTACCACAGAAAATATCCACATTACTTAAATATATATCCAACTAAAAGATCATAGAGGTTGGCAAAAATATTAGAAAATAAACCTAAGTAAATGTTTCATTGTTTGAAAGAATCAATATAGAAAATACGGCACTTATTCCCCCAAGTCAATGTGTAAGTAAAACCGTAATTAAAATAAACAGTAAGTGTTTTTGCAAATTTTGTGAAGCAGATGCTAGGGGTAACGGGTGCATAGAGTATGATGAAGGCACACAGCAGACAGTCGGGTCTATTAATAAGTTAATCCAATTGACAGGCAATGATGAACAAAGGAGGGGAGGGGAGAGTAGGGGTGTGGAGGGGAGCAAAAATGCAAAATACAATTTAAAGCAAATATCCAGAATATCAGCATGGGTTTATTTTATTTCGTTCCAGACAACTGGAACAAAAGACAGAACACTCAAAGTCACCTACACGGAGATGGAAACGTGTTCCTAGCAGAAGTAGCTTTGCTGTCCCGAAGGTGGGTGACTACACTTGTGTGTGTAAACCAACGCGGTTACTATGGAAGGTACTCTTCTCATGCGCACACACTGGGAATAAATAATGTCAAGATGCTGCTGTGTTTGTTTTATGCTTCCATTTCACACCATACACAAATATAGACTTCTGGTAGATTAAAGCTCTAAACAGGTAAGGAAACATAATTACAATTTTAGAAAATATCTAGGAGAATATTTGCATGCCACTGCAGTAAGGAAGAGTTTCTTCGACAAGGCACAGTAAGCACTAACCACAAAGAAAATATTGGATGGATTTGCATACAACAAAATTTAAAACTGAGTGACAAAAGACAACAACATTTACATAGGGAAAATACAAACTGCAGACTGGAAGAAGATATTTGCAATACCTAAAACCACTCTTGAGTATAAAAAATAACTATTTATAAAGGCTGGGGGAGGGGGAAGGCCTAGGAGCAAGGCTTCAGCTATAATTAGAACATTCTAAAAAAGTTAAATGGGGTTGCTGCAGAAGACATTATTTCCTTCCTTTTTATGGCTGAATAGTATTCCGGAATAGTATTCCGTGGTGCTTATACACCACATTTTCTTATCCACTCGCTGGTTGATGGGCACTCAGGTTGGTTCCCTCTCTTTGCAATGGTTAATTGTGCTTACATGGACTTATTCTTGGTGTGTGCCTGTAGACCTTATTCAGATGTTTTCTGAATTTTATGTATGTTTAAATATTTCATAATTAATATCTTTAAAGATCACTATTTAATAACGTGCATACACACTGGCCTAGCAACTCCATGTCCCATTTCCTGCCCTAGGACACAAGCGCATTTATGGTTCTGCTAAAACGTCACCGTGAGAGCTGTCTCTCACCACGAAGGCTAGAACACCCCAGCCACTCCTTCCACGCCCAGGGTTTTCCCCACCTCTCTTATCGCTGATGCAGATGACAGCATTGGTATATTGATTTGTTGGTTTATTATGAGTTCCCCCTCCACAATCAAACATAAGCCTCCCAAGTAGCAGGGCCGGGTAGGTAGTGACTGTAGGTTGAGGGATGGCTGAAGGGTGGGCAGCCACAAGCTTAACGAATGCCTACTTACCCAAGAAAGAAGGCAGCAGGTCCACGTGCAGCCACACCCTGGGATCTTCAAGACAGGTGTGGATTGAAGCGACTCACGACCAACACATAACAGGGATGTAAACAGGGCTATGTGTTTCTGTGGATGCACAGAAAACGGCCGGGAAAAAGGAGGCTGCACCCCCAGCTGCTTTTAATCAGAAGGAACGGGGACTGTAAAACAGGAAGATTCAGCTTCATTGTCGTCTGAACATTTTTTTTTTTTTTTGATGCGAAGTCTCCCTCCGTCCCCCAGCCTGGAGTGCAGTGGTGCGATCTCGGCTCATCACTGCAACCTCCGCCTCCCGGGTTCACGCGATTCTCCTGCCTCAGCCTCCCGCCGGGACCGGCATAGACACAAATATGCTAACATTGTGTCTGAAAACACTTCCTTGGATGTAAACTCTCACTGTTTCTCTCCTGATTATAAACCATGTCACAGCCCCCCAGCAGTTCTGAAGGCGCCGAGCCCAGGCGGGAACTCAGACTGAATCGCGATGTCATTCAGGCACTAAAAACACGCCCGGGCCCAGAGTGCTGCCCGCCTGAGGCTTCCCGTCTGTGAAGCAATTTTATTTAAATTCTATGCAAAATAGCACCCTTTGCCCTTCTTCCCAGCGTCCTGCTGGCTGGGAGGCTCACTGGAGGCGCAGCAGGGAGCAGCCTGGCTTTTCCTACGGGGTCATCAGAAGCCTCGCTAGGAGAATTTCCCAAGATATTTTGCTGTTTGCTGAAACACACACTTTATATTTTAAATCCAGGTATCTGAGAGGGAAATCTGTAGCGTCCGAAGCACGGGTCTGTGGTTTTCAGCGGAACACCCTGAAGGCCCTTCCCAAGATGGCCGGGGCTTCCGCCTGCTGCCCTCCTTCCCGTGGTGCTGAGCGCGGGCGGGGCGCGGCCGCGTCTCCCTGAGGGCGTGGGTTTGGGGGTCCCGCCGGCTGCGGTCCCGGGTGAGGGATGCGAGCGGCAGCTCTAGAGGGGAACCGGGGGAGCCTGGCTTGGTGAGGGCGTGCTCGGAACACCCTCATCCCCGAACACGGTCTTATGTGATACAACGTGGCACAAAACCGCGAAAAGAGGAGGACGCGGCCGGACTGCACCGAGCCCCGGCGCCGCTGTGGGGAGGGAGAGGCGGGCCGGGCTGAGCGGGGCCGCGGGGACGCGCGCTCCCGGGCTTCTCCGGAGTCGGCCGGGGCCAGGCCCAGGACTGAGGCCGGACCGCGCGTCCCACCCCTCACACCCCTGGAAACACCCTCAGGGTTAGTAACACAAGCTCTGGGCCCCCCGAGCCGGGGCTGAGTTTCATGAACAGACGCTGGCTGCATGCTGGAGCCAGGAAAAGAGGCGCACAGGGGCCGGGGCCACGGAGGAGCAAGACCCCTGGGGAGAGGCCCGGGTCTAGGCCGGGGCCAGGGGAGCGTGGTGGAGGCCTCACAAATGGCAGAACACGGAAACAGGCGAAACAATTAAACGCAGTCCTTGTGGCAGTTTAAACCACCCAGGGGCAAACGCTGTGACTCTGCCCGGATTCAGAGTGGGGGTCTGTGTCTCCCCGCAGGCTGCAGGGACCCGGCTCTGGGGAACCAACAGAAGGTAACAGACCGAGGCTGCTTTTCCTCCAGGCTGTTCGGTGCCGACGCTTGTTCGCTGACTCCTCACTTAGAGTCCCGCGTGGCCAGAGAACTCTGGGTGCTTCGGGGTCACCATGGTGAGAGGAGAGGCCGCCCCACCAACGGAAGAAACGATGGAGACGGTCTTTACCACCTAAGAACAGAGTTTCTCATACGCAATCTGAAAAGTAAATATTTATTTATTTATTGAGATGGAATCCTGCTCTGTCGCCCAGGCTGGAGTGCAGTGGCATGATCTCGGCTCGTTGCAACCTCCGCCTCCCGGGTTCAAGCGATTCTCCTGCCTCAGTCTCCTGAGTAGCTGGGATTATAGGCGCCCGCCACCACCACCGGCTAATTTTGTATTTTTAATAGAGATGGGGTTTCACCGTGTTGACCAGGCTGGTCTTGAACCCCTGACCTCAGGTGATCCGCCTGCCTCGGTCTCCCAAAGTGCTGGGATTACAGGCGTGAACCACCATGCCGGACCAAAAATCAGTTTTAAAATGACCACATGAAAAGTAAACGTCCTGTATCACAGAGCATTTTTCTGAGGAAATGAAGATATTTGTGACACATATGAAAAACAAAAACGCATTTTCGAAACATACACAGCATTGCTATGAATCATTTAAAAAAATGATTTCATCTCCTCTACAGAAGCCTGAGTGAAGGACAAGGACAGATCATTATAAACCAGGGAGCTTGAAGAGCTAGTTAACAAGCACAGAAAATATGTTCCCCCACACTGTTAATCAAGAAAATTAAAACTGTAATGAGATGCCACATCGTATCCATGGGATTACTAAAAGTAGAAAGTTCCACAATACCCCTTGTTGACGGAGCAGGGGAGCAGCAGAAGCCTGCAGGAGATGAGACTGTAAACGTGCAAGGACATACTGGAGAAGAGTTGACAATATCTCACTCACGTGTATCAAGCCAAGTGCTGAAAGAAGAATTGGTTGTCATAAAGAAAACAGAAACCCAGCCTGGATGTAGCTTATCCCTCCAAGGGAAAGTTACAAAGAAGTTAAAATGAATGGACTGCATCTCCGTGTAACAATTTGGATCAATATCAAAGACACATTTGTTAAAGCAAGGTGTACAATGAAACGTGCAACATGAAACCATTTGTCTGTTATTGAAACACAGAAAACCTAACTCCACCTGGCTTATGACCACACATGTGTTGGAATTTGAAAAAAGGAAAGGGAAGGAGGCCGGCTACACGTGCACTTTTGGAAAATTTCAGCCTCTGAAGGTCTGGGGCACCAGGCAGAGACACGGCAGCCTTCAGGGATATGAGGCCAGTTCTTCAACTACATTTGCAAGGTTTTATTTCTTAGGAAAATATTTAAAGCTAATATTTCAAAAATGACTAAATCTGAGTGGTAGGGAGTCGCTGTTTTATAGATGATTCACTTTTTCCTGGGCCTGGAATGTTTCATTTTTTAAAAGGTCACATGAGATGCTGCCTTTCCAACAGATAAAGACTTAGCTGGTATCTCTGTCACTGCCCAGCAGTGCCTGAGGATGTGGGGGCAGCTGCCCAACACGGAGGCCGGGCTGGTCTGGTCCGCGAGCTCAGGTTCTCATCCTCTGCACATGCATCTGCCTCCTGTGTGTCTCTGTGCACACGCTTGTATCTGGATACAGAGTCCTGCACCCTGTGTAGATGCACAGATGTGTGCATCTGGGTAGGTGTGCTGGTTCACTGTGTGAGCATGCACAGACACTTGTTCACAGTGTGTGTGCATCCGTGCAGTGTGTACATCTGGACAGGACCCTGTGCTCCCTGTCTCTGTCGCTGAGATGTTTCCTAGCTGTGCACAGAATTCACTCTCCTACTGGAGTGCTCTGACTGAAAGCCCTGATGGGGCAGGCCTTCTCTTGACACTTGGTTAATGTATACCTCTTCCATCTGTGTGCCCACATCTGCTCTCCTCCCTCCCTCCTTCATAGCACTTACCCCTCTGATATGGTTTGCTGGTGTCCCCACCCAAATCTCATCTTGAATTGTAGTTCCCATAATCTCTATGTATTGTTCGAGGGATCCCGTGGGAGGTAATTGAATCATGGGGGTGGTTGCCCAGATGCTGTGGTTCTCGTGATAGTGAGTTCTCTTGAGATCTGATGGTTTTATAAGGGGCTTTCCCCCCTTTTTCTAGGCACTTCTCCTTGCTGCTGCCACATGAAGAAGGATGTGTTTGCTTCCCCTTCTGCCATGATTTTAAGTTTCCTGAGACCTTCCAGCCATGCTGAACTGTGAGTCAATCAAACCTTTTTCCTCTATAAATTACCCAGTCTCTGGTATGTGTTTATTAGCAGTGTGATAATGGACTAATACTTTCTCCTAATGTAGTATATATGTGTTTGCTCATTTGTCACTGCCTGTCCATCTCCACTCTCTAGAATACGAGATCTGTAAGAATAGGGACACTGTCTATACCAGGTGTTCATGGCTCAGTCCCAGTGCCTGGAACAGCATGAGGCACCTGGCATGTGCTTGGCAAACATTTGCAGGGAATATATGTGCATGAACCTGCATGTGCAGAAACAGGTGCATAGGAACATGGACTGTGGACGTGCATGTACGTGCGTGCATATGTATACCACTATGTGTACACAGCTTATTGTGTATTTGCAGTGAGGTTTTCAAACCTCTGTCTTGTTTCCAGGATTTCCTGAAGACACTATCACAGTCAAGTGGTCTGCCTGGTACTGAGCCATCAGACCAGCCAGCGTGTCCTCACCCACGTGGACAGGTGACAGGGGGTTCTGAGTATGCCTCAGTGCACCTTACGCGCCTGTGAAGGTTGGGAGCCTGAGTGCAGCTCCTGTGGCGCTGCCCACGGGCAGGGAGATGCCTCCTCAGTGCTCCTGACCCTCGGTGGAGGAGTGGCCAGCGTGTCTGCGGGCAGTGCATCCACACAGGTGTCCTGCACCCAAGGGGCAAGTCGGAAACGAAGGAAAATATCTGTCTGAAGGAAAAGGCAAAGCAATTTGGATTTCTGTGAGAAAATGAGACTGCATGTGGCACTGTAAATCCCCTTGCTGTTGAACTTCTCGCGCCCCCCAAATACACCCTTCATATTGACATGTCTAGAACCTTAAACTGAACCAAGTTGAAAAGTGAGATTAATTAGGGCTGAGTTAACAGTTAACACATACAGTGAAATATTGAATGAGGCTCACTGAGCAAACAAGAATATACAGAAGTGGAGGAGACAAAGAGGATATTAAAAATGCAGAGAGTGATGAGGCAGATAGCTGCGACAAATAATGAAAACCAGTAAAGGAGATAAGGCAGATATTGGAGGAGCAAAGAGTCTCTGAAATAGATATTGGTATCAAAAGATGCTAAACACGCTTCTAAAGAGGCTTTCTAGCCGACACAGGGAGCTCACTGATGGATGAAGTAGAAACATTTTTAAATGGAATCAAACAGGGCAAAGTGGGAGAAGAAAAAGAAGCAGGTAAACCAGTAAATTAACTTTCCTTGCATGTGCTGTATACTATTTGTGAGCGAGCAGTGAACGCTATGGATCCCTGGAGGGGCTGGGGGCCGCGGTGGGAGGGTTTCGCTGCAATGAAGCAGAGGTGGTGCCTTTGGACCTCTTCTCCTGAACCTGCAGGGAGAGACGCAGAATATTCAAAATGTGAAGATGCAATGATTCACATGAGTGTGCAGGTTTTCAGGGTGGTTGCTAAACCCAAAAAGACCGATAGCTTCGGGCAAAAGACTGCAGAAAGACCAGCTTTACATTTTTACTGAAGCAATGGGAAATTTACCCTGTAAGCCTTGAACAATTCCCAAAGGGACTCCTGTTCATTCCTGTGGATCCTAATGGGCCAGCATAGACCTGTTAGTCAAAAGAGGATTTACCTACATTGTGCACTCGTTCGGACTGGCAGGGAAGTCAACGCCACTTCCAGATGTTTGCAGGGCATGAACCCTGTCCGTTCCCACGCCCTCCGATGGCTGTTACACAGGGATGCCCACTTCTGGACAGAAGTGATTCATGCAAAATGAGAACCATGACCACAGAACGTTTTGTGCATTTGGTTATTTCAATATTTAAGTGTATGCATGAATGCTCAGGGTAAAAATGCTTGGAGTTTAACTCAATTAAAAATGTATACATTATTCATCTTCTATGGACTGTCCACCATGTGACCCAGAGAGCTGAGGGGGTAGAAATACATTCATTCATTCACTGTCTCCTTAAATATTTACTGAGCACTTGTTGCATGTGGAATAACTCCTTGTTGTAGGTTCCTCATGGTGGCTCTGCAGGAAGGATGCAGAGTGTCCTGAGGGGCTACTGGGAAAGTCCACTTTGGGTTGAGGGATCTGGGAGGGCTCCCTGGAGGAGGAGGTGTTGGACTACAGCGATAGGAACATGGAGCTGGAGCGAGACGTGGGTGCCAGTCAGCACAAGAAAGACCTGCACAGAGAAAGTCAGGCTGGGGTGAGAGGGAGCCCCCCGAGCTGGGAGCTCAGCCTGAGAGCATGGGAAGCCACCGAGGAGCTGGGGAGCCAGGCTGAGTCTGACCCCACTGATGCAGATTCCTCTGTGGGCTTGGGGAAGGCCACAGACAGGGCCGCAGGTGGGGGCTTTGGTGAAGGGAGCGAGAGTGTGAGCCAGTGCCATGTAGAGAGGACAGATGCAGGGATGCCAGCCAGGGTGCCATCGGCCAAGAAAGAAAGGTCCAGCAGGTGCAGTATCAGAGCAGGGTCCCAGAGGAAGGCAACAGGGACAGTTCTGGCTTCTTACCTCGGCCACTAGGAAGATGGTGATGCTCTGAGGGTGATGAGGCCACAGGGTGGGAGGGAGGAGGAGGAGCCTCCCCCTGCAAGCTCTGTTAGGGGGGCACACATCAGTGGCTCCCCACCACCCTCTGGACGAAGCCCAGAGCACAGAGCACTTGAGGCTACTGGGTGTCCCTGGTCCCTGCTCTGCCAAACAGCTCTCCTGTCACCAGCCTAATCTCCATGGCCGGGCATTCTGAATCCACGAATCCAGCTCCCAAGTGGTTCACAGGCTCCCAGCCCAGGCCATGTGTGTGTGCTGTCTCCCTGTGGGAGCAGGCTCCTGTCCTAGCTCCATGCACCTGCTCACAGCTTGGCCCTCAGCTTAAAGGCCCCTTCCAGGGTCAGGGTCCCAACTGGGAACCCCCATTCTGGGCTCTGCAAATGCCTCCCAGCACTTACTCCCCACAATGCTCTGTCCGAGGGTCTTGGCCTCTGGCTTGTGAGCTCACAGAGGGCCGCGCCCTTGCACTCACCATCCCGTTCACCTGCAGGGCCAGGCCTTGTGCCAGCATAGAGGTGAATGGGCACATGCTTCCCATCTGCTGGGGAGATTCTCGCTCTGCTGGCTCTGCCTCACCCCTGGGGGCTCTGCCAGCTCCTCAGAACCCTGAGTCCAGGGCACGACGTGGCCTCAGGTCTGGGCCAGATGACGTAGTGCAGGCTCTAGGCCCCGGGAGGGACGTGGCACTTCCTGCATCAGCTCTGTCGCTGGCCTCACTAGGGCTTCCCTCCCCAAGTCTCAGGGGCTGCAGGGTACCCCATCCTCTCCACAGAACACGTGCGTGGGCCTCCAGGAGATGGTTAGTAGAACAGAGAGGTTTTAGGGAAGTTTATTTTTATAGCTCTTACATTTATTTATATTTATCAAATATGTACCCATCACTAAAATCTCTTCCGAGCATTTTCAAAAATTAAAGAGTTGCGTCTAAAAATACTGACCTTGATGTTCAGCGTGTGTGGGTAACTCCCCAGGCCCAGAGACATCAAGAGCAGATGTGACAGCAGCCATGGCTGCTCAGGGGCTGGGGATGCGGGAAAGGGGTGGCTCTCAAATAGTCTTGACAAGCAGCTGAATATGGTTGTGTCAGATTTGGAAAGTGCAGCCTGAGAATTTGAAATCCATTCATTCCCCACCCCCCAACCATTTTTTCATGTATTCATTCATTCGGCACACCCTGAATGAACACTCTTTTATTTGATACCTATCCAGGGGCACTGCACAGGCTCATGACCGTCATACGCCCAGTCTGGCCCCATGGTGTGCCTGAGCAGAGGACTGTTAGCAAGTGGGTCACTTCCATCCTCCATGGTAAACGCTGAGAAAAGAAATATCAAGGGCTTCAGAGCCCATGGGAGGGATACAGACAGGGGCTGGGCAGCTGCTAAGAAAACTGCCTGGGCAACAGGGTGGCCGTGACCAGGAGGAGGGGGAGAAGGACCCAGAGGAGCGGAGGAATCCTTGCTGTGGAAGGCACCATATGAGCTGCGTGAAGTCAGAGTCAAAAGCAAACCCGTCTCCTCCTGACAGCGGGACCCAGGAGGCAGGACAACCTGCCAGAGAGGCTGAAGGAGGTTCTCTCGCGCTGGATCCTCGACAAGAAAAAGGAAGAGGGTCTCCCCTGCTTCCCTCGCCCACAACAGCTGGTCTTCCAGAGGTCAGCCGTCTCGTCCCTTGTCTTCAGAATCTGGTGGAGTTGGAGGCAGACACCTGAGGTCAGGAAGGGAAGGTGAGACCCGACCCAGGAAAGCTGAGTCCTCCTGAACCCTCAGGGCTGGGGTGAGGGGCCAGTGCCTGACCCAGACACCGACACAGCCCTGCAGTGAGAGGCAATCTCAGCAGATGGACGGGCACTTCCTGGATGATGAACTGGTCAGCACTGCAGTGGCCCCCTTGGCCTAATTTTCCCACCTGAAGAGCTTCCAGGTCTCCAGTGACCCTAGTATCACGGCCAGGAGAGGAGCGGGGTGGCCTGAGGATGCAGAGAAGGTTCTGCTGTAATCAAGTCCCCTGCCAGGTCAGAGGCTCAGAGGTTTGGGAGGGGAGGGATTTCCTGTTAAAGCAGCAGGATCCCTGTGGGCCCAGAGGGAAACACAGACTTGGCAGGCGTCCCATGGAGTGGGAGTGAACAGGAGCAGGAGGAAGGTGGGTGCAGCCCCCACACGGGCCTCAGGTCACACTGGACGTTTCCTCAGCAAGCGTCACCTGGGTGGTGACGAATGGGGGAGGAGAACAAGTGGAGTGCAGGGAGTAGCAGTGTGAAGCTGCACCGCCTGGTCCCCACTCGAGGTAAACAGGGTTTGCTCTGCCGAAGGAGCCCACGCTGGCTGCAGACACGGGGCAACCATGTGAGAAAGGTCAGACCCAGGCCCACTCGCCTTCCACATGCGTCTTAGGGACGGGGATGCCTGCGCCAGCAGCAGCCTTGCTGCCCCTTCGTCCCCCAGTGCACCTGCCAGGGGAAAGCCAACAGGCAGTGCCAAGGACCTGAAGGGGGAGGCGGGCTTGACTCTGAGGCAGGGCACGGACACCAGACCACGTGGAGGAGCAGCTGAAACAGGGCCGGTGGCAGCAGCCACCTGTGAGATGTGCCAACCAGTGAGCCTTGTTTAGTTTACTATTGCCATGGCAAGACCCAGAAGTTACTGCCACTTTCCATGGTAAAAACCCAATGACCCTGAGGTTTCTGCCCCTTTTCTAGAAACTTCTGCATAAACCAACCCTTAGTTAGCATGTAGTTAAAAGTGGACATAAATATGATTCGGGGCTGCCTCTGAGCTGCTGTTCTGGGTGCACTGCCCACGGGGAGTCCTGCTCTTCCGGGAGCAGCCCCCTCGGCTACCGCAGCAATAAAAGCTGCTACAGCACCCACTCACCTTGGAATTCTTTCAGGGGCAAAACCAGTAACAGACCTGGGCTAAGCCCCCATTTTGGGGTCTGCCTGCCCCACATCAGACCTGCCCAGGGTTGCCCCACCACTCCTAAAGGAAGATAAGACGGGGAGGGGGCAGCCACCAGGCTGACTCTTCAGATTGCCCAGTGCCAGCTCCTTTGCATCCTGGAACCCGGAGAGGCAGGGCAAGCCCCAGCACCTGGGTGCTCACGGGAACCTGGGGGAGGCCCTCGAGAGGTGGCCACAGGCAGCTCTGGTGGCCACCGGGAACCTGGGGGAGGCCCCTGAGAGGTGGCCACAGGCAGGTCTGGTGGCCGCTGGGAACCTGGGGGAGGCCTCTGAGAGGTGGCCACAGGCAGACGCTTGGGTTTAGGCACCTCACCCCATTGCCTGGTCAGGCCCCAGCCCCTGCTCACCTGGAAAGCAACAGGAAGGGACGTCAGGCTTCAAGCGTGGAAGCCATGAGTGCGGGGACCTGGAGTGGGAAGCAGCTCCCAGACCTGGCCTGAGGCCCCTGGCATCTGCCTCAGAGGGGAGCAGCAGGAAGCCTCTCCTGGGACGCCACTGGCATTGCTTCTGGGCCCTGCGCTGTTGTCTGAGTCTGTGTGATTCTGCCGGATTCTGCCTTGCTCTGCGTTGGTCTCCCCGCTGCCTCAGCCCCGCTGGCCTCTGGAATCCAGCCCTCCGGCAGCCACCCTTCCGCCTGGCATCTTTCTTATCCTACCTTTGGTTTCCACCCAATGACTGTTCTTTCCCTCCTGGAAGTTACCACCAGGACACCTCCAAGCCCAGCCTCTCTCTGGACATCACATCATTCCTGCTGTGGTCTGAAGGTTTCTGTCCCCTCAAAATGTATTTATCAAATTCTCGCCCCCAAGGTGATGGTATTAGGAGGTGGGGCCTCCGGGGGGTGATGAGGCCATGGGGCCGAGCCCTCCTAGAAAGGATTGGTGCCCTTAAGAAAGAGGCCCAGAGAGCTCCCTCGCCCCTTTCACTGCAGGAGGACACACACAGCACCAGCTTCTATGGGGCACTGGCCTCAGCCGATGCTGACTCTGCTGGCACCTCGACTTCCTGGCCTCCAGGACCGTGAGAAATGAATTTCCGTGGTTTATGTGGTATGAATTTCCGTGGTTTATGTGGTATGAATTTCCATGGTATTTTGTTACAGAGCCCGGGCCAACTAAAACAATTCCCGTGCTCGCTGGAGAATCAGAAGGTGCATTTGTGCCTTAAAAACACCTTCAGTGGCACCAGCTTCCCCCATACGGCACCAGTTCTCGTCACTCTCCGAGGCTGCCCTCACCTTCGCAGGCCGTGAATTGTTAAGAGAATTTAGCCACAAACCAGGCAAGAATCTTCCCTACGTGTCAGCAGCCCGAAGGCTTTGTAGATAATATTCTTCTTTAAAATTCAGCAATTATGTATCTAGTTGCTACCAACCACAGAGAAAAATATGCATATTAAAAAGTCCATAATTACATAATAAGCACTTACTGTCAATTGCATTCTGCTGCCGTGTACTCTCTGTCCCGTTTATCTTAAAAAAATTCAAAAACAATTACCACAAACACTAAAATAAATCAAGCACCAAGTGTCAGGTTAATGCAAAATTAGGGGTTTACTTTGAGCACATAGATAAGTTTTAATTCAGATGCCATCAGTCCTAACCACATGGGATCTGTGGCCCTGCCAGGATCACTGGAGAACTGGAAGCACCTTGGAAGGGCTGAATGGCAAAGGACTCAGGAGGACACCCGAGGAATCACCTGCTTGGATTGGAAGCTGCCAGAGTGTCAGGTGATTTGGGGAAGGTCGGCAGCCTCCCTGAGACTCCGTGTCTTCACAGGGAAGATGCAGTATTTACTTCACAGAGGTTGCTGTGGAAACTATATGCCCAGATTTCACCACAAAATCAAGCAAAATAAAAGAAATGGGGTGAAAAACGGTGCCTCGTCCCAGTTCTCTTATAGCTTCGTGGTCATATGACCCAGTCCTTGCCAGGGGGTGCCAGTGAAAGTGCCTGTGTGAATCCTGAGAAAGGCCCTTTCACAGGAACACGTTTGGCTGGCTCCTGCCTTTGCCCTTTCCTGTCCTCCGTGGAGAATGCGGATGCAATGCTGGAGGTGCGGCTGCCGTCTTGTGTCTTTGAGGCAGCCTAGGACTGGCTGAGCAGAAAGATTTGAGGAGGCCGTGTCCCTGATGGCACCCGGGAGCCAATGGGCCACCCTGGACTGCTTCCCCCTTGACCATTTTAGTAGTTGAGAAAAGCAACCTGACATTGTGCTTCTCTAATGGAAGGTCGGTACCCGGTGGGTGTGCAATGTCGAAGCTGTTCTTATTTCAAGGTAGGAATGATGTCATCTTGAGTCTTTCACATCCTAAGCCTGTAACCCAGGCGTGGGGAGAAAATCAAGTCTGGCTGCGCGTTCTGGGCTTCTCTCTGCTGAAGAGCCCTAAGGAGTCGCCCTGCTTCCACTGACGGTGGACAGAAGCCCCATTGCTGGCTCCAGAGAGATCTCCTCATTCTTAGCTGAGAGCGTACCCCTTCCTCCCTGACCAGACCTTCCGAGGAGCCCACTGGCTCTGAGGTGAGATTTGCATCTGGTTTTGAAGACACTGAGCATCAGCTCCTTTGCACGCCTTGCCTGCGTGCTTCACTGCACAGGTGGGCTGGCTGCCCATCCCTCCCATCCTCGCCAGGGCTGATCTGCCCTGAGTCGGGGGTAGTGTTCAGATGGCAGCTCTTTCTGTCTTCTGCATGTCCTCCCCTGGGTGTTCCTGCAGCATCATACTGCCTCTCAGAGCCCTGTTCAGGACACCAAGCGCCTCCCTGCAGCCCTCTGGGCAGCGGAATTGGGCCAGGGCTCAACTCTGGGTACTGGAAGCTTTCACCTGTCCACCTTTCCTTCCAGCATGCTACACCAGCATGACCGTCTTTCACGTCTGCCATAGCATAGGAACAGTGGAGGATCCCTGTTGGACTTGCTCCCTGGGGAGCACCCTGGGGAAGGGACGTAGGAGCATAGAGGGCAGAACAACCTCCACCGGCCTTCAGCCTCTGCTCCTCCAGGTGCCCAGCAAGCAGCTTTAGGCAGCAGAGCACCTGCGAGGGCTTCTCCATCTGCCCCCAGGCCTCCCCAGACACCCACAACTTTCACTGTTGATTTGGACCTCAATCCAATGCCCTACTCAAAGGGCATCCCCCAGGACCCTTTCTACCACAGCACCTCATGCATCCTCTTCCGGGACTTGGCTCTATTTTTTTAACGACCATCGGTCACCCTGACTTGCGTTTATTAGCTCCATTTGTTCAATACCGCAGCCCACCACCAGAACAGAAGCCACCCAAGCAGGGATCTGGTCTGTCCCTGAGCTTGGAAGGTCACATGGCTCTCAGTTGTTTCCTGAAGAATGCTTGTAGAATAAGTGGAGAAATGAATGAACGTGTGAACAAATGAATGAGTGTATAAAAAGTACTTCATCCAACTTGCTGGTCTATCTCTACCGTCTTTCCCTGGCCCTTGCTCCCCAGCTGTCCTGGGTCTATAGCTCCCCTTTAGTTCCCTGTGCCTCTGTAGAATATTCCACTGCCCAGGGCTCCATTGTCTCCAGCCTGCCAAGGCATGTGTGAGGCTTTCCAGTGGCTCTGGGGCTGCTGGCTGTGTACCCACTCCCAGCACACTCTGTCTCTCTCTCCCTCTGCACCGGTTGACTTTAAGCTCCGAGTCCCTCACCGTGACCAGCACTTGGCCAGGATTCCTGTTGAATGGATTGATGAGTCAATGATCAACAGATGAAAAAAATACAATAGAATTTTAATAATGGCTTAAAATCCAAGAATGGAATGATTTTTTTAAAGAATCCCACAGCCAAGTTCTGTGTATGGGAATTGAAGCCAGGGCCAGAAAAATAACAAATAAACAAACAAATCTGTCTTTTGATTCCTCTGCCCTGGAGGCAACTGGCTAAGTCCCTGGACCCTGCAGTCATCTGCTAATTTGTTTCCCTAAAGCTGCCAAGCACGGCCTGGCTGCAGTGACACGGCTGGGTCTGCTGTCACCTGGGTACCAGAGATGCAGGCTCCAGAAGTTCTTTCCCTCCCCAAAGCAAATGCGGCCCATGATGCTCGGACTGTGCCAGCACCAGGAGCAGAGGTTGCTTCCAGCCATGGACTTCGGCCTCTTGCTAGGGGAAGGACTGGCTCCTGGAATGCAGTGCCCGCCGGAAGAGAGTCTACACGGTTTTGCGCTGGAGTGGTTGTGGCAATGATGGGTTTGGGAGAGAAACCTTTTACCACCCCGTACAGCTCTTGCCCTCAACACACCAAGGGCAGCTATCTTCCAGCCTGAAGCCTTTTCAAAGATGCAGTGTGTGTGTGCGTGCGAGCACACACATACACCACTGCATAAAAATGAATCTTTATGGAATTCAGATCAAGAAGCTCTCCCAGACCACAACTGCCCTTTTGTCTGGTCTGCAGAGCTGAGGGTTGCTATCCTGAGGAGGCCAGGACCTCAAGTGAAGATGATAAAGGAAGTGGGAGAGGAGGAGGAACTGGGTGTGAGAAAGAGGAGAGCGTGGGAGGGACAATGGAGTCCCAAACTGGACGGAGACCTGGAGAGCAGTGGGGAGCCCCCCATGGCCATCATCAATACAGAAATACAGAGAGCAACCAGCACCTCTGTAGGTGGGATGAACAGGTCTTAAATTCCACTGGGGCCTCCACTCGGAACCCCGGTTCTGCTGGCTGGATGAGCAAGATTACAGCGTGGGGACTGGCTCCCCTAGGGGCAGTGTGCAGAGGTGACATTTCCATTGCTGGCCTGGTGACCACACGGAGCCTCTGCAACATGGCGCTGGGCTGGGGAGTCCAGGTGGCTTCAGGGCTTGGGGGTGAGACCACACAACCCAGTTGTCTCATCTCCTTCCAAACTTAGTCTCAGATTTGGGGTCCTCCACGTCTTCACCTGGTATCAGATGCTTGTTAACATCACAGCCACCATGCGGCAATCACGCGTATGTTTTCATCCTCCCGATGGCCTCTGAGTCCAGCAGCGGCCTGTTTTATTTTTCATTCAGAAACCTGAGAGGTGAGAGCTGAGTCACTTTTCCAAAGGCACCGAGTGGCTCAGTTGCAGGGCCAGAACGAAAACCAGGGTTGGGGCCAGTCCCTCCACCTCCGCCTTCCAGCCAGAGCGTCCAGGGACAGCGGGAGCAGCCGTGCGGGGAAACTGCAGTGACACGTGTGCAAAGCAAAACACGATCCGATGAAAGAAATGCAATTCCCAAATAAAGATGCTCCGCGAAGTGGCGCAAGCAGAGAAAAGCAAACGCCGCACGTTCTCACTCATAAGTGGGAGCCGAACAATGAGATCACTTGGACACACGGAGGGGAACATCACACACCGGGGCCTGTCGGGGGCTGGGGGGCTGGGGGAAGGGGAGCATTAGGACAAATACCTAATGTAAATGACAAGCTGATGGGTGCAACAACCAACATGGCACATGTATGCCTGTGTATCCAGTCTGCGGTGGTGCACATGTACCCCAGAACTTAAAGTATAATAATAAAAAATAAATAAAGGGAAATTAAATAAGAAAAGAAAAAAAGAAACTCCAGTACGTTATAAAAAAATACCTTAAAATATCCTTCAGACAGCCCAGTGCCCGCGGGTTTCTCTGGTGTCCGACCTCACAGGATAATTTTTGTGCCTTACGTGTCACAGAAGCAGTCATAATCAGAGATGGAGGGCGCTTCTCATCTTTGGGAGATGCTGAAAGGCCAGTGTCCACCGGCCCTAACATTTCATTTCCACCCCCGTTTTCCTGTAAAGAGACAGAGGAAACGGGACAGCGGCCTTCGGGGTCAGCATTCGGGAGCTGCCTGGTGACAGGCGAGGACCCGAGGCATTAGCGGCGTCCTCAGCTCCTGGGCCTGCTGAGCTCTGACCCACCCTCGGGTGGCTCAGAGGTGGCCGGTTCACTTCGAGAAGCCCAGGGAACAGATTCTTCCTGAATGAGTTTCGGAGAACAACCTGCACTCTGGCAGCTTCCCAGCAGCTGGAAGTGGAGGCGGGAGGAGACCCGAGGTCGGGAGTCTCTAAAGGGTTTGCCTTTTTCACTTTTGATGGAGAAAAGCCCAGATGTGACTGTGGTTGGGCGAGGTCCTGTCACATGGCATGTGTGGGCTCTGGGCTCACATGGCTATTCCGTGGGCATCCAGGGTACTTAGGGGTCGCCCTTTAGCCTTCAGAGAGCTGCCTGGGAGGTGCTCACCTTGTGCACAGCTGTGGCCCCTCCAGCTGCAGGATTCCCCTCCTCCTGCTCCCCAGTTCTTCCCACCCACAACCCCTCTTCTCCCTCTCCTTGCCCCCTCCCACCCCTGGCCCCTCCGACTCCCAGCATCCTGTCTCCCACCCCTGGCCCTTCCCACTCCCAGCATCCTCTCTCCCACTCCCAGCATCCTCTCCCCCACCCCCGGCCACTCCCACTCCCAGCACCCTCTCTCCCACCCCCGGCCACTCCCACTCCCAGCATCCTCTCTCCCACTCCCAGGCCCTCCCACTCCCAGCATCCTCTCTCCCACCCCCGACCCCTCCCACTCCCAGCATCCTGTCTCCCACCCCTGGCCACTCCCACTCCCAGCAACCTGTCTCCCACCTCCGGCCCCTCCAACTCCCAGCATCCTGTCTACCACCCTCAGCCCCTCCCACTCCCAGCATCCTCTCTCCCACTCCCAGCATCCTCTCTGCCACTCCCTGCCCCTCCCACTCCCAGCATCCTCTCTCCCACCCCCGACCACTCCCACTCTCAGCATCCTCTCTCCCACCCCCGGCCACTCCCACTCCCAGCATCCTCTCCCCCACCCTAGCCCCTCCCACTCCCAGCATCCTGTCTCCCACCCCCAGCCCCTCCCACTCCCAGCATCCTCTCTCCCACCCTCCAGCCCCTCCCACTCCCAGCATCCTCTCTCCCACCCCCGGCCCCTCCCACTCCCAGCATCCTCTCTCCCACCCCTGGCCCCTCCAACTCCCAGCATCCTGTCTACCAGCCCCGGCCCCTCCCACTCCCAGCATCCTCTCTGCCACTCCCTACCCCTCCCACTCCCAGCATCCTCTCTCCCACCCCCGGCCCCTCCCACTCCCAGCATCCTCTCTCCCACCCCCGGCCCCCGCCAACTCCCAGCATCCTGTCTCCCACCCCCAGCCCCTCCCACTCCCAGCATCCTCTCTCCCACTCCCAGCCCCTCCCACTCCCAGCATCCTCTCTCCCACCCCTGGCCCCTCCAACTCCCAGCATCCTGTCTACCAGCCCCAGCCCCTCCCACTCCCAGCATCCTCTCTGCCACTCCCTGCCCCTCCCACTCCCAGCATCCTCTCTCCCACCCCCGGCCCCTCCCACTCCCAGCATCCTCTCTCCCACCCCCGGCCCCGCCAACTCCCAGCATCCTGTCTCCCACCCCCAGCCCCTCCCACTCCCAGCATCCTCTCTCCCACTCCCAGCCCCTCCCACTCCCAGCATCCTCTCTGCCACTCCCTGCCCCTCCCACTCCCAGCATCCTCTGCCACTCCCAGCATCCTCTCTGCCACTCCCTTCCCCTCCCACTCCCAGCATCCTGTCTCCCACCCCCAGCCCCTCCCACTCCCAGCATCCTCTCTCCCACCCCCGGCCCCTCCCACTCCCAGCATCCTCTCTCCCACCCCCAGCCCCTCCCACTCCCAGCATCCTCTCTCCCACCCCTGGCCCCTCCCACTCCCAGCATCCTCTCTCCCACTCCCTGACCCCTCCCACTCCCAGCATCCTCTCTCCCATCCTCGGTCCCTCCCACTCCCAGCATCCTCTCTCCCACTCCCTGACCCCTCCCACTCCCAGCATCCTCTCTCCCATTCCCAGCCCCTCCCACTCCCAGCATCCTCTCTCCAAGCCCATCCTTCCTTGCTCCTGTCTTGCAGACCTTCCTCCCCCAGGCACCGCCCAACTCCCATGGCGCCCTCTTCCACAGCCTCTGAACTGGCTTCATCTCAGTCATGTTCATTGGTCAAGATCAATTCTTTTTTGTTTCGGTGTTTTTTTTTGTTTTTGCTGAGACAAAGTCTTACTCTGTCGCCAAGGCTTGAGTGCAATGGTGCAATCTCAGTTCACTGCACCCTGTGCCTCCCGGGTTCAAGCGATTCTCCTGCCTCAGCCTCCAGAGTAGCTGGGATTACAGGTGCCCGCCACCACACCTGGCTAATGTTTGTATTTTTACTAGAGACGGGGTTTTTCCATGTTGGCCAGGCTATTCTCAAACTCCTGACCTCAGGGGACCCACCCGCCTCGTCCTCCCAAAGTGCTGAGATTACAGCTGTGAGCCACTATGCCTGGCCCGGTTCATCCTCTGTGATGGACAAGGTCTTTCCACCGTGTGCCGAGCCACTGGGGCAGGGCCTGCTCCGCATCTCCTCCAGGCCTGCCTCCGCGCGTCCCATCACCTCCCTGCGGCCGGCGTCCCAGCAGCCAGCGGCTCTGTTCCCACTGGCCGTGTGGGGCCAGCAGTGACAGGAGCGAAGTTTATGTCTTTTGCTTAAAAGGAATCTTAATGATTAACTTCCCGCTCTTTCTGGGTCCTGATAGCGGGACTGGGAGCTGCCTGGGCTGCACTCCGCTGATTACAGGCTGTCGGGAGAAGCTGTGGGCAGGGAGAGAGCTCAACGCCCTGGCCGTCCTCTCTCAGGAGGATGCTACACAGCGTGAGGGAAAGCTCTGGGGTTTTGCACAGAAGCCTGGCTGGGCTGGCCAGCTAAACTCTGCTGTGCCTGTGTCCCATTCAGAAGAATATTTGGCTTCTCCCCTTTCTGTCTGTGCTGAAGCCGGCTCGGTGCCTCTCCTTGGGCATAGGTGGGAGGTGTTGCAGATTTGGACTTGCTGGCTGGTGGAGTGCACGCTTGGCATTCCATGGGCGCTGCCTGGGGTCTGGCTCTGTGCCGTCCCTGAGGCCCCCACTGGTTGCCCTCCCAACGCTCAGTGGGACTGGATTTCAGGATGTCATGTGACTTCCTGAGTGTTTCCCTCATTACTAAGGAGCTGGATCACCTTTTCTGCGTGTGCTGCCACGGGCCCTCCCCGTCCAGGGACTGAGCGTTTATGTTCTGAGCCTCCTTTTCCGTGGGGTTGTTTATTTCTTTATTGGTTATTTGCATGCATTCTTTCTATTTTTTGGATGTACCCTTTTGTTTGCATTGGTTGTAAATAACTTAATTGAAATTGCTTCTTTCATAGATAGGATGTGATGCGTATCGTCAGAGGTGAGTCTTCCTCTATTTCTTAAGGGGTCTATATTTCTTAACAGAAAAAAAAATATCCACTTGTTTGTTGATGACTCAAGTTTTTGTCTTGTTTATACTTTTTATTTATTGTCTTTAATATCATTTCTTATTTTTCCTGTTATGTATTTATTTCTTATACTATTCCAGTTTTCTTTGAGTCTTTTCGTGGTGTGTCAGTTGTACCTCCCACGGCTGATCTCCTCTGGATGCTCACGTTGTGTGTCTATGGCACACACACACGCACATCCACACATGCACAGGTATTTGACCTTTATTTTTTGGTATTGATTTCCGTGACGAAACAATGTCTGTGGAGTCCGTGTTGGGTCCCAGGAGAGACGGAGCGTGCCTTTATCTCCCACCTCTGCTTCACTTCTGGCTTTTGTCAAAATAGCCTGGGATTGTAGAGGCATTGTTTACTTTTCAAAAGGGCCATTCTCTAGAGTGTGGAAAATCAGTCCCTCCCAGCCAGGGCCGATCACTTTACACATAAACAGCGATGCCTCCTGCAAGAAACCCGAGGGTATTTATTTAGCTTGATTGCATACAGGTGTCTGGCAGGAGGAAGATGTATTGAATTTTTAACTGTCAGTTAAAATAGAGAGTATTGAACTTTCTATTTTGGTAGCCTTTCTGAGCAAGGTCAATACCATGTTATTTCAGTCTGGAGCTGAAGGTTGGTGACGTCTGTCACCTGTCACCCCCGAGCTGATATTCATAATCCAGGCAATTCTCTGTCTGGCAGGAGAGCACAGGAAATGCATCCCCTCGGCCTATCTGATAGTGGGAGCCACGGGATAGAGGCCCTGGGTGGGCGGGGAAATCAGAGAGGACAGCGGACCTTACTGATGGGGTCTGTGCCCTGGTCCTGGAGCCCGCGGGACCCAGCTCTCCAACCCTGGGGCCTCGCCCACAGCAGAGGCCTCCGCCTGGTTACTGTCCAGCAGGGGCACCATGACCCGCAGGCCTGTGAGGCAGGCAAGACTGTAGGGGAGGGCCAGACTTCAGGCCATCAGGAAACTCCACGCGTCTGGGTTCCCTTGTTTGTGACATGGGAACCTTGATGGGACACCTTGTACCCCAAAGATCTGGCCCTTGCCGCTCAGTCTGCACACGCCGGGCCTGGCTATAGCTCCAGGAAGGCTTCAAGGAGGAGATGGGTCCGAGCCTGAGCCTGGCCCTGTGTGAGGACTGGGACGGCGCCCCCCAGAGTGCAGAGACCCTGAGCCGAGGAAGGCTGGCAGCCGGAGGGGGCTCCATGCTGGCCCGTGGGGATGGGTGTGAAGGTCTCACTTATGTGGGCAACTGAGGGGAGGGGACAGAATTTGCATAGACTAAAACCCAGAAAGGGCGGGCAGGGCTGTCACACACGGAGGTGGCATTTTAGGCTGGAGACAAGGGCTGCCCCTGGAGGTCTCTGAGCTGCAGACCGAGCGATGACAGTGGTCCTGCGCCCACAGTGAGACTCTGCCAGGATCCCAAAGAAAGCGTCCTCTCTGTGAGGTCACTGCTTCCCACCCACACCCAGGAGCAAGGTCCCCAAGCAGCAGTCCCCAAAGAATGGCCTCTGTGTCACTGTTGCCCCTCAGCAAGCCTCACCCAGGAAGCCAGGAGGAGGCCTTCGAGGAAGCTGGGTGGACAGAATGTCAGGGCTGTGGCTCCGTCCTCACTGCAGGCGGCCTTCTCTGTCTGACGGTAGAAGTCACCGTCCAGGCAGAACCACCTCGGAGAGGGCGTGGCGTCCGCCCAGGAGCAGGGAAAGGCCGTGGGGCAGCGGGCTGCTGAGGAGGGCAGGCGTGGGGAGGAGAAGCCCCCGACCCGACCACCCCAGGCCCCCTGTGACTAGGAAGGAGTTGAATTAGGGTCCTGCCTGCTGGGACACAGCCCTTGTACCTGCCAGAAGGTGAGTCCCCTAGCTGGGTCCATGCCAGGAGCCTCCCAGGGGCCAGGGCTTCTTCCGGAAGATTGGGAGAAGTGAACCTTTTTATTAGTCATGGAGGTATAGGGGGCTGAGTGGGGTGCTGATCTCGGCACCCCAGTGTCTGTCTGCACCATTTCCACCCAAGTTGCCCGAAGCCTCTACACCCGATGTATTCAGGCTTGACTCAGGGCCCTGCCACCTGCCACTCCTAATCCCCCTGCTTCTTCCACGGCAGGTGAACATCACCCGTATTCCCCAACGCCGAAGCCCAAGTTACAAATCCTGGGACATCGAGTCCTCCCCTCCCAAGCTTGCTCTGGATCTGGGGGGCTAGCTCTGAACTGGAGAAGGGCCTGCCACGCTCTCCCCGTCCTGTTCCTCTACGCACAGAGCATGTTTCTCTCTTCAGGTGCCTTGGTCAAAAGCAGGGCCCATCTCAGGACTGTCCAGCAACCCTGAGGTCTGCAAGTCCCACCCTCCTCCAAGCTGCCAGTGTCTGCCTGGGGCCAGGTCACCACCGCCTGCCCGAGAGGGACCCAGAAGGGAGAGCTTGGCCGGGTCCACCACTCACCCTGTGGGCCTCAGAAGCTCCAGAGCCCCAAGTCAGACAGTCTCCTGGGAGCATGCTGAATCGGGGTTTGTAATTGTTTTTTGTTTGTTTGTTTGTTTTGTTTTTTGTTTTTTTTTTCAGATGGAGTCTCGCTCTGTCTCCCAGGCTGGAGTACAGTGGCGTGATCTCAGCTCACTACAACCTCTGCCTCCCGGATTCAAGCGATTCTCCTGCCTCAGCCTCCTGAGTAGCTGGGACTACAGGTGCATGTCACCACGCCCAGCTAAGTTTTGTATTTTTAGTAGAGATGGGGGTTCATCATGTTGGCCAGGATGGTCTTGATCTCTTGACCTCGTGATCTGCCTGCCTCTGCCTCCCAAAGTGCTGAGATTACAGGCATGAGCCACCGCACCAGGCCGTAATTGTTTTCATTGTGACTTAAATTAAACTTTAAGCTGTTAATCCCATGGTCCCTGTAACAGGATGTCTGTGGCAAGGATGCTGCCCTCTGCCCCCTACAAACTCTAGAGCACCGTGGGGCCCCCACCTGCTTCCAGGTGAGAGGAGCCGCAGGTGCAGGAGGTCAGCTGAGAAACGTCCCATTTTAGGATTTTATGCACCTTTTGAAGTTAAGTACAGAATTGAGCGGAAATGACACCCAGACGGGGAAGCCACTCCTGGACAGAAGGAAGCTGCAGCCTGGAAATGGAGAACATTCCAGAAACTGGCAAGGCTGCCCTGGAGCAGGGCTGGAGGCATCTCACTCATGAATCTCACACCCATGACAGAAAGAAGTTCACGAATTGGCATAGCCGAGGCCATTTCCCAACCCCCCATGCGTCAGAAGCCCAGGCCCCATCCGGCTGTGACCTCACAGAGCCACCAGCACTCAGGGCCCCAGGGCAAGGGCTGGGGGTGGACAGACTCCACCTGGCATGGTGGGTTCAGGGCAACAGCATCTCAAGCGGGGTGTGTGCAGCTTGGAGCTGGAGGTCTTCCACGCCGCCACTGACCTGGTGTTGGAGCTGGAGGTCTTCCACGCCACCACTGACCTGGTGTTGGAGCTGGAGGTCTTCCACGTCGCCACTGACCTGGTGTTGGAGCTGGAGGTCTTCCACGCCGCCACTGACCTGGTGTTGGAGCTGGAGCTCTTCCACGCCGCCACTGACCTGGTGTTGGAGCTGGAGCTCTTCCACGCCACCACCGACCTGGAGCCAGGCAGCTGCTGTCACGTGCAACCTCAAGATGCCCGCGTGACGGGGAGACAGGAAGCATCACTCCCATCTTTAGTAGCAAGGGAAGGAGCTCAGGGTGGGCACACGACCCACCCAGCGTCATGGAGCCTATGAGTGTCCCCTGAGACTGAAGATTTCAAAGCTGGCCACAATGTTTCTGGGTCGTCTGTGGGCTCCTGTCTGTGAGATCCAGCATCTTACACTTCACGCCCCAAGTCTCAGGGGAAAAGGGCGGAAAGAGATGCCTCTCTTAGGGAAACCAGGGAGAGAGGGGTGAAGATGGCCACCATCACCAAGTGTGCTGCGTGTCCAGCTATCCACATATGTCGCCTCTAGTTACCCCCAACTAAATACGAATTATTGCTTCTGTTCCACAGAAGATAAAACTAAGGACCAAAGAGGCTCCCAAAAGTCCCACAGCCCCCCACGGGGTGCGACCGGGTGGGAATTTAAACTGGTCTTTCTGTCTCCAGGGCTGGAGCCAGGCTCTGAAGCTGCTTTGCCCCCTCCAAGCTTATTGTTCCTTCTGGGAGTCGGTCTCCCTCCCAGCATGCTGATCTTTCTCCTCCTTTCAGGAGGCCAATCCTACCAGCCCCCTGCACACAGCACACTCGGTCCCACCAGCCCTCTGCACGCGGCGGACTTGGTCCCGCCAGCCCCCTGCGCACAGACTCTCCAGGAATGCCTTTCCCAGGCCCAGATGCTTGATTTCATCCACGTGGCCCTCAGCGGAGGCTGCGTTCCTGCTCAGCGCTCTGCCTTTTGGCTGCAGGGCAGCCTGGCGAGGGTGGTCTGCACCAACCACTTCCTCGCCCCTCAGCAGCAGCCAACAGTGGCATTTGGGGATCTTGTTTCTGGGGAGCCTGTGGCAATGCGTCTCTCCTGTTTCAGGGACACACCAGCCGTCTTCCTCCGCGGCGCCTGGGGCAGGTCACACCGCCCAGGGGGTCTGCTCGGCAATGGCAAGTCTGTGTGCTCTGCCAGCCCAGGGTGTCTGATGTCCAGGAGAGGATTTGGGAGGAGTTTTTTGTTAGCAAAAGGTCACAGGGACGCTCACCTTTGCAGTGCACCAAGAAGACAAAGACTGTCCTTGGCGTCCGGAGCATCCGTTTAATTCATGCCCACAGCAGGGATGGAGCCTTCTGAAAAATGCAAACTCACGGCTCTAGACTGCTGGCTGAAGATCACGGGACGAGGAGGCAGGGAGAATTTACTGAGATTCCGGGCAATTTCTAGACTCCCTGCTCTGCAGTGCTGGGGGGTGACGCAGGATTCTCCTGCTCTGCTGGCAGGGGTGGTCCGGCCGTACGTGCCAGGAGCCCGGCAGCCTGCTCCGTCTGCCTGCTCACTTGCTACTGGGCGTCCCGGGCCTCCCTGCTCCTGCTAACACACTGCTGGTGGTCACAGCCTCCTCTGGCCTGGACTCACTTTCCTCCATGCCCAGCTGTCCAGGGGTTCCTACGCACCCTCCCTGGCTCGGGTCCAGGCCAGAGACCCCAGGGAAGTCTCCAGGGTGGCCCTGCTTTCCCTACTCCTTCAGAACTGCTTCCACCCACCTGCAGGCCCCAGGCATCTTCTCCCATGGAGGCTCCTGCTCTGCCTCACACCCACCCCGGCTCCCACGTGCAAGCCCAGGGAAGAATCTGCCTCGGGATCAAACCGAATCCACTGCCCATGTGTGGCATGGAGGCCCATGTGCCCATCCCTCTGGTGGGTGTTTCCAAAGGGCCCACTGAGAAGGGGCAGAGTCCCTGCCCAGGGCCCCAAGCGTTCACTGAGGGAGGATGCCCCCAAGGCATCAGGCATCAAGGCAGCAGGCAGACCCACTCCCTCGGACGGCTGTGTGGACACCAGGGCAGGGGGCAACCAGGGCCTCGAGGCCTGGAGCAGGGAAGGCTTCATGGAGGAGGGGGTGTTTGGATATACCTTGGTGAACGGGAAGGAGTTGATGGGAGATGGGTAGAGGGAAGGCAGGGAGGAAGGAGAGGTGGAGCGCATGATGGTGGGAACGGCTGGGCATTCATGCTGACAGCTGGAGGGGGAAGGAGAAATGCGGCTTTAGAATTGGGCGAGGGGCAGCCTGACCCCACTCATCCCCCAGATGGCCACCCCTCTGGGGCTTCTGAGTCCAAGGGAATGCATCTGTTTAATATTAATAGACATTTTCCATTTACTTCCAAAGAAAGGCTGCAAATCTAATTGTCACCATCAATGTCAGGAGCTCTTGTTGCCTTGTATTTCCCCTGACAATTATTTTAAGCATTGCCAATCAAATATGTGAAAGACAGCAAGTCAATCAGACACATAATTATTCATAAAAATGAGTCTGAACTTCTATCAACAGTTCCTCTTCTTTAAATTGCCTATTTACACCCTTCATTAATTTTGCATTTTGCTGTTAGAACGTGTCCTGTTTGTTTCTGTGCACGCCTTGCCCATGGTGAACATTTGACTTTGGGGTTTCTGAACTTGCTCCCAGGCCCTTCCTTCAGCAAGAGCCAGACCAGCCTCACTTTCAACACCTGTGAAGTTGTGGGGTGCTCGGACCTCGATCGCCTGTCTACTACCTGTGATGACTGTATTCCTTGGGATGTGTGTGACGTTCATACACATCACTGCTGAGGCATCGATGCCTTGATGTCTATGATGCAGATTTCAGTGAGCCTGGGCCAGCATTTCCTGGAAGAGTTGGCATCTATGAAGATCACAATTACAAACACACTTGAGAGGTCTCTTCTCAGCTGGCTTCAGAATTTTCATCTTCTCATGCCATTAGTAACTAACAGAATAAGCATATTACACTAGCAAAATGTGGCTTTTAGGATGACTGGATATAAAATAACAAAAAAACAACAAATTTTTTTCCTATACTAGCAGGAAACAGACATGGAACTGGATAATCTCCTATTCAAAAATGGCAGCGTAAGCTGTACACACTGCAGAGAACTAAATGAAAAAGGCACAGATCTCATAAGAAAGAAGAAAAATATAAAATGGTGCTTATAGCCTCAGAGAAAGACCTGAATGAATAGAAAGAAACTTGGGATTACTAGGAAAACCTGACACTATAAAAATACGATTTCTTCTTCAGTATTTTATTAATTAATCTAACTATGAAAAGAAAGCAATCCCAAATAGAATCGGAGTTTTCTTTGATATGGCACAGATAATGTTAAAATTCACCTAAAGGAACAGCTAGCTCTCTCTTTATCTGAGAATATTTTTTTAAAGAGCTCACAATGAGGGGGCACTCACCTTATCAGATAAAAAGCTCGATACAGAGCAGCTTTGGCTCAGCGATCAATGACTAGATGAGTGGAACAAGTCACAGAAATATCTAGCTGGGTGTGGTGACTCACACCTGTGATCCCAGCACTTTGGGAGGCCAAGGCAGGAGGATCGCTTGAGCCCAGGAGTTTCAGACCAGCCTGGGCAACATGGAGAAACCCCATCTCCACAAAAAAATTAAATTATCTGGGTGTGGTGGTGTGCACCTGTAGTCCCAGCTACTCAGGAGGCTGAGGTGAGAGGATCTCTGGAGCCTGGGAGGTCGAGGCTGCAGTGAGCCATCACTGCCCCATTCTGCTCCAGCCTGAGCAACAAAGCAAGACCTTGTCTAAAAGAAAATCTAGGTCCATTTTGTTATGGAAACTCAGCTAATTGTGGTTTCTTAATCTTATGGAGAAAGGATGATTTATTTTATTGGTATTAACATAACTGACCACTTGGAATTAAAAACATTTCTTCCTCATACCTGATTATAATGAGTTCAACACTGATCAACTATCTGTAAAAGTAAAATATTAAAAAGTCTTAGAAGAAAATGTAGATGGAGCTCAGCCTTGATAACTTGGTAAAATCCTGTCTCCACAAAGAAACAAACAAAAATAAAGAATTAGCTGGGTACAATGGTGCATGTCTATGTTCCGAGCTACACAGAAAGCTGAGGCAGGAAGATCCCTTGAACCCAGGAGTTCCAGGCTAAAGTGAGTATGATCACACCACTGCTCCCCAGCCTGGGTGACAGAGCAAGACTCACAAGACTCTGTCTCAAAAAAAAGAAAAGAAAAGAAAATTTAGAATAACATTTGTCTAGCTTTTGAGCAAGGAGTTTTCTTTTTTTTTTTTTTTGAGACGGAGTCTCGCTCTGTTGCCCAGGCTAGAGTGCAGTGGCTGGATCTCAGCCCACTGCAAGCTCTGCCTCCCGGGTTTACCCATTCTCCTGCCTCAGCCTCCCGAGTAGCTGGGACTACAGGCGCCCCCCACCTCGCCCGGCTAGTTTTTTGTATTTTTTAGTAGAGACAGGGTTTCACCGTGTTAGCCAGGATGGTCTCGATCTCCTGACCTCGTGATCCGCCCGTCTCAGCCTCCCAAAGTGCTGGGATTACAGGCTTGAGCCACCGCGCCCGGCCGGAATTTTCTTATAACAGAAAATCAAGAAGCCATTTTTGAGAATATAGATACATTTGACTACACAAAGCTTTAAAAAAGAGTGGATGTCAAAAATTCTATAAACATTCTAAAACATAACATACATCTGTAATATATATTCTTATAACCACGAAAAGTTAGTCTTCATAATGGACAAGGCATTTCTACCATTGAACACGAAACATCCTAACACCAAAATATAAAATTAATAAAGGGTTTGAATAGGCAATTTAAAGAAGAGGAAATGTTAATATATATTCAAACTCATGTTTCTTTTATTAATAATTATATTACAGATGGCCTTACTATCTTTCATCCATTTGGCTGGCAACACAAAGAATAGTCAGAAGGCAACCGCAGGGTGACGGGCGCTCCTGACTTGGTGAAACTTAGAGTTGCAGCAGCTTTCTTTGGAAGTCATCTGGCAATCCCTATGGAAAATGCACTTTAGTCATAATTCTTGCATTTCAAAGTTGCTCCTTTCTACACAAGAGCCCGCAGTGAGGATGTCTGCATGCGTCTCTGGACAGTGTCTGCCTTGTCCAGCGCAGGAGGCACGAGCCACGTGTGGTTACTGAACACCCAACACGTGGCTAGTGCAGAGTTTTTATTTCCCTTCATTTCAGTTATTTTAAACAGCCACATGTCATGCATGACCATCGCATGGGACAGTGCATCTCTGAGCAGTCGTGAAGCCAATGACCTGGATCTCAGCTAATGCTGCAGAAGGAGAATAAGAAAAAGAAAGAAAAAGAAAAGAAAGAACACAGGTTCCTCCACCACTGCCAGCTGGCTGAGCTTCAATCTTAATGGACCAAGTGCGTATTGAGTAACATGTCTGGAAGCATAAAGTGTGTGCCCTCAGGGAGCTTACATTCTAGCAGGGAGGACCCAGGCATGAAAATGGAAGGTCTCACAAACAGGATGCAGTGAGCCAGGTGCCTGCCCACCAGACAGCCCGGTCACACAGGGTCTTGCAAGGAGACCCCACACCACACACGCTTGATGCTTCCCTTCTCACACCTGCTCTGTCCTCCGTGAAGTTCTACATCTGTACCTTCCGGGGCGGAGGACGGTGACTTCCCCTGAACGCTGCTCTGACCCCCACAAGCCCTGCCTTGATGGGTTCCAACCCAGGCAGTGCTGGGACACAGAGTCCGTCCAGCCATGAGCAGACCCAGCACTGACCGGGGGAGCTGATGCTGCTTTCAAGAAATTTGCTTCCGTGACAGTGTGGGCTTGTCCACTCTGACTGTGCCAGCTCTGTCCCTCTGGGCTCCTCCTGACAGGGTGAGGACACAAAAGGTAGGGCGAGGGTGGGCAGCAGGGTGAGGATATGTGAGGTAGGGCAAGGGTAGACACACCCTTCCTGCTCCTTCTCCTGCTCAACAGCGTCCAGACCACAAAGGCCTCCCTCCCTTCCTCCCTCTGCCCTCCCTCCCTTCCTCCCTCTGCCGTCCCTCCTTCCTTCTGTACCTCTGTGAATTGAGGGGAAGGAGACTGTGGCACAGCACTGGATTCGACTCTGGACCCCATGACCCACCAAGGGTTCTGCCAACTCGGGCAATAGGAAAGCTACTGATTCATTTCAGCCTCTGTAAAACAGGAGAGGACCTGTCTTATAGGGTGACCAGGAGGTTTAAATAGTAGAAGAAATGGAAACCACGCGGAACAGGGCCAGCGACAGCAGGTGCTGTGTCACTATCAGCGGCTGTCAGGATGACGTCTCCGCGTCTCTGGTTCTTCATCTAGAACATAGGATCTTACGTGGGGTTGCTCTTCGTGTTACAGGAGGGTGTGCGTTGGTGGCTGCGGCAGGACTGTGGCCAATACGCGTGCTCTCATCACCCTCAGAGCCATCTTGCCTTTGTGGTCTGTGTCTTCCACCCACCACACAGTGCAGCGGAAGCGAGGGGAGCCCTGGACGGATGGTGAAGGTGCTGGTGTGCAGCCACTGTTCCAGGACATGGGCCACTGGAGTGCCAGGGCAGAGGAAGAGGAGACACCCGCCAGGACATTGAAGGGACAGTGAGGAGGGAAGAGCAGTCCTGAGGAAGCAAGGGGGCAAGAGTGCAGCAGCCAGTGAGGTCAGGGGACGCAGGGGATGGGAGACGGGGCCTGGAGCGTGGCTGTCTGTTGCCAGGGATGGTCAGTGGCTGGAGAGTTTTACTGGCAAGGTGGATGCCAAGACTGGGCTGTGAGGGCTGCAGAGGAGTGGAAGCAAGAAGCACAGGATGGCTTTCCAGACACTTTTGAATTGGGGAAGGGAGGAGGAGAGAGGGAGGCAGATGGCAGAGTGTCTGTCGCCTAAAGAGGGGTGTAGAGAATGAGAGCGGTGCTGTCTTACTCTGATTTGGTTTTGAGGTTTTCACATTGATGTCTCTCAAAACGGGAAGAGCTTTGAGGCAGGACGTTTGATTGACATTCAGAGGCAGAGTCCATAGAGCCTGGGGGCTCAGACCCAAATGTCTGCAGCTCATGTCTGTGTGCAGGAGACATCTAGGCTGGTGCCCGGATCCTTCGGCCCTTGTCTCCAGCCCCACAAGCCACTGGCAAGCCAGGCCGACCTCTAGGGGGTGGAAGCACATCACTGCTGGCGTACTCAGCAGACGTTTGCCCTGGAGATGAGGTGGGTGCATGAGGTGCCCTGTGGACCTCACAGAGTCCTCCGTGTCAGGCACGCTGGGCTGCTCCTGCCAGAGGTGAACCTGGAGTCAGGAGGATGTGCCCCGTAGGGTGGCCTCCCAGGAAACTTCAGCGGCATGAGAGTCTTCTGAGCTGTGAACACAAAGACAGGGCATCCGTGTGCTTCCGAAGAACCACCACCAGTAATCACCACCCAGGAGAAGAGCTGCCCTCAGAGAACCCCCAACCGAGCTGCAGTTGGCTCCTCTGTCAGATGGGAGGGGGCAGCAGCTGCCTGGCTGGTCTTCAGTTCACAGCTCAAGCGGGGGCAGCATGGAAGCTGCGGTCTCGCTGTCGGGGGTTGTTCCTCCCCTGGACCTGCCCAAGCCTCTTCTGCTGCCGAGCACTTTGCACTTTGCTGTAAACCAGCAGCCAACGGGTGCTGGGAATTTAAAAAGTAAATAAAATGTGTATTTCTTACACTTGTTGGGGAAAAAAATCAATATCACACAGATACTGATGCTAGACAGGCAACGAGATGCTGAGGAACACCACGGGCCTGCGTGCCAGGCACGGGCGTTCCAAATACATTAGAGAAAGAACCTTCGCTTTCTTTATGGACATATTTTTATTGAAGACTTCCTTCTGTGCCAGAGCAACACCATCCTCACTTAGCAACACAGATCAAGTCCTCGTCCTTCACAAAATATGTAAAAACCAGTGAAAGTAGCATTAAGAGAGCCCTTTTCAGCCAGGAGGAAGAGGGCGGGTGCCTGCTGCTAATGCCGGGGTGTGGGAACATAGCACCTGCCAGAGACTTCCTTGCCACAGGCCCCACCCAGGTGACCCCATCCAGGAGCTCCACTCAGATGTCCCTGTATGTGTCCCATCCCAGGCACCTCCCTCAGGGGTCCACCCCAAGTATCCCCACTCAGGTGTCCCTGCCCAGGTATCCCACTCACCCTGGCAGGTATCCCCTAGAGGTGTCCCCGCCCGAGTATCCCCTCCCAGCTCCCCCGCACCGTGGCTCTGCCTCCAGTGGCCCCACCCAGGTAGGTGTCCTCACCCCAGGGACCTCCCCCCAAGATGAGCTCCCCTGTTCTCCAGGGCGGAGCGGGCACCTGAGAGCTTCCTCCCAGGAAGATGGGAGCGGGGGGCGTTCCCGCCTCAGTCCCACCAGGCTCCCCACCACAGATGGCCCCGGGGAAGGGCCAGCCTGTGTCTTTGTGATGATGTCGCTTGTCTTTGCCAAGAGGTCTGTCCTGCTCTGCAGTTCCAGCCCCAGAAAGGCAGCCCCCCTTCTCCTGTGTGGCCCCAGCCCCTCACGTGTGTTGAACGTGGGCCTCTTGTCCCGTGTAACTCCAGAGTATCTCCAGTACACTGGGGTGTGTTTTCCACCCTGGCGCTGACAGTGAGGGGACTGCAGCCTCATGTCCACCCATCACTGTCCTCTTGCCCTGGCCTGGGCCTGGCCTCTTGGAGGATGAGAGACACACAGCGCCGAGGTGAAACCAGCCGGCCTCGGGGTTTGGGGGAGACGGGCCCCGCCAAGATCCGAAGAGCACCCTTGCTTCTCCCACTGCCCCTCCTGGCTACCCAACCCTCCCCACTCCCGGGCTGCCCCCACTGGCCCAGCGGTGTCCGTGTTCTGCCGTGGGCTGCTGAGTTCCGAGCTTGCCTGTCACCCACGTCACCGCAACAGCAGGGAGGCACCCCACCGGCACCACCTCTAGGGAACCCCCGAGCTGCTCCTCCCTGCTGAGTAGGGCTGAATTCCAGTGAGGTGCAACCTGATGCCCTTCTCTGCGGAAGAGCCAGGGCTCAACCAGGGAGGGAGAGGTCTCTCGGGGAGTGGGGCCTCCCTGCACCCTGCGCAGGGTGACTCACCACCTTGCTTGCCAGGACTGAAGGGTCCCCAGGATGTGGGGAAGGCCCCAGGCACACCTGGACGTGGTGGTCACCTGAGCCCAGGACACAGGAGCTTTGGCTCCACACGGGTCCCCTCAGGGTCTGGGCTCATGCTCTGGTGCCCTGGAAAGTCTCCTAAAGTGCCTGGGCCTCAGCCCCAGAGTAGGCTCCACACATCTCTGCTGTGCCCCGACCTGGCGCCCCACCCATAGCAGCAGGTTTCTCACACCCCACCAGCTCCAATGCTGCACGCACGGGCATGCACCCTGGTGCCCTACCTCCCCGGGAAAGCACCTTGGCCACTGGAAGGAGCCTGCACTGCAGGGAAGAGCCATGGGACCTTGGGGGCTGGTCCAACTGGCTGCAAGGGTTCAGCCAGGAGATGCTGGCATGAAGCCCACCGCAGGGCACCTGAGGGTACCGCCTCTGCCCGGGCTCCCCTTTGCTCTTGGCTTGCTGGGAAGGAGAAGTGGGAAGTCCCCTGCCCTGACCACAGAGAAACTGCACACTGCAGTGGACGCGGCCAGGGCACCTTCCAGCTGTCCTGGTGCAAAAGCCCCACAGGCAGCCTCTGACCCACAGTCTGAGCACAGGGCAGAACGCAGGTCCTGCAGGGCATATGGAACCATCACAAAACCAGTTACCTGGTTCACATGCATAAAGAGTCAAGATTCGTGGTGGCATGGTGATGGTGATGGTGATGGAGGTAGTGATGGTGGTGATGGTGATGGAGATGTTGATGGAGATGGAGATGGTGATGGTGGTGATGGTGATGGTGATGGAGATGGTGATGGTGATGGAGATGGAGATGGTGGTGATGATGATGGTGATGGTGATGGAGGTGGTGATGGTGATGGTGATGGTGGTGGTGATGATGGTGATGGTGATGGAGGTGGTGGTGGTGATGGTGATGGAGATGGAGATGGTAATGGAGATGGTAATGGTGGTGATGGTGATGGAGATGGTGATGGTGGTGGTGGTGGTGATGGTGGTGATGGTGATGGTGATGGAGATGGTGATGGTGATGGTGGTGGTGGTGATTGTGATGGTGATGGAGGTGGTGGTGGTAGTGATGGAGATGGAGATGGTGATGGTGGTGATGGTGGTGGTGGTGGTGGTGATGGTGATGGAGATGGTGATGGTGGTGATGGTGATGGAGGTGGTGGTGGTGGTGATGGTGATTGAGATGGAGATGGTGATGGTGATGGTGGTGGTGGTGGTGGTGATGGTGATGGTGATGGAGGTGGTGGTGGTGGTGATGGTGATGGTGATGGTGATGGAGGTGGTGGTGGTGGTGATGGTGATGGAGATGGAGATGGTGATGGTGATGGTGCTGGTGGTGATGGTGATGGTGATGGAGGTGGTGATGGAGATGGAGATGGTGATGGTGGTGGTGGTGGTGGTGATGGTGATGGTGGTGGTGATGGAGGTGGTGATGGTGATGGAGATAGTGATGGTGATGGTGATGGAGGTGGTGGTGGTGGTGATGGAGATGGAGATGGTAATGGAGATGGTGATGGTGGTGATGGTGATGGAGATGGTGATGGTGATGGTGATGGAGGTGGTGATGGTGGTAGTGGTGATGGAGATGGTGATGGTGATGGTGGTGCTGATGGTGGTGATGGTTGATGGTGATGGAGATGGTGATGGAGATGGAGATGGTGGTGGTGGTGATGGTGACGGAGATGGAGATGGTGGTGGTGGTGGTGATGGCAATGATGATGGAGATGGTGATGGTGGTGATGGTGATGGAGATGGTGATGGTGATGGAGGTGGTGATGGTGGTAGTGGTGATGGAGATGGTGATGGTGATGGTGGTGCTGATGGTGGTGATGGTTGATGGTGATGGAGATGGTGATGGAGATGGAGATGGTGGTGGTGGTGATGGTGACGGAGATGGAGATGGTGGTGGTGGTGGTGATGGCAATGATGATGGAGATGGTGATGGTGGTGATGGTGATGGAGATGGTGATGGTGATGGATGTGGTGGTGGTGATGGTGATGGTGATGGAGATGGTGGTGGTGATGGTGATGGTGATAGAGGTGGTGGTGGTGGTGGTGATGGTGATGGAGATGGAGATGGTGGTGATGGTGATGGTGATGGAGGTGGTGGTGGTGATGGTGATGGTGATGGAGGTGGTGGTGGTGGTGGTGATGGTGATGGTGATGGTGATGGAGATGGTGGTGATGGTGATGGTGATGGAGGTGGTGGTGGTGATGGTGATGGTGATGGAGGTGGTGGTGGTGATGGTGATGGTGGTGATGGTGATGGAGGTGGTGATGGAGGTGGTGATGGTGATGGAGATGGAGATGGTGGTGATGGTGATGGAGGTGGTGGTGGTGATGGTGATGGTGACGGTGGTGGTGGTGATGGTGATGGAGGTGGTGGTGGTGATGGTGATGGTGATGGAGGTGGTGGTGGTGGTGATGGTGATGGTGATGGAGGTGGTGATGGTGATGGAGATGGAGATGGTGGTGATGGTGATGGTGATGGTGATGGAGGTGGTGATGGTGATGGAGGTGGTGGTGGTGATGGTGATGGTGATGGAGGTGGTGGTGGTGATGGTGATGGTGATGGAGGTGGTGGTGGTGATGGTGATGGTGATGGTGGTGGTGGTGGTGGTGGTGGTGATGGTGCAGCCATGCTTTCTGCTTTCTTTGGGCTTCCTGAACCCCACCAGAGCAATGCGTCAGGAGTCTGTTTCAGTTGTGCTATTTCAAGTAATTTGAACTCCGATATCACTAACGGGCAGGAACAGACTCCCAAATTTACCTGCATGCATTGATGCCTGGAGTGTGTGCCTGGTCACAGAAGCAGGTCCCACGCAGGTGATCTGTTGGCCAGAAAGACCTGCCCAGCTGCGTGAGCCCCAAGACAGGGCTGCCTGCTGGAACCCACGTGTCTAGGAAGCTGGCTCTAGCCAGCCCCGGTGGGATTCTTTAATTAGGACTTGAGGAGACAATCAAAGGACATCTAGGCCCACACTCGGAAACGTGCTCAGACACTGCTCCTCAGTTAAGGTCGGCCCTGAGGGTGATGACCAGCCAAGATTCACACACACCAGCTGGGTGCTGGGTCCGGCTTTGAGCTCATCTGGAATCAGGCAGAGGAGCAACTTCCGGCTCAGACCCGGGATCCAGGATTCCTCTCCTTGGCTGTTGCCAAGGTAGTGCCTGGAGTCTCCTCGGTGGTTCCGGTTCCATTTCCACCCCGTGCTTCCTGGCGCCACAGCCCTTCTCACCACCACATTGCCTCCAGGCTCCTGCAAAAGAATTTGGTGGACTTTTCAGTGAGAACCTGAGCTGAGCTCCGGGAGGCTGCTCACCCGCTGTCCTCTCCTGGGTGCTGCCTCCTGTCCCTTGAGAGGGCTCCGCTTGGGTGGGCTACCTCTCCTTCCGGCACATGGCACATGGCAAACCCAGCCCATGGCAGAGGGGACTGTAGCCGAAGGTAGAGCTGGAGGGTGCTCCCCTAACAACTGGGGGCATAAAATCCTGGACCCTCACACAGCAGAGACTCACCAGGAGAGCTGGCAGGTGGCCAGGCCCCTTTCCTTCCAAACCTCTCCCTTAATGTGTCTACCCCGTCCTCACACTTCTCTGCAGCACCTGCCTACCAAGCAGGAAAGCTGTACCCACCTGGAGCCTTCCACAGTGATTCAGAGGCTGCTTCAGCCCTCATGGCCAGCTCTCCTCACCTGCCTTTCCACACTGACGGCTGGGGAGGGTAGGAAACAAGGGCTGCCCAGGCTTGGGGTGCAGTGGGGTCTGTGTGTGAGCTTGTGGAAAGCAGCAGTCCTCAGGGGCCACCTCCCCACTCATCAGTAACATTAGAGGGTCCCATCGCCTACTGATGGGGAGAGGCTGACCTGCAGGTAGAACCGTGAGAGAAGCACCCAAAGGTGGAAACGGCCCGGGAGGGCAATTCTGTCCTCTTCTTTTCTTCTCGGAGAGTCCAACAAGGGCTTGTGGCAGCCACCACCGCAGCCATCCCAGGAACCTTTCACCTGGGACCTAGCTCAGCTCTTCCCCAGCCACCCTGCAGCAGAACCCTTACCAGGATGGAGCCCATGGTGCCCACTCTGCCTGGCACAGGCTCTGGCCCTCAGGGGCTCCTCTCCTCCCCTCCTCTCTCTCCACACCAAGGCTGTGGCTGCAGGCAACCAGGCCAAGGACCTTCCCTTTGTTTCCCTCTATGCCTTGCACCATCCAGTGGCCACGCTCAGGAGGGTTTGCCAGATCTGTAATGCAGGAACAGAGAGTGGCAGAGCCAGGGCCTGGCCGAGGGCAGTGGAGTCCGGCTCCCTGCAAGGATTCCAGGAGCACCTGCACAGCCTCCCCACTCCAGGCTGGGTCATGTCAGCGTGTTTGAACCCTTCTCAGCTATGCAGCATGAGTGTGGGGTAGGGCGGGGCCTCTGCTGCTATGCTGTGGGGGTCGGGAGCAGGGGCCTCTTCCTCTGGCCTGTGTGTGGGATAGGGCAGGGCCTCTGCTGCTATGCCGTGGGGATTGGGAGCAGGGGCTTCTTCCTCTGGCCTGAATGTTCTGCCACTCCGTGGTGCTCAGGAACCGTGCGGGGCGCTGCCGGCAGAGACAAAGAATCCCTGGGGGTGAGGTCTTTGGGAGGCCCCTCCCAGCTTCCACTGTCTGAGCTCCCTACAGCCTGGACAGGCTCAGAGCCTGGGAGACCACAGGCTGCCAAATGAGGTGCCAAGCGGGGCATCTGTTCTCCCGAGCCGTCTGCCCGCCTGGCCTTCTTGCTGTTTGCACACACAGAAAGAAGAGGATGTCTCCATTTTGCGCCTCCAGGGAGGTGTCAGTCACTCGGAGGGAGCTGGTGTAGGTCTCTTCAAGCACAGGCCGCGGTAAATATTTGGTTGGCGCCACAACTTCCGCCATCAACGCGCCTCCTTACGGCACCGAGGAAGGACCTCGGAGGCAGGATGCCCTGTGAGTCTTCCTTGCTCACAGCTGCCCTGATGGGGTCCAGCCGACCTCCCCCAAGGGATTGATGATTCTCTAAGGATCCAAGGAACCAGGCCCCCCACCTCACCCACGGACAGGAGGACATACCGAGTCCCAGGCAGGGGCTGTCACCAGGCGTCTGAAGCCAGGAGGACCAAGATGCCGCATGTACCCCAGGTCTTCTCCCCAACACTCTGGCAGTCAGGCCAGCAAGCCTGGCTGCACCTGTCCCGTGCTGTGGAAGGTCATGCTCCTGGTCGCCCTGGAAATGGATCCCACAGAGCAGAGGGACTCACCTTCCCTGGGTGGAGATTAGAGCCAGTGGATTAGTGGCTGAGCCCAGGGCTGCCAGCGGAGACAACTGGGTGGTGGAGTTCTCCGGAGACCGGAGGAAGACGAGCCTGTCTCTGTGGATGCGTTTGCTCTGCCACTGACCAGAGGGCACAGCCCAATATAGCAAAACCCCTTTCTCACCAGCGTGACCTGCCTCATCACTGAGCGATGTGCCCAGTCTCACCTCCTGAAGGACCAGTGGCAGCTCCTGGGGTGGACGGCTCTTCAGGCCACACCACGCAGACAGCAGAGGCCACGGGGCTCCTTCCAGCAGGAGGTCAACTGGTAGCCGTGGGGACAGTTTCCATTTCTCACAGGAGAAGCCCTGTCCTCCTCAAGTCCAAGCTCCAGCCGACGTTCGTTGTGTGGCTGCTGGGGACCTGCAATGCAGGGACCATCTTCACAGAGACCTCGCATCCATGGTGGCCCTGCAGAGCGGGCAGAGAACAGCGGGCTGTGGGGGACCCTGTGCTCCATGCTAGCTGTGGGAAGTGGGAAGGAGAAGGTTCCTTGTGGCTGCTGCTGAGCACAAGGGATGTGCTTGTTCTGTGCCCCTGGCCAGGCAGAGCAAGGAGGTTGGACTAGAGAAAGCCTCCCAATGATAAAAATGACAAAACAATGATAAGCGTTTAAAGTGATGGCTATGTTAATTAGCTTGATTTAATTATTCCACATTTTATTCATAAATCATAACATCATTTTGTAACCCATAAATGCAGACAACTATGATTTGTCAATTTAGTTTTTTATATATATTGTATTATATATATTGTATATATATTATATATTATATATTGTGTATATATTATAATATATTATATATTATATATAATATATATGTTATATATTATATATATTATATATTGTGTATTATATTATATATTATATATTGTGTATACAATATATTATATTGTATATAATATATGCACAATATGTAATCTATAATATATACAATATATTATATAATATATATTATGTATGACATATATATTATATATCATATATTATATATGACATATATTGTGTATATATACACACATTTTTTTTTTAGATGGAGTCTCGCCAGAGTCTCGCTGCAAACTTTGCCTCCTGGATTCAAGCAAGTCTCATGCCTCAGCCTCCAAGTAGCTGGGATTACAGGCACACGCCGGTTTGCTGTGTTGGACAGACTCGTCTCGAACTCCCGACCTCAAGTGATCCACCCAAAATGCTGGAATTACAGGTGGGAACCACTGCATCCAGCCAATTTACAGTAATTTTTTAAAGCACCTAGGGTGCATGCATGTTGTAGTGAACACCGAACCAGCCACTGCAGTGCAAAGTGTTGGGTGTAGGAGACGCCTGCTTGTTCTGTGCAACATTGTAACAAATCCTAAACATGGGAAGCAAAAGGAAACACAGGGGTCTCAATATGCCTGATTCTGATAGTTTAACTTCACACAGAGGAACAATTTTAAGTGAATTTTAAACAATGACTTGTGCATGTTTAGTGGTTATACCCTCACTCTGAAAATACCGTGACCCCACCTTCCCTTAACTGCTGGGTGTAAGAAGCTCGGTATTGTCTGGGACGTGTCAGGCAGCTCTTGTTTAATGGGTGTGAGCTGCACGTCCTGCCTGGAAGGGAACATCTGTTGGGTTTTGTTCCATGAACACCTCAAGGCCCAGAGCTATGCACAGAGCCTGGTGTCCTCTGTGAAGGGAGGGTGGTCCCAGGGGCATGCGTGTGGGTGAGGCTAGTGCACCCCCGTTCCTTCCTAACCTTAGGGTTTGCTTCCAGGAAGGGAATCTAAGAGGCCACACAATTGCATAACAATACATAGCTGTTGCGTTTTAGCCATAAAGAAAAAGAGAACAATTAGTGAAGCCCCAGGCACTTGTACTGGACCCAGCGCTGTCCCTGCTCCACACCTGTGGCTTGGGGTTCCCGTCTGTCCCCAGGGACCTGCTGCCTGAGGGGGTGGGTGGATGGGAGCCCCGCTTTGTGGTCAAGAATGCTTTCCTAGGCCGGGCTTTCCTCCTGAACCGCAGCATGACAGGAAGGCAGAATGCTTTCGTGATGATAAGACTGATCCATGACCTCAATTTCAAACCTTTCTGTAAAGCAACGGGAGTTAGGGCAACCCAGTATTGGTTTAAACTCAGATAAATAGCATTATTTTCAAGTTTATAGAATATATAAATGTATCAACACTCTATATTATTATCTTATTACCTATGCACATGCACATTTCATAACCCATATGGGAGGAATATGAATAAAGACGTTGGTCAGCAGCTTACCAGATTCTTCTATCTAAAGCACCCTCTTAGTGTTGGTCATGGCCTGGGTCTATTTGCTTTTTCATTAGGGATTGGAAATGCTGACATTCTGGTTCTGCCACCTTTTCTTGATTCGTTAGCTATCGTTATCCTATGAAGAAGACATTCCCTTCACCAGCCATCTGGGTGCCCTGGTGCCTTCTGCACAGGAAACACTGGTACCTGTGAGATCCTTTCCTCTTCCCAGTTTTCTGAAAAATCAGTTGATTCTTCAGTTTTTCTTAAACTGACCTATGTTTTAGGAAGGCCATTATGAACTCCCATCCTTAACGTATGTAATGTGCTTTAATTAATTGTAGTTATTCTCTTTGATTCTCAAATTGCCACATCTTTACATGTATGTACATAAATACCAATACATCTCTGTACGCGCGCAGCCCAAATGGCCATGCAAAGTGCGTTACCATCGACACGCGCACATTTAATGGCACGTCTCAGCCTCTCCCCGTGCAGCAGACACTGGCTCATTTAATCGTCAAGGTCAAACCATGGAGCAGGTTCCAGGATTATCACATAGGGGAAACTGAGGCACAGAGCGTTTCGGCTTGCCCAGGGCAGTGGGCCTTTGGGGTCTGTGCTCTCACCCTGGGTTCTGCTTTCGTGCGTAACCGCATGGGTGTCATCCGGGAAGGGAATGGCGTGGCTGTGCACGTCCACCACCGAACATCACTCTATGGCTGACACCACCTTGAGGCTCAGGGATAAAGCCAACCCCACTGAGGAAGGCTCCGAGTCCATCAGCACAGGGAGGGAGGCTCCTTCATGCCTCAACACACATGTCTGCAGGGCAGCCCTGGTCCGGCCTTTCCCCATCCTGATAAAAGTCACTACCTCTAACCCCACTGACAGCCTCCCTCGGAACCCCACACACGTATCAGCTCCTAAATTGCAGCTGTTGCTGCCTCTCAGGCCTCTGGGTCTTGAATGAGAGCTACACCTTGAGCCTGTACTGTGGACATCAAGGATGCCGGTCAGTGGTCAGTGTGTCCCTCCCCTGCCCTGAGACCCCCATCCTAGTGCTCCAGAAAGGTGACCCTTGACAGCTCCTCCTTCCACAGACTTTAGATTTCCACAGACTGAAAGATTTTTCGGCAGCTCTGGCTTTTTACCCACAAAATGAAAAGGATTTTATGCAATTGACAGATTAGAGAAATAGGTCTATCAAAGTAATTTTTCTTCTCAAGGGAAAAGATGTTCCCACCTTCAACAAGTGCACAACTGTGCTCACCACACATGGGATGGGGGTTCACCACGCACGGGATGGGGGTTGGGTTATCCTCTTCCAGGACAGAGTGAACGTTCCCCCTCCCCCAAAGCTAGGCTCCAAATCCAGGAACTCAAGTTGTAGTTAATTGTCCCAAGGCAGCTGGGAGCAGGACTCCACCCTGGGGGCAGGACTCCAACCAAGGCTGTCTAGAGGGTGGAGGGAGGCCTGAGGCACTGGGGTGGGGCATGTTCTTCTTGCAGACACTGACCTCTCCCTGCCCCTGACACCTTACTCCGGTGGGGCTTGGGCCGGCCCAGGGCCTGCGCTTCCCATGGGGAGCTAGAGGGCGGTCCCAGAGCACTGCAGTTGGGCACAGCTGAGCACACACTCAGAGTCCAGGCTCAGGGACTTAGAGGTCTGAGGGGTCTCCTTCCAGGATGACCCTGGGACAATTCTGAGGCCCTTGCACATCCTGCTTTCTCTCTGAAGATCCTGTAGCTCTGAACAGCACGTCCTCATTAAAAACAAATGCCTCCCAGGGTCTGTGGACGTGGTGTCACTGGGAGGAGGGTCTGGGTGTGCCAGGGACATAGTGAGACAGAAGTGCTGGGAAGGGAAGGGCCTGGTCCCTTTCCGTAATATGGAAGGGGGAAGGTCGTGGTCCCTGGCTAGGGCTCCACCCCAGGGCCTGTGCCCAGGGACCTAGATGAGGACACACATATTTGCTTTCCTGCCCAAATACTGCATTTCCCAAGACCACCCTGGCCTGCTACGCCCCCATCCTGTGCCTATAAAAACCTAGAGACCCTCGCAGGCAGACACACAGGTGACCAGACATCAAGAGGAGCACCGACAAGCACTGGGAGGCCACCCACTGGCAGAAAGAGGCAGGGTTTGGCCAGGGCAGTCGGAGGAGAGCCCGGGGTGCCCAGCAGCCTGATTCCTTCCCACTCCATCCCCTTCTGGCTCCCCCATCCGTTGAGAGCTCCTTCCACTCAATCAAACCTTGTACCCATTCTCCAAGCCCAGGTGTGATCAGATTCTTCCGATACACCAAGGCCAGAACCTGGGATATAGAAAGGCCTCTGTCCTTGAGACAAGGTGGAGGGGTTAACACAAGCCCATGGATGGCAACACTAACAGAGCACCCTGGAACACAGGCTCACAGGGGCTTCAGGAGCTGGAAACATCCACCCCAGACACGGCGGTGGGGTCAGGAGCCCCACAGCCCACCCGACTGTCTGCTGCCCTAGAGGTTTGAGCAGCGGGGCATGAAGAATCGAGCCACTCCCCCATTGCACGTCCTGTGAAGGGGACAAGGGAACTTTCCCCGTTTCAATCGGGTGACCGCACTTTGACCCAGAGCCCACAGTGGCACTCCGTTAACCAAGGGCTTTCTCCAGGATACAGGCTCCTATCCTTGCCGCTCCTGCCCCGGAGATGTGGGCCAGAGCCCAGGGTTTCCCCCCGACCCCTGCTTCCTGCCCCCCACACCAACAGGCAACAGTGGGGTGTCTGGAAAGAGGGAAAGAGGCCGAGCAGGACTGGCAGGAAGTGCTTTGGGAGAATCCCCCGTGTGTGAAAACCGGGGCGCGGAGGTCATTTGCCCAGGGCGCACCTCCAGGCCTGGGTGGAAGCAGGAATGGTCTCACTGAGGCCCACCCAGCCCTCTTGGCTACAGAAACTTCCTGAAGCAATAAGGCCAAGAAAAGTGAGCCAAGGGCGGCTTCGTTTCCTGGATCCTCGGAGCACATTCTAGATAGAAATCTCTCGCTGTGAACACCGAGCCGGGAGCAAAGTTGCCTTCATGATTAGATAAATTATAAACCATTCCATGTATCGGTTCATCTCTCTAATTAGACTTCCCTGAGACCTGGTATCTGCCACAACACGCGGATCTCGCACCTTTAATAAATGGGAAAGGAATGATGCTGCCTTAATCTCCCGGAGCCTGAGATAAAGGAATTACTCTGTTTACTTTGGATTAGAGAAGAGCTTTGACCTTGAGTTGGGAGTCATTGTTTTCTGAGTCAACTTTCAATTGGAAACACTGTTGTCTTTCAAAGAAAGCCAGAGCCCTGAAAATGCAGCAAAGTGCAAACAATGCCTGGCCCACTGTGGACCTGGGCGAATCATGGGTCGCTTTATTAAACGAAAATAACTGATTTCAAAATGTTATTGCAGCCGAGACGGAGGCCAGAGGTAACATGTTTGCTCATCTCCGGCAGCTGCCTGGGGCTGATCTCCGTAATGCATGCCTTAGCAATAATTAGATCCTTAGTAGGCTAATTATTCTGTGAATAAAATCAAACAAAATCAAATAATTAAACAACAGAGATGTCCAAGTCCCGTCCTGAACGTTCCTGAAAGTCCAATTCAAAGAGGTGTTTAAAAATAAATAAGGGTGTGGCAGGATTCCCTGCCCCCAGGCCAAGAATCCGAGGCTCCTGGTGGCAGATGGGGACCAAGTGTTGGGAGCCCTGGTGTCACTGAGAGACTCGCTGGGTGCGTGTGAGGCCCGCACAGGTCACCTGGGAGTGCCGGTCATTTTCCGCTTTGAACCCGGGTCCCAGCTGGCAGAGCAGGGCCCCAGCCCACCTGTCAGCAGCAAAGCCAGGTTGGTGGTGAGGGCTGGTCAGGGCCTGGAGACAGATGGTCTCTGCGCGGGGCTGGCACCTTGGCAGTGAACCCAGGGTCCTCAGGAGCCTCTTTGGTGAAGTCTCGCCTCTGTCCCGTGCACGGGGTAGCTACTGGGTGCTGAGCGCACTGCAGGCACCATCCGGGTGGTCTCCCTCTCCCTGCTGGCCTCTGATTGGCTTTTTTGGGTTTTTTTGTTTTGTTTTGAGAGATGGAGTCTCACTCTGTCACCCAAGCTGGAGTCCAGTGGCGTGATCTTGGCTCACTGCAACGTCTGCCTCCCGGGTTCAAGCGATTCTCCTGCCTCAGCTTCCCGAGTAGCTGGGACTACAGGCTACCATGCCCTGCTAATTTTTGCATGTTTTAGTACATACGGGGTTTCACTATATATTGGCCAGACTGGTCTCAAACTCCTGACCTCAGGTGATCCGCCGGCCTTGGCCTCCCACAGTGTTGGGATTCCAGGAATGAGCCACTGTGCCCAGCCCAGGCTCTGACTTGTGTGACCACCTGCTCACAGGTGAGGCTGCTCAGGGGGTGGACCTGTGTTCACCGAGGCCCAACATTCCTTCACCCTGCAGACTCGGGACGGGTGGTCAGCGCCAGCTCTTTGCTTCAGGAGTGGGGAAGTGCATGCCGTGAGGGCAGTAGATGGTGGAAACTGGCCCAACCGTCCGTGAGGAGAGGATGGCCGGGGCTGGCCTCAGATGGTGACCCTGGCACTGGTCCGGGCACTGGAGTTGGCTCTGGAGGTGCTGAACCCGACGGGGCTCCCTCCTTCTGGCTGCCTGGCTGGGTGTCTTCCGAACACACCCCCTGGGCAGCCCCTGCACCTTCTGTGCTGGGAGCTCTGGGAGGAGCATGGTGTGGTGGGGAGGTGCCAGAGGGCAGCTGCCCCTCAGAGGGGGCAGACGGGCCTTCCTGGCAAGCTCAGAAGCCAGGCTCTGTGCTTATCTTGACTCAACGGAGAGGAGCGCACTGCCCTACGCCTGCTGGGGTCACCAGCATTGGCTGGGGCCCGACAGAACCTTCTGGAAGTGTGTTCTTGCTTCTGGTGCAAGGGAAACAGGCCGTTTCCCACATAAAAATGTGTTTTACTCTTTAGCTTCTTAACTCATGTGGTCAACTCGACTTCCACTCAGTGACTGCCGGCCAGGTGCGGCCTCCACAGCTGAGGAACGAAGAAAGGCCAATGTGGAATTCCTGGAGTTTCCGTGGAAACCAGGAGTCAGCGAATTTGTTTTATAGCTGGGTAAATGGTAGGGGATAGTCACGGATATTCTGTAAAGGTCAGACCTGTCTATAGCTGGGGAAAGATTGGAAATAATTTAGGCGAGAGGGACACACGGCCTCTGTTATTCCTCAGCTGCTGCTGTGCTGCGTGCAAAGCCCCAATCATTGAACACATGGGCGTGGCTGTGTTCCAATGAAACTGTATTTCCTCTGTCTGAAGGAGACCCAGATTTAGCATTAGGGCTGCTGCTGGAGGTGATGCATCCCGTGAGGGTCCATGTTCATGCTCACCTTCCTCTGTAGCAGCCGTGGCTCCGGCCTCCTCAGCACAGTCGCCGTCCACTCCCAGCACCGCAGGTCTATCCCTTCTGAGCGCCCTGAGCGGCCTGTGCAGCAGGAGTTGACGCCGTCACCTGCACACAGTCGTTCTTCTGCAAACCACCCGCGGCTCTTCACAGCAGCGATGGCAGAAGGGAACCCTCCGGATGGCTGACAACCTCACAGCTCACTGTGTGCATCAATTAATAATTTATTATTGGTCAAGGGTGGTGGCTCACACCTTGACCAAGCACTTTGGGAGGCCGAGGTGGACAGATCACTGGGTCAAGAGATCGAGACCATCCTGGCCAACATGGTGAAACCCTATCTCTACCAAAAATACAAAACTTAGCTGGGTGTGGTGGTGCACACCTGTAGTCCCAGCTACTTGGGAGGCTGAGGCAGGGGAATCGCTTGAACCTGGGAGGCAGAAGTTGCCGTGAGCCGAGATTGCTCCGCTGCACTCCAGTCTGGGCCACGGAGTGAGACTCCATCTCAAAATAATAATAATTATTATTATTTATTATCATATTCAGAAATAGGCAAGCAAGGCATCACTTAAACAGAATTGCAAACCAAACGTGCAGTAGAGAGCCCACATCTGCTTCTCGGAGACAATGTAGTTAAATGGGTGAGACTTGAGTCCTGTGAAAACAGAGGAGGCAGACTGAAATTCTGTTTCACAGCCATTTCCATGTGGGCCATTTGCTTCACTGAAACTGCAGTGTTTACATCTGCTTTTTAAAAAGTTACTTCTCAAGGTTCTGGCAAACATTAGTGAGTCAACAAGTACAGACATTCGTTCCAGGCCTCCTGAAATGATAGCTATCCTCTGTGAGGCCACAGTTCCCAGCCACCAATCCCACCTAGAAAATAGGTCATATGATGCCAGGCACATGGGGCGGGTACCCAGCCCAGCCAGGCAGCATTTTTAAGCATCCTTCTCTCCAAAGAAATCAAGCTTTAAATAATAGCATCATAGGAGAGAGGCAAGTACTAACTATAGAATTAACTGCACGCAGAAAGATCTGGCACTTGGGATTTGGGGATGGAAGAAAAGTCTGGCCAGGCACCCTCAAAATAGTCTATTTATGTTCGATCCCTGCCCAAAATACAGACGCCACATTGGCGCAGGTACAAGCTGTCTGTTTCCATACAGTCTAGCAAGTCTGGAAAGTAAACACACCACCCTGGGTTGCCTGCCTGGGAGGAACAGAGGAATCTGATTAAGCCATTTCCATGGAGTGGAGCTGTTCAAACCAGAATAAAACGGATTTGGAAGGTGCAGTGTCAGTGGCTGTTAAATGCGTGGCGGGAGGGGTGGGGGGGTGGACATTCATGGACATCAAATTGGTTTTCAGTGTTGTCTGCTCTTTCATAAGATTCAGCTCATTGAAGCTACCCTGGGTGTCCAGGGACTGCTCCCTGTGCTGATCCCTCCCAGGCACTGGGCTGAGAGAGATGCTCAGGTCTCTGCATGTGTCTGCCCCGGGCCAGGCTGGGCTTTGTGTCAGGGAAGGCCAAGGCCGAGGCTACAGTCGCAAGACCCAGAGGCACTGGTACCGAGCACCCGTGCTGTCAACAGGCAGCCAGCCTCTGGGGCACCGGCGTCTGAGCACCAGGACGTCGCGTCCGCTTGCTCCCTCCCTCCTTCCAGGGCAGACACCAGACCATCCTGACGGTGGCTGCCTCCTGGGAATGCAGCAGGGGACAGAGACACAAGCCTTGCCCCCAGTGGCTTGCATTGGACAGACATAAACAAGGTTCGCGTCAAAATGAGCATCCGCTGACTATGAGTGGGGAAGGCAAGGAGAGAAACAAAAAACCAGGCGGGGCGGGAAGTAAGGGAGGAGTGAGGCTGAACGGTGGATGAGGAGCCCAGGGGTCTCCGAGGAAAGCAGCATTCCACAAGACGTGGGGAAGAAGGAGGGAGCCCTAGAGCCAAGCGGAGAAGAATCCCGGGAAAGAACAGCAAGCGTGAAGGTGAGAAGGCACATTGAGGACCAGAGATGCCCGGGGCTGCGGGAGGACGGGAGGGACGGGGAGAGGAGGCTTCCTGGGTGGGAACAGGTGGGTTTCTCCTGGGAGGAAGGTGCTAGGCCTTGAGTAGCAGGAAAATAATGGGTCTGGCTTCTTTCTTCCACGACTGCTCACTAAGTTGTTGGGGACTCTGGGGTCAAGTGTGGAAAGGACACACCCAGGCCTAAGGTCCACATTAACCCAGGTGAGGTCAAGGAGAAGCCAGCAGAGGCCAGCATGCTGACCAGTTCACCCTCCTCCCCACCTGCGTGCTGTGCTGAGCCACAGGCTCCCCGGACCGGCACCCGCCCTCTCTTAGGCAATTAGGGCCTGGCATGTCTGGGGCTGCATGGTTGCTCTTCCATGAACATCTGCCTGCATTCTGGACAACCTGCTTCAGACCCTTTCCCTCTTGACTTGTGTGCAAGTGTGCGTGTGCACGTTTGTGTGCACACCCTACATGCTCTGGGTCTGCAGTGTGTACAGCGAATAGGCTGGCGGTTCCATAGCAAAGGGCTTCTCTGTGACTCTCCAGTGAGAGGCAGTGGGAGCACCTGTTTGTGCTCCAGCGTGACAGGCCCCAGGGGAGGAAGGGCGCCCCAAGAAAGCCAATGCCCCCAGCTGTGTCTGGGTCTCTGAGCCCCGTGTACTTCCCCGTCGTCTGAGGAGCTCAGAGAAGGACACAAGAGTCCCAGCGACCTGGCAGGACACAGCCGAGCGGGTGCCGACAATCGGCCGGGATTGGCACAACACGTCCGCCTGTGCCGAGTCCCTGCAGAGCACCCTCCTCATCGTAGAACATGCCCATTGTTCAGCCCTCGGGGCAAGGTGGAAGACAGCAGCAGCCCCGCCGCCTCTCCCTATCTGGGCAACTCCAGCCTGACCAACTCAGGCTGTCCTCTGGGAGGGCTCAGCTGTCCCCTGCGCACCGCCTGCACCCCACCGTCTGCCAGCAGAGGCCCTCGTGCTGAAGGCTGCCCTTCAGAGCCTGCAGAATTCACTGGGAGATTCTAAGAAGCCTCCCTAACAATTTCTGAGCTCAGTTGCAGACGCAGCCGCAGGAAGATGACATTCGCCAAAGCCTTTGGAATCCGGAAGCTCCTCCACAAGGGTAAAAGACTCCCAAAGGCTGGGAAAAGCAGCCCAGCCTCAGGGTCCCAGGACCCCAGGTGAGTGAGCAACTCCCAACCGGTCAACTCCCACTGCCTCCTGCCCTGGTGGCAGGCCTGGCCTCCTGACTGCAGACTCTGATGGGGACCCGCCAAGCTGGTTATGCCCGGATATGGCTGGACTCCGGACTCTGATGGGGACGTGCCAAGCCAGTTACACCAGGGTGTGCACCCAGGTGAGTACGATCTCCTTTGGGTCTTTGAGGAGAGACTGAAAATGATCTCCCATTCCCCCGACTAACCCCGTTTATGAGATGCTGGTCTGAGCATTCGGGGAGGGAGAGCCTTTCTAAGTCCACACTCCAACAAGGAGGTCCCCGTGCACAGGGCACTGAGGCCCACGCCAGGCAGAGGTCTTGAGCTCTGGCCCCCTCTCTACCCTGAGCCACTAGATCCTCCTTGGCCTGGGCTGGGAGCTCTCAAACCTCCAGACTACCCCAGTCAGAAAAGAGCGATAAGCTTACCGGTGCAGAAACGACATTCTTAGTACATAATGCAATTGTAGGAATCCCAGGACAGCAGCCAGAGCAAGAAGCAATAAAACGTTCTGCAGCCAGAGTCGGCGGGCCGCGCTTGGGACGCTTTCAGACAGTAAATTAGAGACGCGCTTGAAATCGTTCTTTGAAAACAAGATTGTAAAATATGCAAAGCATCTTATGCTAATGTTGCATACTTAGTTTGAGTAATTTCTCCCTTACTTCTTTCCAACCTAACTCACGGCGTGGACAGGCAGCGGACCTGGGTCACGGGGGTGACTGTTCTTTTCAGGAAAGGCCTGAACGGGCCTCACTCTGGGTCCTGGGAGGGCGGAGCCATTTCGGTACCTCAATTTAGGCAAGTCTCGGGGCACACGCACTTGTTCAAAGCCCCCCTTCCAGGTGCCAGGCCCAGCTGACTCTCTGTGGCGGGGAGCAAGGCAGCCCAGCTGACTGTCTTTGGTGGGGAACAAGGTGGCCCAGCTGACTCTCTGTGGTGAGGAGCAAGGCGGCCCAGCTGACTGTCTTTGAGGGGGAGCAAGGCAGCCCAACTGACTCTCTGTGGCGGGGAGCAAGGTGGCCCACCTGACTGTCTTTGGGGGGAACAAGGTGGCCCAGCTGGCAGTGCTCTCCTTTTTATGCCCAGGAGCCTATCCTGAGGAGCCAGCAACACTAGCACAAAAGTCCCTCCTAACTGAACCCCATATCTTGCTGGGGACAAGGGACATTCCAAGCAGGACGGGGTACACAGGATGGAGTACCAAAGCATCTGGAAATGACCCACAGGTCAGGAATTCACCAGTCCCTTTTGCTGGGGGTTGCTGGCAACCAGAGGCGAATCCACCCACCCTCCCTGCAAGCCTGCAAGCTGGCCTGGCACACAGTTCATGCTCATTTCCAGAGAAGAAGGCAGGGGAGACCGGGAAGGCAGACCGGACTCACTCCTAGCACAGCCCACAAGCTGTGTAATGGGCTGAATGGGGGCCTCCAGAACAGGCTCACTGAGAACCTGGGACTGTGCCTTCCTTGGAACAAGGGTCTTTGCAGATGTAATCAAGTTACGGATCTTGAGATGAGATCATCCTGGATTATTCAGATGTGCCCTAAATCCAATGACTGGTGTCTTTAGAAGAGGTGTGGACACAGAGAAGACACGGGGAAGGCAGGTGAGGGACAGTGAAGATGGAGGTAGAGAGGTTGGTGCCAAGGGTCGCAGCCAACGCCAGAAGAGGGAGGGGGCAGGAAGGGTCCTCCCTGGAGCCACTGCAGGGAGTGCAGCCCCCCCGGTCTCAGGCTTCAGGCCCCAGGACAGGGAGAGAATGGATTTCGCAACTGCCTGTGCCCACCCCAGTCTGTTGTACTTGGTTGCGGCATCCCCGGGAAACATGGGCACAGCATAACCTGGGTCCTGTCCAAGGGTCGTCCATCTCTGCCAGGCGCATCCTACAGCCCAGAAGGGGCTGATCGCTGCAGACACAGAGCTTGGCAGCCTGTCCCTCAACTCAGGTCCCAGGTCATCTGCCCAGGGCTGAAGCTTCCTTTTCCTGGCAGCCTCCCTTCTCCTGGATCCTACAAACCAGGGGTTCCCAACCCCCGGGCCACGGTCGGTACCAGCCGTATCGTGGGAGGTGAGTAGCAGGCAACTATTACTGCCTGAGCTCTGCCTCCTGTCAAATGAGCCTCGGCGTTAGATTCTCACAGGAGCAGGAACCCTACAGTGAATTACACATGCAAAGGACCTGGCTGGGAGCGGTGGCTCTTGCCTGTCATTCCAGCACTCTGGGAGGCCGAAGCAGGCGGGTGACCTGAGGTCAGGAGTTTGAGACCAGCCTGGCCAACATGGCAAAACCCCGTCTCTACTAAAAATACAAAATTAGCCAGGCGTGGTGGCACATGCCTGTAATCCCAGCTACTCAGGGAACTGAGGCAGGAGAATCGCTTAAACTCGGAAGTCAGAGTTTGCAGTGGGCTGAGATTGCACCATCGCACTCCAGCCTGAACCACAAAAGCAAAACTCCATCTCAAAAAGAATGAAGAAAATAAAAAGGATCTAAGTTGTGTGCCCCTTATGAGAATGTAATGTCTGATGATCTGAGTCTGAGGTGGAACAGCTTCATCCCGGAACCATCATCCCTCCTACTTCCATCCGTGGAAAAATTGTCTTCCAGGAAACTGATCCCTGGAGCCAAAAAGGTTGGGGACCCTGCCATAAAAGCACCAGAGAGGACCACAGTCCCAGAAGGAGGAGGCATTTCTGGATGACAGGAGGCATTTATTTAAACTTGCAGCCACCATTTGCGGGGTTTATGCCAGGCACAAGGCAAGTGGCACCTGCTGGCAGAAAAGGGATCTTGATCCAGGCCCCAAGAGAGGGTCTTGGATCTTGCATAGGAAGAAATTCAAGGCAAGCTGCAGAGTGCAGTGAGAGGAGAGCGTTTCCTGAAAGCTGCTCCACTTCAGAGGAGGGTGTGCTAAGACAGCGGGCGGAAGAATGCCCCATCTCTGTTTTAAGTTTTTTGTTTTTTTTTTTCCTAGGGGTCTTGTCTATGTAAAGACTAAACTAAGCTGTGCCTACGGGCACATGGGCAGACAGCGTGACAAAAGGTATTATTGTATTGATTTAAAGAAAACTTTCCTTGACATTCTAGTGTGTAAGTACATCAAAGCATAACTATATCTTGAAAGCGGATGTTGTTACGGGTGCTGGACATCTGGACTTTCTGTTGTTAGAGTAGTTTGTCCTTACAGCCATCAGCAAGCTGCTTCCTTCGCTGTAGACATCTTAGGACCATGGGTGGTGACCGGCAAGGAATGTGACTTGCTAGTTTAAAGGTGGAGCTGATTTTAAAATGGTGTCTCTCTGGCTCTCCCGGGCTCCTGCTTCCCCAACACATCCGCCGGCCTCTCACATCCAGGAATGTGGGAGCTCTGCAGAAATCCAGACCCTGAAGACAGTTGCCACAACCACCCAGAGCAGCAGAGAGGACACTGCGTCCTGAGGCTGAGGTCGGCCGGGCCACAGGGGCCCGGAGGAAGGAGCGGCTGTCCTCTGGGCTGCAAGGGCTCTCTCCCCTTGTGGGGAAGACTGGCTCCCCTCCCAGCCCTCCTTA